>NW_027185784.1:13184797-13221989 GCF_028583685.1 Petaurus breviceps papuanus | reverse complement strand
GAAGGAAGGAAGGAAGGAAGGAAGGAAGGAAGGAAGGAAGGAAGGAATCAAGGAATCAAGGAATCATGCTGTTTGAACCTTGATCTGCAAATGTCTCTCCCAACTGGCCAAGGTGGTCAGTTGTTGTTTGGCAAACTTGTGCTGTATCTGGTCCAAATAACTGGGCTGTATCATCTGATTAAGTACTTCCTTACCAAACAAATTATTTTCCCAATCCTTCACCATACTGTATTTGCTGCAGCTGTACGTGGGCCAGGGAGATTAGATTACCAATTTTTCTTCACTTGTTTTCTTTACTTTCCATTCAGTGAATGGAGAATGGGGAGAAAGGGGTTCTCCTAGGGTCAGAGATCTGAAACTGAAAGGAACCTTAGATTCCAAAGTCCCCATTTTATAGATGTAGAAACTGAGGGTTAGAGAGATTTAGTGACATGCCAAGGTTACACAACTAGCAAGTGCCAGAGGTTGGATTTGAACCCAGTCACTACTCCTGGAAGAACAAAATCCAGTCTGTGTGATCCCTTGGTGGATAATGCTTGTAATGTTTATATTTATGTATTTAATACATTTTAATATCTTCCCTCTCCTCCACACCCCCCCAAATGAAACTGACTCTATAAAATAAAGGACTGTATCTTCTTGGCACCCTCCCTGGCACCTAACACATGCCCCACACACTCCAATAACCTGGTGAATCTGCGATTGCCTCAATGTACACGTTCCAGCCAACAATGCATCTCACAACTATCCATGCTCAATCATCCTGTCAATCACTCACGAAGCACCTACTGTGTGCCAGGCCCCGTGCTAAGCACTGACCCACGTCTGGTGTTCTGCAAACAAAATACTCCATCTCTGAGATCCCTGGCTATTCCCCATGCCTGGAATGTTCTCCCTCCTCTGCTCTGACTACTGATCTCCCTGCTTCTTTTAAGGCCCAACCAAGACCCACCTTCTACAGGAAGCCTTCCCTAATGCCTTGTAATTCCAGGGCCTTCCCTCGTTAATTTTTTCCCATTTATCCTGTATATAGCCTGCTTTGTACATATTTGTTTCCATGTTGTCTCCCTCGTTGGATTATAAATTCTTTGAAGGCTGAAACCCTTTTTCTTCTTTTTGTATCTTTGCCACTTAGCATAGTGCCTGGTACACAACAGACACGGTAAATGTTGATTGACTGATCATCCCTGAAACTCCTGTCAACTTTCCTCCCACAGGGAGGGCAGGGCACCCATTGTGCTAGGGGGCTTCCTAAAGCTCTCCTGGCGTTGTAAGGATGTCAGTGGACGCCAGTGAACCATGGGCACCATCTACAGGTTGTCTTTCTCTCTTTCCACCTGTCTTGTCTCTGAGGGCCCCCTCTCGTGAATCAGACCTGTCGTTTTCCTGTCATTCCAACAATATCTTCCCTCCTAGAGCCATTCTTCCTCCCATGCACAGTGCAGCCCATTCGGTGTGGCTGAGGTTCAAATCTCACCTCTGATACTTGTTATCTCTGCAAATTTGGGCAGGTTTCTTTAACTCCATAGGCCTCAGTTTCCTCATCTTCAAAATAAAGGGGACTGGACTTGCTGGTCTCTAAGGTGACACTTGATTCTAAATCTATGATCCTTTGAGCTATTTAAGGGTCAGTCGGGGTGGAAGGACATTCAGGCCTTTATCCTATGGGCTATGTGGAGGGTACCTGTGTCCTTTTCCCTTTTTTGACAGGGTGTAACCCCCTGGAAAGGCTGTCAAATAAGAGCTATCCCCCTCTGCTCTGGGAGGATGGCTCTCCCCACCCCACCCCACCCATATGATAGGGGAGGAATATTACCAGCTCCTCATTATCATGAGCAGGCTCCTTCCTGTAGCCATAAGGATACAGAAGCATCTGGGAATAGCTGTGGATGGAGATCAGGACCTTGAAATGCTTGTGCTTCTGGATGAAGTCTGCGATCGAGGCCACCTCTGGCTCAGAGTGAGGGAAGGGCCCATGATATGTCTCTGAGCAGGGGTTGCTGCTAGAACCAACACCTAGAAATAAGTTCCCCACCCCCAAAAATGCAAATTATAAAGTTGTAGTCCAGAGAAGCAGTAGGGCATAGTAGAAAGAACCCAGAAACTCTTATGCTATATGAAACAAATAGTGGGATAGTCTCAGAAAACCTGAAAAGACTTATATAAACTGATGCAGTGAAGAGAGCAGAACCAGGAGAACACTGTACACAGTAACAGCAACATTGTAATAATCAAATGTGAAAGACTTAGCTACCCTGATCATCCAAGGCAATTCCAAAGGACTAACGAGGAAAAATGCTCACTGCATGTCCAGAGATAGAACTGATGAACTCTGAGTGTCGATTGAAGCGTAGCTTTTTAAAATTTTTTAATTTTTCCTACTTTTTTTTGGCAGCCTGACCAGTATTGAAATACATTTGGCATGACTTCACGTGTATAACTGACATCGTATTGACTGCCTTATCAGTGGGTGGGACTAGAGGGAGGCAGAGAAGGAATTTGGAACTCAAAATTTTAAAAAATGAATGCTAAAATAAATAATTTCTAATGAGAAAAAAGGAAGGAAAGAAGGAAGGAAAAAGAAAGAGAAAAAGAGAGAGGAATGAAGAAATACAGAAATAAAAAGAAGAAAGGAAGGGAGGGAGGAAGGAAGGGAGAAAGAAAAGAAAGAGAAAGGAAGGAAGGAATAAAGAAAAAGGACGGAAGGAAGAAAGAAGAAAGAAAAAAGAAAGGAAGGAAGAAAAAGAAAGGAAGGAAGTAAGGAAGGAAGGAAGGAAGGATGGATGGATGGATGGATGGATGGATAGATGGACTTGAAGTCATAAGGCCTGGGTTCACCACCTGACTATGACAGTTGTAACAGACATTTATTTGTGGGACTTTGGGCAAATCAGTTTAGTGCTAGGCATCTCTATAAAAGCCTCATCAGTAAAATGAGGAGGCTGCACACAGTGATCTCTAAGGTCACAGGGTCACAGAATATCAGAGCTATAAGGGTCCTCGGGGGCCACCTGGAGAATCCCCTCTAAAACACACCTGACAAGTGCTTAGACAGCCTTTGTTTGAAGACATCAAGGGAGGAGATGATGTTTTCCAAAGCATCCCATTAGCTGGCTCTTTAGCCTGTGATCTAAGACCTTGAACAGTAACCCAGAGAAACTGTCAGGCAGGTAGCCACATGCTGGCTGGGCAAGTCAATGAGCCAGCTTGGGAGCTCCCTCTGGGTGTCCCTGCAGATGTCACAAAGAGCCTCCTCCAAGAAGGTCAGGGGCTCCTGAGTCAGAGTAACACCAAAGAAGGCCCCTTTTGATGACCCCCATCTACTCCTGACCATTTCTTCCTGGAGGAATTCCTAAGTTCATGGTCAATCGGGCACAGGGGAGAGAGCACCAGCCTAGAAATCAGGACACCTGGGTTCTGTCTCAGCCCCATCAGTATTATCTGTGTGTCCTCAGGCCAGCCGTCTGAACTTTCTTGTCCTCAGATCCTCCTCTGTAAAATGAGAGGGCTAAACTAGACAGGTTTTAAAGTTCTTTCCAGTTTTAAAAACTGATCATTCTAAATATTTGAGAACATAAGGCAAATAAGAATAGATCCAGCTACCAGGGCTTAGAGGACAATTAGAATAAATAATAGTTCACACCTTTAGATGTGACAAAAACTGGTGAGGTATGTAGGACAAGTATTATTATCTCCATTTTACAGATTAAGAAACCAGGGCAGCTAAGTGGTGCAGTGAATAGAGCACTGGCCCTAGAGTCAGGAGGACCTGAGTTCAAATCCAACCTCAGATGCGTAACATTTACTAGCTGTGTGATCTTGGGCAAGTCACTTAACCCCAATTGCCCTGCTCTCCCCCCTCCAAAAAGCAAAAAAAAAAAAAAAAGAAACCGAGGCCCAGAAAAGTCTTGTGACTCACCCAATGTCACATAGCTAGTAAGCAACAGAGCTTGAATTGGGATCACTCACGTCCCCATTCAGCACCCTCTGTTGAAGTGAGATATTTGCAAAGCACTTAGCACATAGCAGGCACTTGTTCTTGGCACATGGTAGGCACTTAGGAAATGCTCATTTTCTTCCCCCATCCCTCGTACCACTCTACTTGTAAAGGCTTCAGTTCCTTAAGATTTTTAATTAACTTTATTTTCTCTACGTATGAGAGGGTATGAATTATTCTGGAGGGAGCCTTCTTCTTAATTGTTCTTCCTATACTCCCCTTCCTTTCTCACCCCTTGTCTCTACCTCCCCAAAACCCACAATGGTAGTCTAGGGGGTAGGGATAGCTGGAGGTCAGAATATAAAGCCGAGGTCTGTGCCAGGGTCCTGTGACCTTTGGACATAAGCACACCAAAAAGAATAGGGAAAGATTCAGAAGGTGTCATCCAGCTCAGTTATCTCTGACACCATGACACTGTTACCACTGCTCAGGCCTTCCCTGTAAGTGATGCCTGAAGAACTCAAGTCATTTAGAACACAGCCTCAAAGACTGAGACTAGGGCCATGGACAAATACAGAGGCAGGCCCCCACCTAACCAGATTCTCCAGAGGAGCCTCAAGGCCTCAGGTGACTCTTTCCTTCCCCTCAACACTAGGGTCAGTTTAGGAAAACTGGGCAACCTCTACTTTTTATAACTTGTCTATGGGATACCTTGGATGTGGGCAGCTGGGTGGTACAGCAGATAGAGTACAGGGCCTGGAGTCAGGAAGGCCTGAGTTCAAATCTGGCCTCAGATCCTGGGAAAGTCATTTAATACTGTTTGCCTCAGTTTCCTCATCTGTCAAATGAGCCAGAGAAGAAAATAGCAAGCTAGTATGTCTGCCAGGAAAACCCCAAATGGGGCCATGAAGAGTTGGATATGACTGGACAACAGTGGGATATCTCAGAGGGAAAGAAAAAGCTAGTATCTTGGTTTGAGTTATTGGCAATAGCTGCTGCCTTCCTGTCCCTCCACTGCCCCCCCCCACCACCACATCAATGGCTCTTTCTTCCTTACCTTAATAAGAGTTAGGGGAGCCAGCCTAGTCCTCCCTACCTCGATCCCAGCCTCTGCCCCAGAAAACAGTTCGTTAGTAAGTCAGCAAAGGTCCAGAACCGTGGGAGTACCTGAAGGAAAGTCCTAGCACCCCGCCTGACCTCCTGGGAGCCCCAGGGGTTTGCTGGCTAGCTGATCTCCAGATTCAATCGCTTCTCCAAGACTGCCATCAACCCACAGGAATCCCAGATGGAGATGGAGGTGGGGGGTGATGGGGTGGTTTCCATGTTTCTCATTAGAACAATTACATCAAATTATGTTGCAACCACCAAGAGAACACTCCTGCCTGAGTCATCCAAGCAGATCCGTGCTGCCTCTGACCACAGGCGAGTCACAGGGCCTTCTACCTGCCCCCAGCCCCACTCCACCACCCCAATCACTTCCTCTCCTGATCACGCACCTGAGCTAACAAGTCTGCAGACAGAAGCCAGACCTGCCTACAAGAGGCAGGAGGATGCGGCCCTGAGAGGGGAAGACCACAGACTGATGCTGGAGACCCAGGAACTAACTGAAAACCTGTCTGGCATGTCTGCCTGGAGGTTACACACCTGCTTCATGTAGCAGCAGTGCAGGCAAGCTGTGCAGACTAAGAAATATAGTCACTTTACAGCCCTTCCCTCCCCTTCCCTTCCTCATAATATGTGCACAATAAGGGCAGCTAGCTGGTGCAGTGTATAGAGCACTGGGCTGGGAATCAGGAGTTCAAATCTGGCCTCAGACACTTACTAGCTGTGTGACCCTGGGTAAGTCACTTCACCCTGTTTGTCTCCATTTCTTCATCTATAAAATGAGCCAGAGAAGGAAATGGCAAACTACTCCAGTATCTTTGCCAAGAAAACCCACAAAAACTGAACAGCAACAAATCTGGAGGGCAGGGTTTGTTTTGTTTCTGTCCCTGGGCTTAGCCCAAAGTCGATTAGCAAATAGTGGGTGCTTAATAAATGCATTTGGAATGAATTTTTGATTTAACAATCCTAGTACCTAATATGGCATCTTGCAAAAGTAGACATTTTTAAAAATTTTATTATATTTCTTTCCCTCTGCTTTTTGGAGGGGAGAAGCCAGGGCAATTAGGATTAAGTGACTTGCCTAAGGTCACACAGCTAGTAAGTGTTAAGTATCTGAGGCCAGATTTGAACTCAGGTCCTCCTGACTCCAAGGCTAGTGTTCTATTCACTGCACCACCTAGCCACCCCTATTTATTGTATTTCTTAGAGACAGACAGAGAGATGATAGACAGACATACATTCTGATCAGATACAGGATTTCATGTGTGTAAGGAATTACTGGTGAGGAAACTCCTTTCATCAATGCAGATTGGCAACAGTTCTGCCACTTACAGTCTTAGAAGTACTCAGAGGTTAAGGGACTTGCCCAGGGTCACTCAGTGCACATCAGAGAAGGTACTTGATCCCTGATCCTGAGGCTAGCACACTACCATTCTCTCTCTCTCTCTCTTCCTCCTCTCTCTTCCTTCTCTTTCCTCTCTATCTCTCTCTTCCCCTTTCCTCTACCTTCTCTTTCTTCTTTCTTTCTCCCTTCTCTCTCCTCTTTCTTTCTCTCTCTCCCTTCTCTCTTCCCTCTCTTCTCTCCTTCTTTCTCTTCTCTATCTATCCCCCTTTCCTCCCCATCTCTCTTCCTCTTTCTCCTCCTTCTCTCTCCTTCCCTCTCCCTCTTTCTCTTCTCTCTTTCTCCCTCTTTTCTCTTTCCCTCTCTATTTCTGACTCATTGCATATATGTCTATATAATCATGTATATATGTGTATATATGCATATACAGTACAGATTATACAAATATGTTCATGATAAAAGCAGTGTGTTGGTAAATGTTTAACACCTGGCTCTTTGGCTGGGAGGTGATGTCTATAAAACACATTTTAATATTTAATCAGAGTTATTTAGATTTTTTTCTTCATCACTTGCTTAAATCTAGACAATTAACAAAGCAATAAATCAAACACCGGTTGTATTTTTTTTTTTTTACTGATTTCTGAGGTATAAGTGCTTGCACTGAACATTTAACAATGGGCTTCCAGGAGCCAACTGGAGCTAGCTCCAGCACACCCCTGATGATACATTTTAAGCCCTCCCATGTATTCTCTGGCTACAAGGCCCATGACTTTAGCATATCCCTAGCTAATATTCACGGGTATTTATTTAGCTATAGGGCCATACGTCCTCTCAGTGCAGAGAATCCACCAAGGGGCACACCAGTCCCCCGAGGGAAAATGTCATACCTCCAAAGCCAGAATCCCAGTTCCTGTTGGGATCTACCCCCTTGCAAACGGAATGTGAGCTGATAGCCCGGTTCTTGCGCCACAGACGGTTCTAGGAGGAAAATATGGTCACATGATCTCATGAACTGGGAGGCCTACACCAACCAAGTTTTGGGAAAGGGCAAAGGTACCTGGGACGTTCCAAGTCTTGGTTTCTGATCCTGGACACTTCTGGAATGTGTCATTTGAAATAAACTCTCCAGGTCTCAGTTTTAGAATCACAGACTTTGGGGCAGCGAGGTGGCACACTGAATAGAGCACCCACCCTGGAGTCAGGAGGACCTGAGTTCAAATGCGGCCTCAGACACTTAACATTTACTAGCTGTGTGATCTTGGGCAAGTCACTTAACCCCAATTGTCACAGACTTTTAGGGCTAGAAGAAACCCAGCAGTCAAACAATAGACATTTATTAAGCACCTTCTGTGTACTGGGTCATCTATTTTAACTTCTTCATTTAAAAAATGAGGAAATTGAGACCCAAAGAGGTGATCAAGACCATGCAGGTAGAAAGAGGAAGAGCTAAGACTCAGGATCAGGTCTCGGGCTCCAAACTCCAAGGACTATTATGAAATGAGGGTAAAATTCCTCCTTATTCTCCCTCCATGACGGGTATAAGGATTGGATAAGTGACAGTGGGTCAGATGCCAGGCCTGACTGTTACCATGACCCGCTCAGTGACTGGTCATAGAGCAAAGGTTGTCCCTGAGCTCTGGGCCAGACTCCTGAGTGTTCCCATCTCCACCTCTGCTCCACTGAAGAGAAGGTGAGGGGATGTAGGCAGGAGGAGGGGAAGAGCTAACAGGGACAGGTCATAATCAGGGCAGGATGGGGACCCCATGGACAAGGCATGCTTCTGTCTGCCCAGATCAGGAGCACCCTGACAAGGGATCCCAGGCCTGGAGCGCTGGATCTGGAGTCAGAGATGGGTTTGGAACTTGGTTCTTTCACTGTGTGACTGTGGACAGATTGCTTCACCATGGTCTGGACATGCCAATGATGCCTAACCATGGCACTCCACCTAGTCCAGGCCCGCAATATCCTCCACTGATTGGTACAAGAGGTCCAGGGGGAAGGTCAGAAGCCAGGCCTCCTCCGCTGTCCCCACTCACAGCCCCAGACCAGGCAGAGTGTCCAGGGCAATGGGAGATTAAGCCTTTCTTTCCCTCCCTCCCAGGTTCTCTGCTGTCCCCTCCCTTCCCTCTCCCCAAAGAGCCTCACCATGCTGTGGGTATAGGCAAACCCATCAGGGTTGCTGATGATCTCAAGAAAGATGTCCATGTGGTTCAAGATCTTGGTCAGCACTGGTTCTTCACCATAATCCGTGGCAATCTGAAAGGAAGGGGAGATGGTGATGCAGGAAGACTGGAGTGGGACCCCCAAAAGCAGGCCTGAGGGATTCTAGACAGGAGCAGGGATGCAGAGCCCGGGCAGGAGAGTCTCACTACCAGACCACCAGGTGAACTAAGGTTCTTACTTAGCTGTTGTTTGTGCTCTACCTTCTCTGTGGATTCACCACAGAATTAACTATGTTGTTAACACCTAGAACACGATTCTTAGTCTGGGAGTCTGTAAATTTAAAAAAACATTATTGATAACTGTATTTCACTATAATTGGTTTCCTTTGCAAAAATAACAAGAAAAACAACAATAAAAGCTAGCATTTATATAGCGTCAAATAGGTGTCAGGCACTGTGCAAAGCGCCTTTTACAAATAACTCATTTGAATCTCACAATAACCCTGGGAGGTATTATTATCCCCAATTTACAGTTGAGGAAACTGAGGCAAACAGAGGTTAAGTGACTTGTCTAAGGTCACAACAGCTAGTAGTAGTAGCAGCAGCAGTAGTAGTAGCAGCAGCAGCAGCAGCAGTAGCAGCAGCAGCAGCAGTAGTAGTAGCAGCAGCAGCAGCAGTAGCAGCAGCAGCAGCAGTAGTAGTAGCAGCAGCAGCAGTAGCAGCAGCAGCAGCTTCTATTTATTTATTATTTCATTTAATCTTCACAACAACCCAGGGAGACAGGTGTTGTTATTATCCCCATTGAACAGATGAGGAAACTGAGGCAAACAGGTTTACATGACTTGCCCAGGGTAAGTGTCTGGGGTCACATTTGAACTCAGGAAGATGAGTCCTCCTGACTCCTGACCTGGCACTTTAACCATTGCACCACCTAATGGCAAGGCAATCCTATGTGTTTTATTTCATACATGTAAAAATATTAGTCTGGGGTGGCTAGGTGGTACAGTGAATAGAGCACCGGCCCTGGAGTCAAGAGGACCTGAGTTCAAATCCGGCCTCAGACACTTAACACAAAAACTAGCCATGTGATCTTGGGCAAGTCACTTAACCCCAATTGCCCTCCAAAAAGCAAAAAAAAAAAAAAAACCTAAAAATATTAGTCTGAGGAGTAGATAGGTTTCATTGGACGGCCAAAGGGGTTCATGACAAAATTTTGTCTTGGGTATACCCAGTATAGCACCTAGAACATTATGGATGCTTAACAAATGGTAAACAGATCTTTTTCTGCTCTTGTGCTGGCCCAGACAAGAAACGAGATAGGCTAGAGGATCAGATATTTAAACCCAATATGTTTGTGACCGTACCCAACTTAGAGAAGGCCCTAAAATTGCCATGTATCCCCTAACACACACACACACACACACACACACACACACACACACACACCAGAGACAGGTCAATCAGCCACCATCAAGTCGAGTGAGTGAATAGCCAAACATTTCCCCATTCTGGGCCTCGGTTTCCTCATCTGTACAATGAAGGGGTTAAACCAGAAGCTCTCAGGATCCTTCTGTGTGCTAACGCTCTCTAGCTGCTAACTCCCTCTGCCTGGAGGTCACCTCTGGGCTGCTGGATGTTCATCCCCTGCTGACCTTCATGGCTGTCCAGACTCCAATTGCTTGAGTGATCCACTCCCGAGCATGAATACCACTGTCAATCCAGACAGCAGGCCGGGTCTTGTTTCCAGTGCTGAACTGGGAGACAAAGAAACAAGGCACCAGGTGGTGTTAAAACGGCCACAGGGGTCTGGAGCCACACCAGCTGTGAGGACGGTTCAAAGAGACTCCATACAATGGGTCAGTTCTACTTGGAGGGCTCTCAGTAAGGACAGCCCTTTGGTGGATAGATTGTTAGAGCTTCTGTGGTAATAAGCTCTGGACCTTTAAGACTTCCATTTCTGGGCATCCATGGTGTGGATCCTTTCCAGCAGTAACTCCTGGTCAATACACAGTGTCTTCACACATGTGAAGGCCATCAAGACCAAGCCCCTTCACTTTACAGATGAAGACACTGAGGCCCAAAGATGGTAAGTGACTTGTCCAGGGCCACACAGCTATGTGAACTTAGGACCTCTGACTCTCTCCACATTAGTTACAAGACTCCAAACATTATTTTTGCTCCAGATAGTATTTTCTATGGCACCAATGCCTGCTGGGGAGTCTTCCTCGTTGACTCAAGTGCATTTATTTAGACTTTCAGTTGGTGGACGGCAGACAGTCCTGAGAAAGCAAAAATCTCCAAACTCCCTATTTGGGAAAGGGCAGGAGGAGGACTCAGTAAGCCTATTCCTAGTTAACAGAACATCTGAGGCACCCTGAGGCATCACCCGTACTCACCCATCAAAAATCCAGGGTGAATGATCTACCCAAGTCTTCAAGCCCTGAGTTTGGGGGCTCAGAGGTCACACCACTTAGAGGTGAATCTGAACCAAACCAAACCAATGGGTGTGTATCCTCTATCTAAAACTTCAAAGGGAAGAAGACCCGAGGGGCCATTTGCCCCAACAGTTACCTGACTCATTACTCCATGGGGCCCCAAGCCTTTGATGGGAGTGGGAAGGGATGAATGAGACTAGGGCATGTAGGAAAGCATATGAATGGGATCCAAGCATTACCTTTAGCACAAAAATGGGATATTTTTCAAAGGTCTGACCAATCATAATCTTTGAGACCAGGTCTGAATGCTCAGCCACAAAGTGGTCCATCCAGGTGTAGATCTGAAAGGAAGACAGTTCAGGTAGCTGGTGATGCCCATGGAGAGAAGGGAGGGTACTTGGAGAGAAGGGGCACAAAAAATCCCTCCCTCCTTTTCTTCCTGCTCCCCATTGTCCCCACCAACCTTCCTCTCTGGAGAAATTTTTATCTTAAGTCTCAATTCGATTTAATTTATAAAATCATAGGATCTAGAACTGGGAGGGACCTGAAAGATTATTTAATACAACCACCCTTTTTTTACAGATAAGGACACTGAGGCCCACAGAAGTCACAAATTTTAGAGCTGGAACCATAGAGACCATCTAAGTCCAACCCTTCATTTTACATGAAGACACTTCAGCCCTGAGAAATTAAGTGATTTGCCCAAGGTCATACAGGTAATAAATGCCCGAGGAGGAATTTGAGCCCAAGCCCTCTGCCTCCAAAGCCAATGTCCTTTCCACTGAACCACACTGCCTTTCCATTAATAATACTATTCATGAGTCTGCTCTGATCATGAGCCTGCTGTCATGAGGACCACCTCCCACGAAGGGATCTCCCTCCTCTGATCTACTTGGCTAGGATTCCTCATAGATCCACATACACCATGAATGCCTGGTTTTCCAGGGCAGTCCCCATTTTAAGAAAATAAAGCATATCTGTAATGGGGTTTTCTAAAAAGCATATTCAAGTATATCCAAAAGTATATTCACCAGAATATGAGTCCTGATTTGGAGTTTGAAAAATATGGCCACGGTATCTGAATGACCCATATAAGTACGTAGGGATGGGGAACTTTTGGCCTTGAGGTCACAGGTGGCCCTCTAGGTCCTCAAGTGCAGCCCTGTGACTGAATCCAAACTTTCTTCTGTGAATTTGTTCTGTGAGGTTTGGATTCAGCCACAGGGCTGCACTGGAGGCCTAGAGGGCACCTGTGGCCTTGAGGCTGCAGATTCTCCACCCCTGGTATGGTGTTGAATTGTAGTTAACAGTGTAAAGGTCTCATCCTGTCCCCCCCCCCCCCCACCCCAACCGCCTTCCAGCCAGACTATAAGCTTCCTGAAGGCAGGGGCTGTACTGCCAACATGTACCCTCTGAAGTTCTCAACACAGGACCTGCCATATAGCAAGCACCCAATAAGTGACTACTGGAAGGATGGATGAGTGAATATGAGGCAGGAGAAAGGGAATTGCATTTGGAGCATGAAGACCCAAATTCATCTTAGGCACATGTCACAGCCTCTCTGGGCCTCAGCTCCCCCATCACCAAATGGAGGAGGTTAAACTAGATGCACCATATTGGTTCAAATACAGGCCACATCCCTTAAACGAGCTTCCTTTGAAAAAGAAAATGGTATATGGGTATACCAGAAAAATAACAAGGATTACAGGCCACAGGTAGATTTGGGGGGAAAGTGCAACTTCTAGTTAGAACCATATGATAATAATAGGGACGATGATCATGCTGAGGATAGTCATAGAAGGAGAAATCATGGTACTAAGAGTTACAGTGCAAAGCCCTTTGAATATGAAGTGGGATGTGTACTTCGAGTTGGTTTTTCCAGGAGCAGAGCTATGCCAACCTGCCCTGACTTATTTATACTTACCTGCATACTAGGTCTTTTAACCCAACAACAGTCATGTGACAGTGGGAAGTCAGGGGTTATGAGATGGAATTAATTTCTGCATGAAGCTGATGACCTCTGGAGACCAAAGAAGGTCCTGCTGCCAGGCAAGGCTGATCCAGAGAGAACAGCTCAGGGATATTGGTATATTTCTATGGGAAGCCTTTCCTGGTCTTCTCAGTTATTTGTAATCTATCTGTCTTCATATCACGTTATGTTTATTTGCTATCTAAATGCTATTTTCCCTGCTATCCACCACCCCTAGGATGTAAATTCCTTAAGGATAGGAACGGTTTTTCATTTGCATACAGCAGGTGCTTCATAAGTGCCCACTGAATTAGACTGAGTACCTACCTCCTCTAGTGTGTGGTAAGAGTTGTACCTGAAGCTGCTAGTACTCCTCTCCTGTCTTCGGGAGGCCGACATGCCTCTTCTTTCCTCATCCAACAGCACCTGGATTAAAAACCCCCAAACGCCAGAAGGTCAAGGTCATGTCTTCTTTAACTAAGATAAGTCCACCAGAAAGAGAGAGAAGCCATTGATGATGTGAATACAAGACTATCAGCCTTGGGCTCCAATCCCCTCTTGTGTGCTGGTAGCCACGCCCCCAAGGTATACGAGTGAGGAGTTAGGAGTCTCAGGCTCCAGTCTGGTTCTGCCACTTAAGCCGTATGGTACAGGGAGAGAACACGGGCATGGGAGTCAAAAGACCCAGGTTCAAGTCCGGACTCTTCTACATCATACCTTTGTGACTCTGGACAAATCACTTAACTCTCTGAGGACTCGTTCCTCTTTTGTAAAATCGAGATGATTATCACTGGACTGCCGACTGGTCGGAGGTGATGCATTCTGTGAGAGTGAGGCGTTACCTAAATTCTATTTATGATGGTCTTTTAACGATGCTGATACTTACAACAAGCTCTTTGAACCTCACTTTCCTCAACGATAGAATAAACAGAAACAATGATATTAATAATAACAGGGCCTTACATTTACCTGGTGCTTTAGAGGTACAAAGTGCTTTCACATATGATATTTGTGAAACAGACAACAGAATTCTAGATGGTATTGGCAGAGAATTGGCAGAATTCAATAAAACAAAACTTATACCAATTTGTCAATACACCGATTGATCTCATCGATACTTATGCACCTGTAGGATCGCATCCAGCCTATAATATGCCATCGTAATGTAGATTAATGAAAAGTCCTAAATGTGGGGGTCAAGAAATCAACTTTATAAGTACAAGATGGAAGAAGAGTGGTTAGATAATTATAATTATTAGCATTTATATAGTTCTTTAAGGTTTGCAAAGTGCTTTACAAATATTAGCAGATTTGATCCTTACAAGACAGGTTAAGGATTTGCCCAAGGCCACACAACTGATAAGTATCCAGAGTAAGGTTTGAACTCAGATATTCCTGATTCAAGTCCATCATTCTATCTACTGTTCTACCTAGCTGTCTCATAGGTAGAAAATATATGTGAAAAAAACCTGGGAGTTTTAGTAGACTATAAATTTAATGTATGAGTCAATTTAGTGACCAAAATATCTAATGCAATCTATTAACACATACTAAAGCTGGAATACTGATCTTGGGTGACTCGCCTGACTGTTGAGTTGGCCCCAGGTCAGTGGGTAGGAGCCATAGGAAGGATTAGAAAAATGAATTTACAGGAGGGGGGAGGTGGGGGGGGAGTCAAGATGGCAGAGTAGAAGCAGGATCTCCGCATGGCTCCAGCTCTCACCACCTCCAATCCATGTAAAAGGGGACTCTGAACAAACTTTGGAGCTACAGAACCCACAAAATGACACAGAGAAGCTAAGCTCCTGCTGAGGATAGCCCAGCAGGCTGGCAGGAATCTGCCAGCATAGCGCTTTGGGAGCCGAGCCCAGCCCCACACCAAGGTTTTAGCCCCAGGAGGGCCTGACCAGCCCCCGGCTGGAGGGACTCCAGATCACCAGCAGCTGTGGCGATCCAGATTTATCAACACATAGATGCTAAGGACAAAATGAGAGGACAGTGCAGTGTGGACTTTGGGACCAGTAGTTGGGAGTGTGTAGGTTTTTGCCCCTGAGACGAGAAGCCGCTGAGGGCTGCAGCACAGCCGCCTACACATGACAGCTTCAGCTCCTGGCCTGCAGACTGTAGGGGGACCAAGCACCAGTCTGAGGGGTAATTGCTCTTGCTTTAACCTGCTTGGATCTGGATTTCGGTCTAGGGTGGAGGTCCCGGGGTGTGTGACCAGCTTGCCAGGGCGTGTGGAGGCTTCAGAGAGGGCACCCAACTAATACCTCCAGCAGCTGAGAAAACCCCAGTGTTTGGGACGAAAGCTCCCCTGTCTGGTGGCAGAGTCCTACTGTGGCAAAAAGCCCAAAAGTCAAGTAATTGAGTGGCAACATGGGCAGGCAAAGGAATCAAAGCAAACAGAAGAATCCAACATTACACTCCTATTTTGGGGACAAAAAGGAGGAAAGCATGGAGCAGGAGGAAGACAGTGAAGTCAGAACTCCTGCACCAAAAGCTGCAAAGGAAAATACGAGCTGGTTACAGGCCATAAAGGACCTTAAGAAGCAGATAAGAGAAGTGGAGGAAAAATTGGGAAGAGAAATGAGAACAATGCAAGAAAATTACAAAATGAGAGTCAGCAGCCTGACTAAGGAAAATAATACCTTAAAAAACAGACTGACTCAAATGGCAAAAGAGGCTCAAAAAGCCAATGAGGAGAAAAATGCCTTAAAAAGCCAAATTTGCCAGATGGAAAAAGAATCTCACTCACTGAGGAGAATCATTCCTTCAGAATTAGATTGGAGCAAATGGAAGCTAGTGACTTTATGAGAAATCAAGATACAGTTAAACAGATCCAAACAAATGAAAGAATAGAAGGCAATGTGAAATATCTCATGGGAAAAACCATTGACCTGGAAAATAGATCCAGGAGAGATAATTTAAAAATTAGTGGACTACCTGAAAGCCATGATCAAAGAAAGAACATAGAAATCATCCTCCAAGAAATTCTCAAGGAAAACTGCCCTGATGTTTTAGAACCAGAGGGCAAAATAGAGGTTGAAAGAATCCACCCATCACCTCCTGAAAAAGATCCCAAAAAGAAAACACCTAGGAATATTATAGCCAGGTTCCAAAATTCCCAGATCAAGGAGGGAATATTACAAGCAGCCAGGAAGAAACAATTTTAATATTGCAGAAACACAATCAGGATAACTCAGGATCTGGCAGCTTCTACACTGAAGGATCAAAGGGCTTGGAATATGATATTCCAGAGGGAAAAGGAGCTGGGATTAAAACCAAGAATCACCTACCCAGCAAAACTGAGTATCATGTTTCAGGGGAAAATATGGTCATTCAGTGCAATAGAGGACTTTCAAGTATTCTTGATGAAAAAAACCAGAGTTGAATAGAAAATTTGACATTCAGATACAAGAAGCAAGAGAAGCATGAGAAGGTAAACAGGGAAAAGAAATCATAAGGAACTTATCAAAGTTGAACTATTAACATTCCTACATGGAAAAACAATAATTGTAACTGATGAAACTTTTCTCAGTATAAAAATAGTTGAAGGGAATATATATGTCTATATCAGAGGGTATACAGGCGTATGAATATATACATGAATGGGTGAATATATGTATACAGGAATACATAGATAGAGGGCACAAGACCAATTGAATAGGAAGGGGTGATACTTAAAAGGTGAAATAAAGAGGTGAGAGAGGAATATAATGAGAGGAGATGGGGAGAGACAGAATGGGGTAAACTATCTCATATAGAAGAGGCAAGGGAAAATGGTTACAATGGAGGGGAAGAATAGGAAGGCAAAAGGGAATGGGTCAACCTTATTCTCATTGAATTTGGCTTGGGGAGGGAATGAAATACACACTAAATAGGGTATCTCACCCTACAGGAGAGTAGGGGGAAGGGGATGAGAGGGGGAATGATGGAAGGGAGGGAAGGCTTGGGGGGGAGGGAAGTTGGAAGCACCCACTTTTGAAAAGGGACGGGATCAAAGTAGAGAATAGAACAAGTGGGAGGTGGGATAGGAGGGAGGGAAATATAGTCAGTCCTTTATAATATATCTACTATGTTAATGTTTTGCATTAACTACACATGTACAGCCTATTCTGAATTGCTTATCTTCCCAGTAATGGTGGGTGACAAGGGAGGAAGGGAATGAATCTGGAATTCAAATTTTAAAATAAAATGTTTAAATATATATATATATACATACTATTATTAGCACTATTTTACATGTAATTGGGAAATAAAATATACAAGCACTGGGGCATAAAGATCCACCATGCCCTACTGGAAAAGTCGAAGGGGGTATGGGAGAGAGTAGATTGGAGGAGGGGATATCCAGTGGGATCGCTATTTTGGGGAGGTGGGTAGGGGAAAAATGGGGAGAAAATTTGTAACTCAAAGTCTTGCAGAAATGAATGATGTAAACTAGAAGTTAATAAAGCATTTGAAAAATAAAAAAAAGAAAAATGATTTTACTAAGATCTGAAAATATCATTGTTTTCTTCAGTTTAAAGGGGTTGATTGATACCTGATTTATTGATTGATATATTGATACCTGCTTAACCACAAGCTTAACTAATGTGCCCATCAGAGAGCAGGAAGGCATGTTGTGTGAACTGATGATTCTGGAACCAGATTTAAAATAACACCAA
Source organism: Petaurus breviceps papuanus (assembly GCF_028583685.1). NCBI lineage: Eukaryota > Metazoa > Chordata > Mammalia > Diprotodontia > Petauridae > Petaurus > Petaurus breviceps. The sequence continues at coordinate 13,204,373 of NW_027185784.1, read as the reverse complement.
AAGGAATTAGGTGTAGGAAGTCTACACAAGTTTTCTAATTTCCAGACTAAAGCTTGGTAGAACTCCATCTATAGAAGTTCTCCATAATTGTTCCTCCTGATAGCTACTCCAGAATAAATCAGACTAGTATGTGATGATTTGACCACTCCATCATGATCTTTTTGTATCACTATCTAGAAAAGTGAATGTCTGCAAGTTCAGATTGAAATTTCTTGTTATTCAATCATGTCCAACTCTTCATGGCCCAATTTTGACTTTTCTTGGCAAAGATACTAGAGTTGATTGCTATTTCCTTCTGCAACTCATTTTATTGATGAGGAAACTGAGATCAATGGGATTAAGTGACTTGCCCAGGGTCACACAGCTAGTAAGTGTCTGAGGCTGGATTTGAACTCAGGTCTTCCTGATTCTAAGCCCAACACTCTATCCACTGTGCCACTTAACTGCTCCAGACTGAAATAGAGAGAAGCAAAAAAAATAAATAAGTAAAGGAAAATTTCTAATTACAAGCTCTCTTACAAGTCTGAAACTCAGTCATTTGAGTGGGATACTCACTAAATTAGAAACTGTGCTTCAGTGATATAGATTTTCATTTGACCACACAAATATTTGACCATATACATTAATTTAACCATATACATTCTATAAATACATTTTATGAATTTCTCCCAAGTCATCTACCAGTCTTTCCTGTTACTTTCCCACAAAGTCAGAAGTGCAAAATAGAAGGGCGGAACACAGATCAAAGGCCCTATGACTGTAACATTCCTTGCCTGTTTGGCATTCCATCCAAGCACAAGTGGATAGACTCTGAATGAAGCAATCTTATAGGTTGTCTCGTCCAGACCTCTCATTTCACAGACAAAGAGCTGTTTTCTCTGGCTACTACTTAGACAGAAACCAAAGTGAGAGTAACCACAGACCTGGTGAGAGATCTTACCTGGACATCCTTAATCATGACAGTGTAGGAGATGCCACTGGAATTCAGATAGTTTTTGATAGCTTTCAAGTTAGAAAAAGGAACTCTCATATCCACAGGACAGCTGGGCCTGGCTGGAGCATGCCAGAAATCAACCTTTGGCAGGGAGGGGGGACAAAGGAAAGAAATAAACTGAGTTTCACCATATAACATCAAACATATATACCCAGATAGAATGTGATAGCCTAATCTACTGTTATCCAGCTGGGAGTCCCTCCCCTCCTGTACCTCAGAAATGTTAACATCTGCCCCCTAATGTATTACTGAAGGCCCTAATGGCCAAGATATAAGGCTGGAGGGGAGGCAGAAAGAGAGAAAGAGTTCTTGTCCAAAAGTTCTCTCTCCCCCACGACGCCCAAACCACTCCGCCATCTTCCAGCATTGCTTCTCGGCCAAACTCAACCTTGCTGGAGCATCTTTGGGTCGCAAAGACCCCCCAAGCATCTTTTAAAGTAGAAACTTTATCTACAGTAGTAATGAGTGAGGCAATGTCACCAATCACCATAATTATAAGAAAAAGGACCTTGGCCAGCAGGGAGAACTACAAAGACCAGGCATTAAATGCACTATGTAGGCAGAGAACATCTCTTCCCTTCTGTCCTAGAATGGACAGGAAAACTTCATGCCTACAGTATAACACAGGCATATAGGGCCCTTGGATTCTACTCTCAGACACCTGTTACATGCCCCAAAGTAATTTCGTGGCTCTGCTTTTCCATTTTTCTTTCTACAAAATTGGAAAAGTTGTTTATAACATCCTTTTGATTACTGACCAATAGAAAAACTCATGGGCAATAGGAGTGAGGATGGTGAGCAGAGGTAGCCATTGGCCCAGCCGGTGGGACCATGTTCAGAAATATGTGGCTGCCTCAACTACCCCTATCCCCAAATAAAATATATTTTATTATAACTATTAAAAGAAATGCAGCTAAACTCTGAGATCTAAACACAGCTGTCACCCTGAGCAATGCCCTTTAAGCTCTCCAAAACTTCATTTCTATAATCCCATCTATAAAATGGAGATCATAAAGTCTCAAAGCATGGGCTTGTAAGGGTCGAATGTGGTCACGCAAGTGAGGACACTTTGGAACCGCAGGGCACTACACAAGCATCAGCGATCAGCGTTATTTCTTTTTCTGTGTCTATAAGAAAAATGTTTCCAATAGAAATAAAAATCAATAATAGTTAGCATTTGCATAGCTCTTTAAGGTTTGAAAAGCACTTCACAATTATTATCTCATTTGTTTCTCACAACCCTGGGAGGCACATGCTATAATTACAGATAATAATAAAATAATGGGTAACATTTAGATAGTACCAACTATACCAGGCACTGTGCTAAGCACTTTTTACAAACATTATCTCATTTAATTCCCACAAGACTCCTGGAAAGTGGGTGCTATAATTATCTCCATTTTACAGTGGGGGAAACTGAGGCAGGCAGAGGTTAAGTGACTTGCCCTAGGTCACACAGTCAGTAAGTATATCAGGCTGGATTTGAATTCAGGTCTTCCTGACTCCTGATCCAGCGCTCTAACCACTGCTCCACTCAGCTGCCAAGATGGGAGACTGGGCCCTGTAGGATGGACTCACACCACACACATCTACTACACTAAGCCTTTTCATCAGAAGCCATCTACAAGTCATCTGGCACTCAGAGCCTAATACTGATGGAAAGGACACTGGGGAATATAGTTTTGTACCAAACAAAAATGCCCCTTCCCCCTGCCCATCTCTTAAATTCCCTCCGTTTTTACAGGGTACTCTTGGCTCAACCAGCCTGCTTAGCTGCGTAAACAGAGCCCAAATTTTAAAGCATGGAGACCCAGTCCTTTGGTCCCCAACCCTTTTCCTGTGCATTACAGGTACTTAGTACTTTTTATTTTCCAGGCATCTTATGATCACTGAAGGGATGGAGGGTGAGAGGTGAGTGTGGGAGGAGGAGGGGAGGGGGCACTACAGTCCAGATTCCTCCCTTCCTGCTAGAGATGCTGGAGTGTCCCAGGAAGGGCACTGTGGCAGCAGCATGCTGCCAGCTAATGAAGGGAGGCCTCCAGGTGGACCGAAATCTACCTGACTGGGAGGTCGGCTCTTGCCCATGGGCCTCACCTACCTTTTTGTAAAAGTACTAAGTGACTTAGCCAATTTTAAAAATTAAAGTGAATTATAATTAATTTGGGTATTTCACAACAGCTCTTGAGATATCAGACACCCTGAGGGGGTCAAGAGACAGGGTTGGAAAACTGCTTTCTGTCAGACTGCACTCGGCTACACATATGATTTGGAGCTGGTTGGGAGACTGAGGACAGGCAAGTGAAATGATTTGTTCAGAGGAGTGGGGGCACTTTTTAGCTGGGCTGGGATTCAAACCCAGGGCTTTTCCATCCTTTCCATTACAGCACGGGAACTTCTGTCAGCCAGGCCTCACCTTCAGGTATTCGGAATCTTCTAGGTTCTTAAGCAATTGGAGCTGCTTCTCATCCTTGGCCTTGATGCGGAGAACCTGATCCCTGGGAAGACATAAGCCAAGGGGCAGGGAGTTGGGGACAGGTGGGAGTAATGTTAGGCTTTAGCCCTTGGGAGAAGCAGGGAGACCTTGGAAGGAACTCTTTGGTCTGAGAAGCATTAGAGAGAGGTTCCAGAATGAGGGTTGGCAAGGGGCTATCAAGGCTGGGCACCAGCTAGCAGAACTCCAGGGGGCGGTTAAATGCCAGCTCAGACCCTAGCCTGGGTCACGGAGGTAGGGGTGAGGGTGGAGATTGGGATGCTGATAGGAAGAAGGAGGGGAGAAGGGAGAAGAGAGGCGACTTCAAATGTGCCCGTTTTTTACAGGCACTGAAACTGAGGCAGCTAGAAATCGAAATAACAATCAAAATAATCTACAGCAGAGGAGGTGCTAGGACCTGACCCCAGAAAGAATGAGGGTGAGAGGCCCCAACTGCAAATGTTCCTCTTTGACAAGCACTGGAACTGAGGCCGCTAGAAATTGAAATCACGTAAAGCCAGTGGAGCGAGAACCCTGGAGTCCACAGGCTCCAGCCAGCTTCCCTCTCTCCTGTGAGATGCATCTTTGCCCCCAGATTCCGAGGCACAGAGCCCCTACTCACCCACTGAACATCTTCCGGCTCCAGGTAGCTGCCAGCACCAGACTCAGGACCAGGAGACCCCTCATGGTGAGCCGGAGCGGAGCAAGACCACTGTCTCCTGCGGGCACGGGGAGCCCCCACTGTCCTGGGCTCAAGGGCTGCTCCTCATGGCCTCAGCACCTGAGAACTCTCCTCGTCTTCGTATCCTGGGAGGAACAGAGACGAGTGATGCAGACACAGCAGGATGCTCTGGTTAGGTCACTGCCTGGCCCTCCCCAGCCCCAGGCAGAGCCCCGGGGGAGGCAGAGGCCGGGATGGGGAGGGGGGAGAAGAGAAGGGAAGACTTCCTCAGCCCCAGCATCCTTCTGTTTGTCAAAAGGGAGAGAAAATCTCATCCTACTCCGCACCTGGGCATCTGTCTTCCAGAAATAATTAAATTCAAGGTAAGATTATTTCCAAATCATTTCTGACTTGGAGCGCTATCCAAAATGGTACTTCCCCACACCCTTTGACATGACTCTGTTCCAAGACAGTTTTAGGTAACATTTATAGGAATCCAAGACACATGTAAAATATAATTTTGAGTTAACATTAACTAATATTAAGTTAACATTCCTAATAGATGAATGTCATTGGGAAATAACAATAATGTTTAAAAAAAACATCAATTAGTACTCATCTAATACTTCAAACAAACAAACAGACAAAACCCTTTCCCTTTCCCTTCTCCCTATTTAATTTAGTTCCCATTTCTCTCTTGTTCTCCCGGTTCTACCCTTACAGAAACTCCCCCATCTTCTCTCTGGTCTGCCCTTCTTCTAGGAGATCCAGCCTGGAGTTTAACCCCAAAAGCAGCAGCGACCCCCATGCATGGGTGGATAGAACACCAGCCCTAGAATAAGGAAGACCCTTGTTCAAATCCAGCTTCTGACACTTACTAGCTGTGACCCTAGGCAAGTCACTTAGCCTGCATCTGCCACAGTCTTCTCATCCGCAAAATGCAGATAATAGTATATAGCATAACACCCCCAGGGTTGTTGTGAGGAAAAAAATCAGATAATATTTGTAAAGTACCTAGCACATAGTAGGTCTATGTTTCAGTCCAAGTTTCCTTAGAGTCTGGCAGACCTGAGTTCGAGTCTGCCTCTGATGGAGTGAGCGGTATGACCTGAGAGCAATTCTGCCATATCTGTCAGGGTCCCAGGCCGCTAGCTTAGACTTTCCAATTACAAATTAATTGCTGATCTGCACCAGCAGAAGGAATTTCTACACCGGGAGTGTCTTACAATGAAAGCACAAGTCCAGGCTGCTGACCCTCCAGATCCCCTTACAGCAGGGCTCCCAACAGGCTCAGGCAGTCAGTGTCTCCCTCAGGAATGATATTTATTTCGGTTCAATACCGAGGCTCTACCTCAGAAATTATCTAATTTTATTTCATATGTATTTCTACACATACATGTTGTCTGTCTCCCCTGATGAAACACATGCTCCCCGAGGGCAGGGGCTGCTCCGGTTCCTGCTTCTTCTTTCTCTTTCTATTCTCAGCGTCCATCGCGCGGTGCCGGGCCCTTAGTAAGTTAACAAAACACTGATGTCACGTAACCCTACTTGCCTCAGTTTCCTCATCTGTAAGACGCAGGTGATAACAGCATCCACCTCCCAGCGTTGTGGTGAGCAAACAAATGGGGTAATATTTGCGACTTGCTTAGAAGGCTGCCTGGTACACGTCGCTGGTGGGGAGGGGGAAGGGAGGAAGCTCTCTGGGTGGTTAAAAAATGTCACTTGTCGCAGTTTCTCTTCAGTTGGGGAGATCCCGTTTTCTCCACCTTCAGGCTTGGGGACAGGCGTTGGTGGCACCCTGGACGTCACTGTGGTGGGAACCATTCCCAGCACTGCCACCAGCGTTGGTACAGATGGTCTTCCCTTTGGGCAGACTCTCTTCCCCAGCCCTTGCAGCCAAGGTCTTCCTTGCTGGGGACAGCAAAGTGGAGGCCACCATGTGAAGCAGGGCCCCCCCAGAGGGATCAGGAGAGGGATCCCTGGGGCTGTTGAATCCAGAACATCCACAGCAGGGGACAGAGGGCAGGGCCATTCGCTCGGGCTATTTCTGGTGACAGCATATTAGCACAACAGTCACTCAGCAGCAGCATTTCTCATAAACCCACTCCCACTGCCGCTGCTTCCCAGAACAACTGATTAGCTGCATGTGGGCTGTGAGGGCTGGGCCCCAGCTGCGTGTTTATAGCCGGCTCTGCTCCCCAGGCCTGCGGGGCCTGCCTCATTACTTCGGGAGTCCATTGTACTGATGGGACAGAATGTCCCAGGAGCCTTGCTCTCCAGAGGCCTCAGTTTAACTGCAAAGGAGACCTGGAAAGGAACACGGTGCTTGCTGCCCAGGTGACTCCCTGTCCTGAAAGGGCAGCGTCCATCCTCAGGGACTGAGGTGGTTCAGTGGAGAGTAGAATGACCTGGGAACAAAGGAGCCCCGAGGGCAGATTCCTGCCTTACATGCTAGCTGGATAAAGTGTTGGCAGAGATGTCCATGTGCATGGGCGCACACACACACACGGGATATATGTATTGGAATAATATATACATATATAAGTATATATAATCATACATATGGAATAATATATTGTTGAAATAAAATATGTAAGAAAATATATGTTAGAATAATATATTAGAACAGTATATTGGAATTATATGTTAGGATAATATAGAGGAATGTATATTAGAATAATATATTCGAATAATGTATACAGAAACATACAGATAATATTTAAATGATATACTGAATAATATATTAGAATAATGTATAGGTTAGAATAATATATATAGGAAAATATATGTGTGTGTATGAATGTTTTGTTTGACTATGCATATTTGTAATAAAGATTTTTCTCCTTTTTCTAATGGAGAAGTGGGGAGGAGAGAAAATAGATTTTTTTTTTTTGCTTTTGCTTTCTGGAGGGGGGGAAGGCAGGGCAACTGGGGCTAAGTGACTTGCCCAAGGTCACACAGCTAGTTTGTGTTGTGTCTGAGGCCGAATTTGAACTCAGGTCCTCCCAACTCCAGGATTGGTGCTCTATTCACTGTGCCACCTAGCCACCCCCAGAAAATGGATTTTTGATCCTTGAAAAAAAAAATGAGATTTTTAAAAAAGATACTAGCTGGCAACTCAATCTATTTCAGCTTTGGTTTTCTCTTCTGAAAAACGGGGGTACCAATAATAGCACCTACCTCACAGGATTTCTGTGAGGATTAAATGAAATAATATCAATAAAGCACTTTGAAAACCTTACAATGCTATATAAATGTTGTTATTGTTACACATAAATGTAAGTTATTATATTGTCATCATTATTATTATTAGGTCATCCGGGTGGCACAATGGTTATAGCACTGAAGCTGGAGTCAGGAAGACCTGAGTTCAAATCCAGCCTCAGACACTTCCTAACAGCATGACCCTAGACAAGTCATCTGCAAAATGCAGATAATAATAGCACCACCTCCCAGGGGTTTTGTGAGTTAAAAATGAGGTATTTGTAAAGTGCTTGGCGCGGTGCCTGCCCCACAGAGGGCGCATGTCACGCTAACGGGGCCTCGGGGAGGAAGGCGGGCTCGGCCTCCCGGGGTGGCTGGAGCGCGGGGGCAGCCCGGGCTGGAGGCCGTTCTCGGACCCTCTCGGCGGCGCAGGCCCCCCATCTCCGGGCCCTTCCCAGTGTTGTGAGCTGGAGTGACAGTGGCCCCTCCCCGGCCCCACGCCCAAAGGCCGGCTCTAGTCAGACCCAGACCCAGGTGTGGCCGGCCCGCCTCAGGCTCCTCGTCTGTGCAATGGGGGCAGCGACAGCACCGCCCCCTCCCACCCCCCCAGGGCTGCTGTGAGGGGAGGAGTGTAAGGCCCAGAGCCGCCTGGCACGCAGCAGGCGCTTAATAAATGCTCTGTCCTTCCGCTCACAGCCACACACGCGGAGCGGGACTGATGGGGGGGGGGGTGTCAGATTACGGAGGGTGACGGCCCCTCCTCCCGGGGCTGAGGACTGAACGTGGCCTGGCACACAGCAGGTGCTTAATGAAGGCATTCAGGGTCACACGCAGAGTTGACTTGATTTGTCTAAGGTCACACAGGCGGTAAGGAAGGGAATCAAATTACGGAGAATCGTAGCTGCCACCTCCCCAAGGAGGTCGTGAGAACTGTATGTAAAGTACTTGGCCCCGTGCCTGGCACACAGCAGGTGCTTAATAAATGCCTTTTCCGTTCGCTGCGCCACGCTATCCACTCGTGGCCACACACACAGAGCTGGACTGATCTGGAAGGGAATCAAACCTCCCCAGGGCAGTTGTGAGGCCATCTGCACACAGCAGGCGCTTAATGAGTGCTCCTTCCCGTCCCGGACACTAGGCCGCCCAAGGTCCAGGGGGGAGGCAAGCGCGCCCCTCCCCCGGAGCAGGCTGGGGCCCCTCGCGGTGCTCCCCGTGCTCTCGCTCTCCGGCCCTCCGGGCAGCTACTCACCCACCGCAGTCCAGGGTGCGGCCTCTGCCCCCCGCGGCCGGAGGGTGGGTGGGTGGGATGGGAGCATTTCCTGCTGCTTCCTGCCTGGAGGTCGCAGCCTACAGGCTGAGGGGCGACGCTGCAGCCCTGGCCTGGCCGGCTGAGCGCCTGACTCCGGAAGGTGGCCTGCGGATGCGGCGGCGGCCAGTAGTCAATCAACAAAGCGCTTCCCGCCAGGGACTCTGCCGCACGTGGTCATGGCGGGACAGAGCAGCCAGTATTGCTAACATCCAGCCCGCTAGCTACCCGTGATACAGGGGAGAAGCAGCACAGCCTGACTGCTACTGCGCCGGCCTGGGGCGCATCTGCAGGGCCTGGGCTAGAAGGTCTTCTAAGCGGTCAATAAGCACCTATTAGGCGCCTGCTGTGTGCCAGGCACTGTGCTAAGGGCTGAGGATACAAAGAGAGGCCAAAGGTGGCCCCTGCCCCCATGGAGCTCGTAGTCCAATGGTCAGCTCCGGGTCAAACTTAGGATCCTGCAGGGTTAGAAAAACCCAACCACATATAAGTGATGTAGGATCGCGTGCCTCATGAATGGGTAGGATCGCGTGCCTCATGAATGGGTAGGGAAGGGGCCAAAGGGAGGCTGAGAATTTGGAACTCAGATTCTTAAAAAGAATGCCCCAAAATAAATAACACTAATACAAAAAGCCACTGAAGAAACAGCCCAATTTTATTCATTAAATAAAATTGAATTATTCTCTTCCTTCTAAAATTTCCTTAGACCCCTTAGCCTGAATTATTCCTTTATCTTATTCTCCCCTGTAGGATCATAGAATAGTAGGATGAATGAATGAATAAATTTATTTTATTAAGTACTTTTATTTTTATTAAATAGTATTAAATTAAGGATTTATTAAGTACTTACTGTGTGCACATCACTGTGCTAAGCACTAAGGATACAGATAGAAAAGATGGCCCCTGCCTTCAGGGAGCTCATATTCTAATAAGGAAGATAACATTTAGCTCGATGCCTGGCACACAGTAGGTGCTTAATAAATATTTGTATAATACAGAAGTTTTTAGCTACAAATCAGATGGTGAAGTTCCATGGTCCTTAAGGTACAGCAGCAAAGCAGATGTTAATGCCTCTTCTTTTATGTCATTTCCACTGATAATTAGAGAATAGGGATGCCTTTCACAACTATAGTAAGGGGGTGAATTTTTAATCAAAGAAGGTCTAGAGATCATAGATCCAGAGTTGGAAGGTCAGTTAAGAGACCATCCTAGTCTGATTCCTTCATTTTACAAATAAAGAAATTGAGGCTCAGGGAGATTAAATGACTTGCCCAAGGTGAAACAAGTAGTATTATCATTGTTTTTGTTCTTGTCCCAGCCCCCTCCTGGTGAATTGTAAACTCCTTGAGGGGAGGCATGGTCTTTTTTTCATCTTTTTATCCTGACACTACAGTGTCTAGCATATGGTGTCATTGTTCATTCGTTTCATTCACGTCTGATTCTTTGTGACCCCATTTGGGTTTTCTTGGCAAAGATACTGGGAGTGTTGCCATTTTCTTCTCTGACTCATTTTATAGAGGAGGAAACTGAGGCAAACAGGGTTAAGTGACTCACCCAAGATCACACAGGTAGTAAGTGTCTGAGGCCAGATTTGAATTTAGGTCTTGCTGACTCCACACCCAGCCCTTTATCTACTGAGCTACCTAGCTGCTCAGCATATAGTAGAGGGACCTAATCAATATTTATAGAATTGAAATTAATTCATACAGAAGCACAATTAAAGACCTAATGATTGTAAAACTCCCTGCTTATATGCCATCACAACCACCCAATACTAGAAAATGCTATATCAGATAAATCAGGTCAGGATCTCAGGCTGCCAGTTCCTACTTAGTCCTGCCTCCTGAATGAAATATTCCTGATTTTGATGTATGTGTGTGTAAGCATGTGTATTCTTTTCCATTTCTAAGTCTATGATCTTATTAGAAACACAATTTAAGTTATAAATTTTATATTTGTATTATATTAACATTATAATTTTATATTAAATAGTTATATACAACAAATTGTATTAATATAATAAATACAAATTATGCATAATTGCTAATTAAATAATATACTAAAATAATTTATTTTAATATTAATATAAACGTAATATATAAACCTAAATTTAATATGAATATTTTATATTGTATTAACATTACAATACTATATTAAATAATTATTTTGTTACATATAACATATACATTTATATATAATACATAATATATTATAATATAGAATAAATACATAGTATGTATAATTATATTTTAAATAATATTACATTTGAAATATTTCTATTGTAATATTAATATATATAAATTTTATTTTTAATGTGAATATTTTATATTATGTTAATATAATAATATATCACAAAATAAATATGAATTGTGTGTGATTGTATATTATATTCGATAATTAAATATTGTATGTTAAAATATTTATATTTTAATATTGATATAAATATAATATATAAATTTAAATTTTAAAATTTGTCAAGATTATAAAATCAACCGCACGCATTTTAATGTCAGAGATTTCATCTTGTATATCACAAACCTCTGCTTCCGTTTAGTCGTATCTACTGGAATCCTCCCAACATGGAAAATCCTGTTTGGGATAATATCTGTTTCCACACGCCTGTCCAGAAGTCTGTAATCAAGCGATGGGAAGATCTAGTCTCTTGTCACAGACTTCCTGGCTCCCAGTCCAACTAGAGTTGGATACATGCAGTTCACTCAGCACTGATTTAAATAACACCCCATGAACCCAGGGTCTCTCCTGGTTGCAACCAGAGGGACTCCTGGGTCTCAGGAGCACTGCTCTCCATGATCTGAAATTTCACCGTATTTCTCTCTGTCCAGAAACTCCACCTCTGAACCACAAGGCTGAAAAAGTGCTGCAGGGGCTATGGCCAGGTGGCAGAGTCCAGCTGTCATAAATTTAGCATCCAAGCTGGGGGTGGGGCAGGTGCCATGGAGTCCTTTCCCTTCTACCTTTAAAAAGTGACCTGCATCCAATGTCATCATCTCTCCCAGTCTCTCCTGGACCTACTATTCTTAGGAGGCAAACCAGGCAAATGAAGCTAGGACAGGACACAAACAGGAGCCAGAATGCCCCATTCTATTACAGTTCCCAGATTGCATTCTAATCGTCTATTAGAAAAAAAAAATACAGAAAAACTCCAGGATATTTATTCGGTGTTCAAAGCCTTTCATAACCTTTTGTGGTTATTCAGTCATTTCAGACTCTTCATGACCACATTTGGGGTTTTAAAGATAATAGAGGGGTTCACCATTTCCTTTTCCAACTCATTTTACAGCTGAGGAAACTCAGGCAAACAGGGTGAAGTGACTTGCCTGGGGTCACACAGCTAGCAAGTGTCTGAGGTCAAATTTGAACTCAGGTCTTCTTGACACCAGGCCTGGAGCTCTATCCACTGCACTACCTAGCTTTCCATAACCTATCTCCCTCCTCCCACCTTTCCAGTTTTCTTAGACCTTACTCCCTAACACTTGGTCTTCAGTGCAGTGACGCTGGCCTCCTGGCTATCCCACAAACAAGACACACCATCTCTCAGATCCAGGCATTTTCTCTGGCTGTCTCCTGCACCTGGAACACTCTCCCTCTTCTGCTACACCTACTGGCTTCCCTGGCTTTCTTTAAGTCCCAACCAAAACCCCATCTTCTACGGAAGCCTGCCCCAACCCCTCTGGATTCTAGTGCCTTCCCTCTGTTAATTACCTCCCTTTTATACAAAATGTATGTATATATTCATTTGCATGTTGTCTCCACCATTAGATTGTTGGATTGAAAAAGCCAAGTAGGTGCCTATTGGCTGTGGAATGGCTAGAGAAATTGTGGTTTATGTACATAATGGAATATCACAGTATCATAAGAAATGAGTATGAAGAAATCAAGAAAACTTGGAATGACTTTATGAACTGATAGAATGCCTCAAAACTTTCATCTTCCCTCAAGGCTCCGCTTAATTACTCCTTCCTCTGAAAAGCCTTGCTTTGCTCTGTGCCCTCCTCTTCCTCATGAAGCTAAGTGTTCTCTTCCTTCTCAAGTTACCGTCTATGTATGTCTACCTGCATGTCATATTCCCTCAGCATCATTCAACAATCAACCAACATTTATTAAATACTTATTAGGTGCCAGGCACTGTGCTAAACTCTGGGGAGACAAAAAGAGGCAAAAGACATCCCCTGCCCTCAAGGAGCTTACAATCTAATGGGGGAGACAATAAACAAAAGCTTATAAACAAGCCATAGACAAGATAAATAGGAAGTAATTAACAGAGAAGAGGTGCTAGAATTAAGAGGGTTGGGAATGGCATCCTGTAAAGGGTGGGATTTTTGTTGACTCTCAAAGGAAGCCATAGAGGTCAGTATGTAGAAAGGGCAAAGTTCCAGGCATGGGGTACAGCCAGAAAAATTTGCACAGAGCTAAGAGATGAACACCTTGTTTGTGAAACAGCTGGGATACTGCTATAATAAAAGTCCTAACATAGATATAATTATGATATACTATATATTTTTCTTCTGTCTGCTGTCCTTTCATTCTCATCCTTAAATGCCTTTGGAATGACTTTGTTTAGATGTCTTGCCAAGGTACCTTTAGACTGGTTTTATCCTTCACTATTTCTCTCTGTTTTATGAGAAGATACTGCTCATACTCATCCATCATTCTTGCTCATAAGACTTTGCTTTTTTGATTTACTTTAAATTTTTTTTAGTTTTTATTTTCATTTCCAAAATTTCTCCCTCCCTCCTCCACTCTCACTCATTGAGAAGACAAGAAACACAATACCCATTATACATACTTCATGAGATTTTACAAACAAATTTATTATAATTTAACCCAATGTCATCCTCTTTCTATTTGGCAAGTAAATCAGATGTTTGCTAAGAGATTTTCTAAGCTCTTTCAGCCTTATTGTGATAATTAATTAAAAGTGACTAAACTTCTTTATGAAATTGTTGGTGTCATTTGTTATCAGTTTCACATTTTTAGTTATCTACTTGTTTAAATAATTCAAGCATTTTTAGAAAAGATTTCTAAAAACTATGACAAGATATTTTCTTTTTTCTTTTCTTTTTGTCTTTTTGGAGGGGGAAAAGCAGGGCAATTGGGGTTAAGTGACTTGCCCAAGGTCACACTTAAGTGTCTGAGAACAGATTTGAATTCAGGTCCTCCTGACTCCAGGGTTAGTGCTCTATTCACTACACTACCTAGCTGCCCCTGCCAAACTGTTTTCTCTATAAATATCAGTGGAATACTTAGACACTAATGTCACAGATCCAAATGTGCTTGTAAGGAAATTATTTAGAGTCACTAAAAAGTTTGTCGTTGTTCATCCTTCATTCTTTTTTTTTAAGCAATTGGGGTTAAGTAACTTGCCCAAGGTTACATGGCCAGTTATTTTGTGTGGGTGTTAAGTATCTGAGGCCAGAACCGAGCCCAGGTCCTCCCGACTCCAGGGCTGGCGCTCTTACTGCGCCACATAGCCACCCCATCCTTCATTCTTAAAAAGGACCAATGACATCAGGAGGGTGATGTCTTGATTTGCAGGTGGATTATTTAAGTGAGGCAAGGCTGTGCAAAGTCATCAGTCTCACCCTCTCCTCCAGAGTCATCAGGGTTCAATGGCAAGACAAAAGTCAGGAAAAGTACAAAGATGCAGAAGGCAACCAAACGGAACCACCAAGCATACCAAGGATACCCAGGATGGCAGCAGCACAAAAGTGAGGGGGCTGAGAGATAAATCAAAAGGAAAAGGTATCTGAAGAACGGGAAGATAATGAAGGCATGAAAAAAATCTCAGACAGACTTTATAATACTCCAAAAAGGCAATCAGGAAAGTATCAATGGCTGACAACCTACAATCAATGGCTTCTCTCCAATCTCTACTCAATCTTCATGAGAGTCATCTATGTACAAGTCAATGGGCTTGACGAGAATACTATGAGGGAACAAGGAGGTATTAAATGGTGAGTTCCTTGAAGGGAAGGGCCATCTTTTGCCTTTCTTAGAATCACTTAGTACAGTACCTGGCATATAGTAGTTGTTTAATAAATGCTTATTGACTGATTGACATTCAATTGCAGATCCCATCTTTAAGGCCTTTTCAGAATTGACTAAAAGAGAGAAGATACTGTGCTTATTGTTTAGTTGATTTTTAAAAAATTGATTCAGTAGAGCAAAATGCCTTCTAATACAGGCTTTTTTTCTACAAGGTTTTTCTTCCAGTCGAGGAATCCACAAACATTTATTAAGTGCCTACTATGTGCCGAGGACTGTGCAAAGTGCTGGGAATCAAAAAGGCAAAAATACCACAATATGTATCCTCAAGGAGCTTATATTCCAACATGAAGACAACATGTGCATATGTATAGAATAAAAACAAAATTTACACAGTAGTTTGAGGATAGAGGTCACTAGCAGGTGGTGGACTGAGAAAGGCTTCATCCATACATCAAACTCATTCAGAATTTCTTTTCTTTTCTTCTTTTTGTTTTTTGGAGGGCAATTGGGGTTAAGTGACTTGCCCAAGGTCACACAGCTAGTTTTGTGTTAAGTGTCTGAGGCCCGATTTGAACTCAGGTCCTCATGACTCCAGAGCCGGTGCTCTATTCACTGTGCCACCTAGCCGCTCCTTGTTCAGAATTTCTTGCAAAATGTAATAATGACAGGAATGATCCCATTTGGTGATCCTCTGATCATAAATATCAGGAGGGGCCTAAAATCTGTAGGAGATTTGTGCCCATTAAAGGTGTCCCCCACTGGGATGGAGGAGATGTAGCAGAGTCTAAATTAAAGAGAGATTCCCTGTTAAAAGTAAGGTCCTTGAGATGTTATTGTTTGTTGATAGCACTATGCTGATTGTATCAAGGCCTTTGAAGAGCTTTGAAGTCATTCAAAGGAATTTGACTTGGTGGTCCACACAGGAAAGCCCAAGAAAATGAAGGATGCCCATTGCCCAGATCGCAACATACATTTGGAAGAACAACCAGTATAGCTTGGGCTCAAAGAGACAGATGGTACAAATGGACAGTAAGTAGGGCCCAACGTTGGATAAGAGGGTGAGATCAAGCTGGGTTGCTTTTGAGAAACTGCAAAATTCACTTACTGACTTTGTCGAGGAAATAATCCACAGGCCTATGCCTCCAAATGGGCAGCTAGGTGGCACAGTGGATAGCAGGTTAGACCTGGAGTCGGGAAAAACCTGAGTTCAAAGCCAGTCTCAGACACTTACCAGCATGTGACCCTATTTGCCTCAGTTTCCCCATCTGCATAATGAGCTGGAGAAGGAGGTAGCAAACCCTTTTAGTATCTTGACCAAGAAAACTCTGAAAAGGGTCACAAAGAGTCAGACACAAGTGAAAGGAATACAACTTGCTTCCAAATAAGGAAGAATCATAATCATTGAAGCCTTTGCAGCTATTGCAAAACAGATAGACTGAGACCTGAAATTCTCTTCCCATCTAATAAGTTTCACTCACATCTTTTATACATCCATGGAAGCAGAGAAAGCATTATCAGCTAAACAATCTACAGATTCCTGAGAAGCCAGGCACAGGAACAGCCAAAAGAGCTTGAAAGTAAACACACACACACATCAAAGGGGCTCTAGCTGTCCTTAGTTTCCTGGAACCTGTTTACATTCTTGTTGGAACAGCAACGTTTTATGTCTGCAGTTAGAAACCAGGGGTCACTTAAGCCAAGAATGGCATTCAGTGCTGGAGGCCATCTGCTGCCTCATCAAAGCTAAGCTTGCAGCTCAATTTAGCCTTCAGAGTTCTTCACAAGAAGAATGCCAAGACTCCTATGAAAGCAAAGCAAAAGCTCATCTTTTTTTATTCCAACCTTCTACAGATGTACTTGTGTGAGAGTGAAACATGGAATACCACAGTCTGAAGAATTAAACATGAATGTGTGGGTTTGATTCATCTGGTGAGGGAAGGTGCTGATGGCTTCTAAGCAGAAGAGTCTTATGGTCCAAGGTAACCACCTAATGATCCAGCTCTTCGTGGGAGTGCTACTTACCCAGGTACAGAGAGTATGGCAGCAATGCGATCGCTTTCAGTTGGTTGTCCAAAATGGCAGAAGTGAGGGGATAATGTAACCCTGGCCTCTCTCTGAGACCTTACTCATTCTACCAACCTTTCAAATAGACATATTTAATATTTAACTTTTAATTTAATTGAGTATTTATTTAATTTTTGTTTATTTTATTAAATTTAATTAATTAGTTGTAAATTTGATTTAATATTTAATTTAAAATTTAATAAAAAATTCTATTTCTAGGGTCCAGAATTTAACCAGGATGGTTACTCCTCTTATTTGGGCCAATCACACCCCCTTCATGCCTTAATAGTAATAAAAATAATAGCTGGCATTTTGACAATGCTTTAAATTTTCAGAGTTTTTTTTTATTTACATTATCGTTAGCTAGACCTAAGATCAAATCTGACCTCAGACACTTACTAGCTGTGTGTCTGGATAAGTGACGGAACCTCACAATGCCTTTTCTCAAATGTAAAATGGGAATTACAATGGTGCCTGAGTTGTAAGGATCAAATGAGATAATATCTATACAGCTGTTTGAAAACCTTAATGCATTTGTTTTTCTTGGCAAAGATACTAGAATGGTTTACTATTTCTTTCTCCAGCTCATTTTACAGATAAAGAAACTGAGGCCAACAGGGTTAACTAACTTGCCCAGGGTCACACAGTAAGTATCTAAGGCCAGATTTTACCTCATAAAGATGAATCTTCCTGACTCCAAACTGAGCACACTATCCGCTGTACCACCTAGCTGCCCTAAAGCACTATATAAATGTTCGTTATTAATTAAATATAAATTATATATAAAAATAAATATAAATAAATATAACAATTAAATCTAAACATTGGATCTCCATGACAAATGTGTGAGATAGATGTTACTTTCTAGGGTATGAAAAGGAGGTGGCATGAAATAATGCTAGGAAGGTAGCCTGGGGCTCCATTGTACAGATGAGAAAACCAAGGCTCAGTACAAATCAGAAAGATGGGATTGGAACAACAGCCTCTCATGACTCCAAATCCAGTATACTTTCTATTAGACTACATCCTGTTTCTTTATTTAATGGATGGTCTTCATGAGTTTCTGTGACTAAAAATAATCACCTATTGGCCAGTTGTGATGATAATGATATTAAAAATAATAATAGCAAAGTCCTTTATTTACATCATTTTATTTTATTCTCACAACAACCCTGTGAGGCAGGTGCTTTTACTAATATTTTACCAGTGATGAAACTGAGGCTCAGAAAGGCCCAGAGTCACAAGGCTAGTAAGTATTGGGACAGTTGTTGAACTTAGGGCTTCCTAACTCATAGTCCAGAACCCTTAGCCAGAGGGCCCACCAACTACCCATATACATTTAATTAAGCTGGTCCTTGGATGAGAGCTACATGGTTATTGCTTGGCTTGTCTTAAGCCTTCCTGTGTGATGGGGTGTGATGGGGCGCTTGAGTGCCTGTTCTTGAACCCCAGTTCCAAAAATCACATCCAGTTCCAAAATAACATTTCTCCCTAGTCCCAGAGCATAATCTCTGCCTGTTTCTCCCCACCTCCTGCACTATGCTTAGCAATCCCCAGCCAAACATTTATCTCCCCCAGCACAATAACAAGTGAGCATTCCACTGGATTATCTATACTTACTCCCTAGCTCATTATATACATCCTGTATTCCTCATTATGTATACCTTAGGCTATATATATTCCCAACATCCATCTTGTCAAACACGACATTGATGGGTGGCAGACTGGGCATTTCTCAGTCAACCCTCACCACTAGTTAACTTAGTGACATTTCAAGTCTAAAACCACACCTCTACGTAGCCCCACCTTGGGTTATTTCCCAGTGAAATCTGGGTAAAATACTGCACAGTAGATATTAAAAGTGCATGTTCCTTTAAGAACTGACCACCGTTAACCACTCCCTAATCCCACCCTGACTCACCTAGTTAGCATATTTGCTGTAGGTTTTACTATAGTTTATCCTATATAAACTTTAACTGTACCTTCTAAGGTTGCAGGTTCTCTAAGAACTCTTGCCCTCTGTATAGTGTAACAATAAATCTTTGCTACCTTGATTTGAAGAATGCTTGAGTCCGTGAATTCTTTCCAGGGACTCAGGTTATTGGGGTTCCTGGTCTCCCTGAACCCCATCAGGTGGACCTGCCAGAGCTAAAACTCTACTGGGCCAGGCTTCAAGGACACAAGATTACTACTCCCACCCCCACCACCACCATAATAAGGTATCCAAGAAGATTGTTAGTGGAGAAGATGGTTAAACATTTAATTAAAAGCCAGGTTTTTCCTGTCTCTAATTGGGATAGTAAATCTTTGGTTTTGTTCTGGGAATTCTGGCATACTGCAAGACGCACGTCTCCCTGGACTCCACCCACAGTTTCTGTTGGAAATAATTTTTTCCCTTTCTTTTGCTGTTCTAGCTTGTTGTGCAAGTTTGCTTACGTGGTTCTTAAATTCCTGTCCTGTTATGAATCAAATCAAAATGTGTTTAATGAGTGCCTATTATGTATAAATAATCTCTATGGGGTACATCAAGATCATAACTCCCATTTGTATGATGCTTTAATGGTCATGAAGCACTTTCCTCATAATAATTCTGTAAGGCAGTCATAAGAGTGTTTTATTTCCATTTTATGTGTAGGAAGTACAGTGATTTGGGTGCTGGAGGTGGATGGGGTGGATTGGCAGGGAGAGTGAGGAGTGGGGAGAGAGTATGAAAGTAAGGTAAAGGTTAGGAGCTCCACCAAACCTCGTTTTAATCTGGCTCCTGGGGTAATTTGCATTAGCTCTGGGGCATAATGGGAGTGGAAAACCCTCCTTCCCACAACCTCACCCCACCTTTGCAGTTTTGCTAAATAGAATCCCTCACATGAT
>NW_027185784.1:13057806-13184787 GCF_028583685.1 Petaurus breviceps papuanus | reverse complement strand
CCTGTTTGGGGTTTTCTTGGTAGAGATCCTGGAGTGGTTTGCCATTTCCTCTCCAGCTCATTTTAAAGATGAGGAAACTGAGGCAAACAGGGTTAAAGGACTGGCTGAGAGTCACACAGCTAGGAAGTGTCTGAGGCTGGATTTGAACTCATGAAGACGAGTCTTCTTGATTCCAAGCCCAGTGTTCTATCCACTGCCCCTCCTGTTTGCCAAGAAAACCCCAAACAGGGTCATGAAAAGTCAAATAGGACTGAACAACAGAAAGTTACCAAAGACTTTGGAGTAGGGGCATGACATGGTCAAATTTGTGCCTTAGGAAAATTATTTTGATAGCTGTGTGAAGAACGGGCCTGGATTGGATTGACTGCCTGTTGTCTGACAAGCAGCTTAGATAAATTCAGAGAAGCTCATGACCAAATTGACTGTAGGGAGATGCATTTTTTAAAATGGAAGAGAAAGTAGCAGCTGTTTAGGAATCACCATCCTGGAATGCTTCCCCTCACTTGGTTAATGTGCCCAAAACTGCCTTCACTGTCCATACTGTCCAGTCAAGCCCACAGAGAAAACAAGCCCTATCCTATGCCCCATAACTGTACACCCAACCCTGCCAGCTGTATCCTAATATATGATGCTAGTTATGAAATGGACCATCTGATAGGATAATTTATCACACATCCCCATTAATGGGGAAAAAGAGAAGTAAATTTTTTTGATTGCTAGTGAATTCCTCACTTTCTGCCCTCTTAAATGAAACATTTTGGGGGATTTTGGCTTATACAATATATCCATGTCTGCAGATATACTGACAGAACAGCAAGGAATAACTTCCTACTGCTTACAGCATAATTTTTGTCTTCAAGTCAAGGAATCTAGAGTTTAATCTTCATTTTTCTCCTGACTGACTGTGGGATCTTAGGTGACCCATCTAACTGCTTTGTGCCTCAGTGTCCCCCTCTGTTAAAAAGTAAATAATAGTTGCAGGACTAGCATGGTATCAAGGAGAGAAAGCTGGCCTTCAAGGCAGGGAAGACCTAGGTTTAAGTTCTGGTTCTGACACACACTAGTTATATGGTATTAGATGTGGAGATTTCCCTATCAGTTCCCCAGGCCACCCTGAGATTATAAATTGCAGGACAATTTACCTGCACTGGTAAAGAAAATTTTCCCTCTGGGAGGTGCCCTCCTGATGAAATCATAGATCTAGGCCCAAAACAAACAAAATAATAATACAATTTTAAAAACAGTAACTAGGGCAATCTTCCTCATGGGTAGTTTTATATAATGTGCAAATACTTTGAAAAAAAATTTAAACTAAAATGTCAGATGTTTATTATAACCAGCAATAATTCCTTGGCCATTTTCTCCCTCATGATATTTAGTTGTCAAGGGGCACAGATTTCTTCTTTTAATCTGACATAAAGTGGGTGAGAATTTAAGTGAACTTTTTTTGTCATTACCTAAAGTAAAGTACAAAGACAGAAGGTACATCATGGCCTCAACCTATGAAAGTAACTCAAGGAGCAAGGAACCATTAGGAGTTTCAATCACTAATATTTATTGAGTAATGTCCATTTGCTACATACATCATAAACCAAGCAAGGTGACAGCCCAGCACAGTTGGCAGAAGGGGCAGGGGGACAAAAGATGGTAGGTACCCTGTGTTGGGGAGAAAGTTAAAGACACTGGATTGTTATTTTCTGTCTCCTAAATCTGGATTGTTGAGTTTTGCTTAGGAGTAGGCCTTGGTCATAGGACACAGTATAGAAGGCAGAGGGAAAAGGAGAGTGAGAGAAACAGAGACAGAGAGAAAGAAAGGGGACAAAAGACAGAGAGTAGAAAGGATGAAGAAAGATGAAAGGAGAGAGAGAGACAAAGAGAGGAAAGGAAAAGAAATGAAAGGAGAGAGAGAAAAGGGAGAGAAAGGAAAGGAGGGAGAGAAAGAAGAAAGTGAGAAAAAGGAGAGAGAAAGAGGAATGAGAAGAGAAAGAGGAAAGAAAGGGGCAGAGATAGAGGAGAGGAGGGAAAGAGAAAGGAGGGGGAGAGAAAAAGAGAAGAGGAGAGGAGAAAGAGAGAGAATTAGGAGGAGGAAACATAGAACATGCATGCCCAGGTAGAAAGACAAATGAGAGGGTTATTCAGAGATGGTCAAATGACTGAAGCCAGAATCAAGACGGTGTGAAGGAGAGGATGCTGTATTGGTAGAATGAGACAAAGTGGAAGGATGAGGTGATCTGGAATAATTTAGAGAACAAAGCCCTGTGTTACTACTATTTCTGGTTTTTGTTTTTGGGGGGGGCGGTTTAGAGGGGGGAAGGCAGGGCAATTGGGGTTAAGTGACTTGCCCAAGGTCACACAGCTAGTAAGTGTTAAGTGTCTGAGGCTGGATTTGAACTCAAGTCCTCCTCACTCCAGGGCCTGACTTCACTGTGCCACCTAGCTGCCCTGGTCCTACTATTTCTGTGCCAATGGAAAGAAATTCCACACTGGAAGTCCTCCACACTGATGATATCAACCCCCTGAACAAAATAACAAAACCCCAGGGGTAACTTTAGAAAACTCACTAAGAGGGACACAGGCAGAAAATAGGTTCAGAAAGAGACTGAACATATCAATAGATGAAATATCAGTGTCAGGATGTTCTTTTGGGAGGAGGGACATGGGGAACATTTGCCCTAGCCTTCTGAGGCTAACCATGCAGTCATATCACAATATATCCCTTGATGTCACTGGCTGAATGAACAATAAACAATTAGTACATGTATGAATGTGGCAGATTCTTCTGTCCTGTAGTGTCAGAGGGGGTTTCTCTAGTAGGGGTGGTCTTTAACGTGCTCCATGATCACTTGTAGGCCCCTCCAGGTCTCCTGGGCAGTGGAGAGGATCTGCTTAGCCGGCAGGACGAAACCATAATGTCCAGTGTCTCGCAGCTCAAAAGTGAAAGCATATTTAATTCCATTTTCATAGGCCCAGTCTATGCTGCTGCCGCTGGCTTGG
Source organism: Petaurus breviceps papuanus (assembly GCF_028583685.1). NCBI lineage: Eukaryota > Metazoa > Chordata > Mammalia > Diprotodontia > Petauridae > Petaurus > Petaurus breviceps. Next base: position 13,181,793 of record NW_027185784.1, on the reverse strand, counting down.
TCTGTAATTTAAAAAAGGAATCATTGATAGGCATGGGTCTCATTCAAGGTCAAAATGGACCATAGGTCAGAAGCCCTACTTGTCTGTTGGCCTGGGTCTATTAAGGACCTTACACTCTGACAATCATCCTGATTGTGCTGAAAAAATGCTGTCTCCTATGGAAATATTCCAGAGAAAATTAACCGGGCATGTGAGCAATTACTTTTTTGGGGCCCCAGTTTCCTTACATGAAGAATAAGGTTAGTCTAGTCCAGAAGCTCTTAACTTGGGGGCTGTGAACTTGTTTTGTTAAAATGTCTCAGTGACTGTATTTAATTATAATGTCTTTATACAACAACAGCAACAACAAAATATATCACATATGGATTCAGTTGTTACCGTTCAGTCATTTTTCATCTATGTCTGACTCTCATTTGGGGTTTTCTTGATAAAGATATTGTAGTAGTTTGTCATTTCCTTCTCCAGCTCATTTTACAGATGAGGAAACTGAGGCAAACGGGGTTAAGGGACTTGTTCAGGGTCACACAGTTACAAAGTATCTGAGACCAGATTTGAACTCAGGAAGATGAGCCTTCCTGGTGCCAGGCCCACTGTAACACCTAACTGCCCCATTATGTATATTATATTAATTTAAATTAAATTATGCTATGTTATGTATTATATTACATATATTGTATCATACCTTATTATGTCATACATCATATATTATGTATTTCGCTGGTTTCTTTTGTAATTCTACATGTTTTATTTTATTCATTTAAAAGCATTATTCTGAGAAGAGATCCACAAGCAGGTGAAGAATATTTGGATCAGGTGATCTCTAAGGGCCTTGAGCACTAATACTTTATCATTCCAGGAGGCACAGGAGCTCAGAGACTCTGAAGGAGTAATAGGTTTTAATTCCCTTTTTTTGGTCACTAATTTACTATTTGACCACTAGCAGGTCATAGGGTCGTAGATTTAGAACTGGAAAGAACTTCTGAAGTGACCTAACCCAACTCTCCTACTTCCCCCTCCATTTCACAAATAAGGAACTGGAAGTCAGAGAGGTGAAAGGACTTGTACACAGTCACTAGGAAGAAAGCAGTAGGTCAGAATTTGAACCCAGATCTTCTGACTTCAGATCCAGCACTCTTTCCACGGGGCCATTCTGCCTCCAAATCATCTAAAGCCAACTTAATAAGGCTAGAGAGAAGCTGACTGTCCTTGTGGGACATAAGAGGACATGGTCTACTCTCCCCCCTTCTTTCTGCTCACTCCTTACCGGAGTAGGAATTAGCAGTAGAGGCATCTGGGATGATGAAACTAGGAATGCTTTTGAATGTGAAACACTCAGGAAGATTCAGTGCAGTCACTAAGAACCAGTCAAAGCAATTAACTTTTCTGGGGCTCAGTTTCCCCATCAATATAATGGGGAGAATAATGAATGGAGTACCTCTGTCACAGGTTTGTTGTGAGCATGGGTCCATTTTATGGAGATGCAATCAGAGGTCAGAAAAGTGAAATGGAAGATGGCGGAGTAGAAACAGGACTTCTGTGGGGCTCCGGCTTCCACCTCCCCCAATCCATGTAAAAGGGGACTCTGAACAAACTTTGGAGCTACAGAACCCACAAAATGACACAGAGAAGCTAACCTCCCGCTGAGGACAGCCTGGCAGGCCGGCAGGAATTGGCCAGCACAGCACTCTGGGAGCAGACCCCAGCCCCACTGGAGCCGGAGGTTTTAGCCCCAGGGCGGGCCTGACCAACCACAGGCTGGAGGGACTTCAGAACACCAGCAGCTGTGGCGGTTTCCAGAATTATCAACACAAAGATGTGAAGGACAAAGTGAGAGGTCAGTGCAGCATGGACTTTGGGACCTAGTAGTTGGGAGTGCATTGGCTTGAGGGCTTTGGCAGCTTCAGCTCCTGGCCTGCAGAGTGTAGGGGAACCAAGCGACCAGTCTGAGGGGTAATTGCTCTTGCTTTAACCTGCTTGGATCTGGATTTCGGTCTAGGGTGGAGGTCCTGGGGTGTGAGACCAGCTTGCCAGAGCATGTGGAGGCTTCAGAGAGGGCACCCAACTAATACCTCCAGCAGCTAAGAAAACACCAGTGTTTGGAACGAAGCTCCTCTGTCTGGTGGCAGAGTCCTACTGTGGCAAAAAGCCCAGGGGTCAAGTGATTGAGTGGCAACATGAGCAGGCAAAGGAAGCAAGATAAACAGAGTACCCCAACTTTACGCTCCTATTTTGGTGACAAAAAGGATCAAAGCTTGGAACAGGAGGAAGAAGTGAAGTCAGAACTCCTGCACCAAAAGCTTCAAAGAAAAATACGAGCTGGTCACAGGCCATAGAGAACCTTAAGAAGCAAATAAGATGGGGCAGCTAGGTGGTGCAGTGACTAAAGCGCCGGTCCTGGAGTCAGGAGGACCCAAGTTCAGTTCTGGCCACAAACCCAATTGCCCTCCAAAAAGCAAAAAAAAAAAGCAAATAAGAGAAGTGGAGGAAAAATTGGGAAGAGAAATGAGAATGATGCAAGAAAATTATGAAATGAGAGTCAACAGCCTGAGGAAAATCACACCTTAAAAAATAGGCTAATTCAAATGGCAAAAGAGGCTCAAAAAGCCAATGAGGAGAAGGATGCCTTAAAAAGCCATATTTGCCAGATGGAAAAAGAATCTCAAAAGCTCACTAAGGAGAATCATTCCTTCAGAATTAGATTGGAGCAAATGGAAGCTATTGACTTTATGAGAAATCAAGATGCTATTAAACAGATCCTAACAAATGAAAGAATAGAAGGCAATGTGCAATATCTCATGGGAAAAACCACTGACCTGGAAAATAGATCCAGGAGAGATCATTTTAAAATTACTGGACTACCTGAAAGCCATGATCAAAGAAAGAACCTAGAAATCATCCTCCAAGAAATTCTCAAGGAAAACTGCCCTGATGTTTTAGAACCAGAGGGCAAAATAGAGATTGAAAGAATCCACCCATCACCTCCTGAAAAAGATCCCAAAAAGAAAACTCCTAGGAATATTATAGCCAGGTTCTGAAATTCCCAGATCAAGGAGAGAATATTACAAGCAGCCAGGAAGAAACGATTTGAATATTGTGGAAACACAATCAGCATAACACAGGATCTGGCAGCCTCTACACTGAGGGATTGAAGGGCTTGGAATATGATATTCTGGAGGGCAAAGGAGCTGGGATTAAAACCAAGAATCACCTACCCAAAAAAACTGAGTGTCATGTTTCAGGGGAAAATATGGTCATTCAGTGCAATAGAAGACTTTCAAGTATTCTTAATGAAAAAATCAGAGTTGAATAGAAAATCTGACATTCAGATAAAAGAAGCAAGAGAAGCATGAGAAGGTAAACAGGGAAAAGAAATAAGGAACTTATCAAAGTTGCATTATTTACATTCCTACATGGAAAAACAATAAGTGTAACTTATGAAACTTTTCTCAGTATGAAAATAGTTGAAGGGAATAGAAATATGTATATATGTCTATATAGGAGGGTATATGGGCATATGAATACATATGTGAATGTGTATATATGTTTACAGGTAGATATAGATAGAGGGCACAGGACCACTTTAATAGGAAGGGATGATACTTAAGAGGAGAAATTAAGAGGTGAGAGAGGAATATAATGAGAAGAGATGGGGAGAGACAGAATGGGGTAAACTATCTCATATAGAAGAGGTAAGGGAAAATGGTTACAATGGAGGGGAAGAACAGGAAGGCAAAAAGGCAAAACCTTATTCTCATTGAATTTGGCTCAGGGAGGGAATGACATACACACTAAATAGGGTATCTCACCCTACAAGAGAGTAGGGGGGAAGGGGATGAGAAGGCGGATGATGGAAGGGAGGGGAGGCTGGGGGGGAAGGAAGTTGGAAGCACCCACTTTTCAAAAGGGACAGGATCAAAGTAGAGAATAGAACAAGTGGGAGGTGGGATAGGAGGGAGGGAAATATAGTCAGTCCTTTACAATATATCTACTATGGTAATGTTTTGCATAGCTACACATATACAACCTATACTCAATTGCTTATCTTCCCACTAAGAGGGGGTGACAAGGGAGGAAGGGAATGAATCTGGAATTCAAAGTTTTAAAATCAAATGTTTAAAAATATATAAATACTATTATTAATACTATTTTACATGTAATTGGGAAATAAGATATACAGGCATTGGGGCATAGAGATCCACCATGCCCTACTGGAAAAGTCAAAGGGGGTATGGGAGAAGATATGGGAGAGAGCAGATTGGAGGAGGGAATATCCTGTGGGGCCACTATTTTGGGGCGGTGGGTAGGGGAAAAACAGGGGAAAAATTTGTAACTCAAAATCTGGAGGAAATGAATGATGTAAACCAGAAGTTAATAAAGCATTTGAAAAAAAAAAGTGAAATGACTTCTCCAGGGTCACCCAAGTAGCAAGATCAAAGAAGTTAATATGGTGTCCTAAGAAACTTAGTGCATTTAAGCTTTAAAGTTAATAAGCCTTAATAAGCTTAAAACTGTTTTAAGACTTCTGGGACATCCTGTACATAAAGCAGTGTTTTTTTTTAACTTAAGAGTACTATGTAAATAACAGTTGTTGTTTTTCTGTTTCTTTGTCAGGAATGCAGCAAAAGCAATGATAACTTTTCTACAGACAGATATGTTCCCTCTTGACATAGACTGGCAAAGAACAATGATTTGCCACTTGACTATGACATGATGAAGAAGGAATGCTTTAATTAACTTCCAACTTTACACCAAGCATTTTACATGCATTACTTCATCTGTCCCTAGGAGACAAGGAATACAAGTATTTGTAACCCCATTTTACAGATAAGGAAACAGAGGCTCAGAGTGTTGGGATGACTTGACTATAGTCACACAGCTGTCGAATATCGTTTCTCACTATTGGTACTAATTGGGTTGTTTTTCCCTTATAAACTTGCTGAGGGATTGTGTCTTCTGAATTTCTGGGTGGCCATAACAATACTCTATTCTGTTTGAATGCTGAACAAACACTGTTCCTGAGGCCACTTATATAGCAGTTTCACCCATCTAGAATTAGATTCTAATAAGATTCTAAAAGCAAAAAAGGTTTCTGAGCTACCCAAATTCATATCACTAAAGCTCATAAGTGATACAAAAATAGGAGAGGTGGTAGAGTCCTCCCTTCTCTGGGCTTTTGTGCCAGGAATCTCTTTGGCAGTCTCTCAAGTATGGACCCTTTATCAGGATAATGTTTTTAGAAATCATGAAATAAAATACGGAGGATTACAAAGGAAACCGATCATATTGAACAGCTATAAAAATATTTTTTTTAATTGTAATCTAGTTCACAGACACATGAAACCTATCCACAGATCTTTCAAAGGTCAGTGGACCGTAGTGTTAGACTCTTATAGCAGCAAGCACCCCAGCGTCCCCAGGGTCGCCGCCACCACAGGTTCTTAGATCTGCTTTGTTAAAAGAAAGCAACTCAAAATGGGTTAACAAGCTTACTTTAATCAGTCAAACATATATCGTTTACCTAGTTCAGGGGAAAAAGGTCAGCACCCCGAACTTCAGAACACACAGACAGAATTATCAAGACAGAGAAACAGATCAAGTAGACAGTTTTCCAAACTGTCCAACCATTACATCCATACCAAATCAACATCTGGGTTTTTCAAAGCCGAGAGGGGCTCTCAACAACAGCCCCAGAATCCACATCAAATCACAGAACACTTCTCAAAGTGAGCCCCAAAACAAAGCTACACATCAGGGCTTATATAGCCTTCTCCTGGCTCAGAGAATGTAACAAACTTATTGACTCACTGGACAACCAAGAAGTATCTACTGAAAAACAAGCCTCCTACCCCAGGCTCCAGGTGCACTTTAGCCTAGGGGCAGGGAAGATCTTTAAATTTACATTCCCATTACAACTCTACATTAAGAAGCTTGGGTTTTCTGGTTTTCTACAGCTCATTGATTAGGGACAGTAAGTCCAAAGAGGAGAGACAAACACAGTGATAGCCTCATAAATGACATTTAGAAGACAAGAACAGAAGTGCTCATGGTAGTCCGTGGGGTCCACTACCATTGGGGCATGGGGCCATCTCCACTTGTCCTGATCTATCTCTTACCACTGGACCCAGATGGCTCTAGGGGTGAAACTGAGGCTGGTGACTTTGCACAGCCCTCTCTCACTTGCAAGTCATAACAACACTTTCATGATGTCACGGTCCTCTTCAAGAACAAAGGACAAACAACAACAACATATGGGCAAACCGTTAGTTGTTAGGCAGTTAAGTGGTATAATGGATATGGCCCTGGACCAGAGGTCAGGAAGACCTGAGTTCAAATCCAGTCTCGGATACCTACTGGTTTTGTGACCCTGGACAAGTCACTTAAATCAGCCTGTCCAAGGAGGGACAAACAGATCAGAAATGGAGCAGGTCAAAGCTCCTGTGTCAGTTATTAATAGGATTAGGCCTAAGAATAGCCTCCTGAACTTCTAGCCTGGGTGATATAGGAAGACTTAGTCAAGAAAAGGAAAAAAATAAGAAAAAAGAAAAGAAGTCAAGGGAAGGGGAGAGCAAAAGTATTTGACTATCAAAAAATGTGTGTAATTCTAAAACCCAATGTATCTATATCTCTAAGCTGGAGCATGACCTTCTGTCCACCTGGAGTCCCAAGGTGGCCCTTCCTCAGCCTCCATGTTGCTTTTCTGGAGGAGGATCCTACGACACTTAGAAGTATCTTTGGTTACTGACTCAGCAGAGGGTGGAGGGCCTCTCATAATATTTTCTTTGGAGAACTCCCACTCAGTAATTATAAGGCAATTGATGGTACTGTGTTAACAATGAAATGGCACTACAATATTTGAGTGCTAGCATCACTCTTGCTGAGTGCAGGGGAATCTTGGGAGAACAGGAATCAGACCTGCAGTTTCTGGTTTGTTTGTTTGTTTATTTCTAATTTCCCAATTACATCTTCGTTCTTGGGAAACAGCTAAGCCCCCTTGCTACGATTTCCAAAAGGAACCTGGAAAGACAAATGCATTTTAGAAAGAACAGGAACTCCCAGGTTCAATTCTCAAGCTTCCTTCTGGAAATTAATTTGTAATAAAAATTCACATTTATTTGGTATCTTCCTTACAGAAATCCTGTGAAGTACTACTTAGGCACTCAATACTCTGGGTATTATTATCCCCACTTCACAGATATTGAAATTGAGTCTTAGACCAATGAAGTGATTCACCTAAGTTCACAGCTAGTAAGTGCCAGGGCCAATATTTGAATCTAGACCTTCCATCTCTTAGTTCAGGGATCCTTCCATAATACCACATTGCCTCTAGAAATCAAATCAGTATTTTAGGAAAATCAATCTGGCCTCAGTATGCAGAATGGATTAGAGAATATAAAAAAAGCTGGCATTAATATAGAACCTAAGTTTATAAAATGCTTTGTATATCTTATAGCAGTTGGTCACTAAGAACCGATATCACAAGGGAAATCAAAAGGGAGAAAATATCTCTCTCCTGTTACCAAGCCTCTGAGCATAAACTTCCAAAGTGACATCAAGTGGGCATCGAAAGCACTGACCTTTAAGACCAAAGAGAGGCTAGTCCAAAAGGTGGATTCAGGAAAATAGGATCCTTGTTGTTGTTTTTTTGTTTTTGGTTTTTTTTAATGCTTTATTAACTTCTGATTTACATCATCTGTTTCAGCCAGATTTTGAGTTACAAATTTTCTCCCCATTTCTCCCCCAGCCACTGCCCCAAAATAGCAGTCCCACAGGATATCCCCTCCTCCAATCTTCTCTCTCATTTTCTCCCATATTTTCTCCCATACCCCTTTCCACTTTTCCAGTGGATCTCTATGCCTCAGTGCCTGCACATCCCATTTCCCAATTACATGTAAGACGATATTAATAATAGTATATATACATATATATATTTGAATATTTGATTTCAAAACTTTCAATTCCAGATTCATTCCCCTCCTTCCCCGTCACCCACCCCTACTGGGAAGATCAGCAGTTCAGTATAGGTTGCACATGTGAGGCTAATGCAAAACAATAACATAGTAGATACATTGTAAAAGACTGACTACACTTCCCTCCCTCCCATCCCACCTCCCACCCGATCTACTCTCCACTTTGATCTCATCTATTTTCAAAAGTGAGCGCTTCCAACCTCCCTCCCCCGCAGCCGACCCTCCCTTCTATCATTCCCTCTCTCATCCCCTTCCCCCCTTATTCTCCTGGAGGGTGAGATACCCTATTTAGTGTGTATTTCACTCCCTCCTCAAGCCAAATTCAATGGGAATAAGGTTGACTCATTCCCTTTTGCCTTCCTATTCTTCCCCTCCATTGTAACCATTTTCCCTTGCCTCTTCTGTATGAGATAGTTTACCCCAATCTGTCTCTAAATAGGATCCTTGTTGCTATCAGTCCCTACATCTCACCCAAATCTCTATCCCTGACCAAGACTATCTCTCTCCAGTGAATTCAGCCCAACATATGTCCCAGCTCTCTCATTTTCTTGCTTTGGCTACTAAGAAGGGTTTCTGGCTGGGAGATGGAGGACCCTTCCAGCCCCTCATTAGGCCCTTTGCCCATCAGCTTTCAGCTTCCTCTGAAAATAAAACTAACACTCCTTCCCTTCTGAGAAAGTTTTGAAGTCATTTCAAGCCTTTTGGTGCATGGTAAAAACACAACACCTACCACACAGCTGGCAACCCATAAATAGTAATTGTTTGTGGTTATGGCAGCGATAGAACCAAAGACCCACAGAACCCACAACCCATGTTATTGACACCATCAAGCTGGGGCCTGTATATAGCAACAATAAATAACCCTGTAATGTGAGTTCTGTAATCCCTAGGAAAGGCCCCCATCATCAAAGCTGGATGGTGTCATGGAAAGAGCCTGGGGCTGGGTTTCAGGAGATTTGGACTCTGACTCTTTTTAGTAGTGTTTACCTTGGGCAAGTCAAACAAACTTCTGATCAGTTTCCTCATCTATACAATGGGGATGATTGCACTACCAATCTCATAGGGTTGTTATAAGGAAAATAATGTCACTGTAGGAATAACAATAACAACGGTATAATTATGTGACATTAATAATGTAATAATGTTATTAATAATAACAACAAAATTAATCATTTGTAATCTCATTTGATAGCATTTATCATCATCATTTTTAAAATCAGGCCAACCTAGGATGCCATCCTCCTTGGCTTTGATGGAAAAATAGAGTGTCTAATTTCCAGTCCCCTGTTACATTTATGTTTCAAAGCACTTTCCAGATCACTAAATAAATAAGGCAAGAACTTACACACAGTCGAGCAGATCGGTCCCACTTGGTACTTGGTGCCAAACAAGGAGTACAGGGCTTTTGCTGCATGTTTCCCGACCTTGTCCTAGAGGGAGAGAATAAGAGCAAAGTAAGAAATAATGATCCTCCCTGAAACAACGAACATGTTTGTGCAGCTTAAGCTCGTTTTATTTCCCTCTTCCTGTGTAGTTTCCGCTCCCATCAGAGCAACAGATACTCCTGACTCTATTAACTAATGCCTAGCTGATGAGCTAGGTGGGTCTGGTGGAGTAGGGTCAAACTGAGATAGGAACAAGCTACATATATTGACTCAGAAAACCACAAATGAACATTACCTGTGTTGTATTATTTTTTTAAACATTTTCCAATTACCTTTTAATATGAGTCAGATCACATTCCAGATACACCTTCCCAGTAGATAGTGTTGGACTTGGGGTCAGGAAGACTTGAATTTTTACCCTGACTCAGAAACTTACTAGCTTCTGTGTGACCCTGCCTGGACACATCACTCAACTTTGGTTTGGTGGTTTCTTCATCTGTAAAATGGGGATAATAACAGCACCTATTCCTGGGGTTGGTGCTTTATAAATGCTAGCAATTCGTATTAGTGAAAAGAATCAGAAAGGCACAGTGCAACCCTGGAGTCAGGAGGACCTGTGTTCAAATCTGGTCTCAGACATTTAACACCTACTGGCTGTGTGACCTTGGGCAAGCCACTTGAACCCAATTGCCCTGCCCCTACCAAAAAAAAAAAAAAAGCAAAAAATAAAAATAGAGAGATTGTAATCCTAGAAAGGGAGGCCTTGCTGCTTCTTACTGTCGACTCTTCAGCTCATGGCTCTGGGCATTTCCTCTGGCTCTCCTCAGTCTGGAATTCTCTCCCTCTTCATCTCTGCAGCCTGGCTTCTTTCATGGCTTTCCCTCTGTTAATTACCCCACTTTATATTGCCCATAGCTTGTTTGTGGCAGCTGTTTGTGTGTTTTCTCCCCCATTAGTTCGTGAGCCCCTTGAGAGCTGGGACTGCTTTTACCTTTCCAGGTATATCATTTCTATGCCTAACACATTAGTTGTTAGTGATCCAGTAGACCACACTGTCCATATGATTCTCTTGGCAAAGCTACTGGAATGTTTGCCATTTCCTTCTCCAGTTGATTAAGAGAAATAGAGGCTAAGTGACTTACCCAGGATCACAAAGCTCATAAGTGTGTGAGGCTGGATTTCAACTCAGGTCTTCTTGACTCTAGACCCAGGGTTCTAACCACTGAGCCACCTAGCTGTCCCTACTGGGAACATAGTAGGCACCTAATAAATGCTTGTCTAATTGAGAGTCAGAAGGAGGCTTAATGTCTTGCTTGGCCACTTACCTGGGTAACCTTGAATGAGTTTTTTATCCTCTCTAGGCCTCAGTCCCCTCATTTCTAAAATGAGGGGGCTGGACTAACTGGTATCTAAGGTCCCTTCTAATCGTTTATGGGAACTTGATCTAGGTGAGGAGCAGGGAAGGTCAAGGTAGCTTCTTCAGGCAGAAATACCCTGGCTAGGGCTGATCACCTTGAGGTGGAAGCTGAGGGAAGTATTCAAAGCAGAGTGACTGACACAGAGGCATGTGTACACTATCACTTCCCTAGGGCAGACCCAGAGACAAGAGAATGAAAGAGAAACGTGGAAGGCGGGTAGAGATGGAAAAACTTTTGTTTGTCACGTTACAAGAGGTTTGAGGAAAGAAAAATTTGTGAACTACATGAGAAACCCTCCCATGGCAGTGGAGGAGGGAGTGGGTGAGAGCTAGAGGCTGAGAAGGGTATCTATGGGCTGTCTAAAATGCTTAAATATATATTAAGTATAAATGAAATATAATTATATATAAAATAAATAATAAACTAACATAAATATAAATTATATTATAAAATTGATTATAAATTGTATATTTGTGATAATATTATTATAGAATTATAATATAAATGTGAATTAAATTATAAATCTAAATAATTATCCATTAGATTTTAGATTCATTGAGAATAGGGACTGTCTTTTGTCCCTTCTTGTATCCTTAGTTCTTAGCACAGTGCCTGACACATAGGGAGTGCTTAATAAAAATTTACTGGTTGATTTATTATTACTAAGCAAGTTTAGTTGGTTATGTTGATGCTAAAAATTAAGTTTTTAATAAACCATTTAATTTAAAATATACCAGGTCTTGCAATGAAAGAAAAATGGAAAGATTTTAAAGGTTTAAAAGAATTCCTATGAATATGTAAGCAACCTGTTTCTCCCTCTCCCAGTTTAATTTTGGGGGCTGAACTTGTGGTTTCATTGTTATTAGGAACTCTCATTGTGGAAAGTTTCCTTCACTCAAATAGACTTGCAAGTCATCTATAACTGATGGTCTCAGAGTTTTCTGGGTCTCTAAGATGTAAGACTTGAATACAAGTCTTCTTGATCCCAAGGCTGACCTTTTATCCACCATAGATTGTTGCCTCCTGCCAATTTCATAGGTATCTACTTTCATTTTCTAGATACATCTAAAAAAGGAGTTTTAAGAATCGAAAAGACAATAAACATAGCAAATATTCAGACTACATCAATATGTGAAAATATATATATTTGAAATAAAAAAAAATAGAACATAGTACCATCTTTCCATACCAAAAATAATTATAAAAATCACATACGGACAAAGATGAGAAGCTGGAGAGATTTAACATTCACTAGGCACTTGCCTGCTATAATGCCATCTCAATGGTTTAAGGCTCTCTCTTTGGGTAAAGGCCATCCACTAAGACAGATCTCAACCTCTTTAAGCCTTAGTAGACAGTTTTTGTGAATTTCTCTGTCTGAAAAAATTTCTCACCTGGTCGTCAGTCTTTCAGCCATGAATATTTCTGACCTTAACTAGACTTGTCCTTGGACAACAAACTTATAGTCCATCACAGGACCCAATGGGTAAGAGCATAGAGCACTTTGTTTTGCACATTTCTCAGGTTCTTGTCATGTAATATAATATGAGAGACAGCATGGCATAGAAGAAAGAACCAGCTTCATAGCTGGAGAAGACCTAGGTTCAAGTCCAGACTCAGTCTTTTAACCTCTTAGTACCCCAGGTAACTACAGAGCTGGTACTGATTTTCATTGGTAGAGGGAGTATCCCCATTGGGAATTCCCCAGACAAGTGAAATCACAGATCCAGTCCAAAACACCTTCTAAAACTATAAAATTATTCATACAAATTAAGTCTGTAAGTGCCACGAGGGCAAGGATGGACAGGGTTTATTCATGGGTACCTTGGTCATTGATTATAAATGGTGGACATCTCTCTGACTTTGTTGTCCATGATGATTGAGTTAAGGGTGCTATTGTGCCCCACAGGGTGCCCTAGTACATCCCGAGGAGCCAAGTGTCTAGTGTTTGATTCAGGAAGCTCAGGCTTGGTCAGAGAAAAAGAGAGTCACAGAGAAGAGACATGAGGGCGACAAGACAGCCTTGTCACTGGCCACCAAGAGAACACGCGTAGCCTAGCCTGGTACCAGGGAATACATTTTACTGAGCTAGGAATGCCAACTTTGTAGCCTCAATTTGGGTTTGAGAGACTGTAGATAATTGTAACCCACAATCCCAACTCCATTTGCTGAGACCTGGCAAGTTGGTCTCAGAACCAGTGCCTAAGAAATTATGGTTGTTGTTATTCAGTCGTGTCCAACTTCTCATGACCCCATTGGGGGTTTTCTTGGCAAAGATACTGGACTGGTTTGCCATTTCCTTCTCCAGCTCATTTTACAAATGAGAAAGCTGAGGCAAACTTAAGTGACTTGCCCAGGGTCACACTATTAAGTGTCTGAGGCCGGATATAAACTCAGGAAGAGTAGTCTTCCTGACTCCAGGCCCTGAACTGTATCCATTGTACCACCTTACTACCCTCTAAGAGTGATAGCAGATCTTAATGCTATTTCTAAAACCTAAATTTTGCCCCTGGCCCTATGAAATTCCCTGAGAAATGGTTATTTCCCCACTGGTGCCTATAAAACAGTGTGTCTTACTTAACCTTTGTAATGTCATAGACTCCTTACGCAATCTGATGAAACCTATCAACTTCTTAAAAAAATGTTTCTAGATACATAAAGCATGTGAGATCACAACCAATTATATTAAAATAAGTTATCAAAATATATATTTTTTTAAAGTTCATGGACCCTAGGTTAAGAATCCAAAAAGGTTATACCCATTTTGTGTGTGAAGCAGGCATAAGAACAGTTTTGCTGCTCATTAACTTTTTTGGATGAGTCACTTTGCTGTTCTATCTTAATTCAATATTTTGCTATTAGATATGTGATTTATGCATGGTCTATGAATAGGACTGTGACCTGGAATAGCAGCTTCAAGATGTATTTATATAACTAAGTGACCCAAAATATACTGTTGACCCTAAGGTCATTATAGGTCCCAGCACTGAGAGGGAGCCAGTTATAAATAATTATTGAATGAATACTAGGAACCTTTCCAGTTTAGTAGGACCTCCCAGACTGGAATTCTCTGGTACCTCACAGAATAAGACTTTAATGGAAGTTCTATATAGTTAGGTTTATTTTAAAATGTAGAGGGAATCCAAGGTACTTTTTCAGAGGTCAGTAATGTTCAAACTGAGTCTTGACTTGTAGGCAGCAGAAATAACTCATTGTGAAGGGAAAGCTACAGAAATACCTCTCCTTTTTTCACTTTTTTAAACTTTATTATTATTTTTCCACTTAATGGTATTTAATTTTTTACATTTACATGTAAAGGAAGTTTTCAACATTCACTTGTATAAGATTCCCTCTCTCCCTTTCTCCTTCCTCGTTTCCCGAAAACGGCATTGCAGTCTCATATAGGCTATACATGTACAATCAAGTTAAACATATTTCCACATTAGTCATGTTGTGAAAGAAGAATCAGAACAAAAGGGAAAAACCACAAGAAAGAAAAAACAAAAAAAGAGAACATAATATACTTCAATCTGCATTCAAATTCCGTAGTTCTTTCTCTGTCTGTGGATAGCATTTTCCATCATGGATTCGGCTCCTTTTTATGCTAATTACCACTGCAGGGGAGTTTCTGAGTAGTTGTACAGTCCTAACAGGAAACTAGAGGTGTCTGGGCCGGGCCTTGAAATACCCGCACCCCAGTATTGCTCAGGTCATACCCCTATACTGACAAATTCAGCTGTGTAACCTACAAGGGGAGAGAAGCAGGTGGAAGAGAGGAAACTGCTTGCTGAGTTCCACCTTCCCCCTGCCAAACTCCTTCAGAGAAAGCAACTTTTGGTGGTAGCCGACCTTCAGGTCTACCACTCATCATTCCCCCATGATTTGGCGTGGTAAGTTTGGAACAAGGTAAATGGAAAGGCCAAACAGTAGAGAATGAGCACAGACCTCAGGGAGGTCACAGAAAGTCCTAATTATTCTGTAGGCCTGCTTGAGACTGCCGTAAGTGTGGTTCAAAGGGGAAATGAGAGGTAGGGAAGAAGAATTCTCTCCTTTTTACAGCTCTAAATCTGTTATCACAGCCCAAAGAGTAGAGGAGAAGTAGACAGAATAAACCTCAAATAAAATAGACCCAGGTCTTCAATACAGGGCATCCTCAAACTCTTAAGCTATTAAAGCCTGGGGACACACTATATAGTAATGTTCTGATAACACTCAGGCTAGATTATCAGAGGGTATTGAGAAGCAAGACTGAAAAGTGGCCCAACTAAGGGAAGTGGTCACTTACCAGTTCAGCAGAGTCCTGGGCCTTGCTGCATGTGTAGCCATAAGGATACATCAGGAGCTGTGAGTAGCTATGGATATCAATGAAGCTTTTGAAATTTCCATGGCTCTTGATGAAATCCACCACAGATTTCACTTCTACTTCTGAATGAGGCTTGGGTCCACGGTATACTTCAGAACAGGGATTGTCACTGGCTCCCTTTCCTGTGACGGGAACCAATCGAACCAAACACATTAATAAAAACACAGACTCTCCAAGATTCTGGAAGGACAATCCTATTTAATTCAATTAAATTCAAGAGGCATTTACTAATCGCCCATGATGTGCAAGGCATCGTACTAGATGCTGGGGACAAAATAACTAAAATGAAACAGATCCTTGCCTTCGGTTATAGGAATGGAGCATGTACACAGGTAAATATAAGGGAATTTTTAATAGTAATCCTCCTTTTCCTAAATTGCCATGAACCTTTCAGCATCACCCCACAACTTTCCTCTCTTTAACCAGAAATTCAGCTAGGTTATATCCATAGTAATCTGGCTAGAAATGACATGAAAAGGTATCAAGCAGTTTTTCTTGTACTTGTACATTAGAACTCGCCCCTCACCCTCTACTCTTATCCTCTTTCAATGCCCCACCATGATTCAGATGGGACTATGGATTCACAAAGGCAGATCCTATATCAAACCATGAAGGCTTCAAATACAGCCCTGAAATAGCCCACATTAGGAGAGGTTCATTACCAGCTGGTTAGCCACCAGGGTATCTGTCCAAAAAAACATATAGGAAGCACCTATTGTGTGATCCAATTAGATAATATTTATAAAACTCTTAGTATAATGCCTGGCACATAGTGGGATCTTAATAATTGTTTGTTCCTTTTTCTTCCCTTTTCTTTTTTATTTGTTGTAAGAAAGAATGACTCTCTGGGAGATGGAAGAGGAAGGATGTATTGGGAAGTCAACAAGCATTTCAACAAGACAGCAAGCATCTATTAAGCACTTACTGTTTGCCAGGTACTATACTAAGTGTTGGTGTAGGTGAAGTAAAAACAAAAGATATGATGAAATATTTTAAGGACTATATCCTACCATAAAACTCTGCATCCCAGTTCCTATTTGGGTCAACTCCCACACATTGACTTCCAGGAGTATGGGATCGAGTCTTCCTCCAGAAGCGGTCCTAGAAAACCCATCCAAGAAAGAATAGTCAGATGCAAAGGATTTATTACTATGTCCCATACACTACTCACAAGACCCTCAGTTAGAAAGAACCTGAGAGATCACATTAGCACAGAACTGCAAAATTGGAAGGGACACACTTCAAGGGGTCACCTAGTCTAATCTGTACCTAAACAGGAATCCACCCTACATTCTCACCCAAAAGTCATCACCTAGCCTAGAAGAACCAATGAAAGAATCTCATGACTTCCCAAGGCAGGCAGTGCTGCTTTTGGACAGCTTTAAATGAATTCTATCCTTCCCTTTTCTCTTTATATTGAGCTTAAATCTGCCTCTCTGCCTTGAGGTCAGACAGAACAAATCTAACTCCATTTCCACCTACTGGCTTTTCAAAATTCTTAAAGACAGCCATCATTCCCCATTGTCTTCTCTTCCCCAAGCTAAACATCTGCAATTCTCCAGTTCTGTCCTCTGATCCTCAGAGTGGTGTTTAGTCCCCTCACTGCTCTGCTGACCCTGCTCTGGATTCTTTACATGACTACATGTTCTGCCTGAAATGGGTACCTCAGACTGAAGGCAATAATCCAGTACAGGCTCTCTTTGGGTCCATCTGTGGTTCACAGACTGATGTGGAGTCTTGGCTCCAGAGAATACTTAATTGTTTGACCAATCTTCACTGATTCGCTAAGACTTCAAATCCTATGCTCCTTCTGCTGTGCTAATACCTCCCACATGCATTTATTTCCACAACCTAGGTTCCTAACTCTCAACCCATTCCATTTGTTATTACTCACTTTGGTTTGAGAATAGACATATCCATCAGGGTTGGCCACAGGCATCAGGAAGATATCAATTTTATCCAAGATGGAGGTGATGTTTTGTTCATCCCCATAGTCAGATACAATCTAAGCAGAGATAAAGCCCCATCAGTTGTGCCATCCCAGGCGGTATTGTTCCTACTGACCTTTCCCCCAAAGTGAACTACTTTAACTGTCACCACAATACTACCTTCAGGGAGACAGCTCTAGGCAAAATCTAATTATCAAGGAATCAGTTGCTTGAGTGACATTTCATAGAATTATGGAATGTTAAAGCAGGGATCCTCAAGCTTTTGTGTAATGGACACAAAGTTCAAGCATATGGACTGAATTCTAAAAAATACTTTTAAGTGCATAAAATGAAATCTATAACATTATAAAGGAAACCGATTCTATTGAAACACAGTTATCAAAATATTTTTTAAATACTTCACAGATTTCAAGGTTAAAAACCTCTGCTCTAACGTACCTAGTTCAGTCTCTTTTTGCTCACAAAGAAATTCAGAACCATAGGTGAAATGATTTGACCAAGATTATGCAATAGTATTAGCTAGTATTAATATATCACTTTAAGGATTTCTAAGCACTTTATAACATTATCTTATTTGATCTTCACAACCCTGGGAGATGCTATTCTTGTCCCCATTTTACACATGAGGAAACTGAGGCTCTTCACAGCCAAGCAATTTGCCCAGCTAGTAAGTGTTGAAAGTTGGATTTTAATTCAGGTCTTCCCAACCCTGGGCCCAGGGTGCTAGTCACTTCGAGCACACTGCCTAATAGAATTCAGGTCTCCTGAATTTGCTTCTGTGAATATAGGTGTTGTCAGCTTCTAGTTCAGATATAAGTTCCTCCCTTTGTTTGTAGGGGAGAGGGGGATATATTTTTTAGCCTACTATGGGATAAACAAGGAATTTCCTTTTCATCACACCAAACGTCATCACACAGAGCATACCTGATCCATAGGTTAAGAAGATTTAGGGCCTCCAAGAGGCAAACCCCCCCCCCCAAACTATTTCCTCCACATCAGCCTGTCATTAATATCTGAAATTCTAGTATCAGTCTGTCCTCAGTTAAAATGCAAATAACCCAAGAGGAATAACTGGAGAAACTGGAGGAGACTGGAGAGGCAAAGAGAGCAGTGAATGCCCAAAGAGGGGAGAGTTCAGCTATGAAGACGTAGTGCTCAAGGCAACCTTTGCTTGCTTTCCTGCTTTGCCCAGGGCTGATCCTGTTGCTGAACAGTCCCGGAGAGCAGAGTGAACGTCGTGGCCATCTGCTGGCTTGTGTACCATCAGTAATGCATTTTGTCATTTAAGAACATATTTTGATCCAGTAACATCCCAACATGTCAGTGGGACATGTTCAGCCCAGCAAGTCCACCCCACTCATTCCCAGGGACAGAAGCCAAATTGACACCCCTACAAAGTCCCTCCAGCCCACCAAAATGTCTAGTACACATGAGGAGACATGACCTTTCTGGCTATCCATATTCCTGTGGCCTGGGTGATCCATTCACGGGAGTGGATTCCAGCATTCAGCCAAATGGCAGGTCTGTTGCCTTTCCCAGTGCTGAACTGTGAAATGGAAACCAAATCATAAGACTAACACACATTTCCATGGAATGTTAACAAACACTTTCTTATAACAACGCTGTCAAGTTAATAGTTCAAGTTTTAGTATCCCCATTTTACAGATGAGAAAATCAAAGTAGAATGACTTGCCTATGCCCATACAGTTAGCAAGCACCCAAGTCAGGACTCAAACCCCAAGTCCATTGTTATTTTCACTATATCCCATGTGGCAAGGAGTACTCCTTTAGCCCTGTCTCTTTTTGCTAGAAAGTATTTTCACTATCTCCTTTTTATGCATTTAAAATAATTCAGAGACTAAATTATATCAATGCACTATTTATCCAACTGGTCTGGTGGAAAGTAGCCCAGAAATTAGCAATGGGGACTATCCTACAGCAAAAGGGTCTCCTACAACCCTGCAGAGCTTCACGGGCAATCTTTGAAGTAAATGGGAAGAAAATGAATTGCCTGTATTAGTTATATTGTAACCTGGGTGGTACAGTCATTTCCCACCTGATTGCAATGTGCCCAGATGCTGTCACAATATGGTTATTGGTGGTATGGTCCACAGTACTATGCCTTTCCTTTGAAAGACCCACAATGATGTTATAACCTAGACCTTGAACATTCTCCGAGCACTCACTCATTCTGGATTCATGTCAATAAATGAACTGAGTGCTCAAGTAGTTGTCAAGTTTGGTAACAGTGGTGAATTCTGGCTTCCACCACCAATGAGGTTAGTCATTTTTGGTTTACAACTAAAAATAAACAATCCAAGCTCAGATTTACTTTTCATGTTAGCTAGTTAGTATTATATTACTCCACAGTGACAGCTTATAACCTTTAGCTCTGGCCAGCTGTCTCTGAAATGTGTGTCACTGGTCAAAGGAAAACCAGCTACGAGGGAGAAAAGGAAAACGTGTGAAGCATTGTGCTAAGTGCTATATATATATAACAAATATTAGCTCATTTGACCCCATAACAACTCAGCGAGGGGGTATGTATAGTTTCGTGTAGCCTAGCCTCATTAATGAAAATGGAAGATAGGAACTAGATCTGTTATTTCACTGGCATAGGGACCTCCCAGGTCAGGGGGACGCCCTCTATCAATGCAGGAAAGTGCATGGCATTATTCATGTGAAAGTCTTCTGATTTCTGGAGTCCAAAGCCCTTCCTCTCACTTTAGATAGCCTGCCTTTCAGATGAAACTTGTAAATTAATGTGGTTACAGTAGCTCTACTACAATAAGGAAAAGGTCTTTCATACAAATCAAATTCTAAGGACATGAATTCTGCCTTCCTTAATTTCTTCAGTGACCACCATTAATTTCTTCCTTCATGAAGTCAATAGTAACATGTACTGAAAGGGATCTCCCTTCCATCACAGAAATGGTTGTGTTGAGTAAAAGGAATTTCCTAAATCCCCAAGAAATAAATTTGAACCCTGATTGCTATACACAAAACCATACCATTGGGGTTCTACAATTTCTAATTGCCAGGGTGCTGCGGATCTCTTGGCCCAGATGTCAAGTACCCAAGACTTCAGGGAGTTTGCAGCCCAGCATAGCACATTAAGAAAGAGTCCTCCATGAGACACACAGTGAAAAGCCACCCAGAAACACCAGATCCCCGCTGCCACACTACTTCACCATTAAGAAGCCTCACCTGGTTTTCTCTTTCCCTCCTTTGTGAACAGCCAATTCTACAAATCAGCAATGTAATGAACCCGTGTAAGAAACCAGTTCAAAGGTCCTGGATCTCCCTGTTCTTATCAAGCAGCTTATTGGTAACTACAGAATGGGAAAAACATGTCCAAGGACATGCCCCACAGTATAGTTGCCCTGACTTCCTTCATGTGGTCACACATACCTTCAGGACATACAGAGGTCGTTTTTCGAAAGAACGACCGATCTCCAACCGACTCACTAGTTTGGGGTACTCAGCAGCAATGTTGGCCATTTCACGATAAAGCTGAAATGTGAAAGCATTTGTAAGAGGATGTTTTTCCAGTGTGTCCCTGGACATTTTTTTCCTTCTAAACTTTGTTCCCTCAGGCTTTCAGACTCCTTGGCTCCTAGCACACCAGCCCCGACATGCACATTCTTGGGACCTTGATTTTAGAAAACAACATACCATGTTTGTTCTCATAATTAACCCCTCCTCACTTCAAAGATACAATACCACTGCAAAGGCACATGGAAAATAGAGTAGACGAGGGGAGTGATAGATTATCAGCATGGAAAGATAGACTGGAACTAGATTGGGGAGAGTTTTAAATGCCAAATAAAGGTATCCATTTAATCCTGTTATTAGAAATATACCTAAAGAATATTATCATAACAAAAACAATTCTTTTAAAAAATTACATTTGGGGGTGGCTAGGTGGTGAATAGAGTGAATAGAGCACCAGCCCTGGAGTCAGGAGGAGGACCTAAGTTTAAATCCAGCCTCAGATACTTGACACACTTACTAACCATGGGGCAAGTCACTTAACCCCAATTGTCCTCCCCAAAAAAAGCCAAAAAAAATTATGTCTATATACATATAGATGGATAGATAGAAAGCAACATTACCAAGAGCTAACCTAAATGTCTAACAATTAGTGAAAGACTAGTTAAACTTGAGGGCCATCTAGCTCAACTTCTTCATTTTACAGATAAAGAAACTGAGGCCCAAGATGTTAAATGACTTGCCCAAGGTATATCAGTGCAATGATATACTATAATGCTGTTAAAAATTATAACTCAAAGGACTATAAAAAAAATCAGGAAAGACAAATGAAAGAATACTAAGGGAAGAAACCAAAAACCAGAAGACTGTTGTAATATAACTAATGATCACAATATGAAAGTAAAACTGTATACACAAATTAAAGAGCGGAACAGACTAAGAATGGATCAAATTTAGAAAGTGTGAAATATTAGCTCCTAGGAATATATTGTATATCAAAAGTAATTTTGAAGTACAGATTTTGTAGATTTATGCTCAATTGGTTTTATTTTTAAATGCATGGTAAGTTATTTTAAAATAAAAAAAGGAAGGAGCTGAGAGCATTTTCTTTTACACATGAATGAGAATAGTAAGCCTGCTGCACTCAACCCAAGAAGCCACTGAATTTGCTCTTAAATATTTACCCCTTCCAAGCTGTGATAAGCCCCATAGTTGAAGTCACCATTATTCCGTTCTTTTCCTCTATTATATTTCATTTCTTTAAATTCTTCATCAAGGAGAGCCTAAAATAGACAATGGCAGAATGATAAGGATTGCCCATGGGACTTATTCCCACCATAGGATAGTATTAGAGGAGGGGTCGTGCTAATCAAAATTTCAGCCAATGTGAGCATTGACAGGAAAAGTGTCAACCAGGGCTTTTAAAAAAGGGTCACATTTCTTAGAATCTAAAAACTCTTCCTTCCCCACTCTTATTCCACCCCCACCCTTACTTTCCCCTTCCCACCTCCACCCACCCAGCTCACCTCTGCTATCCCTAGTCATACTTCCTTGAAACAACATTTGTATAGATGAATTATACTATAATGTCCTTGTTTAGTGGTCTGGCATTTGGCATCTAGAACCTCTGAAATAGGTCCTTTGAGAAAACATCCAGAAACTAATAAACTCTCACAGCCACCCAACCCTTGAAAGTTGCCTACAGATGGTTCATACCATTAAAGGTTAATTAATAAGGTGACAGCTAACTGTTCTATCAAATGGCCCCTGGCCAGAATACAAATTCATCTATGGCCCACCTAAGTAGATGGTTGAATTATAGTTAGGTACTACTAGAACCAAATTATGAAGTTGGTGGTTGACTTGACTAAGGTAACAAAGTGATGGCACCCAGGCCTTTGAAAAGAAGGTATTTCGACTCCATAGTATCTCTTCCATAATCAAGGCCAATTTATATGAGGTCCACATCCTGGAAGATGGATGAACCTAATGAGGGTGATGGGACCTTGACCTCTAAAAAGAAAAGACTATGTCTTTGAAAGCAACCCAGTCCCTGAATTTTTCCACACATTTCAGCAACCCAGATCACTGGTGTCTGCCAAAGGCATATGGTCCATCACAGTCCACCTACATATTTGACAGTCCTTACACAGTGGCTCTTGACCCACCCCATATCACTTAACTCCTTTCATTGTGCACCTGGCCCACCCCGGTCTATTTACCACTCCTTAATCCCATCCAGATCTTTCCACTGTTCCTTTTTTTGTAGGTGAGTATCAATCTCACCCCCATCAAATTGCTGATTCATTAGGAATCTAGCCCACTCAGTTGGTGTTACAATAAACCTAGGCACTTTGACTGAATGAATCCTTGAGTGCTTGAATTCTTTCCAGGTAGACCCTCCCCAACCTTACACTTCAGGGCTCCCAACAACCCCAAACTGCATCTAAACCTATAGCAACAGTGAAGCTCAAAGTGTGCTTTCAGTTTACCCACCTGCAGGTCTTTAATGGAGATTGAGTACTCTAAACCATGGGATTCCAGGAAGGATTTGACAAATTGCAAACTAGCTGATGGAACCACAACATCGACAGAACGCTTAGGGGTAGTAGGTGGTTTCCAAAAACTGAGCTGAAGAAAAGCAAAAGAAACCAAGAGAACAATGCAGGTAAGACAAACAACAACCACATTTGTCTAAAAACTACAACGCTCTTGAGCTGAGGCAGCCTCCAGGGGCCTATGGCCTGGAAGAACCCCAGAGAGAACCTGTGGGAATTGGATAGACATCTAACAGCAATGACTGTCCTACAGCATCTGACCCTAGTTCAGACCTTTGTTACCTTTCACCAGACCTATAGCAACAGCTTTCTAACGGGCTCACTGAGTTCTTTTCTCCTGCTTCCCAGTTCCCAAGGCAGTGGTACTAAATTGATTTTACAGTTGTGTTGTGTTGTAGGGTTTTTTCTTGGCAAAGATTCTAGAGTAGTTTGTCATTTCTTCCTCTAGATCATTTTACAGATGGGGAAACTGAGGGAAACAGGGTTAAATGACTTGCCCAGGGTCACACAGCTAGTGAGTGTCTGAGGCCAGGTCTGAACTCAGGAAGAGTATTCTTCCCCATTCCAAGCCCAGCACTCTATCCACTTCACCACCTTTTCTTGTCTTCCTTTCAATTCTAAGAGGGATGAGTGAGGGAGAAATCCCCAGTCTCTGATCTTTACCAGCTGAAGGATCTTGGTCAAGCTTTTCTGAGCTTCAGTTTCCTCATCCATCAAATGGGGATAATACATCCTAACTCACAAGGATATTGTGAGGAAAGTCAGACAAATTCCCAACCTCAAAGTGTGGTACAAACATCAGCCATTATCATTGCCACTGATTACAATCACCAAGGATAATCATAATGCTGGTGAAAGATTATCATTCCCTGGGGTCAGCGGATGTTCCAAAGGAAAAAAAAATGAGATACCTTGAAGTTCTCCATGCTGACCAGTTCTTTCAATTTGCTAATCTGGTTTCCATCCCGGAATTTAATTTGAAAAACCTGGTGCCTAAAACCAAAACAAACAGACAAACAAATCATGATGTACTTTTGACACGTAATCACCTAGAGCGGGTGTTTTCAAATAAAAGGGGCCTCAGTCAGATAGTCGGTCAATAAGCATTTATTAAACACTCAGAGGATTATTGACAACCTCATGGCTGGGTGATTTTCTCTCTTCTGACAGTCAATCAATAAGCATTTATTGAGTGCCTACCGCATGCCAGGTACTATGCTAAGCCCTGAGGATATGAAAAAAAAGCAAAGACACAATCCCTGCCCTCAAGGAGATCTCATTTTAGTAGGGGAGGCAATATATAAGCAACTAGGTAGATATAAGATAGGACAGTGGATAGGACGCTGGGCTCATCTTCCTGATTTCATATCCAGCCAAAAACACTTTCTAGGTATGTGACCAGGGGCAAGTCATTGAATCCTGCCTGCCTCAGTTTCCTCATCTGTAAAATGAAATGGAGAAGGAAACCGAAAACCACTTAAGTATCTCTGCCAATGGGATTGTGAAGAATCAGCCATGACTGAAACAACTAGACAACAAAAGACACAAGCTATACCGTATACAAAGTGGATGAAAAGCGGGAGTTTCCAGGAGGAAGGTAAGATCTGAACTGAGTCTTGCAGAAAACTCCGGAAGGTAAGAGCACCCCAGGCATGGGGGGAGAGCTAATGAAAAAGGACGGAGATAGAGATGTTTCCATCCAAGAGGAAACTATCAAGGGGATAAAACAAACTCACATTCATTCAACAAACGTTGGTGGAGTGACTGTTAAGCTGTGTTAGCTGCTAGAGGCACAAAGACAAGCAGAAAAGTTGTCCCTCCCTTGAGAAACTTCTATGTCCCTGGGGACCTTTGGGAAAAGAAGACACCTATTTGCACCAAATGATGGGGATGAGGATGATAGACACCTGACATTCATTGCATTTTGAGGTGTGCCCAGTACTTTTACTTATTAACTCATTTAAGACTCATAATGAACCTATGAGGAAAGTATAGGGTATTATTATCCCCATCAAATAAGATATTTGTAAAGCACTTAGCATAGTGACTGGCATATAGAAGGTGCCTTATAACTGCTTATTTCCTCTTGTTTCCTTCAATTTTACAAAGAAGGAAACAGAGGCACAGAGAGGTTACTATTAGTGTCAAGTGTGGGATTTGAGGCCAATTCTTCCTGACTCTAAGAAGGAAGAAACACAAGGTTGCTTCATGATTTGTCAGTCATAATTATGTGACTGTCACCTGCCAGAAGACTGAAACTATTTCTGTTTGACCTAGGTGGGTCACTGACGTAGGATGGTGGAATGGATAGACTATGGAAGACTGATATTCAAATCCCACTAGCTGTATGACCTTGGGTAAGTCAGTTCCTGACTCAAAGCCCAGCCCTCTGCCTTTCATGCCTCTGTGGCAGGAACTGCATGTATAAGAAATTCAAGTCAATAATTATTTATTAAATGCCAAATAAGTACAAGGTCCTCTGTTGGACACTGGGCATAGAGCAAAGAAAACCAGCATAGGCCCTGTCCTCAAAGAACTTGCAATCTAGTATATAAGGAATGAGGCCTGTGCTCAAATAACTGTAATACAAGTATAGAGAAGTCAGACCAATTGGCCTGAGTGAATCAAGACAGAGGGGAGCCTGTCTAGCTATGAGACTTCTTCATGGAGAAAGCAGTTCATGGAGGAGGAGGCATTTGAGCTGTGCCTTGAAGGAGTCAGCTGGGTGGTATGGAGGATAGAGCTCTGGGCCTGGAGTCAGGAAAACCTGAGTTCAAGTCTGGCTCAGAAACTATGTAGCTTCGTGACCCTGGGCAAGTCATTTAACCTCTGGTTCAATGTCCTCATCTTTTAAAAAACATGGTGATAATAGTACCTACTTCCCTGGGTTGTTATGAGGATCCAGTAAGATAATAACTGTAAAGCACTTATCACAGTGTCTGGAACATAGTAAGTGCTATATAAAAGTTAAATATACGTATATATGTGTATGTTTGTATACATACATACATATACACACATACATAAAAATCCAGCCTCAGACACTTACTCTGTGACCTTGAGCAAGTCACTTAACCTCTGCCTCAGTGTCCTCATCTGAAAAATGGGGATAATAGTACCTATTAGATAATAATGGGGATAATAGTACCTATCAGACACTTACTGACTGTGTGTCCCTGGGCAAGTCACTTAACCTTTGCCTCAGTATCCTTAACTGAAGAAAAATAACATAAATGTACATAAAATGGGAATAAAAATATAATGGCACCTACCTCTGAGTAATAGCCCACTTGTGAGGATCAAATGGACAACTCACTTAACCACAATTGCCTTCCACCCTCCAAAAAAATTGTTTTTTAAAGAAACAAAATAAAGGGTTAAAGTTGCTCCTTTTCCCTGATTCTATTATTTACATGTACATCTGCATAGGCAGAGAGGAACATCTGAAGGCAGCAGCGATGTCAAGCTGTTCTTGCATGGGGCGATGGCATTATTGACTAGCAGTAGGGCACATATTTTGTTTTTCTGGTGGCAGAGTTAGATTGATTATACTAAAAGTCAAGAGGACTTCCAACATTGTACTCCCTATGAGACTTCGTGTGCCTGGCTTTCCTGGGCCTCAGTTTCCCAGACTGTAAAATGAGATTAGATCGAATCTCTGGTATCTGGGCTTCTGTTTCCTCATCTGTAAATGAGGTTAGACCAGATCAATCTATCAACAAACATTTATTAATTTCCTTGTTTGTTCCAAGCACCAGATGACCACCCTTACAAGTTGCAAATGCACAGATTTAGTAGATTCTATGTACCACAGTCTCACATTCTGCCAAACAAATGTTCTGTGATTAGGGAGGGAGAGGTGGAATTGAATTAATCTCATGGGTTCACGTGGGGATTTAATTCACTGCCGTGGCCATGTTGGCACCCTGGCACCTATAAGGACCTGCACCACGGTAGTTCAAAAAACCCTGATATAGACACAGACACAGGCCAAAGGAGCAGCTGCTGATGTGTGCTAAGGTACTTTGTTCAGTGATTTTCACAAGATTATAGGAACACAGATTTGCAGCTGGGAGAAGTTCAAAGGCAGATCAATCTCATCAGAATCCAATCTCATCATTTTGCAGATAAAGAAACAGATGCAAAGATTAAGGGACTTGCCCAAGGCCATCCAGGTGGTAGGTATTGGTACCAAGATTTTCATCCAGGTCATCTGATCCCTAACCTAGCTCTTCCCTTTTTTAAGTTCATAGCCCAATCAAATTAGCCTTTGTGAAAATAGTATTAGCAATAAATGTTCTGCCTGTGGACACCAGTTCATCTGTATTTCAATCAATCATCAATAAACATTTATTAAGCACCTACTGTGTGCTAGGTGTGGTGTTAAGTTCTGGAAACAGGAAGAAAGTTGAGAGGTTTGGATTTTCTGTTTCTTGCATCTTTAGTCTCATTTTTCTATCTTTAATTTTTAAAAATCTAATCTGTGGGGCAGCTAGGTGGTGCAGTGGATACAGCACCAGCCCTGGAGTCAGGGAAGGAAGGAGGGAAGGAAGGAAGGAAGGAAGGAAGGAAGGAAGGAAGGAAGGAAGGAAGGAAGGAAGGAAGGAAGGAAGGAAGGAAAGAAGGAAGGAAGGAAAGAAAGAAAGAAAGAAAGAAAGAAAGAAAGAAAGAAAGAAAGAAAGAAAGAAAGAAAGAAAGAAAGAAAGAAAGAAGGGAGGGAGGGAAGGAGAAATCACACCTGTGATTTTAATGACAGAGGGAACTTTTTTTTTTGGAGGGGGAAGGTAGGGCAATTGGGGTTAAGTGACTTGCCCAGGGTCATATGGCTGGTTTTATGTGTGTATGTTAAATGTCTGATACCAGATTTGAACTCAGGTCCTCCTGACTTCAGGGCCAGTGCTCTATGCACTGTGCCACCTAGCGGCCCCTACATAGGGAACTTTCAGTGAGGAAATTCCCTCTACCAAAGCAGATCAGCAGCTGCCTACTAACTCATAGTCCTAGAATTTACCTAGAATTTACTGAGAGGTTAGGGGCAGCTAAGTGATGAGAGTGCCAGGCCCAGAATCAGGAAGACCTGAGTTCAAATCTAACCTAAGACACTTCCTAGTTATATGACCTTGGGCAAGTAACTTAACTCTGTTTGCTTCAGTTTCTTCATCTGTAAAAGGAGCTGAAGATGGGGCAGCTAGGTGGCGCAGTGAATAGAGCACCAGCCCTGGAGTCAGGAGGACCTGATTTCAAATCTGGCCTGAGACACTTAACATTTACTAGTCATGTGACCTTGGGCAAGTCACTTAACCCCAACTGCCCTACCTTCCCCCCTCCAAAAAGAAAAAAAAAGGAGCTGAAGAAGGAAATGGCAAACCACCGAAGTATCTTTGCCAAGAAAACCTCAGACAGGGTCGTGAAGAGTCAGACACAACTGAAAAAAAACTGAACAAGAGTTACTGAGAGGAAAAGCTGGCTCGCTCAGTGAGCGCAGCCAGCACGAGTCAGTGATGGACTGGAGCAAAGGACTCACTGACTCATTGTACACCACATGCTGCCTCTCTTACAAAACCACAGTGATTAAAATAACAGCAAGTGAGACTTTTTTGGCCCTTGACTACTAGCAGCAGCACTGTGAGGGAGGCATCGTGCCGCTGTTAGAGGAACGTGATAGGCCAGGATCTTTGATGCAGTGGCCGAATTGTCCCTGAGTTGTTGAGTCATTTCTATGACCCCACTTGGGGTTTTCTTGGCAGAGATAGATACTGGAACGGTTTGCCATTTCCTTCTCCAGCCCATTTTACAGAGGAAGAAACTGAGATTCTCCCAGGGCTGCACAGTTAGTAAATGCCTGAGGTTGGATTTGAACTCATGAAGATGAGTCTCCCTGATTCCAAGCCCAGTGCTCTTTCTCTACTGGGCCACCTAACGGCCTTACCGAGCTACCTAGAGAAAACGCTTCACAGCCATAGACTGTATCCCAACCTCACCAAGCCGTTGGCAGCAGGGAGCAGGATGTGAACAGAAGTCGATATTCCAATAGGTATCTGAGCAGGCTTGTGAAGCTGCCCCTCCACCCCCTTCCCGTGTTATCTCTTCATAAATTTAGACTTTAAACATAGGGCTCTTTTGAAGGTCTGAAGTACTTTCTCCATCTCATACCTCCTAAGTTCTGTGCCTTCTTCAAATGCCAATGCCTTTGCATTGGAGAGGGTATTAATTACACAAATATAGAAATATAGGCATATATGTCTATATGCATGTGTATGTGTATGTATATAGAGAGGACATGAGGCATAGTAATATCTATTAACCTACAAGTAGTAGCTAAATGCTTCTGACGTATCTGGCATGTTCTAATCTCTGAGTACTGGACTTGTAATAAGATCCTTAGGACACTATATGTGACCTTTCCTACCCTTCAAATTTCACACCAATGACCAAAAAAACAACAACAAAAAAAAACTACTAAATTTTTCCATGTCAAAGAAAAGTGAAGTAGTGACACAGATTACAGCCCCCATCCCTCAGCGCACACACACACACACACACACACACACACACACTCACACACACTCATCCCCAAACTCTACAACCCACTGGCTTTGGAGATGCTTTTATGAGTTGTGGCCAACATAATTCACTGCCTAGTAGTCCATCTTCTCTTAATGAGCCTTTCAAATCTCAGCTGATCTGGTACTTGGGTAACAGACACACAATCTGCCATTCACACATACAAGTTTAAAATCTCTTAGCATCCACCAGATTTCAAATTCTACACAGCCTTCAAGAACCACAGAGGTTGAATTTTGATAATAATTAAGATATAATATATTATAAGAATATAATTAATTAATGTAATTAATAATAAACTTGTACAGAAAGTAGAAAATGCCTGAAATTTATATTAATAGAAGAGGCAGAAACAAACAAAAAAGACAGAGAAGCACACACACACACACACACACAGAAATACCAAGAGATTTAACTTGGATTCCCATATTTCAAGTATAATAACAACAAAAAAATATGTCACAATAGGGAACTTACCCATTAAACTTTTCCCTGCAATATATAGACCCTACAAGGGCCCCGAAGAATAGAATCCACCTCATGTCCAGGAGGAGCAGTCATGTAGCGACTGAGTCAGGCAGTATTTATAAGGAGTCAGAGGTAGACTCAGGCTCCCAAAAATGCAAATAGGATTCCCACGCCCTTTCGCAGCCCTGACCATAACAGTCCCGTCCTGTTCCTTTCTGTGTCTATGCATCTTCCATTCCTTTGGGGTGATAAGAGACAAGGCACTTGACTGATTAACAAACCTAAAACTAGCTCTGCAGGCTCAGAAAGGTCCACCCAAAGTAGCCCTGGTCCTCCCTGGGCATTTGAACAAGGTGCTTGGTTCACCTCCACATGCCTGAGGAACTTTTCCTTCCCTGGGGCTCAGGGTGATCAGAAGGACAAGACTGAGAACCCGACTAATAACGACAAGAGTACCCAGCATTTCTATGGCATCTTAAGGTTTGTGAAGGGCTTTGCAAATACCATTTCATGTTATCCTTAACACCTATGAGGAAGATGCTCTTATCATTCAGTCATTTCAGTCATGAACAACTCTTGGTGACCCCACCAGGGTTTTTCTTGGCAGAGACACTGGAATGGCTGGCCATTTCCTTCCCTACTTGTATATATATCTGGTTGTTATTGTTTAGTGGTTTTTTCAGCTGTGTGTAACTCTTTGTGACCCCAAAAGGAGTTTTCTTTTCAAAGATACTGGAGTGGTTTGCCATTTTCTTCTCCAGCTCATTTACAGATGAGGAAACTGAGATAAACAGGGTTAAATGACTTGCCCAGGGTCACACAGCTAATACATGTCTGAGGCTGGATTTAAACTTAATCCAGACCTGGCCCTCTAGCCACTATACCACCTAACTGCCTGAAGATGTTTGTCATTTTCCCCTAGTTTACATATCAGAACTCCATAGAACAGGAGTCCTAAACCCGGGATCCATGAACTTGTTTTTGTCTTTTTACTATTTTGATCATTATATTTCAGGATAATTGCAGTCCTGTGTATTTTATTATATGCATTTAAAAACATCATTCTGAGAAGGAAGTGAAATTTGATCAAAGTCACACAAAAAGTTAGTGGCAAAGCTGAGACTCAAAGTTAAGGTCTCCTGACTCCCTGTCATAACCTGGTCTCCTACCCACCTCATCAGCTAGATAGATGGAGTGCTGGCCCCAGAGTCAGAAAGACCTGAATTGAAATCTGGCCTAGAACACAAAGCTGACCTTAGACACCTCAGTCCAGGTGGTGACTCTGGGTAAGTCATTTAACCTCAGTTTGCCTCAGTGTCTTCAGCTATAAAATAGATAGTAGTAACTCCTACCTCCTCCCACAGTTATTATGAGAATCAAAGGAGATATGTAAAACTCTTGGCACCACACCAGGTATATAGTAATCCTCAGTTAATGCATATTTCCTGCCTACCTGCTTGCCTTCTGCTCTGAGATCTCAGTTATAATATTTGATATCTTAAAATACAACCTAGGTTAACATTTCAGAATGGAGATGCCATATTTCTGATCTGTTTTGCCTGGACCACTCACCTTGAGGAGTCATTGGGGTTTCTTCCCATATATCTATATTGAAAATCCAAATCTATATTAAGAAGGCCTTTTGAGTGGGAGAGGTTACTTCTTTCAGTCTAATCCTTTCAGGGGATAGAGGGAGAAGATTGCTTTTAGTTGGATCAAAATCCTGATCATACCCAGGCTTGCAACTTCTAGACCACAAAACTCTTTTACTCAGTTTCTAGTTTTCTTCCTTTATTCCTTTCATCAATTAAAAGGGCATTTTTCCTTTTGTTCTGACCTGTCTCTACTCTGTTCAAGGGGCTTTCCTCAGTAGTCTGGAAAGGGCTTTGGAGAGAAAAATATTATTTCTTATTATTTCTAGAGAAATTAAAAAGGAGATTTTTAATATAATTCCACAATTCTAGTGGGGGAGACAATGTATATGCATATAATTATATGTAAAAAATAAATATATGCTAAATAAGTAAAAAATCATTCTAAGGAATTTGGTGGTAAAAAAAAAAAGTACTAGCAGGCTGGGGAATCTGGAAAGGCCAAGTCCCTTCTAAGTACTGCCCTCCCTTGAGAAATTGCCTTGTATCTACTTTATATCTATTTTGTAATTGCTTTTGTGTTACATTTACTTTTATGATTTTATTAAAGTATAGGTCTGATCACTTCACCCCTACCTACACAAGAAACTCCAGTGGCTCCCTATTACCCCTAGGATCAAGTATAAATCCATTGGTTTGTCATTGAAATCTCTTCTCATTCACTCCCTTTCTGGCCAACATAATGACTAACCACAACCTCGGCAGACTCATGATGAAATATGTCACCTGTATCCTGAGTGAGAGGTGATGGGTGTGTGTGTGTGTGTGTGTGTGTGTGTACACACACACATCGAGTATATGTATGTGTGTATACATATTGTGTGTATATGTGTGTATGTGTGTAGTGTGAGGGAATTTGCTTTGCTTAACTATACATGTTTATTACAAGGACTGTTTTTCTTTCTTTTTCAATAGGGGTAGGAGGAAGCAGGAGAGAAAGAAGGTAGATATTGGTTAATTGAAAAAAAATTATACAAACTATCTTGAGTAACCTCTCACCCCCCAATATTTTTTTTAGAACTCCCCTTTCTAGTCTTCTTATACATCACTCCCTTCAAAGTATTCTACTATCCACCTATCCTGGCTTACTTGAAGTTCCACACACACAAAACTCCTGTCCTGGCTGTCCTTCATGCCTAGGATGCATTTCACTCCTCATACTTCCTCCCTCCTCTTGAAATCCCTGGTTTCCTGAAAAATACTGTTCAAGCACCACTTTCTTTCTATATGAATCCTTTCCTGATCCCCCCCAGGTGCAAGGAATCTCTTTCCCAAAGCTACCTTGTATTTATTTTTACATTTAACTTGCATATATGATATATATATGCACTCATATATGCACATCTTCCCCCATTAGAGTGTAATCTCCTTGAGGACAGGGTCTATTTCACTTCTGTTTCTGCATACACAGTGTTCAGCAAAGCTTTTGGCACATAATAAATGTTCATTGACCAATTATTATGTTTTTTTCCCCAATCAAAAATCTAAGTACCTTAAAGGAAGGGGCTGTTTGTTGGTTTGTTTTGTTTAGTTTTATATCCTCAGTGCCTGGCACATAGAAGGCATTTAATAGATTCTTGTTGGATGAATGAATAATTAAATGAATTCTGATATCATAAGATTGAACAAGGAAGGGAATGTTCATATAGACTAGGCTTTGAGAAGGAAAATGATCACACCAAAATCTTGCTTTAAAATGAGATTTTAATCATGTGGATTTGTTTCCCTATCTTAGAGTTCCAGAAAGTTAGTATGGATGGTCTCGAACGTGCTCCATTATCTTCTTGAGGCCCTCCCATGTCTCTTCCGCAGTGGGAAGAATCTGTTTGGCTGGCAAGAGGAAACCATAGCGACCGGTGTCTCTCAATTCAAAGGCAAAAGAATATTTGATGCCATAGTCATAGGACCAGTCAATGCTTCCTCCACTGGCCTGGTCTGAAAGACAAGAGAAGAATACAGGTCTGTGATGCCCTTTCTAGGCTGCTTGCCAATCCAATCCAAAAAGCATTCATTAAGCATCTGGTATCCACACAGCTTGCCAGGTAGGTGATGTAGTGGAGATAGTACTGAGCCTGAAGTCAGAAGACATCTTCCCAAGTTCAAATTCAGTCTCAGACACGCACTAGCTGTGTGCCTTTGGGCAAGTCACTCTTAATTCTGTTGGCCTCAGTTTCCTCATCTGTAAAATCTGAGCTCAAAGAGGAAATGGAAAACCACTCCAGTGTCTTTGCCAAAAAAACCCCAAATGGGATCACAAAGAATCAGACACGACTGAAAAACTATTGAACTAAATGTGTAAGGCTTGAGCTGAGTGCTAGTGATACTGAGAGAAATCAAGGAGCTTGTCTTCTCCTGACAGCTATGTTGTATTAAATTCCAATGTTCATAAAAACCAATCAGATCCCTCCCTTCCTCTCCTCCTCATCCCCCCCCCTTTTTTTTTACAGATAACTGAGTGGTGTTAGCTATCCATATATGCTGGGTCACTGCTACACACTGAGATTGGAAAGGTATTAAAAGTAAGAAGGGTCCAAAACTGTATATACCTATAAGTGTTTTCCCATTACCTGTAGCCTCACTGGCCTGTTCTCAGGAGGCTCTAATTATTCTCACCTGGCTTTTCTCATAACCTTGAACAGCCCTGTTTCTAACTTTTACACTTCTCTGAGGTCAGGTCAAGACAATGAACAAGGTATTCTCTGTGGGTCCAAGAGATTACAGAGAGAAGAGAACATACAATGTCTAATTCAGTTTCAGAAAACTTGCAGTGGCCAGGGAGAGCGGACACAGTAAGCAAGTACTTTATATGTAAATACAAATAACATGCACATGCCACCTACATAAACAATTTCAGTCTTTCAGTTACACACATTCTTTCATTCATTCCACAAACATGTATAAATCAGCTATTATGAGCATTTAGAGAAAAAAAAGATAAAACACAGACCCTCCCCTCAAGGAATCTACAGTACAATATGGGAAAGGGGTTATTATGATGCTGCTGATAATGCAGGTGACCAGGACAACTGGAGTCAGGTAGGGTTAACGTGGGAAAGTTCCCCTGCAGTGCACAAACTGGGATCATTAAGCAATGAAACACCGGGGGGCCCATCAAAGGGAGCATAGAGAGGACCGGTGGAAGACAGCTGGGTCAGTACTGCAAGATGTTCCAGGGCCATGATTAGGTAAAGGAGTAAAGACATAGCCAGTTCTTCCAGAGTTAATGAGGGAGGTTGTGTTGGGAAGGGGCAGGGCTGCTGGTTAGTTTTGTAAATTTATTGCAAACCAGGTAATTAGTGTGTTCACTATCTCTTAAACTAAGTCACAAAAAATTACTTGTCTTTGGCTTCTCTGTTATCTTATCTCAGGACTTCATGTTATAATTATTTCTGCTAAGGAATCCACTGGGTTCTAAAAAATGAACAGGAAGTGTCACCTCATAACCCGTCAAATTGGCAAAGAGGATAAAAGACAGAAAAAATCAATGTTGGAGGTTCTGCAGGAAAACAGATGCACCATTAGAGTTGATGGGGCTGTAAATCAGATACAATCAGCCTAGAAAACAATTTGGAGTCATGCTAGAAAGTGACTGAACTGTCCATACTATTATTGAGCCAGTGATCCTACTACTAGTCATATATCCCTACTAAGACCGAAGTGAAGAAGAAAGGCTCCATATTGATTAAAATATGAAGAGCTAGACTTTTTGTAGTATCAAGAAAGTAGGTTTAGAAAAAAATGGGGTGGCTAGGTGGCGCAGTGAGTAGAGCACAGGCCCTGGAGTCAGAAGGACCTAAGTTCAAATCCGACCTCAGATACTTAACACTTACTAGCCTTGTGACCTTGGGCAAGTCACTTAACCTAAACTGCCCTCCAAAAAAGCAAAAGAAGAAAAAGAAAAAAAAGAAAGTAGGTTTGGGGATGGCTCAGCAAACTGGGGTGTGTGAATAATTACATAGTAGCAATCAAATAATATGAAGAATTCAGAAAAGCATGAGAATGTTTGTATGAACTGGTGCAGAGGAAAGAAAGTAGAACCAGGAGAATTATACACAGTAGGGGGGAGCTAGGTGGTGCAGTGAATAGAGCACCGGCCCTGGAGTCAGGAGGACCTAAGTTCAAATGTGGCCTCAGACACTTAACACTAGTGCTATGACCTTGGGCAAGTCACTTAATCCCAATTACTCCTCCAAAAAAAAAAAAGAATTATACACAATAACTACAATAATGGAAACAAAGGTATCACTGATTCAAAACTAAGAGGTCTTGAGAAGTCCAATTCCCTCATTTTCAGATGAGAAAACTGAGATAGTGACAGGACCTGTGATTTCAGTGGTATAGGGAGCTCCCTCTACCTACACAGGCAAGGCACTTCTCTATAACTTATCATTTTAAAGGGATGCCTAGAGAACTGAGAATTTGTGATCTACCTAGGGTCACATAGCCAGTAAGTGTCAAGGGGGGACTCAAACCCAGTTCTTCTTACCTTTGAGACTGGCTCTTTATCCCCTTAATACCACCACTGCCTCAATGCAGGCAATGTCTACACAGCAACAACTTAGAAGGAAGCTGAACCCAGATCAAACTCAATAACCATTTGTGGTCCCAAAGTATGTTGTGAAACACACTTCTCTCTTCTGATTGACAGGTGGGAGACTCTAGGTACATAAGGGGGAATAACAGTGTGCTTGTCAGTTTTCCTTAATTATTTCTCTTTGTTTTCAGTAAGGGTCTTATATGAAGAGGAAATGTAGTATTACTGAGGTGTGTAAAATACAAAAGACTAATAAAACTTCAAAAAAGAAGAATCAAGACCCCGTCAGAAAAGATTTAGAATACACTAAGGGGTCAGGAGTGCCTGTACTTCTCCCAAAAGCTGAATGACCACTCATCAAGGACATAGTAGACAAAGGATTTGCGCATTGGAGGGGAAGTAAGACCAGTTACTTTCTGAGGCTCCCTACTGCCTGTAGGATAAAATAAAAAGCTTCTTAGCTTAACATGGCCTGATTCCAACCCTCCAACCTACTCTTCTAGTCTTGTTGTTGAGTCATTTTAATTATGTCAGACTCTGCATGACTCCATTTGGGATTTTCTTGGCAAAGATACTGGAGTGGTTTGCCATTTCCTCCTCCGGCTCTTTTTATAGATGAGGAAACCGAGGCAAACGGGGTGAAGGGACTTCATCCAGCTAGTAAGTATCTGAGGCTGCATTTGAACTCAGGTCCTCTTGACTCCAGCACTGACACTCTCTCCACTGCACCACCTAGCTGCCCATCTTCTGGTCTTGTACATTATTCTATTTCATGTGCTCTATGGCTCCAACCAAACTAGACAACCAAGTTGTGCCCAATTTCATTCTTCACTATTTACTATCTCCATACCCGGAATACATTCCCTTCATATGTTAAAATTCTTCTCTTCCTTCAAAGTCCAGCTCAAGAGCCATCTCCCTCATAAAGACTTCCTTGACTTACCCAGTTAAAAGCAATCATTCTTAACTTTATTCCAAAATTTTGTCTCTCCCTCTCTTGTGCCCTTAGTACATTCTACCTGCTATTATACTTATCTGTGTAAATTCTATCATTAGTAGACTGTAAGTACTATTTGTTAGGGACTATGCCCTTCCCCCTCCCCTGTCCCCCACCATCTTTATATCTCTAGTGCCTAGCACAATGATTTGTAAATAGGAGATGGTAAGTGTTTGTTGATTTGAATGACTTTTAAGATGCCTTTTAATTGTGACTTAATGATTCTTTGAAAGTGCCCCAGAAATTGCTCATTGACAAAGCACCTATTAGTTGAATTCCTGGTGCCCTTACCAGTTGGGGACACAGCACCCAGGAATGTTTTACTTGCCACAGAAATATAACCACTTCTGGGGTGGAGTAGGACAGGTGTTCTACTCCTCTGCAGGAAAGCATCATGGCATCATTGGACAGGAAGCAAGGTAGATGATTTCATTGAGACAAATATGCACAATGCAGTGATTGGTCAAGTTGAAACGAAGCCAGGAAAACGGGGTCAACTCTAGCTACATAATGCAATAAGAACGTGTCAGCCTCAAACTGAGAATTTGTAGATACTTAAGCTGAATGAGCTCACAACAGTCCCTAGTGTCTGACTGGAATATTGCCACCTTATTATTAACTGGCAATTTTTTAGCCTGCTGTGGAGTAACTTTGAGAAGTCAACCAGACTCTCAATGTAAGCAATATAACTTATTTGTAAAGGACCATAGAGTCAAAATTGATGAGATCTGGTTCCTCTACTGGTAACACAAGCAGATCTGGTCATGTTGCCTTGCTTGGC
Organism: Petaurus breviceps papuanus; assembly: GCF_028583685.1. Taxonomy (NCBI): domain Eukaryota; kingdom Metazoa; phylum Chordata; class Mammalia; order Diprotodontia; family Petauridae; genus Petaurus; species Petaurus breviceps. The sequence continues at coordinate 13,143,665 of NW_027185784.1, read as the reverse complement.
ATCTCTGCTACCTTATGTGCTATTCAAGTCCTATATACCCATGTGGCCATTCACAATTGGCCACTCACAGTTGCCCCTCAGTCACAATATTTAGGGCTCCAGAAGAGTAAATTGGGTCTGTTCCCTACCCCTATAGCCCCTCACTGGATAGGAAGGTGGTAAAGGTTGCTGGCAGTGATTGGTAACTATGCCTCTTTTTCCTTGGACTTTCACTGTGAATGAATATTTCACATGGTTCAAAAAAAGTTTGGAGAGAAACACACTCTTAGTGACCATGAGAAGAAGGGTCAATAGATTTCCTCTTTTTATTTATTCATCCCAGACAGTGGATGTGGTAACAGATCAACTCTGATATTCCCCTAGAATAATCTGCTCACTTGGACCAAGGGCAACAAAAAATACTTATTTCAGGAGAGTTATTGGGCTTGTGGTACTCAAACATCCCGTGAGCGTCCCCAGTAGGATACCTGATTTCCTGCTGTTTGCAAGAAAGAGAACATACCTTGGGGGTTTTAGAGCAGAACTAGAGGGAGTCATAGAGATTTCCCAGTAAACATGGAAATCCCTGTTGTCTTCCCCACCCCCAATGAGTATAGGAGACCTCTAGGAACACAAAGGACTTCAAAAAGGTTTTATTGGTTTTGCTCCAAAGTTCCTTTATCTCCCACCTTCTCCACAATCAGTAGAGCCAAATGACTGACCTAGAGTATAATCATTCGGCCACCTGGGTGACCTTTTAAAGTGTCTCCAAAGACCTCTTTTCTCATGGACATAGGACTCAGACCATCCTTAGAAGTCATCAGCTTTGTTATCAGGAAAGAAAAAATTATTGAAACAAACATTGTACATTTGCTACAGAGAGCAACAGGTCAAAATGACTGTTTTGTTCCATCTGGTGGCAAGTAGGTGTTTTTGATATCTAAAAATGGAAAAAGTCACCTCTGAAAGCACTATGTCCCCCAACATGGGGGGGGGGGCTTTTAAGGGAGGCTAGATGACAATTTGTTGAGGATATAATGAGAAGATTCACACTTCAAATTGGACTAAATTACAAAGGTGTCCAACTTGACTGCCACAAAACTACTAAGTGCTTCAGAACCAGAATAAAATTGAATTGGGAAATGTTTAACAAAATGAATAAAAATGCAATACAACATAGTGTTCATTTGTGGCTTTCTAAGTCAATCAGCAACCCCCAGGGACCCATTTCTATTTGAGTTGGGCACCATGGGACTAGATGACCTCTGTGATCCCTCCTACCCTTAAGATTCTCTGACAAGTGTGCCACAGAACATGTTCGCTCAGATTTCTGGGAATATCTTTTTCCAAGCCCACTCAGCTTACAGAGAAGTCCTCTCATGGTCGAGTTGTAAACAGCAGCATTGGATTTCGTAGGTTGAAGGGACAATCCCTTTTACATTCAATGACCAAGAGCACAGCATATATATAGTGACATGTTTGCAAACCTCCAAGCCCATAAAATACTTACAGATGACAGAACAGATCGGTCCCACTGTGTACTTGGTGCCATAAAGGGAGGTCACAGACTCAGCAGCTATCTGGGCCACTTCATTCTAAAGTGAGAGAAACAGGAAAAGGGCTCCTGAAGCTTCACAACCCTTGCTTGATAAGATATCCCGTGGTTTTCCCTTTCAGAGAATGGGGTGTTCTGGTTAATTGAATTCCTGAGTCATAGAAGGGCTATTTTGGTTTTAACTCTTGCTATTGAAAATCTTTTAAAAATATTATTAGTTTAAATTTATCTGCTGAACCTCTCCTGTGCCCTAAATACATTCTCCCTGGTATCGATAAATAAATATAAAAATAAAAAAATAAAAATATTTATTTTTGTTATATATTTAAAAATATATATTATTTGTTATATTACAAATATTTATTTTTGTAAATGCCATCATTATTAGATTATAAATTCCATGAGAGTGAGCCTTTTATTCCACCACCATCTTTGTCCCCTTAGTGCCTAGTTAAGCCGGGGGTGGGGGGGACAGTTAGGTGGTAAAGTACATAGAACTGTGGACCTGAAGTCAAGAAGATTCAGCCTCTAGAGTTCAAATCTGGCCTCAGACACTTACTAACGGTGTGACCCTGGGCAAGTCACTTAACCCTGTTTGTCTCAGTTTCCTCATCTTTAAAATGAGCTGGAGAGGGAAATGGCAAACTACTCCAGTATCTCAGCCTAGAAAACCCCAAATGGGGTCATGAAGGGTCAGACAAAACTGAAAAATTATTGAACAACAAGCCTAGTACAGTGAATATAATTAAATCTTTCTTTGATGACTAGGAATTATTTTTCCACCAATTCCCATTGTATAGAGTGATACATGAAGAAGGTATAAGAAATTAGATTGAACGGGACTCCAGAACATACCCAGACAGTTTTGTGTGTGCTTTTTTGCTTCATTTTTTTAAAAAAGCATTATTTTGGCTCAATTGCTTGTGACCCAGCTTTTCCCTAGAAATTGTTGAAAGCAAAAAATTCTAATTTAACTAAAGATTCTAAATGGTTGGTTCTAATTGCAGCTATAGTTTACCTTTAAATAGCACAGTTTTCAAATTTCTTTATATATTATCTTCCTTGGTTGTAACAACGACCTTATAAGAGAAGTAGTAAAGATATTATTGCTCTCATTTTTCAGGCAAGGAAACTGAGTCACAGAGTCAAAGCCACGCTACTAAGTAGCAGAGCTGAGACTCAGGCCCAGATTTTAATTGAGATTCTACTCAACCTGTTTTTCCCCCCAAACCTGACCAGTAAGGAGCACTACAAACTCAGAGCTACCCTACTGGCTGGATCCCAACAAATCGGATGAGCTGTAGGTCTCACATAGCATTGTCTATTCCTTTTGTGGTCCAAAGTTGCTGGCAGTGACCCCTCCGACAGTTAAAATGATTGGTGTGTCCTATTCTATGCGTGTCCGTAAGATAGAGATTTTGCAGAGTGTTGGCCAAATAGTATGAAATAAAACATTTTTGTGTTGAGTTGCTTCAGTTGTGTTTGGGGCTTTCTTGGCAAAGATATAATAGTAGTTTGCCATTTCCCTCTCTAGCTCATTTTACACATGAGGAACTGAAACAAACAAGGGTTGAGTGACTTGCCCAGGGTCACACAGCTAGTGAATGTCTAAGATCAGATTTGAACTCAGGGAGATGAAATTTTCTGACTCCAGGCCAGGAACTCTATCTGCTGTGCCAGCTAGCTTCCCCCAAATTAAAATGTTCACATAATTTTCTTTTTACATTTAAGAAAGTTTTGTCTTTAACTAAAAAGGCACCCTTCAATACCATTATCTTAAGTTGAAGTTGTCACATTTCCAAGCACCACCTGATGTGTGAAAGAAGGAAAAAAACAAATTGAGCCTTTCCAACTTGTACCTTCCATTGGAGAGTGGGTGTTGTCATCTTATCTCAAACTTGAAAAGCAAATAATAGAAGCAATGCAGCCAAGAAAACATTAGCAATTCTGGGAAGAGCAGATGACTCACCAGCTCATTGAAGTCATCTGACCTGGCGCATTTATACCCATAGGGGTACATGAGCAGCTGGGAGTAGCTGTGGAGGGTGATGAAGGCTTTGATTTTTCCATGGTTCTTAATGAAGTCCACAACGGATTTCACTTCAACTTCTGAATTGGCACTTGGTCCATGGTATGAGTCAGAGCAGGGGTTCTTACTGGCTCCAGGTCCTATTGACAATTAAAATATATTCAAAGGAAAACTCAATTCCAAGGAGATAGAGGTCATTAAAATCTTCCTCAAGGAAGCCAATAATCAGTTGTGAGAGGGCAGGGCCAAGGAACCACCTACAGAAAAGCAGCAAGAAGTAGGACTGGATGGTCTTTAACTACCTCTCAGCGAGGTGGTGCAGTGGATAGAATGTCTGTCTATGATGCCTTCCCAGGCTCCTTGCCAATCCAATCCAATCCAACAAGCATTCCTTAAGCATCTAGTACATGTAAGGATGGGCACCAAGGTGGCACAGTGAATAGAGTGCCAGGCCATGGAGTCAGGAAGACTCATCTTCCTGAGTTCAAATCTGGGCCTCAGACACTTACTGGTTGTATGACTGTGGGCAAGTCACTTAATCCTGTTGGCCTCAGTTTCCTTATCTGTAAAATGAGTTGGAGAAGGAAATGGCAAATCACTCTAATATCTTTGCCAAGAAAACCCCAAATGGAGTTATGGAGAGTCACACACAGATTAAAAATGACTATTTCATGGGAGCTGAAGAGGGCTACACCAGCCCATATGACTTAGGACAGAAAGCTTACTATAGAGATCATCCAAGCCAATGGCACTCATTTTACACAAGAGGAAACTGAGACCCAGAGTGGACAAGTAACTCTCCTAAAGTCACACAGGTATTAAGTGATAGAGACAAGATTCTAATTCAGTTTCTGTTTCCAAATCCAGACTTTCTCATGAGAGAGATGGGGCATAAAACAATCTGTCCCGTTCTTAGTCCAACAAAAATAGTTCACAGCATCTGAGTAGGAGGCTTACTCAGGACTTTTTAAATTCATTTGTTAGGGTTTTTTTTTCAGATAGGCAGTTATAAAGAAAAGGGGGGAAAAACACTTGTTCTCTGGGACTAAGTCTCCCACCTCCAAAGCCTGCATCCCAATTCCGGTTTGGATCAACACCAACACAGAGGCTTCCAGAAATTGTGGACCGTGTCTTCCTCCACATGCGATTCTAGGAAACCCAACCAAGAAAAACATAAGAAATGGTCCAGGAACACAAGAAGTCTCCCTTGGACCTTCCCCCATTTCTCCACTACCTGTGGACCAGGGATGGTCCTGAAGTGAGAACCTGTGGCTACAGTGAAACAGGTGTCTGATTACAGAGATACTTGTCCCTGTCATCTAATCTTTCTCTTCTCTGTCATTTGGCCAAGGTGACAGATTAAACCTCCTACATCTCTTTAAACAACATACAGACAATAGATCTGTAGTTTGGATGTTTGGGGGGTTTTGGTCTTAGATGAAGGGCTCTTGTGTAGTGAAAACATGTTTCTCAGTATGATCTTTTAATGTTTTCTTAAAAAAGGTAATTCTCTAATGTCTCCTAAACTTTATTTCACTATCTCAAGGCCTAACTTTGGCATGTGAAGCAGTTTTAATTTTCTATGGAAATTTACTAGTCACTTTGCTAAAAACCTCCCAAGCTCTGGCCATCCCTGACTATGTATTCTTTTTTTTTTTTTTTTGTAACTCAATCATTTAGTAAGTCCTCAATTTAATCACAAAGTACAAAGTTTATTACTCCACCCCGGATAGTACATTCATTTAGTCAATCACAAAGTCTTCTCTTTTATCAATTAGAGATTAGTTTCCAATCATAAACAAAGTACATTCAATTGCTCAGTCACAAAGTACAAAGATTAAAAGTTTTCCACCTCTGGATCACAACTGAATTACAATATCATCAGTCACCACCAAACAGCCTCTCAAGGGGAAGTAGAGAGCACAAAGGCCATCCACCCCTAGGTCACAACTAGGTTACAATATCATCACAGTTTTCAATACCCAAGGAGAGGTCTTTTCTTTGTCTTGACCTGAGGCAAGTTCACAGCAGTTTCTGTTCCTGGGAAGACAAAGCTTAACAAAGCCACTATAACTTTCATTCACATTGCCTGCATCCTCTTCAATTCACTTTCTGCCTGTGAAATCAACCTAGGCCCAACAAGGTCTGAGGCCTCTATCAACAAACGAATCTGACAAAGTAACGTCAAAACAGACAGACGAAATACCGGCACCACAGTCATGCACCTGACTATGTATTCTAATAGGCTAGCATCCTTGGCATAGGGCCAGCAGTGCTAAGGTGGTCATGGAACTGGGATATTAGGTGGCATCTGGAGGTAAGGCCTATATATAGTGACTTAAATGTTCAAGGGGAAATGCCCTATCCTCCCTTCAAGGTCAGGGAGAAACACCCCCCTCCTCATTTCAAGTCAAGGAGGAATACTTTGCTTCTACACTGTTGTCCTAAAGTGGGAATACCCCAAGAAAAAAAAACCTATATAAACCATACTGAAACCCCTAACCAGTGAGCAGTCACTGATGTTCCTTAGACCGCCTGATTGTCTCCCACTCTTGGCTGAAGCCAGAGAGCTCCCTCCTGGTCCCTCAGAGATCATTTACCCCAGGGATTCCTGGGGCTTTGTCCTCCTTCCTCTCCCTTATCCCCAGTTAGGTTTAGATGCTGCCCCTTTCCCTTCCTCTGGAGCCACCGCTGCCTACCCATGACTGTCAGCGTTGGTGACAACACGCCACTAAGAAAGCCTCCTGTAGTGGCTGTTGGATTCATCCCTTCTTGACAGAATCCAAACGAACCAGCTGGATGGGCAAGTCTAGCGGGGGCCACAGGTACCTCCCCATAGTTCATGAGCCACTGAACAGAACTGTAACTAAGTGTCCTGACCACTGCACCCCCATAGACAGGGATGGACAGGCAGCTTGGTGCTACCTCTCCTCCTCTTAGATGGAAGGAAGAATCAGGCCACTGAAGCATGTACCCATCCTATACTCCATCCTCTTAGCTCACGAACTGCTTATTCACTCAGCCAGGCAGCTGCACCAATATCCTGATGAGTGTGGTGCTGTGATTCAGGACTCAAAAGCAAAGGCTTGGCTGGCAGACCTTGGGGTTCAAAGGGAAGGCCTCTCCCAGTCCACTGGATCCATGACTTGCTGAGCAAGGCTGGGACTGGGACCCTCAGCAGTTGCATTAATATCCCAGTGAGCATTACTCTGTGATTCAAAATCCGAAAGTAAGGACTGGGGGTCTCAGCCTCATACCTCAGCAATAGGAAACTCCCTTTTGCCTTAGATCTATAAGTGTTACTAGGGACTCTGGCTGTTGTTACAGAAATCAGGGTCCAAACCATGACTCTGCTTCAGCTAATCAGTCTTTCCCTCCAGTGTCCAGGGAAGGGTTCTGCCCTTCAGTAGTGAAAGTGGCTATCCAAGTAGTATTGCCACCACCAAAACACCTTGCCATGGTAGCATGTGATTTTTGGGAGCCACTCTCAGATGTCTGTGATGGTGGCAGTATTAGAAAGGATCATGTCTTCATACATGACCAGGGCCATGATTCCACTGGTCTGAATACTCTCCCCATCCAATGCAAATTACGCCCCCTCCCCCTCTTCTCATCTTGCACAGTTTACATCCTCCTTGGTGGATCTATGCCTTTAATATCTCAGGTATTCCAACATATGTCCTTGTTTGTTTTCCTGTTGTCTCTCATTCTCCCTACATGACTGGCCCAGCTCCTTTTCTCATCTTCCATATTAGTAGCCTCATTATATCACCTATCTAAATTCAGTCGTAATTTACTTGTCAGGGAGTATAATTCTTCTTCACTTTGCTGTCATTCCTACTACCGAATCATGGAGGTGATTAGAAGTCCACTCAGCTGCCCACGTGAAAACCATACTCCAGGAGAGCAGTCAAAGGGTCCTGTGGGACTGAGATTACTCCTAAAGTCATTTTAGACTGGAAAGCCTCTATTTGGCTGATCTCAGAGTGAAGTGAGCTCAGGAGACTTAGAGAAAATTAAAAACAGAAAAATCAACTTTTGTTTTTTTAAGATCAAATGTGTTTTCCTACATCCTCTAGTTATCACTGAAAAGTCAAACAGGGTTGCTTACTTTGGTGTAAGAGAAGACATATCCATCTGGGTTTGTAACAGGCAATAGGAAGATATCCATTGTTTCCAAAAGGGCTGTGATTGATGGGTCCTTTCCATAATCAGATGCAATCTAAAGAGAGACAAAATACTAACTGTAGGATCACTTTTCCAGGAAACCCGGAGATGTAATGTTCCAGTTATGTTTACCAAAGTGTAAGCTACAGCTACTCTTGTTGTTATCGAGGGTTCTCTAGGTATTCTGTTGTCTGATCTTATGTAGAATGTTTATTATAAATATGTTTAACATGACTGCACATGTATAACCTTTCTGTCCTGGAAAGGATAGGGGAAGGAGGGAAAGAGGGAGGGAGAAAAATTTGGAACTCAAAATCTTATAAAAAATGAAACTATCTTTACATGTAATTAGAAAAAATAAAATATTAATTACAATTTAAAAGAATGTTTATTATAAAATAATATAAATAATTTCTTTTGCTTCTGGCCTAAATTACTTACAGACCTACAACTTAATTTAAAAAGAGGCATCACTTTAGTGACACAGAATGGTATAGTAGATAAGTGATAGACAGTCAGGAAGGCCTACATTTAAATCCTGTCTCTAATACTGTGTGACCATGGACAGGTCATTTAACCTCTCTTAGTTTCAATTTCCCCATGAGTAAAATAGAAATAATAATACGTACTTCACAGGGTTGTTATGAAGATCAAATGAAATCATGTACGCAAAGTTTTTTTTTTTGCAAACGTTAAAGTACTATCTATCATTTATCATTATAATTATTATTGGAAGGGCCTCAGAAGTCATCTAAAGCATGAATCCCCTCTATATCTATGACCAATGGTCAGCTAGCGTTTGCTTAAAGACTTCCAGTGACAAGGAACTTACTAGCTGCTGAAGCATGCCATTCCAAGACCAATTTCAATAGGAAATTCTATCAACCCAATGACCAACCATGCTTCCAGAGGTCCCATGATAAAAACTGTTCCATCCACCTCCTGACCGAGAGCTAATAGATTCAGCATACAGATTGAGATACATATTTTTTCAGATATGCCCAATTTGTTTTGCTTAACTGTATATTTGTTACAAGAGTTTTCTTTTTTTAGGAGACAAGAGGCTGGAGAAAAAAAATAGATTGGTAAATTTAAAAATACATTAAAATAAATTTTTAAAAGAGGCAGGAGGTTCCTTAATTGAGACCAAATTTTTCTCCATCCACTCATAAAGTTCTGTTCATTTACCCCATTTTTGCCCCCTGAGGTCAAATAGACCCTCAGCCTCCTCCAGTGTGACAACACAAGCTTTATTCATTCTGGTAAGGTTTTCTGCAATGTAAACCAGGTAGGCTCAGCAGTCTGTGGGATTTTTGGCTCCCCACTCTGATGGTCCCAAGGACCAAAAGAATTTGAGGATTCTTTTTTTTTTGTTTGTTTTAAGGGATACTCATCTCCTAGACAGGGTGGTTTTTTTGATAAGACTTCACATCCACATTAATTGGACTATACATATAGAATTACAGGCCCTCGAGTTGGAAGGGACTTGAGTCTGATTCATCAGTAAACAGGAATTCCCTCTACAACATTCCTGAGAAGTGCTCATCCAGCTTCTTCTGCCTTAAAACCACATGTTCCTTCCATGCAGAGTGCTGTCTTGGACAGATTCCAGTTAAGGGATTACATTTGCTTGTTTACGCACCATTACAGTGCAGTTGTGAGTGATATTACATTAAAAGCTTCTTCACTTATGGTCATTAGCCATCTTGAAGTATTATTATTCAATTGTTGAATAACTATTTTGTTCCACTCCAAAGAGTAACTACATTTTAATTGTATTGGGAGTGGAAGGTCTGGGAGGAAGGAGAGGCAGTCTCCCAGAATTTATATACATGATCTCACTTATGCACAGAGAACTGATGGAGAAGGATTTCTTTCACCAATGCTTTAACATTCTGATGTATGGTGTGTCATTTCTGAATTACCTAAGAAATACTATACTGGGTCAAATCCAAGCCAATGTCCTGTTTCTGACATGAAAACACTGAAGGTCTGGGAGGTCCCATGTGGTAGAATACGGTAAGTTGTCTTTTTGTTGTTGTCATTCCAACCTGTAATTTTGTTGGTTCATATAGAACTTCCAGGAAGAAAATTCCCTCTTAACAATGCTGGCCAGAGACTCTTCTGTAACTTAGAGAATTACCTGAGAACCTAAGTGACTTGCCTAGGGTCACAGTGGAGGCAGTATGGGTAAGGGGCAAGGCTTGAACCTCTAGAGGTCCTCTGGTAGAGATAACTTACCTCTAGCTGCCCGACTAGTACAAGTATTGATTCCACAGCACCGTGGAGTGTGAAGCTTGTCATTATCATGTCATTTGAAGGATGCCATAAAAGTGAGCTTACGCTTTAGAATGCCAAAACTCTTATTTTATCTAAAAGTTAACTTTTTAAAGCTTCAGTTTCAGTATTCATGCTAGTATTCCAGGTGTCAATGAATGAGACAACCCATTCTTACCCCTAATGATTTTTGCAAATGTTGATCATTTAACTTCTTAGCTTTTATTTTTCCATGCTGGAGTCATCATTTTTTTCATAGTCTGTATACTGAAACCCCTTCTTTCTCTTGGAGGGGGTGGTAAGACTACTTACCTGGAGTAAAAAAAAAAAAATCTGGGCTCTAATACAATCTCTGCCAGCAGAATGTGAGCTACTTGAGGGGAGGGATTAATTAATTTTTGTTTTCATATCTCAGTGCTCAGCACAGTGACTTTTAAACAAGTAGGTGTTTGATATAGATTTGGTGAGTTGAATTTTAGCTATGTGGCCTAGGGCAAGTTGCTTTAACTCCTTGAGACTCAGTTTCCCTCATCTGTATAGTGAAGTCCTAATCTATCTATAGATGGAGAGAGGGAGAGAGGGAGAGGAGGGAGAGAGGGAGAGAGAGAGGGAGAGAGAGAGAGAGAGAGAGAGAGAGAGAGAAAGAGAGAGAACGTTTAGGTCTCTTCCAACTCTAAGACTGAGAGTAAAGAAGTAGGTTCTACTCTAGCTCTGTATTTCTGAGGGCAGCTGGGTGGCTCAATGGATACAGCAACAGACTTGGAGACAGGAAGACTTGAGTTCAAATCTGACCTCAGAAACTTACTATCTGTGTGCAAGTCACTTAACCCTGCTGGCCTCAGTTTCTTCATTTGTCAAATGAGCTGGAGAAGGAAATGACAAACCACTCCAGTGTCTTTGTCACAAAAACTCCAAGTGGGGTCACAGAGAATCTGACACAATTGAAAACGCTGAACAGTAACAATAGCAAATCTTGAGAAAATTTTCTGCTTCACAGTTTTACCCTCTTTAAAATGAGAGGACTGGACTACACGATCTCCCAGGTCCATTCTAGATCTCAGGGTTAACACGTAAACTTCCCTTCTCCAGTCATATTTCTTAAGACAAAATGACCAGATATGCACATGGTTTTCTAGGTGTGGGTACAATGCTAACCTGACACATTATAGAAATAAAAGCAAAAAAGGGATTACTGGATGGATTACTGGTATATCAGTACTGACTTTTTTTTAATGCATGTTCTGACCCTACACACATGGAGGAGTCAGATGTGAATGCAGGAAAATAAAATCCATAATTTTAGGTGAAATGACCTGATTGGCTGTCCACATCGCTGTAGCTTGGGTAACCCACTCTCGGGCGTGGATCCCTGCATCTAACCAGATGGCAGGCTTGTTTCCTCCAGTGCTAAACTGCAAAACAAGAGGTAAAGTGTGAGACCTTAACCTATCTCCACTCGTTCTTTTCCTATCCCTTACTCCTCTCCCATGACCCCTTTCCCATTCACTTTCTTTCCCCTTGTTCATTTACTTTATAGGACACAGGATAGAATTTGACTTGAGCACTGATGTTTCTGACAGTTTTTGACCAAATGTAGGTAATTCTTTTCCCTCTTTCGTTGGTTAAAAATGTAGCATTTACACTACCACCTTACGATTTAGCCCTGGTTTTTAAGAAACCAGAACAGAATAACAAGGGAAATCATAGAATTCATCTCCCTTGAGGTTTTTAAATTATGAAAGCTATTATATTTAGGGGATGATTTATGATATCCTTCATGAAGACAGGGGAATAGGTGGGATAATTTCTGGAGGCCTAGTACAGATTAAGATTTTATAATTTAATAATTAATTTTATAATTTAATCTGAGATGATACCTTTGGGAATTGGATCAGCAGAATCTGGGAGTAGGGATTAGGAGGATGGAAAAGTGAAATATTTGGGGACTATCTGCTTCCTTTTCTGGCTAGTAATCTAGCCATAGGTGGTAAGCCCCATACCATTCCTATTGTTCCTCATGTTTGAAATTTTGGAATCATCTTCAACTTTATAGTCTTCGTGATCAAGATCTATCGTTTCTCCCTCAGGAATCTCTTTCATTTAGCCCCTCTTTTTCTAGTAAGGGACTACATTACTAGCTTGTGTATTGAAGTAACTTCTTAACAGATCTGCCTGTCTCTAGTTCCCCCCCATCCTTCCTACCCATCCTCCATAAGACCACCAGAATGATTATTCTTACGTAAAGTTCCAGTCACATCACTCATTGGCTAAAAAATCTTCAGGGCCATCCCATTGTCTATCAGGTAAAGTTCAGATATCTTTGCTTAGAATTTAAGGCCCTTCATCGTCTGAAACCACCCTTTCTTTCCAGCCTTATCTCAGTATCATTCCCCTCCACATATTCTACACTGCAACAAAATCACAGTGCTCTCTGTCCCCCTCAATAGACCCCTGCTGTAAGGACCTCAGACTCCCATCCCACTAAGCAAAGAAGCCCCTGGTGAAGCCTAAATCCCCCCAGCTGAAGTGGAGAATTCAGTAAAGGCCCCTCTTCTCATTACCTGGGAGTTTGAATATCAGCAAGCCACAGCTTTCCCAAATGTTCTCCTAGCAGCCGTCCTTAGACTTTGACCTACACACCAAGCTCAGGTTCTCCTTTCCCTTCCCCAGTGTCTGCTCTTACTTGACCCAGGTAAGAACCCTATATAAATGCACCAGGCTTTGCCAGTTTTGACATCCCCTTTGATCTAGCATCCCAGCAGGACCACTCTGTTTCCATCTTCCTTGACAGTCATTCATATTTTCCCTGTCTTGCTTTACTTTCTCAGCTGACTCCTATCTTGTGTTGTGTTCTGTCTCACAAGCCTTCTCCCCACTTCTCCTGCTGTACCTTGGAATCCTTAACCTCACTTAGACTACATTAACACACCTGTAGTCAGTAAGACTCCTCTTCCTGAGCTCAAATCTGACCTCAGACACTTCCTAGCTGTGCCACCCTGGGCAAGTCACTTCACCCTGTTTGCCTCAGTTCCTCATTTATAAAATGATCTGAAGAAGGAAATGGCAAACCACTGCCAAGAAAACCCCAAATGGGGTCACTAAGAATCAGACACGTCTGAAACAACTGAGCAAAATTCTCCTTTCTCTATGTCTATGCTCATGCTGTTGTGCCCCATGACAGGAATACCCTCCCTTGCCCGTTTCTCCTATTGAATTCCTCCCCAACTTTTAAAGCCCCATTTTAACCTACCACTATATAAAGCCTTCCCTGATCACTCCTTACTCTACCCTAATTCCAGGTCAGCACTGATCTTTCTTCTCATGCCTCACATTGAAAACAAAAACATAAAAACCTGGTTTGCAACTCTTTAATGAACTTAAATATAATACAAAATATTGCATATTGGCGTTTGTATCTTATTCAATTAATCAAGGAAATCATAATAGTCCTCTATTAAACTGATCCATGAAGGGAGGGGCTATCTTATGTATATTTTGTGTTTTGCCCTTTACCTAGTAAAGTGCTCTTATATATATAGAAGAGCATTATTTTTTGTTGAATTAATGGATTGTTAGTTCATTAATTTTACTGAATTGTTACTTTTATTGAATTATTATTAATTATTATTATTTTACTAATTTTTGTTGAATAAATGGATTAGTGAATAGTCATATCTCCCCTACCAGACACAGCTTCCTTAAATATAGGGATGCTGTTTTTCATCTATCTCTTCAGCTCCCAGTCCCTTATTTTACCCATCATAGAGTTCAATCAATTTTTGTTGACTCTTCATAGTACCTTGCTGCTGTCTGGAGAGGAATGAGCAACCTACTACAAACATCTAAATCATTTAAATGCAGGGTACCTTAAGCACGTTCATGGGCCGTTTTTCAAAAGAATATCCTATTTGCAGTTTGCTCACTAGATCTGGGTACTGTTCAGCAAGGTTGTCCATTTCTTGGAAAATCTGAAATATTAAGAGTACAGGTAAAGCAAAACTTGTTAAATCAGCTAGCATTTCACCTGAGGATAATTTTCTTTTTCCCCATCCCATTCCACCAGCGCACCAAGGGCAGTTTGGTTAGCCATGCATTGGGGGATGTCAGTGTTTTCATTTGAGATAGTTAATAATGAACCACACACTGCTACTCATGGTTCAAATCCCAGAGCCAAAAAAATAGAACCATTTTGTAGCAGAAGGAGAAATATGTTTTCTTATCTCCATGACAAGAACATATTTCTATCTTAACTATTCTGGCTGGAAAACTTTCTAAAATGGTTTCCCTATCTCCTTGAACAGAAGAAATTGAACACAATATTCAGTAGAAAGATTTTTGTAAAATTTAAGTAACATTCCATAGAATGTTAGCTCTCTGAGGACAGGGAAATGCTTTTGGCTTTGTCTTTGTATCTTTGTCTATGTATCTTTACACATGGTAAACACTAAACGCTTGTCAAATGGAAATAAATTACATTTTCTTGGTGATAAGTTCTTTCTTCCTATCTCCATACACTACCTTCCTTTTCATCCTTATTCCCAGACAAAGCTTCCATATACCTGTTGAGAGCACCAGAGACAACCAGCAGGTAAAGTTAGAGAAATGGTAGCAGTAGGATCCCCTGCCCCAGGCATTCCCCACAGCTGCCACTTTAGTGGCCTGATCCTTAGTATTTTCCTAATTTGAGGAATCATGTTTTCAGGTCTGATGGAATGCAAGTGTTCTTAACTTTTTTTGTATCATGGACCTCTTTGGCAGCCTAGTCAAGCCTATAGACTCCTCAGAATCATGTTTTTAAATGAATAAAAGACATGAGATTACAAAGGAAAATAATTATCCTGAAATAATTATTAAAATACTTAAAAAAAAAAAAGAAAAGAAAACCAAGTTCATGGATCCTAGGTTAAGAACTCTTGATCTAGAGTTTCAGGGAAGAAGTTGAAGACAGGGGCTAGCTCCTTAGAAAGCTAAATGCTGGAATGAGGAAAACTACCCACTTCTTAAATTAAACGGCCTAAAAAATTCACCTCTTCCAAGGTATGGTAGGTTTCAAAACTGAAGCTGCCACTTCTTTCTTTTCTTTGATGAAAAAGCATCTCTTCATTCTCTTTGTCCAGCAGAACCTAGGATAAATTACTTCCATTTATATTCTGTTTGTGGCCAACCATTGGCATATGAACAACAATGAAAGAAATGGGAACCAGAGAAAATGGACTGAAATCCTAAAGTAAGTGACAACCCAGCCACTAGCAACCACTTCTTTCGCTTACTATATATGCCAGATGTGGTGCTATACATTGTCCTCAAAGGATGATCAACATCAAACTACAGGTTACATTTTACCAGCAATTTTCTTGGTTAAAAAAGGCAAGAGTTGGTCAATGGAAGGAGAACTTAAGCTAGCTAAATCACTTTATGTCAAAAGCATCCCTGGCCAACTAAGAGGTTAATTTGCATAATGATAAAGAACTATGCTTCTGTTGGAAGAGCCAGGGTATTTTGTCTCCATCTCCCACAAATCAAAATGGATTCATTTTGTAGCAAGGGGGAAGCAGTTAATGTTGAAAAAACCTGAGGCCTTCATGCACACTGACCTGTGGTCCTAGCTCCTCAGTTCTAGGAATACCCAGAAAGCTATCTTCTTATCTCCCTCATTATCTACAGATTTCATTCATAAGAAAATGGAAGGGAGGTTTCCCCTTCCTATGGTATGGCTCTACCCATTGAAAAGTGGTCAGTCAGTTGATTTCAGAATCAAGTGGGAGTTTGGATAAAAGGGAATAATGAGAATGACTTTATGATAAGTTCATTTTAACCAGATAGGCTTGGAAGAGGAAAGGGCTTTGGGGTACTCACCTGCACATCTTCAATCATGATGGAATAAGGAATGCCATGGGACTCCAAGAAAATTTTGACTCCTTGCAGTCTGGAAAAGGGAATTCGGACGTGTACCTTCTCCCCTGCAGTGCTGAGGGGCTTCCAGAAATCAAGCTATAAAGGGAAAGAGCAAAACCAAGCTGGGACGATCATTCCAGGGCAATGCACCTATTTTCACTTCACCTCCTTTTGATAATCCCTTCAGTAATACTATAATATTGCTATGGGCAGTCTGAGTACTGAAACCATCAGCTTACTGACCCATTATTAAAAACTCTATGATTCTTAACAATGATTAGACATTATAATGGATTGAATAAAAAAGACAATTCAAAACTTGTGGTTGTACATCATAAAAAAGTTCATCTATTAGAATGCAATAATATATTACTAATTTGTAAGTAATACCTAGTCAATTTTCAGAAGTTTTAGCTTTTTCAAAATATCTCTTTCTACTGTTAGCCCCACAGTAACCCTTTGAAATAGCAAAGTCAGGCATGAGTAACCTCATTTTTTCAGACTGGACCTATGAAGCTCCCTCTACCAACATAAACTGACACATACTCTACAATTTATGGTTCTAGAAAGTCACCTGGAGCACTGAAAGGCTATGGGACTTGACCAGGGTCACACAGTCAGTCTATGTCAGAAGCAGTCACTATCCCCATGCTGCCTTGCATCCCTATTTTACAGAAAGGGAAATGGAGGCCCAGAAAAGTCAAGTGATTTGTCCAAAATCACATAGCTTATAAGAGGAAGAGCTAGGAATAGGACCTAAGACTCTTGAATCA
Organism: Petaurus breviceps papuanus; assembly: GCF_028583685.1. Lineage (NCBI taxonomy): Eukaryota > Metazoa > Chordata > Mammalia > Diprotodontia > Petauridae > Petaurus > Petaurus breviceps. Next base: position 13,126,990 of record NW_027185784.1, on the reverse strand, counting down.
TGGTCGCATATACTTTCAAATAGAGCCTGAATTCTGAAGTACCTAAAGGGGAATTAATGTGGTAAAATGGAAGGGGATGTTAGATCTGTCGTAAGAGGCCCTAGGTTCAAACCTGGCTCTCCCACTTACTCCCTGTGTGATCTTGAACAAGTTGTTAGATTCCTGTGGGATTCAGGTTGTTCATCTGTTAAGTGAAGGAGTTGGACTAGATGACCCTAAGATTGTTTCTAGCTCTAAGTCCATGCTAATACTGTTACACTTGACCAGATGTATTTCCAGAAGGAGAATTCCAATCACCCTTTCTTAACTCTACATAAAATCCGCCTTGATAAGCATGGATCCCACCAGAATAGGTACCTGAAAGTAAGCTTCTGTTTCCAGTTGCCTTAGGGTTTTAACTTGCTCTTCATTCCTCGGTGTGATCTCAAGAACCTGGTCCCTGAAGAAGACAGAAGGCCAAAGGAGTCTTTAGACACATAGTGTTCCCTGTGGCTGCTTTCTCTTGTCATTCCTCAGTAGGATAAGTGTAAGGCTACAGATCAATAATTTCACTGGCAATCAACAGGGAAGAAATAATGTGCTGGGAAACCTATGGAATGGTTCGGTTCTATTTCTCTATTGGGTTGTTTTGGCCGTGAGGTTTACAAATATGTTATGAAGATTTTTTTAAATTGGAAGCCTGAAGAAACTCACAGCTACAATCTTCTACATTCAGGCATTTAACTTTCAAGACTACAAGCATTGGTGTGATCTTATTAGTAACCTCATTTTCACTTTCATGTGGGCAACCATACACATTCACAGCCATGACAAGAAGGATGGATGCAAGTCTGTGGGGCAGCCTCTCAGGTCTTGTTCACCCCACTGTTGTAAAGAGCTCCTCAGCATTCATTGCATATTTTCACTGTTTGTCTTTAAAACTCAAGTTTTATGTTACAATTATGCCCCAAACATCCTTTGGGCTCTAAGTCCAATTGTACAAAGTCAGTTATGTGGCTCAGTGAGAAAATAAAGGAGTTAAATAAACTTCCTTCAGGAAAGTCTCCAGGTGCTGTTGCTACAAGTTTAGTGTTAAGGAATCAATGATTTGTTATACAGTACAATGCCCCCACACCACCATCTGACACAGTGGGAGATAAAGTTCAGGTTAAATTTTATTTGCTGTACAGTATTTATGGTACTGTAGATTTCATGTGTTATGAAAAATGAATATTGTCTGAAATATTTTTTGGAGATGTTAGCACAAAGAGAGAGAGAAGGAGAAGGAAATGGCATGCCACTCCAATATCTTTGCCAAGAAAGCCCCAGATGGGATCACAAAGAGTCAGACACAACTGAAATGACTGAACAACAACAAAAATAGCACAAAAGGTCACAAAATTCTAGGGAATTACTAGACAAAAAAAACGTTTTGCATGTTACCAATTTTATTTTGTGGATTATTTCATGGTTACTGTGTTAGAAAAAGTACATGTTATCAAAATTAATGTTATAAAGAATTGCATGCAGAAAATTGTATTTTCAGCCTTCTCTAGTGAAATATTATAGGTTTTCGATGATCACAGGAATCTAAACCCCTATTTCCCATAGGTTCAATGTATCAACATTTATATTTTTACTTTTGCCTGTTTTCAAGGAACATTACCCCTGTAAAAGTTGAAGATTGACTGTATATGAAATCTGCTTTATCAATTCTCAGATGAAAGTCTAAAGACAATAAAAATCTCCCAAATTAAAGTCAATTTATCTTCCAGGTACACTGGTTCTCAACAATACCGTGACATCTGACAAAAAGCAAAGCTGTCCTGTGTTCCACACACCCCAAGTATGGGCCGAAAAAAAGGCTTAGGAGATTTCTGTTAATTGAATAGTCATTCAGACAGCAAGTGGTTGGTAAATCTCTTCTATGTCCTATGTAGAAAAATCCAGGACAATCTATAAGTCAGTCAACCCACATGGCAAGAAAGCTGGCAAACTAATTCTGGGAAAGGGGAGCATTCAGAGTATAAAGCACATTCTCACTTGAACTTCTCAGTGTTAATTTGTGTCTATTTTGCATATATTTCATAATTACTTATCTGTATGTGTGTTGTTTCCTCTAGTAAAATACTAACTTCTTAAGAGCAGGTATAGCTTTGTGTTTGTGTTCCTAATACCTAATGTAGTGACCTACTTACACAAGCCAGTGATACGCACTTAATAATGAATCGAATAGAATGGAACTAATCAGCCACAGTTATAGGGAGTAACATGGACAATCCAGCAAAGGGGACAGAGAAGGAGTGGTCCGACAAACAGGAGGAGAACCAGGAGACAGCACCGTCACAGAAACCCAGAGAGAAGGGAGCATCAAGGAAAAGAGGGTGAATTGACAGTGCTAAAAGCTGAATGAAGAAAGTTCAAGAATGAAGATTGAGGGAAAAAAAAGGCCATTAGATTTGGCAATTTAAAGGTCACTGGTAACTTTGGAGAGATCAGTCTCAGTTGAATGATGAGACTGGAAGCCAGACTCCAGAGAGAAGAACAAAGGAAGAGAAAATGAAGCAGAGGTTATCTCTGGGGCATCGAGGTGATGCCATAGACACAGTGCTAGGCTTAGAGTCAGGGTGCAAATCCAGCCTTAGGCTTTGCTACCTCTGTGACCCTTGGCAAGTCACTAAACCACTGTTTGCCTCAGTCCGCTCATCTGTAAAATGGGGATAATGATAGCACCCGCCTCCCAGAGTGTTTGTGAAGATCAAATGAGATAATAATTGTGAAGTGCTTGGCACATAGTATGTTTGCTATTACTATTATCTATTATAGTTTGCCAGGGGGGTGAACTGATCAAGTAAGGGTTTTTTGAGGGTGGGGGAGTCAGGTATAACCAGGTAAAATGTACATCAAGGGTAACCTTGTTAATGAAAAGAAATCACAGACCATGTGGCCTGAGTACATTTAGAAGGGGTGGGGTGGATAATGCCATGCATATTACTTTGGTATAGATGGTATTATCTTCAGGCTGGCTGCCGCCGTGAAACAGGATCAAGCCCTTTGCGCAAGGAATGGGAAGACTAAGGTAGAACCATAGCTGCAGAGATACTTGATTCAGAAGTGCTCTGAGTTCAACCTTCTAGTTCAGAGTGGTATCAGTAGAGGGCTTTTTCACTATGTGACTTGTAGGTAACTCACTCTTACTCTCTTGAGCCTAATTTTCTCATCTATTAAATGATGATAATAAAACATATATTATTTTCTTGCCATTAGGAAGAAAGCCCAATGTAAACTTTAAAGGGCTAGACAAATGTTCACCTATTAATAATTAATTATCATTGACTTTGTTAGGGCCAGGAGCAAATATTACACTAGGGCCTTGTCTGCTCTCAGTACCAGCCTACGCAGAATGCTGACTGACTAGAACGTCTTTAAAATCCAGTAAAAAAAAATGCACCTCCTCCAAGAATCCTTTATTTCTACAGATGGGGAAACTGAGTTCTGGTAAGGTGGTATAGTGATTTGCCCAAGGTCCATAGGTAGCATAGTAGCAGAGTCAGGATTTGAATACAGGTCCTCCCACTTCAATAGCTAGGCATGGAATTATATTGAGCTCTCTCCGAGACCAAGCTAATAATGATGATAACATTTATATTACTTGCTATGTTCCAGGCACTTTGCTAAACACTGCAAATATTGTCTCATTTTATTCTCATGTTGTAACCCTGGGAGGTAAGTACTATGATTATCCCCATTTTACAGATGGGGAAACCGAGGCAAACAGTGGTAAAGTGACTTGCCCAGGGTCACACAACTAGTAAATGTCTGAGGTCTGATTTGAACTCAGGGCTTCTGGTCTCCATTCCCTGTGCTCTATCCACTGCATCCATCTAGCAGTCACCTAACACCTTGGGGCAATTTATCAGTAAAACCTCATGACTGTGAAATAGAGAAAGCTAATCCAACCCCCCCAGGTGATGATCAAATCCAGGACCTGACATCATTAGTTCTATGTGCTAATCAAATGAATTCATCAGCCAAACTCCCTGCATTATTCATTCTCCCTAGCCCATGTCTGGTGCCATCTTCCCCACCTTTCATTCAGCTCTGTAAATGTTAAGTTTTTTCATGTGTGGAGCGTGTCCCCAACTCTTAGTCCTGGGAAGATGAACAAAGTAACCCTCAAGTCTTTTTCTTTAAAAAATGTATTTGTTTGTATTTTTAATGTTTTACTGATGACTATTTAGAAGGAAAAAAAAAAGTCATTTTTCAATTCAACCCTGAAACCACTGAATCCTCTCTTGTAGGAAAGAAAAGCAGTTAAGCAAAACCAGCTGACATCAGACTGCACCTGACAGTGTCTGACCATCCCTCTCCTCTCTCCTGAGACATGTGTTTCAGGCTTTTTCTATTCCATCCCCCCACCAGCCACCGTAAATCTTAGTATTCAGTGGGCTAGGATACTGCTAGTCGAATTACGTGATTAGTGTTGTGGACCTTGGAGGTAGTGAGGGCAATCGGCAACGTTTGTTGGGTCTTTTCATTCTCCAAAGCACTTGCAGTTGTCTATCATTTCATTTTACTCTTAGGACATTCTCATGAAATTTTGTTGGTCAGTCATTTTTCAGTTGTGTCTAACTCTTTGTGAACCCACTTGGGGTTGTCTTGGTAAAGACAAAGATGCTGAACTGGTTTGCTGTTTCTTTCTCCAGCTCATTTTACATCTGAGGAAACAGAGGCAAACAGGGTTAAGTGACTTTCCCAGGGTCACACAGCTAGGAAATGTCTGAGGCCAGATTTGAACTCATGAAGATGAGTCTTCCTGACTCTAAGCCCAGGGCTCTATCCATTGTACCATCCAGCTGCTCTTCTCTCATGAGAGAGGTATAGTAAATAAAAGAAGAGTGAAGAACACTGTTTCCTGGAAGTAAGAAGGGAGGGTCTGAAAATAAGTAAAAAGGCATAGGAAGGGAAGGTGAGAGCATAATCATTAAATACTCTTCCTAATTCATCATTTTATCTAGAGTGGATTCCCATTTTTATAGTCACAAGGAGATAAGAATTTTTATTTTCAATAGTTCAATTGAGCAGACACACATTTGAGAACAACTATATTCAAGGTACTGGGTAGGTACTATAAGAGGTATAGTTAGAGACACAAAGATACAGAGAGAGATCCCAATTTGTGTGAATAATGAATACTGTGAAGGCAGATAGCTAGACTGTTTGAAGTTCAAATCTAGCCTCAGAACTTATTAGCTATGTGACCCTAGACAAATCACTTAAACTCTGTCTGTCTCAGTTTCCTCAACTGTAAAATGGGGATAATAATACCACCTACTTTCCAGGGTTGTTGTGAGGATCAAATAAGATATTTGTAAAAGCATGCAGCTTTTATAAGTGCTTTTATATAGTGCTCAATAAATGTTCATCTCCTTCATCCTTCTTCCCCCCATCAAATGATCTCATGGATTCTAATTCCCACCATTCAAAGTTATAATTATGTAAAATACATAGCATGAATTCCAATAATGCAACCATTTCTCGGGATTCATTATTCAAATTAATGGGACCCAGCTGTAATAAGACAAAGTCCTTACCCTCCGGGTGTTAACCTGTAGAGAACATAAGAGCCGCACACAAATAATATAGTAACAAATATAAAATAGAAACAAGGGAACAGAAAAGAAAGTGAGTTATGAGGGAAGCATAAGAAGGGAAAACTGCATGTGGAGTAAGAAGAGCTTAAATCAGAAGCCCCAACACTGCCATTTATTTGTGGAGAGTTAGGTAAATCCTTTCCCCTTTCTGAGGATCAGTTTCCTGTAAATGAAGGGATTAGGTTAAATAATTGGTTAGATAATCTTCACGAGGAAGATTTGGACTTTAAAGGATGGGTAGGATTTTAATAGAGATTCTGGAGAGGTGGAGCATTCTAAGTACGGTATGAAGGCACAGGAAAAGGTAGGAGGGTGAGGCTTGCTGAGAAGTAATCTTAGATTTAAAAGCAAACAAACAAACAATACCTCATAAGTACTAGTATAAGGTGAGGGAGATGTGGCTAAAGTGAAGTTTTTTTCTGAAAAAGAGCTGGGGTTTTCAGTGGACCACAAGTTCAGTAGAGGTCTCCAATCTGATACGGTAGTCCAGAAAGCTGACGCAATCTTACACTACATAAAGCCTAGCATCCAGGACTAGAAAGGTGACAGTCCTGCTGTTCTCCACCTTCCTCGGACCAAGTCTGGAATATTGAGCTCAATTCAAGGTGCCACATTTTAGAAAAGGTTAGAATAGGTTAGAAAGTAAATGAAGGAGGTTAACCATAATGGACAGGGACTTCCAGAAACTAAGGATATGTAACCAGAAGACATGGGGACATAATAGCTATCTTCAAGTATTTGAAAGACAGTTACGTGGAAGAAATATCGATATTTGTTCTGCTTTGCCCCAGAGGGGACTAAAGTTTCAAAGAGGCAAATTTAGGATTGATCCGAGGAAAAACTTCCTAATTAACAATAAGAATGACCTGGAAGTGGAAGGGTTGCCTTGTGAAGTATTTTAGTCTCTGTCACTTGGACTCATCAGGCAAAAGTTGTATGAAATTTGTAGGGTATAGTATAGAAAGATACTTGCTCTGGATGGCCTCTGATTTTATGATTCAGAGTCTGATCCATTAGGAAAAGTTGTACGGGTGACAGGAGGCAGAGGAGGTTGGGGTGAAAGAGGGGAAGCTTCACTATTTTGTATATTTTGTTACTCTTTCTTAATTCTTTTGTACTTTTCCCTCCTTTTTTCTATCACCCCACTCATTACTCCAATGTCTGGAGCACCACACATATTTTGAGAGAAAGACAAATATTTGGTAGTTTCAGATACCACAACCTTTCTGTGAAAGTAGAAAGAGGGGAAGGATTTGTGATTTCATTAGTATAGGGAACCCTAAGGTGAGAGAATTCCCTCTACCAATGCTGGTCTCTGTAACTTGGAGTTTCAGAGAGTTTCCTGGAACACTAAGCAGTTAAGTAACATGCCTAGGGTCCTATGGTTAGCATGTTTCAGAGTCAAAAGTAGGACCAAGGTACTCCCAGCACCAAGGCCACATCTATCCACTAAGCTGTGATGTCTTTCCCTGATAATATACTTTCTAAAAAAACATTGATGTTTACAGCCATACTACAAAAAGGCAGGCTGAGCCCCTGTGACTTAGGTAACAAAACCCTAAAAACAATTGAAAATAGAACTTACCCAATAAACGTTTCCTGGCAGAATATATACCCAATTAGAACACCAAAGAACAGGATAGACTTCATGGTCAAAGATTTTCCCAAGGGCCAACAGCCAACACCCACCACCGGATCTTTATTTATAGGGACTGTGGCTAGAACTTTGGTCCTCTCTGGACATAAGTAAATTCCCACATGGCAGAATTCCCACCAGTTTCAAGAACTCTCAAGGGGACAGTCAGACACACCTGCCATATTTTTACCAATCAATATATTTTCCATTCAAACGATAAGATAAAAATAGCTATTAAGATTTTTTTTTAGAGATTAGGACTTTTAAAAATCTCTTTGGGAAAGAAAATATAGTTGCCAGAGTCTATGAAGGACACAAAACCCATTTATAGTTGATGTATAAAAGTGACACTTAGGCCTTGCCCAGTGATAGGTAACAGATTTATAATCCTAGAAATTGAAGTCCTTTCCAGGCACACAACAGAAAGACAAATAGCTATTCAAGGACATAATTTACTATATTCTATCAGCTTATTTGTTTCTTGATTTTTTTTTAAATAAAGTACATACAAAAGGACCATAGGATCATCTTACAGATGAGGAAACTAAGTCCCAGAAGGGCTAAGTGACATACCCAAAGTCACATAGATTGGAAATTACTTAGTTCATATCTGGTGGGGCTCCACATTGAGGTTTTCCATTCATTTCCCTTTTCTGAAGCAGTCTCAACAGAAGACTGCCATTCTTTTTAGTGAGTGCCTCTAAAGCAGTGGTATTAAACTCAAACAGAAACAGGGGCCACTAATCCATACATGAGGATCCCTGGCACTACATATTAACTTGGAAAACCATCGATTAACATTATCTTAGGTATTTTTATTTTATTCAGTATTTTCCAGTTACATTTTAATCTGGTTCAGGACACTCTGGGGAGTGATGTGACTCGAATGCAGTCAGTGGACTGTATATTTGACACCTCTGCTCTAAAATAATACTTCCACCTGGTCCCCACCTTAAAAATCCTGGCATATTAGAGCTCTGCTTTTCACTAAACAGTGGAAAGAATGCTCTTAGTGGTTTGGGAAACCATGTTTTATAGAACTTTATTTACACAAAATGGGGGGGGGGAGATACTGAATCTGTGATTTCATTGATGTAATGTAATTCAAGCTCTTCCCCATCCATTAATAGGTCTCATGTGGAGCCCGTTAAGGGAAGCTTGCTTAGGGGAGGCTTACTTGTAGACTTTCACACCTTTTGCTAATTTCTAAGTAGGCATTGAGTCATGAGGGTTGTGATGGCTCTGGCTCTGAGAAGTGCATATATATACTCTGAGTTGGTATTTTGCTTTGGGGGCTCACTTAGGAGAAGGATCTTGTGATTCCCTGGTCGAGATTCTGAGTGGTCGAAAATTCAGGGCTCCCTGACTGCTCAGATGTAAAGGATCTCCTGATCCAGGGATGTTTGTAAAGCATATAGTTGATTCAGGCAGAGTCCTGTCTTTTGGTCTTTATTTCTCTTCTTGCATTTTGTCTGTATTTTTTCTGTTTGTATTTTCTCTGAAGTTCAGGGTGCTGACTTTTCCTCTGACCTAGTGAATGTAATTAAAAAAAGATTGTTGACCCCTTAAACAGTTAGCTTTCCTAGTAAAGCAGATCTAAGAAGCTGTGCTAGCAGCCATGCTATGTCAGTGTGGTTGCCGCTACAATTGGCAAAGGGACTTCTCAGTGAGGAAACTCCCTCCACCAATGAAGGTGAGCACTTTCTCTAACTTAATGTTTGAGGGTACCTGGGGCATTGAGATGGTAACTTGCTTGGATCCTTCAGGAAGTATTTCAGAAGTGGGACTTGAGCTCAAGTCTTTCTACTAGAGGCTGACACTATCCACAAGGCAACATTGCCCCTCGTACAAATCTCCTATGTAACCAGCCCTAACAAATATGCTTTTAAATGTGATGTTATAAGGATTGAGACTTGATTTATCATTTTATTAGTATGGGAAATTCCTAAGTGAGAAAACTCTGCATCAATGTCAAATTATACCTTTTCTGCGATGCATAATCTTAAAAGAGTTGCCTAGAGTACTGAGATTAACCAATTTGCCCAGGGTCACATAGTCAGCATATGTCAGAGGTGGGTAATCTTGGCTTCTAGGCCAGCTCTCTTCCTGCTGCTCAGTGCTGCCTTTGTAACAACTAATAGCAACAAAAATATCACATCTCTTGTCTAGCTAATTCTTTGTCTGCAGACATGATTTTTTTTTTGCTAAGTTTCCCAAGTGCTTATTTGATGAAGAAAGAATGATTTAATGGTTCTTGTTTAAGAAACTTCTTATTTATGGGGTGGCTAGGTGGCACTGTGAATAGAGCACCAGCCCCAGAGTCAGGAGGACCTGGGTTCAGATCCGGCCTCAGACACATAACACAAAAAATAGCCATGTGACCTTGGGCAAGTCACTTAACTCCAATTGCCCTCCAAAAAGCAAAAAAAAAGAAATTTCTTATTTACATATATAAACCTATATCAAATTGCTTACCATCTTAGGAAGGAGGGAAGGAGAAGATTTGGAACTCAGAATTCATTTTAAAAAATGAATGTTAAACATTGTCTTTACATATAATTGGAAAAAATACTGTTAAAAGAAAAAATTGCTTATTTAACTATCTTTTCTTTTTTGGGGGGCAGTAAATGTGAGTAAATGAGCCTAGAAATGCCTAGAAAGCAGGAATGTTGGCCTTTACTGGATCAATCAGTCAATCACCAAGTTTTATTTAGAGCCTAGTAGGTAAACATCATATGAAGCGCTGTGAGGAATTTTTAAGTAAGGGAAAGTCTCTATGGGGTCCAGACCTTCGTTTCCAATTGCCAAGGGAACTTCTCCATTTGAATGTCTTACATTCTGGCTATCACTTTCTATTTGTGTGATCTCAGACAAGTCATTTTCCCCTCTCTGCACCTTAGTTATACCATCTTTAGAATTAATTGGGCTAGATAATCACTCAAGTCCTTTTCAGTTCTAAAGCCTATGTCCAAAACTGACTCACCCTGTTTTCCTCCAAACCTCTTCCTCCTCTGGCTTCCTTATTTCCGTTGCTGGTTTCATCATTCTTCCAGTTGTCCATGTTCAGTTATCTTTGGCTCCTTCCTCCCCCCTCCTCCACAACCAGTCAGATTGCCAAATATTATAATTTCTACCTCTCATCATTCAGTTACTTTCCATTACCATTGTTACTACTCTAGTCCAGGCTCTCATTCTTTCTTGCCTTTACTGAAATAGGCCCCTAACCTGTCTTCCCACCTAGAGTCTTTTGCCCAATAAACTGGATAATGTATGTAAAGAAGTGTGCAAACCTTAAAACACAATATGAGTGCTAGCTGTCATTGTTATTGTTGTTATTATTCAAATACATTCTATATACATATGCCATATTAATCTTCTCAAAATCAATATTCATCTCATTCATCTGCTCAGAAACTTACATTGGCTCCCCATTGCTGGGGTAGTTTAGGAATCTCTAGTATCTCGTCTAGTATCTCGTCCTGCCTCCACTCCCCTTTTCTCTACTCACACAGCCTCTATCTTTTTCAAGGCATCAAGGCCTCACCACCTCACCTGGCCTATTAAAATAAACCCCTAATCTCTCTTCCTGACTTCAGTGTCTTCTCTTTCCAATCCACCCTCCCACAACACAACTGCCAAACTTACATTCCTAAATCACAGGTCTAATTGTCTCCTCTCTACTCAAAAATCTTCAATGGCTCTCTAGGATAAAGTCCCAAATCCTCAGCCACTTAAAGCTTTTCATAATCTGACTTCTACTTTTCTAGTAATTTCATATTTGCTTTCATTTACTCTACGTTCCAGTCAAACTGGCCTGTATAAAACATATTCTCTTGTAGGCAGGTAGGTGGTATATTGGATAGAGTACCAGGCCTGGAGTCAGGCAGGCTTGAGTTCAAATCCGGCCTTAGATAGCTGTGTGAATCTGAACAAGTAACTTAACATCTATTTGCCTCAGTTTCCTCATCTGTAAAATGGGGTTAACAACAGCCCCTAACTCCCGGGGTTGTGGCAAGGATCAAATGAGATAATAATTGTAAAGTGCTTCACATAGTACCTGGAATATAGTAAGCACTATATAGATGTTAGGTATTATGGTTATGAATATTATTCACCTTTTGTGCCTTTGCACAAGTGATCCCATTCCTGGAATATACTCTTTTGTCACCTGTCTTATAAAATCTACAGCTTCCTTCCAAGCATAGCTCAAATGCTACCTCCTAAATTTCCTGATCCCCTCAATTATTTGCTCTTTTTCCTACTTGTGCTTTGAATTTAGTTACTTGTGTACAGGATTTATAGCTCTCAGTAGATGGCAGCTCCTTGAAGACAAGGCCTGTTTGTCTTCAGTGTCCCAGCACCTGGATGGTGCCTTAAACTAGTAAGTGCTTAAAAAAGTGTCGTTGAATTGAATCAAATAGACATTCTCCTTCCTCTTACCTGATATCCCCATTCTTTCCTTTTCTTGGAATCTCCAGTATCTAGCTAGAAACTTCCATGTCTCTATTCAACTTGGTGCCTGACAGCTCCCTGCCTGTGACCTTAGAGGTGGGAACCACTTAAAGATATGCCTGACATCTCTATAAAACACCCACCTCCCTTCTTACATATCCAGGAGCAGCAGCATAGGTGTGGTGAGGGTTTAGAACAGCCTATGCTCTGGGTTTGGTGGGAACCACCTTCTGAGTCTTCACTCTTCTTCCTCTACTTGCCATACCCTGGGTGAGATCATCATCTGACTCAAAGACTCACTGGCTAAATCAGAGAGGTCTGAAGATATTCTTGTGTCTCTGTTGCCTAAGATTCAGTTGTATCCTTACCCCACCCCGCTTCTCACACTCCTCATTCCTTATTCACCCCAGGACTCTCAGTTAAGCCCCTTACCTTAAATTAAAAATATCTCAAATAAAGGCCTGTTGATTGATGAATGAATAAAACCTAGGACACATATAGAAAAACTTCACTAGGATTTCACTAACTGAGAATGTGGTCATTTTAGTTAGTGTGCCTTTTTATGGTAAAAAAGAATCTCAAATGGGTAATATTAGAAAGAAATTAAGACAACGATCTCCATACACAAATTGATCTCCCAAGTTGATTTGCATAGAGCACATGGAATATGAAATTGAAAGGCTTTAAGTGAAATTTCCTCATCCTAAGTCAAAGGGTTGACTGAATTCATGAAATGGCAGCTCAGATTCATTGCAAAGGATGAGTACAGAGCAACAGGAACTAGCCCAGAAGTAGACATGACCAATTTATAGTCCAGAGCTCAAGAATATTACCAGACCAGCAGATGGCATCAATAGCAGTTCTACTGGGCAAGTAAGTAGGAGCAAATATGGTGAAGAGGTGTTCCAATAGGATCTGGCTGTGTATATCTAATCCTGGACACATGTATACCCTCTCCAAGTGAGTTATCTGACTACATGTGTTTCATAAGTGTATGTGTATATGCAAGCTCCCAAATGTTTTCTTTGGGCATGTGTGTTTCCCTAAGTGTATATGGAGAAAAATCCTTGTCATTTATTCTGCTGCCCTACCGTATTTAATATATTTTGCTTTAAACTAATATGCCCTCTGATTAATATGGTAAAGATAAAAAAAAACAGCGATCTGGGCTCATAAACTGTCTTTTGAGTGGAGAATGATCCAAAGTATTCCTTGAACCTGGAGTCGTTTTCAGAAGGGACTCAGGCTACAAATGTAAATATGTAAGCGTAATATTTTCCCACTTAAAAGAAATAATTGTAGGGGTGGCTAGGTGGCATAGAGAATAGAGCACTGACCCTGGAGTCAGGAGGACCTGATTTCAAATCCAACCTCAGACACTTAACACTTACTAGCTGTGTGACCTTGGGCAAGTCACTTAACCCCGATTGTCCTGCCTTCCCCCCTCCAGAAAGCAAAAACAATAATAACAATAATTGCCTTCAAGAAGTTTAGAAATAGCCATTTACATGCAAAATGAATTAATTAATTGGATAATTAACCAATAGTAATTGCTGGGCCTTCTTTTTTCCCCCGTAATGGTTTTATTGGCAAAAAAGTATCCTAGTGACTTGATGGTCACAAGAGGCCCTACTGAGCTGGCCTCTGGTTATGGTGTTGAGACACAGAAGCTGTGAGCCTGAAGAACTAGAGAACAGTTCTAGAGAACAGGGAAGGGCACTTTAGCTTCTCCCTAATAGGGTTGGAGGAGCCATTGAACTGAGATCACCCTGAGCATGGGGTTATATTCTCCCTTTTAATAGAAAGAAGTCTTGGGATGGATAGGTGGCACAGTGAATAAAGCACTGGCCCTGGAGTCAGGAGGACCTGAGTTCAAATCTGACCTCCGACACTTAACACACACACACACACACACAAACTAGCTGAGTGACCTTGGGCAAGTCACTTAACCCCAGTTGCCCTCCCCCAAAAAATTAGTATGGAGTCTTTAACAGTAAAATCCAAAATAACATCCTAATTTTAAAATGATTATATTTGCCTTTGGAATACATGCATAGTAAATTATTTTCATTGAAGATAAAAATTATATTTTGTGTTAATAAAATATTTTTTGTCCATATCATTAATTAAATGTCAAGGTGAGGAGGTCCAGAATCACACTAAAGAGAAAAGGGGAAGAAAGCTTGCTGTTTAAAGTTTGCTATTGTAAATTCTCTATATTTGTGAATATAGTGAATAAGCAAGAGTTCACTAAGTAAAACATATTTTAAAAGCAAGGACTCCTAAATATTGAAATATCAAATAAAAATGCATTTTCTTCCTTAAATGCCAGTTATAAACTATAAATATCCACAAAAGGGAGGTTTTGCACCAGATGATATCTAGAATCCCCATATCTGAGTCTATGATTCTATTCCAAGTAGTTGAATAATGTCATCAACAAACTATTTCGAAAGATTTATATAACTACTGGCTATTTCTAATAGATAATATTCTGAAACACCAGATTTGGACCTTAAAAACAATTCATTTTATGATATTTGGAATGTTTGTGCACAGTTCAATTCTTTCTACCTAAATTCTGCAGGCACCCATATTTTACATTCATTAATTCATTCAACAAATATTTATTTAGCACCTACTTTGGAGCTATTGTGCTAAGGTCATGAAGGAAATGCTAAGTCTCCCAGTGCTTCTATAATAAACCACCCTAATTCTATTCTTTTATTCTAACCATACCTAATATATTCCTACCAGTTTACAAGCATAAATCTATCTGTATAACCCCATTCTAGATCCTTGCTGCCATGATACACCAGCCTCCAAGATATTCTCTCTTCTTTCTCAATGAGTGCAGTACCAGGCTCACAGTTTTCGCATCTACCTTACATTTGGAGAATTCAATATACGATATGAAATACCCTGGAAAACACTGGCCTCAAATTCCATGACCTACATCTTCAGTCTACTTTAGCCACTCATAGGAGTAGCCAATACCAGAAATCTCACCATCACCCATAACTATGGCATATTTATGACCCCAAATTGTGAAATTCTTCTTGATTAAAACAATCTGAACATATTAAGTGACCTCTGTGTGTAAGGCACTGTGCATGGTATAGTTTCTTATTCATCTAATTCTGCCTCCATCTCACTCTTTCCAGTTGTATTCTTTGTCCTTATCAAGAACTCCAGGACCTCCATTCCTTTCTATTCTCCAATTCCATCACCCTTGCCCCAGTCTCACTTTCCTCTCTTCACAGACTTGGTCCTAAAGTTGATTATATAGTATCCTTCCACCTTTTTGCCCTTTTCTTTTGTCTTTCATGCTGTGCTAAGTCTCCAAACCTAGTTTACCCCCCACCATCTACCTTTTCCATTCCTCCCAAACTGATGAACACCACTGGATGAAGTTATACAGTTATACAAATGATGTCCTACAAATTCATGTTATCTACTCCAAATTCCATGGGGATCTCACTGGTATTCAGTAATCCCTGTATTCTCCCCCTCTTGAATCCCCACTGAACTCCTCAAAATGACTGCTCCACATTTTTTCCTTTCTTCTTAAGTTCCTTATATCTCCCTTCCCCTTCATCTAAGCAGATGACTTTCTCTCCTACTTTATTGAGACATTGTGTCATATATTAAAAGCTCCCCCATTTCTCCTATTCCACTCCTCAAAACACACACATTTTCATCTATGCCCTTTCCATCTTTGCTCTGGTTTCCAGCTGGTTTCCTTGTTAAAGCTTAACCCTTTCCACTTGTGCCCTGATCTTATTCTCTCCCATATGCTTCAGGGTCTTGCCTTAGAAATTATTCAGCTTTAAATTCTTCTTTTCTACTGTTCTTTACATGCTGTCTAACAAGCATTCTTAGGTCTCTTCCATTCTTAACCTTATCTTGGCCTTGCAAATTGCTCAAACTTTCATTCTTGTAAACATATCACTGCCAAGCTTCCAGAAAGGTCAGTCTACACTGGTTATTTCCACTTTCACACCACCACTCACATCTCAGTCCCTTACAGTGAGGTTTCTGACCCTACCACTCTACTGAAATTGCTCTCTCCAAGGTTATTCTATCCTCAGTGAAAAATCCAATGTCTTTTCCTCACTACTCATCCTCCTTGCGCTCCCTAAATTTTTACACTGTGAACCATTCCTTCTTCCCAGATTCCTTCTCCCCCTTTGGCTTCCATGACACTACCTTCTTCTGGTTCTCTTACTCTAACTAGCAACTTTATTTCAGTCACTTTTATCTTTTATCATCTATCTTCTAACACTGAGCAGTCTGGAGTCAGAAAAATCTGAGTTCAAATCCAACTTCAGACCTCAGTTTCCTCAACTGTAAAATGGAGATCCTAGTAGCACCTACCTCCCAGAGTTGTTGTGAGGATTAAACAAGGTATTTGTAAAGTAGTCAGCACAGTGCCAGCCACATGGTGGATGCTTAATAAATGTCTGCTCTCTTTCCTTAAGCAGGTATGTCTTTAAAGGCTGTGTATGGGAACATATACTTTCTCCCTTGGTGAGCTCATGAGCACCAAGGGTTCAATTAGCTTCTCTACACAGATTACTCTCAGAACTAGATATCCAAGCCTGATCTTGCTCTTGAATTCCAGTTCTATGTTCCCAACCACTTGCCAGATAGCTCTGCCCTGATGTTCTGTTGGCATCTCAAACTTCTCTCATTTCTATTTAGGGAACTACCACCCCCCTAGTCATCCAGGTTCATAACCTTGCTGTCACCCTTCACTTTTCTTCTTTGCTCTCTCCCTCTCTCCCTCCACCCCCACATTCAATCAGTTACCAAGACTTTTTGATTCTCCTTTAACATTCCTAACATCCATTCTCATTCTCTATACTCACAGGGCCACCACCTTAGTCAGGTCCTTATCATTTCTTGCCTAGACTATTTTTATAGCCTTCTAATTAGTCTCCCTGCACCTCACCTAATCCATCCTTTACTTAGCAGCTAAAATAATCTTCCCAAAGATCAATGTGACTAAGAACTATCCTCAAAATAGAAAAAAAAAATAAGGATAAAATACTTCTCAATCTAGCATTAAAGTTTCTCCCCAGTCTGGCTCCAACTACCTTTCCAGTCTTATCTCACATTAACTCCCTGCCTTAAGAGCTCTGTATTCTAGTCAAACTAAACTAGTAGCAGTTCCCAGAATTTGACATTTCATCTCTTACCTCCATGCATTTCCACAGGCAACAACCCTATGGACAGAATGCATTCCCTCATCTCTCTCAGAAATTTCATCTTACTTCAAGGCTTAGCTAAGCAATGGGACCTTCCCAATCCCTCCCAGTTGTTAATACTCTCCCCATTCTCAAATTACTTTGTATTTGTTTCTGCTTCCCAATTCCTAGCACAATCAATGCCTTGCAGACACTAAGTATTTAATAAATGCTTGTTGAACTGATGGATAAATTATCCTTTTTAAAGGGGCATCCTCATTTATTTTAGAGGAATAAATAAAATTAGGATCAAAAACATTTATTTACACTAATTTAAGTAAAAATCATAGGATCACAGGTTTAGACCTGGAAGGGACATTACATCTAGTCCAAGCCCGTCATTTTAAGATGACTTGCCCAGAGTAACACAGCTAGGAAGCATCTGAATCAGAACTTTAGAATCAGTAACATTCCAAATCCAGCAGAGTTTGCTACCCCATATACAGTAGATACAAATTTTTGGTCATATTCTCATGATGTCAAAGTTAAATTTACTAGTATTTTTTGCTTTAAAATAATTATCTAAAACATACCAAGTACACTTGACATTAGTAGAGAGACTTTATTGTAAAGCCTCACTACCTTGACCCTCTGGTGATATTTCATACTTGTTTTAATCTCTTATTCATTTGGCTTCAATAATTAAGAACTAGATAAAGCTCAAATTCTACTGAATTTTGTGTTAATTTCTACTAGAGAACTGTCCTCTGGAATATCTCCATCCACTGGAAGCGGTGCTGCAGGAGGATGAAGGAAGTGGCGAGTCAGCCACTCACTGGTTCTCATAGCTTTGCAGTGGAGGCAAGGCCTTTCCCTGATTTGGTAGCTTCCGAGGTTCCTCTGCCTTTGAGCTATCTTTCTTCTTCTGAGGCTGGCTGGTGTTGGACGATGTTCAGTTTCACTCTCCTTCCAGGAGGAGGCTCCTGAGTTAGAGTCCATACTGTCCCTGTCAGTGGTATCACTATCATGGAGGCCTTGGTTCATCTGGTTCAGCTGAGAGTGGAGCCTGGCTCGTCTCCTTTCCAGGTAGGCATTAACAAGTGCCACTTCTGAGTCAGTTACAGGTGAAAGTTGCATATGTTTGGGTTTCTTCTTAAAGATCTTTGTTAAAGATTCCCAGAAGGTGCTTTTGCTATGTCGCTTGCAGTAGGCCTCTGATAACAACAATCAGAAGAAAACAACAGATGAGGTGCACTGCAGCTCAACACACTATTATTATTATCATGACAATCTGTAGCATGAATCCCAAAGATAATAAATAGCACATTTTTAACAACGTGCAGACCACACATATAACAACGCCCCACTACCCCACCCTTCACCACAGTGGGTCAGACATGTCTCACCCCGGAGCAGCAGAAGGAAACAGATGGAAATCTTGGAGACCCACTTTGAAAAGTCAATGCTGATCCTGATTTTAAGGTTCTAGGCAGAGGTCCCATTCTTTTCCAAAGAATTATCAAGTTTCCATTTCTCAGAGGTTTATATTCTTAAAAATAAGTGATAGAATAATGGGAGTAGGAATGGAGCAGGTCACACGATGACAAACAGCAAAAGTCTTGGTAGGAGAAAATGGGAAGGGGTAAAGGAGGAGATGGGAGACAATATTTCCAGTTCCCAGCAAAATTCAACTTGGCTCAGCAGGGGGGATGAAAGATAGGGATGGGGACAAGGAAGCCGGAAACTTTCAGCATAAATTTACATTGTCAATTTTTTTTTTACTGGATCTCACCTTTACATCCTGAATTGTTTGTCCCATTGTCTGTTGATAGTGATGCATCCTTTTTCTCAGATATCTGTGTCAGGATATATAGACTAGTCAGAGAGATTCTCTAAATTAGACAACATTCATTATTACTTATTTGTTAAGAAATATTGTTGCCTTGAAGCATTAGCTGAGTCTGATTTAAAATTTTAATTTTCCAAGTATTTATTGAGTTGCCGCTCTGTGATCCTGCTAAATCACCATCAATTTGAAAGACAGACTTTTTAGTAGTACTATGTAAATATGAATTGTTGTTATAAATAGTGCAATCTCTTAAATTGTCCCTGGACAGAACAGAAAATTATTTTCAGGTATGATAATGGTTCAAGGTATAGTTATCAAATCAAATTACATGATATAGGCATGCAAATATATATAAATGTATACATATAACTTTGCAAATCTTAAAGCTCTCTAATAAATGCTAGCTATTAGTATCGTTAGTAATGAAAAATCCTTATTTATGTTAGAAGAATAAGAAACATGGGACCAAAAATACTTGTGTTCTCTTTAGTAAAAATCATAGCACCATAAGTTTAGAAGTGGAAAGGACATTAGAAACCATCTAGTCCAAAGCCCTAATTTTACAGATGAAGAAATAGGTTCAGAGAGAGGTTGAGTGACTTGCCCAGAGTCACAAAGTTGGCAAGCACCTGCAGCAGAACCTGAACCCAGATCTTACTGATTCCAAATTCACTGATAGTAATGGGGTGCTTGGGGTGTCTATGTTTGTAACATCAGTTTATAAAATCAATTTGTAAAACCAGTTTGTAAAATCACATTTCCCCCCAGCCTCAGAACATCTGCCCAGCAACAACTCATGAACTGTGTATCTCTGCTTGGTACAATAACAAGCTACATCTGTGAATCCTTCACTAAACCATCTATAAACTTTTTAGCTTAGGCAAATGTTATCTCTCCCTAGTACAATGGCCAGCTGCATCTATGAATCCTTCAATGCACTATCTGTAAGTTAACTCCTCAGCCAATTAGGCACATCCTGAATCCCTGTTAGCCTTGGTTCCCAACATCCATCTTGTCAAACATGACACTGATGGGAGGCAGACTAGGCATTTTTCAGTCAGCCCTGACCTCTAGCTGACTTAGTGACGTTTCAAGCCTAAAACCACACCTCCAAGTGTCCCGTCCCCCCCCACGCCCCTTGGGCTATTTCCCAGTGAATTATGGGCAATATGCCTGAGCAGTAGATAATAAAAGTGCATGTTCCTTTAAGCACTGACCACTCCTTAACTCCTCCCTAAACCCCACCCTTACTCACCTAGTTAGCATAATTGACATCTGATTTACTATTGTAACACTTTATAAACTATATCTATGACTTCTTTAAGTTTGTAGGTTCCATAAGACCTCCTGCCCACTGTATAGCATAACAATAAACTTTTACAATCCTGACTTAAAAGATTGCTTGGGTCCTATGAATTCATTGCAGACTGCCCACTCAGGGACTCTGGTCATTGGAGCTCCTGTAACACCTCTCACCCCTCTTCAATAGCATAGTACCCTAAGTGATTTTCTAACCAAGGGGACAAAATGGACTGAACCTCTGCAGGAAATATTTTTTTTAATTAGTCTAATTTGGGTCATAAAAATAAATTTAATACTTCTAACATAAACCATTAACTTCCTCAAAGTTCCTCCAAAAACCATTCAGAAGTAATGTCCCTCCAACAATGTGGCCATATAATTTTATTTTTAGTTGCATTTGTGTTTGAGTTGTTTATTTCAGTCATTTTAGACTCTCCATGACCTCTCTCTGTCCATGGGGTTTTCTTGGAAAAGATACTGGAGCGGTTTGCCATTTCCTGCTCCAGTGGCAAAAGAAATTAAGTGACTTGCTTGGTTACACAGCTAGGAAGTTCCTAAAGCTGGATTTGAACTCAGGTCTTCCTATCTATTGCACCACCATAGCTTCCTTTATGATGCCTGCCAAAAGTGATGGATCTAAAGTCAAACCCTTTCATGTGTAAAGTGTCATACGAGGACATTCTTAACCTTGTTCTAGATTCTCCCTATTTCTATCCCATTCCCTTCCATATGTAAATTTTTTTCCTCTTCCATATATCATGATGGTCTCTATCATGAAAGGTATATATCTAGACACACATTCCTGGATTATGTTCACTGGTAAACTAAATTGGAAATAGGAACTCAGGTTCTGTTGATATCCCATTGCTTTTACTTCTTACTGCCATTGTTTGAGTTTTAATATTTACTGAACTCAAATTATATAATTTTCAGAGCAATGCCCCACATGTATGCAAAAATTTTTTAAAGCGCAGTAAAATAAAAAGGTAGGAAGAGGCAGTATAGCATAGTGGACAGAGAATTGGCCTCCAAGTAAGAAATACCTAGGTTCAAGTGCTGCCTCCGACATATACTAGCTTTATGACCTTGGGCAGGTCACCAACGGAATCAAAGATCTAATACCTATCTTTAATGAAATAATAGGCCTATTTTAAACAAAATAATAAAAAAAATAACATTTATATTGTGCTTTAAGGTTTGCAAAGCACTTTACAAACATCTCTTTTATCCTCAACAGCAACCCTAGGAGGTAGATGCTATTATTGGTTTTACAGTTGAGGAAATGGAGATTGCAAAGTTGTAACTTATCCAGGGTCACACAGCTAATAAAGGTCTAAGCAAGATTTGAACTGAGGTCTTCCTGACTCCAGAATCAGCCTTTTATTCACTGTGTCACATAAGCATTTATTAAACATTTGTGTAGGTTGTTTTATAGAAAGTGAGAGAACCAGAGTTGGCTCGTACTTTGAGAGGTAGAGTAGTATAAGGAAAAGACCAGGGACTAGGAGTTCTTCATTTTATTCCTGGCTCTATCATTAAGTAGCTGTGATATTAGGCAACTCATTTCAACTAAATTTTGGCCTTGATGACCTCATCTGTAAAATGCCAGGAGTCTGGAATCAGTGACCTCTGAGGTCCCTTCAAGTTCAGAAATTCTGCTCCCGAAGAGCATATGGCTAGACTAGGAGGGACAGTCTTGATAATGACAATAACAGCTGAGAGCATTTGCATATCATTTTAAGCTCTGTAAAGTCCTTTACAAGTGTGATCTCATTTTATCCTAACAAAAAACCTGAGTAGGTTGTTTTTTTTTTTTTTTGGTAAATCCTCAATTTACAGATGAAGAAACTGAGGCAGACAAGAGGTTAACTTGCCCAGGGTCACATACTAGTAAGTTTCTGAGGCCAGATTTGAACTCAGATGTTCCTGACTCCAGGGCCAGGGCTCTATCTACTACTTAGCTGCGTGTGTGTGTGTGTGTGTGTGTGTGTATCACAAAATATTCACATTTTAATGGTAAATTGATAAATATATTTAGAAGAGAAGTAAATGAAGAGAAAATACATTTCATAGCAAGGATAATTAATCACTATTTTCCAATATATTTATAACCATATTACCTATAGATAAGTAATTAAGTTTCTTAACAGAAAAAATGAGCAATTTTCATGATGTTGCATAATGAGAAATGCAGCTTCTAAGATCATTGGGGCTTACTATTTAATAAGCTGAACTCCACATTTCAGACTTATTTTGAAGCAAATATGATTAAAACTGAAAAAATAGGTCTCCTAGGGTTGCCTTGACATTAACTACCTGTATGACCTCAGGAATACTGCTTAGGTAGTAGCAGAACCTCAGCTTTTCATTTTCCTGAGCATGGAGAGAAATCGTACCTGCCTAAAGAGAAGGATAGAGGATCTGCTGAGGTCCCTTTCCAGTTCAGGGATCTAAGACTCTATGTAGATGGTGCAGACAAGAGATTATTGTTATTTTTAAATTTCTAAAATGGAGGTCATGTTTAGGGTAAAGTGAGGTAGAGGCACAATAGTTTTCTTCAAGTATTTGAAAGGAAGTCATTGGAAGAGGGATTAAATTTGTCTTATTTGGTCACAGAGGGCAAGAACAAAGAACAATGGATGAAAGACTTAGGTAAGATGTTGGGGGGAAACAAAACAAACTTTCTAACAGCCATACAAAAGTGAAATGAGCTGTATGAGCAAGTGGTCCTGGGGGTCTTCAAGGAAAAGCTGGAAAATCACTTGTTGGATATGCTATTGTGGAGATTCTTAACCGTTAGAATGCCTGAGATCTCTTGCAACTTGAGATTGTGAAAATTTTTGGTGATGTGCAAGACAGTAGCACCTTTCTTGTTAGCCTCATACATTCAATGTTTAGTTTAGGCAATTAAAGCTATTCCTATTCTAATTTTATTGACTGCTATCAAAGAATCTGCCTTAAAGAAGATTCAGATGAATTTGCTATAGAGAGGCATCTATGACCACTGGAAATGAGATATCAAAGAGTTTAATAACCCATTTTTGCCTCTAATGGAGCACTCAGAATGGAGAAGACTGGCAACCATTCGATATTCTGATAATTACTAAATGATAGTAATAATTACTAAAAAAAATAGTAATAACAACAACGATGGTATTTGTATTACTATTATTACTAAGTTAACATGTATTTCATATGCACCATCAGTAAATACAATAGTGGTTTGATTAGCCATCTATTTGCATTAGAAATCAGGACCTGTATTATAAAAGCACTGCCAGCCATAGGAATTGCTAGTAATAATGATAGGTGACGCATATACATATATTATTAGAGCTAAGTGACATAGTAGATAGATTACTGAGCCTGGAATCATGAAGACCTGAGTTCATATTCTATTTTAGACACTTAATAGTTATGTGACCTTGGGCAAGTCACTTAACTTCTGTCTGTTCTCAGGTTCCAAAACTGTAAAATGGAAAATGTAGTATCACCTTCCTCCCAGAGTGTTGTGAGGAACAAATGAGATATTTGTAAAGTACTTAGCACAAAGTTCCTGACACACAGTAGGGACTACATAAATGCTACCCATTGACAATGTTATTATTGCTTTAAGGTTTCACAAAGAGGAATATTCTATAATGGTAATTCTGCATCTTAGTCTGGGCCCTTATTTTACTTAAAAAAAAAAACCAAAGCCAACAACCTTTCTATAGAATTTAAGATTCCATAGTACATATTCTGTAATAACAAATATCTTACCTCCTACAACCAGAATTATGAGGATATAGAAGGAAACTTTGAGCTATTAGAAGTTGGGAAGATTTTAGCCAAAAAAAAATTAACTTCACAGAAATATATGGCTTAGTAAATATATTAGTAAGAATGGAAGAATATCCTACCCAGAGAACAGCCCTATAGAGGATCATCAGGAACAACATAATAATAAAGTACCAAAGCAGAAAGTTCCCTACTGCCCCACAAGAGTCATCCTTTTGGCATTCATGCTCCGGTTTTGGAATGAAATTCAAAGGCTTGCTGGGAGGGTCCATCTCCCAGAAAAGAGAATAAGGGAGTCCCATGAAGCTACTTTCTTAGAAAATATCAAAACATGCTTTATGTGATTGAAGATGACTGGGAGAATGCTTCAATCCACGATGTGTAACAACTTCCTTGGCAACCCATTATGACATGTTTCAGCAACTGTGACAAGAATTAACAAGCTACTACAAAGGATTCCTTAAAGTTTCAAAGAATATTTTAAGTACCTTGCTTATGTTAAAAATAATACGTGGTATTTTTCCTCATCTCAATTTTTTGGGCATGTTTTAAAATGCACAAACTTCATTTCCTGACAGCAAATATTGCTTGATTTTTAAAAAAAACAATTTGGCTTCTTTGAGGCATTAATTTTCTCTCCCTTTATTAAAATATGTGATTAGACTCCATATAAATTTAGGATTTTTGGTGATTCCTATATAAATGTCCAATGATTAATATAAAATGAGATGATCATTTATGAATTGGATAAAATTTACTGAGGCACGTTTTCTTCTTAATTTAGGAAGGATAAATAAAACTTGGTTTCTAGTATTAACTAGTAATGTCAAATATTGCCTCTGCACATTTTCAAGACATTTCTCCACTTGAATTCATATCTAAACTATAAGAAAATCCACTTCAATTTTAAAAATCTGCAAAATGACAGAAGTGTCACTGTTTATAAAGCACTTTGGAGTTTTAAAACATACAATTATGTTTGTAAACTATCATTAATATGTATTTCCTCTGTTTTTGTCCTATAGGAAAAAAAAAAACTTCATTTTCAAAACAAAATGATCTTGGAAGCAAAATTTGGGAATAATTTTGACCGCCGACATAAAAAAATCTCAGCATACTATGACAATGGTATCTTTTGTAAATATATGCCGCCCAGTTATACAGGGAAGTGATTATCCATGTTTTCCCAGGTACTTATGTCCTCCTTTCTCTTTAACTTGGCTTTAAGCCACTTGTCCCTTCAATGTTCAGTTCCTACAAAACGAGAGGCCAACCTCATGATCAGTCCACGTTTGTGTGATAGTCCCTGTTCATCACATAAAAATTCACTGAATTTGCATAAATACAGGCGCTTTCGGTGCTACAATTTACACCTGCTCCTGAAGAATTCAGCCACACCTTTTAGGGCAGCTCTTGTTGATGGCCTCGTGCCCTTTACCAGGTAAAGTGTTGTCACAGTTACCCCGAGGCAGGACTGATATTATCCCCTTTGCGTAGCAGGCGGCTCCGGTTCCTGCTCGGGATTCAGAAAGATTTGGGTTCAAGTCCTGCCAGGCTGGGTAACTTTGAACAAGTCACTTAACCTCTCACAAGTCTTAACATCTTAAGTTGCAGAACTGTTGCCAATCTGCATGGGGGACGAGGGAGGCTCACAAGGAGTGAAATTTGGGGCAACGACCCCCCGCAAAAAAAAAAAATGGAACTGAGGCCCTGACAGGTTGAGGGAGCTGCAGCGACTCTGTACAGCGAGAGGAGCGGCTTCTGGTCACTCGCGGGTGAAACTTAGACTGTTGTTAACCAGGCGGGCCACAAGGCCTCGGACACTTAGCGAAAGCTGCGCAAATGACGGCAGCGTCAACCGGTCCTGGAGCGGCTGCTGGGGAAAAGCAAACAGGCCGCAAGGCCCGGAGACCGAAACTGTTTCTATTTGAATTTAACCCAGATGCTGGGCTTGTCTTCTTTAGTTTGTTTTCGGCTTTTTGAGGTGGGCCAGCAACAAACTCCGAAATGCCACCCACCCTCCGCTTCGAGCTCCACCCGCTCCTCCCTTCCCAGACCCACCCCCTCCAGTAACTTCCCGAGGCCACTGTGCGCAGGCGCCAACCCGCAGGGCGCGCGCACGCACACACGCGCACGCGCTCCTATTTCCAAGGCAACGTTCCCTCCTCTCGCAAGAAGATATTTCAGTCGGGCCCTTTCTCCTCGGCCCCCTCCCTTCCCGCCCTCCATTCCACCTTGCTCCCGAGGTCCATTTTTCACGTCTTGATTGGCCTCGCGCCCCAGGGCTGGGCATCCGCGAGCTCACGTGACTGTGCGCAGGCGCGGTGAGAACTGGTGCCGAATCGCGGCTGCGGGAAGTTGAGCACGGTGCGTTGTTTATGTGCGTGTATGTGTGTGTGTGCGCCTGTCTTTTTCCTCTCGGGGGAGTGGACGGAGCTTCCGCTGCCTGTCGGGCTTGGGGATGGCTCGGCCCCGTGGAGGGCGCGGTGGCGGCGGCGGGGTGCGGGAGGTGAGGCTGGCCTTGGCCCGAGGCTGTGGGGAGCCGCGTGCGGGCGGTGCTGAAGCGAGGGCGGCGGGGCCCAGGGGGTGACTGAAGGGATCTCGGGGTGCAACGCTGATTTGGGGAGGGGGTGGGGTGCACATACAGGGGCAAGTCATCCTCAAATGGTTTGTGGCGTGGGCGGCCGGGACCAGACGCCTGGTGTGGGGAGGGAGCCCAGGGTTCAAAGATTTAGGTCCTCCTACATGAAGGCCTATCATAGGACCATAGGGCTAGAGCCAGAAGGGGCCTTGGAGGCCACCGAGGCCAACCCCACCCTCCATCCCCCATTTTACAGATGAAGAAACTGAGGCCCAGAGAGGTTAAGTGATTTACCCAGGGTCACACAGCTATTACATATCGGAGGCAGGATTTGAACTCACTTCTTAGGGACTCGCGGGTCCAGAGCTCTGAGACAGCTGTGGGCTGCTGTAGTGCGTCACCACAAGGATTATTAACCCGAAGTGAGCTATGTATGCATCATTCTCTGCCCCTACCCCTCCTTGGCCTTTTCCACCCCTCCTTGGTCTTTTCTTCCCCTCCTCCAGCAATGGAACCCCAGTTCCAGTCTGGCTTCTGATAGTAGTTACGGGATCGTGTGCAGTGTCATCTAACTTCTCAGAGCCCTGTCTGTAAAATCCGGGTGATATCTTGTAGTACTTACTTCAAGGGGTTGTTGCAGGCATCAGATAGGATGTGAAAAGTCAGTTGCTATTTTCTCCCCCCCAGCTTTCCTTGTGTGTCCCTTACCAGACACAGCAGGTTTGAACACAGGCACACAACAACAAGGAGTATTTATTAGCATCTTCCTATGACATAGAAGATGGTGCTAGACCATGGGGTATAGTTTAAGACTCCTGTGCATTTATTGAGCTATTGTGTTCCAGGCCTGGTGCTAGATTCTGGGAATACAAAGAAAACTTGAAACAGGACTTGCCCTCAAAGAGTTTGCATTCTCTTGAAGAGGAAGAAAAGCTGATACACAAGTAAATAAAAATATTAAGTGATTTTGGAGCAGACACTAGTGGAGGAGCACATGTTCAGGATAGCCTCAGTCCACAGGCAGTTTGCCCTTACTGTGTGCTTGGCACTGTGCTAAGCACTGGGGATAGACAAAAGACCAAGAGAAGATTGAGGCTAGCTCCAAGGAACTCACATTTTAATGGAGGACAGAACATGTAAATTAGGCATGTATAAGATGTATACAGAGTAGGTCTAGGAAGATCATCTCCCCATGGAACTGAATGGAGCTGGAAAAAATCATGAAAACTTTTTTTTTAAATAAATAGGCATTTATTTTTAAATAAATTTTAAGAAAATTTAAATATGAACATTTAAGAAATAAAAAACAAAAAAACCCCAAACATCTATGGGTGTCAATGAGTACCAAGAGAATATAAGAGAAAAAAAGGCTAAGACCTAGGAAGTCTTAGGGAAGGCACCAGCTAGTACCAAGGGAGATATACGACAGAAGGCAAGGACTGAGCTGAGTCTTGAAGGAAGCCAGAGAATCAGAGATGTAGAGGTGCTGGGATAAAGGGCTGCAGCCATGAGGGACAGCCAAGGCAAAGGCATTGAGTGGAAATGGAGCGTCGTATTAGAAGAACAGCAAGTAGAGCAGTGTAGCTGAATCATACGGAGAGTAAAAGTGTAAGAAGAGGAAAGGACCCAGTAGCCACGAGCTTTAAATGCCAAATTGAGGACTTTATATTTAATCCTGAAGCCCCTTGAAGCTTTATTGATTGGAGTGGGGTGGTCAGACTTGGAGTTTATAGGAAGATGACTTTGGCAGCTGAGTGGAGGATGCATTAGAATATGGAGAAACCTGAGACAAAACCAGTGAAAAGGCTATTGCAGCAGTTGAGGACAAAAGTGATAAACACCAACTATGGTTTGGAGAATGTATGGAGAAAAGGGACATCTTCAGAGGGATGTTGTGAAGGTAGTCTTGACAAAGTTCATTAACAGTTTGGATATGTGGGGTGAGTGTTAGGTAGACTTCAAGGATGACACACTGAGGTGGTGAACCAGGCTGACTGGGAGGATAGTGGTATCCTTTTGACAGTGATAATAAAGTTGTGGAGAGGGGAAAGATAATGAGTTCTATTTTGGGACATGTTGAACTTGGCTATCTATGGGACATCCAGTTATAAATGTCTAAAAAACTCTTGGTGATATGGGACTGGAGTTTAGGAGAAAGACAAGAGCTGGATTATGGATCTGAAAATTAACTCCCTAGAAATAGACCATATTTAACCCATGGCAGCTGATGGTGTTACCAAATGAAAGTGTATAGATGGAGAAGAGGCTCCAGGACAGAGCCTTGGGAATCACCCATAGTTAGCATGGCTCTCAGATGAAGAGCTGGTAAAGAAGACTGAAAAAGACAGATTGGAGGAGAGCCAAGAAGGAAAAAGATCATGAAAACCTAGAGAGGAGAAGGTAACTAATAGTGTCAGGTGCTGCAGGGTGGTCTAGAAGAATGAGGAATGAGAAAAGACCATTAAATCCAGCAATTAAGAGATCATTTGGAACTTACCTAGAGGGTAATTTCAGTGGAACTAGTGAGTGGGAATAGAGAATATGAACAAAAATGCAACAGTACTGGAAATGGTGACGTGTTACATAAAGTATTGTCAGGAGAAATTGGTGTTGGCCTAACTTTTGAAGGGAGATGTTGGTTGAGAGTTAAGAGGAGCAGGATTTGTTTATTAGCAGCTGAAAGTCACTGGGATGGACTTTATGTAGAAGTGGTGCCTGAGCTGCCTCAGGAAATTTAGGATTGTAAGAAGGGGATATGAGGAGGATATATTAGTCTTCTCATGTCTGAGCTGTTTGTTTTCATTGTTAATGATAGTGCAATTATATTCCATCATAGTCACATGCTGCCCCCTTTTCAGCTGTTTTCCCAACCTTTGGGCAACCACTTTTTTTTACAGGTGTTTAATGCTGTTCCAAATATTTCTGTCAATCAGAGATTGTTTAAAAAAAATTTTTTAGCTCCTTGGGGAAGATCTCAGGATCAAAGCCAATGAACGTTTTAATTGTTTTCTTCCATAATCCATAAAGTTTGGATTATTCATAGCTCCATCAGTAGTGTATTAGTGTCTCTTCCCACAATCCCTCCAGTGTAGAACAATTTTCGTCTTGTGTGATCTCTGCCAATTTTTTGCCAAAGAATATGAGGTGAAGTCTCAGAGTCATATTAACTTAAATTCCTCTTATTACTAGTTATTTGGAATAATTTTTCATAATGTCATTAATAGTTTATATTCCTTTTAAGGGCCATTTGTTCTTATCCTTTGACTATTTCTCTATTGGGGTATGACTTTTTATGTATTAATTTCCTCTGTGTCTTACTCAGATATCAGACTCTTAGAGATATTTAGTGCTGGTTTGGTTTTTTTTCCCTATTCTACACTTTTAAATTTCATATAATTGACATTTTTCTTTTGTTCATTACTCATATTTGTTCCTTGCATGGTTAAAAATTCTCCTACTACCCATTGTTAGTAGAATGGAGGAGTTGGAGGGGAGCTTAGTCCTAATATAGTCCAACCCTTACATGAAAGGAATCCCCACTATAACAGACCAGGCAGTGGTCATTTAGCCTCTGCTCAAAGACCACCAAGGAAGGGGGAACCTACCACTTCTTAAAACAGTCCATTTCGTTTTTGGATAGCTTTAATTGCTAGAAGTTTTTCCTGACATCAAGCCTTATCTCTGTTCAGCTTCCACCATTACTCCTTATTCTTCCCTTTGCAGTTAAACAGATTTTTAGTCCTCTTCCACATGACAGCCCTACAGATACTTAAAAAATATTTTAAAATAGCTGTCATATTCCCTTTGAGTCTTCATTTCTCCAAATTGAACATAGCCAGTTCCTTCAATCAGTTCTACTTTGATGGTGATTCAAGGCCCTTCACCATCTTGATTGCTCTCCTCTGGTTACTCTTTAGCTTAGCAATAGCATTTTTAAAAACCCTGGTGCCCAGAATTCAACATAGTACTTTGGATAACATCTGACAAGTACAGAGTATGGTGGGACTATTACATCCCTATGCCTAGAAGCTTATGCCCCTCAGAACAAAATCATATTCTGCTTCTTGGCTGCTTTATCACATTTCTGTTTAGCTTTTTTTTTTTCCCCCTTTTTGGAGGGGGGAAAGTTAGGGCAGTTGGGGTTAAGTGACTTGCCCAAGGTCACATGGCTAGTTTTGTGTTAAGTGTCTGAGGCTGTATTTGAACTCAGGTCCTGCTGACTTCAGGGCCGGTGCTCTATTCACTGTGCCACCTAGCTGCCCCTTCTGTTGAGCTTTGAGTAACTAAAACTCTCAGACCTTGTTCGGGGCAGCTGCTGTCTAACCATTCCCTCCCTGTCTTTGGAATTTTATTTTTTTACACCCAAGTGTAACAATTTACATTTATCCCTATTAAAATCCATCTTATATTTAGCCTAGTTCTTTAGCCTGTTAGGATCCTTTTGAATTCTACCTCTGTCATCCAGTATATAAGCTGTACATTTCTGTTTTTGTCATCTGCAGATTTGATGAGCATGCCATCTATGACTCTGGCCATCATTAATTTTATTTTTTTTTTAATTAAATTTTTATGTTATTTTTAGTTTACATCATTCATTTCTACAAGATTTTGAGTCACAAATTTTCTCCCCATCTTTCCCCTACCCACCACCCCTAAACAGCAATCCCACTGTATAGCCCTCCCCCAATCTGCTCTCTCCTACCGTGTTTCCCCGATAATAAGACCTATCCCGAAAATAAGCCCTCCCTTTACTGTGTAAGATTCCTCTAAAATAAGCCCTATTGAGATTGCTACTGTAGTGAAGGTGATCCCCTGCGCTACATGCTACATTACGGTACCCTCTGTATGCAGCATTCCCCTCCCCCGTGAAACGCACACCGCGCTCCAAGCTGCATCCAATCAGAGCTGCAGCAGTGAGCGCATCATCCTGTTCTTCCCCAGTGATTTGCTTATTGAATAAAGGTACATTTTTTTGTTCACATTTACCTGTTTATTTAAATTGCTGTCAATGTTCATTAAAATAAGCCCTCCCCTGAAAATAAGCCCTCTGGTGTTTTTCTGTCCAAAAATATAATAAGACAGTGTCTTATTATCGGGGAAACACGGTATATCCTCCCCTAAACCCCCTCCGACTTTCCAGTAGGACAAGATGGATCTCTGTACCCCAGTGCCAGTATATCTTATTTCCTAGTTACATGTAAAAAGAAATAATAATAATATATTTTTTTAGACATTTGATTTTAAAATTTTGAATTCCAGATTCTTTCCCTTCCTCCCCTGTCACCCCCCCCTTATTGGAAAGATAGGCAATTCAATATGGGTTGTACATGTGTAGCTAAGCAAAACATTTCCATAGTGGATATATTGTGAAAGACTGACTATATTTCGCTTCATCCTATCCTGCCCCCCACTTGTTCTATTCTCTGCTTTGATCCCTTCCCTTTTCAAAGGTGGGTGCTTCTAACTTCCCTCCCCTGCAACCTGCTGTCCCCTCCATCATCCCCCTCCTCATCCCCTTCCCCGCTACTGCCCTGTAGGGTGAGATACCCTATGTAGTGTGTATGTCATTCCTTCCCTAAGCCAAATTCAGTGAGAGTAAGGTTGTTGACCCATTCCCTTTTGCCTTCCTGTTCTTCCCCTCCATTATAACCATTTTCCCTTGTCTCTTCCATATGAGATAATTTACGCCATTCTGTCTCTCTCCATCTCTTTTCATTATATTCCTCTCTCACCCCTCAATTTCACTTTTTAAGTATCATCCCTTCCTATTCAATTGGTCCTGTGTCCTCTGTCTGTGTATACCTATACACATATATACACACACTTACATATGTATTCATATTCAAACCCTCCTATATAGACATATATATGTATATACACATATATATATATACACATACATTTATATTCCCTTCAACTAATCTCATACTGAGAAAAGTTTCATAAGTTACAATTATCATTTTTCCATGTAGGAATGTAAATAGTTCAGCTTTGATAAGTTCCTTATGATTTCTTTTCCCTGTTTACCTTCTCATGCTTCCCTTGCTTCTTGTATCTGAATGTCAAATTTTCTATTCAACTCTGGTTTTTTCATCAAGAATGCTTGAAAGTCCTCTATTCCACTGAATGACCATATTTTCCCCTGAAACATGATGCCCAGTTTTTCTGGGTAGGTGATTCTTGGTTTTAATCCCAGCTCCTTTGCCCTCTGGAATATCATATTCCAAGCCCTTCAATCCCTCAGTGTAGAAGCTTCCAGATCCTGAGTTATCCTGATTGTGTTTCCACAATATTAAAATGGTTTCTTCCTGGCTGCTTGTAATATTCTCTCCTTGATCTGGGAATTTTGGAACCTGACTATAATATTCCTAGGAGTTTTCTTTTTGGGATCTTTTTCAAGAGGTGATCAGTGGATTCTTTCAACCTCTGTTTTGCCCTCTGGTTCTAAAACATCAGGGCAGTTTTCCTTGAGAATTTCTTGGAGAATGATTTCTAGGTTCTTTCTTTGATCATGGCTCTCAGGTAGTCCACTAATTTTTAAATTATCTTTCCTGTATTTTTTTTCCAGGTCAGTGGTTTTTCCCATGAGATATTTCACATTGCCTCTATTCTTTCATTTGTTTGGATTTAACATCATCTTGATTTCTCTTAAAGTCACTAGCTTCCATTTGCTCCAATCTAATTCTGAAGGAATGATTTTTTTCAGTGAGCTTTTGAGATTCTTTTTCCATCTGGAAAATTCGACTTTTTAAGGTGTTATTTTCTTCAGTCAGGTTGTTGACTCTCTTTTCATGATTTTCTTGCATCATTCTCATTTCTCTTCCGAATTTTTCCTCCACTTCTCTTATTTGGTTCTCAAAATCCTTCTTAAGCTCCTCTATGGCCTATAACCAGTTCATATTTTTCTTTGAAGCTTTTGGTACAAGAGTTCTCACTTCATTGTCTTCCTCCTGTTCCATGCTTTGATCCTTTTTGTCCCCAAGAAAGGAATCTAAGATTTGACTGCTGTGCTTGCTTTGCTTCCTTTGCTTGCTCATGTTGCCACTCAGTTACTTAACTTTTGAGCTTTTTGTCATAGTAGAACTCTGCTTCCAGAGAGGAGAGCTTTGTCCCAAATCGCTGTGGTTTTCACAGCTGCTGGAGCTATTAGTTGGGTGCCCTCTCTGAAGCTTCCACCCGCTCTGGCACCAGGTAATACATCCCAGGACATCCCACCCTAGACCGCAGTCGAGATCCAAGCAGGTTAAAGCAAGAGCGATTACCCCTCAGAGTGGTCGCTTGGTCCCCCTACAGTCTACAGGCCAGGAGTTCTGAAGCAG
Organism: Petaurus breviceps papuanus; assembly: GCF_028583685.1. Lineage (NCBI taxonomy): Eukaryota > Metazoa > Chordata > Mammalia > Diprotodontia > Petauridae > Petaurus > Petaurus breviceps. The sequence goes on along the minus strand of NW_027185784.1, from coordinate 13,093,249 downwards.
CCATGCGGTGGCAGCTGCCGTGCCTCAGCCACTTCTCCCAGGGGCAGAGGCTGGACCACAGTTGCAGATCCCCTGTTCCCAAAGTCCACTGACCTCTCACTTTGTCTTTGGCATTTATGGGTTGATAAATCTGAAAACCGCCACAGCTGCTGGTAATCCACTCTCCTGAAGTCTGCTCCAGGGTTGGGGCTGCCCTGAGGGTAAAACTGGGGGCACATGCAGGGCTGGGCTCTGCTCCCAGCACTGCGGTGGACCCTTCCTGTCCACCTGCCGGGCTCTCTTCAGCAGGAGGTTTCTCCCTGTCACTTTGTGGGTTCTGTAGTTCTAAAGTTTGTTTAGAGTCGTTTTTATATAGCTATTTGAGGTGGTTATGGGGGAAACTCCGGGAGTTTTCCTGCTTCTACTCCGCCATCTTGGTTCTGCCCCACCATCATTAATTAAAAAAAAATTAAAGAGCACGGGGATGAGCACAGATCTGGGGGTACTCCCTGGGAACTTCCTGGTGTCTTGACAGTGAATCATTAACACTTCGCTTTGAGTCTAGCCACCCTTGTAGCTCTAAATTCAAAGCCACTCCTCTCTAAAAGGTTTTAGCAATGACTCTTCCTTAATTTTGTCTCCAAATAGATGCAGAGAGAACAGAGTCCCTCTGCTACCCTCATCGATAGAACCATCAGGATGAGAAAAGAGACAGAAGATAGGAAAGTGGTTTTAGCTTGGGGACTCCTAAATGTTTCTGTGGCTGGCATGATATATACTGAAATGTAAGTCCATTAACTAGAATTAGAGCAAAATTTGTGAAATGTGTGAAAATGTTTTCAAATAGTATTATTGAAGATATTTTAAAAGAATTTTAATTTTTTTTCAGGACGGGGAAATTATTAAGTTCATACTATAATGTAACATACTGGCCCCTCTGGTATATTGGTAAGCTTTTCCTGTATTGTGATATAATTTATGTTTATTATTGCATAAAAATTATGTACAAATGGAATTCAGATTTGACTTTCTTAAAAAATTGTTTTTTGGAGCAGCTAGGTGGTGCATTGAATTAGAGCATGGGCCATGGAGTCAAGAGGACCTGAGCTCAAATCCGGCCTCAGACCCTTGACACACTTGCTAGCTGTATGACCTTGGGCAAGTCACTTAACCCCAATTGCCTTGCCTTCCCCCTTCCAAAGAAAAACAAAACAAAACAAAATTGGTTTTTTGATTGGGATGTTCAGACAATTTAAATTCATTTTAATCTTTCTGGATAATGAATGTTGTATGCTATACTGTTGTGTACATTATTGAATAGAAAATTAGGCTGAGCACAATAAAGAATTGCAAAATTAAACCATGATTTATTTTTACAAGTTAGAGTTTTGTGTTTTATTAAGATTCTAGGGGTGGGATAGGTGGTTGTTTTGTGTTTTAATTAACTGGTGTTTTGTTCCAGAGCTTGTACTTGCATCTCTCTTCAGCCTGAATGCCTTATTTGATTTCTGGAGGTATTTCAAATATACTGTAGCACCTACAAATCTGGTCATCAGTCCTGGACAGCAAACACTTTTAGGATTGAAAACAACTGGTAAGGGTTCTGTTTCTCTTGATACAGTTAGCAACGGATATCTCTTAATTTCAGAAATTTCCTTTTCAAAATTTGGTATTGATGGAAGAATCATCAAGACCATATAATCTGCAGGGGCCCTGTCTTAAGCAATTCTAAATCTAAATACAGAAGACAAATTATTGTCTTTCCTAATTCATCTGTTTGGAAAGGAATTTAATTACATTTTGAACATGCTAAGTTTGAGGTGCCTATGAGACATGCAGGTAGAGATAAGGGCTGAATATATTAATTTTTCAGTCACCTCTCTGGGGTAATGATGCTGTTCTTGATATTTTCCCCCAATTGTTTAGTTGCATTCTACCACTTTAAGATATCCTTTCAGTATTACCTCTTAATATTTTCAAATTGGTGTTGCCTCCAGCATGGATTTCTTCTGTATTTACTTGGTCTGATCCAGCTATTCTTCCTGACTTCATCTTCCCAAGTGCCATTTCTCCTTCTTCATAACACATAAGGCACTGATGTCCTGATATATGGTCCTAACATGGTTTGTTGATGATGAGAGTGATGCTGACAAACATGTTCCATTTTCCATGTATTTGTTGTACTTTCATTGTAAATGTTTTTGGGATGATCTGACAAGTCTAATACCAAGCTTTTTGTATATGTGTGAATATTTTACGGTTTGGTTAGGCAAAACTGCTTGTGATTTTCTGCCGTCCTGCTCTGCAGTGTTTTTTTTTTGTTTTGTTTTGTTTTGAGAGGAAACAGCAAGGCATTTGGGGTTAAGTGATTTACCCAAAGTTACGCCGCTAGTAAGTGTGTCAAGTGTCTGAGGCCAGATTTGAAATCAGGTCCTCCTGACTTCAGGACTGGTGCTGCATTCACTGTGCCACCTAGCTGCCTCAGTAAAATATTTTGCAAATAAATTATACTCAAAACTAGTATTGCATTTGTCTGCCATGTCTTTCTGTTTGATCAGGAGAACCAGTGTTTGCTAAAACAGTGTCGTTTTTTTTTAAAATTATTCCTTCATATACTTAAACAGCACCAAGACCTGGGTTCAAATCCTAGTTATAGCCATGTGACCTGAAGTAAGTCACTTAACTTTTCTGAGACTCAGTTTCTTTAACTGTAAAATAGGGGTGACAATACTTGCATTTATCTGTTTCACAGAATTGTTGTGAGGAAAGACTTTGTTACAGTAAATGTTGTTTTATTGTTTTTTTCTAGACAAAACAACTCCAACCATTTAAACTAAACTTTTCTTCTTAAAAACTATTTTACTTTCTCTTCAGTTACTTTATTGACACTTATCTAGGTTCTTTAGGTTCTGTTCTTCAAACTCCTTTACTATTATAATACTGACTCTATCAGAATTTTAAAATATCCTGATTCTTGTAATTTTTAAGCTCCTAGACTTAGGTCTCAGACTCATGAAGTTTTTGTTCTTTTTAAAAATAACAGTGCCTTTCCCGACTTTGATTCCTTCGGAATAGAAAATTAGCTATTAAATACCAAAGACTGTTAACTTCTACTTTGCATTTTCCTTTTATTTCCAGTTGTGCAAACCACTCCTCCACGTGAACTGGTGGCAAACAGTATCCCTCCCTCTACACCTTCTCCTCCAATACAGGGTCAGAGTGTATTGAGTTATAGCCCATCTCGCTCCCCCAGTACAAGCCCCAAGTTTACGATGACAGGTTATAGCCCTCAACTTCAAGGCTTATCATCAGGCAGCAGTGGTTCTTACAGCCCTGGAGTGACCTACTCACCTAGCAGTAGTTACAGTAAGGTAAGCCTTTTCTTTTGATTACTAAAGAAGAAACATTTTAGCACCATCTCCAAGGTTAAATGTATAGTGGTTCCATGCTGATATTTTGCCACAGTGTCCTCTTTAAAACAAACAGAAAATTATCTCTTTAATGTCATGGGCTTTGGCCCCTGCTTTCTTTACACTTTCCTCTATTTTCATACTTCCTTCTGCAAAGCTTTTAGGTATCCTTACAGAATTCTAAGAGTCTTGTCTTTCATGGCCTCTCATTTTATCTGAGCATCTTTCAAATTAAAAACATAAGTTAGGACTTCATGGGGCTTGCAGCTTTTACTCCAAATTCCAAAATAATGAGGGTTGTTTAGGCATCCATTGTCATTTTTCCTAGTCATTTAACATTTTGGTCCGATAGGACCAGGATAAAGAGATATGGAAATTAGAAGACATTTGGTTGCCTGAAGCAGATCGTTGGGGATCTTTGTATTGGGTGACTTAGCCCCCAAGAATAATCATTTTCTTGTTGTATTCTATTGCTCATTATTAGTAGCAGTACCTAGAAATAAAATTTACCCAATGTTTTTGTTTTTTAAATTTATTATTTCATTTGATTAACTTTTTTAAACAAATTGCATGTATTAAAATATGTTAGATCTGATTTTGGCAGGAAATAAGAGAATTTTGTGAAAATGATGGGTTTTTTTGAGTTAGCACTTAGAAACTTAGGTATATAACTGGTCTTGTGCACGTGGCATATTTGGTATAGGGCCTCACTAACTTTATTTTGATGTAGCCTCTGTAGTATTGCTTATTATTTCTGCTTTGAATATTGGCACATTCTAGTTAGACTTTGCTTTCCATTTTTGTGAAAGAAATTGTAACTTACTGTAACTTAAAGCGAAATCTTCTCTCAATTTACTTATTGACCTCTATTTGCTGTCCTTTCTTCTCTTTCCCTTCTGTCTCAGACCAGCTCAAATCATTGTGAGGAAAGCACTTTACAAAACTAAGCACTAGAGAAACGAGAGTTTGTAGTACACGTCATCCAGATGGAGGCTTCATTTTCAAACTAGACAAATAATTAAGGTTAAAAAAAAGTCTTCCTACCTTTAAGTTGCAGCTTTTAGAGTAAATCTCTTATTCCAAATAGGTGTGTGGTTATAGTCCTTCTCCTGGTTCTTCTCCATATCCTACAACCATCGGTCCAGCAGAGAGCTCTGGCTTGAGATCTCGGTACCGGGCTTCACCCACTGTCTATAACTCTCCAACTGGCAAAGAAGACTATATGACTGATCTCAGAACCCTTGACAATTTTCTTCGAGGGGAAGAAGAGAAGCAACATAGGGTTCAGCTGGGTAAAAAAAAATGATTTCATTCAGTCATAATAAAATTGGATCATGGTGTTTGCTTTTTCTATATACAGAGTGGTCAGAAGAATATGCCATTTCCTCTGGGAGGCATTGTGGTACAGTGGAAGGCTGAGAGTAAGCAATAGGAGTTTATTGCTGCAGATTTTCAATTAACTAGCTGTGGGACTTTGGGCAAGTCATTTAACCATTCTGGGTCTCAGTTCCCTCATCTATAAAATAAGAAGGTTGCACTAGATTTTTCCAAATATTCTTTGAACTCTTGAACTTTATGATTATATGAGCTGAAATAACTCACTTTTTATTGGCATATAGCGCCCCCCCCCCCCCCAGTTCTGTTCACCATGCACAAAGCTAGGGATACAGAAGTAAAAAATGATAGGGGAGATAAAACACATACAGAAAGTATGTCATGAGGTAAATACAAAGGCAAAAGAAGAGTGTTTGGTAGTAAGTCAATGACCTGTAATCTTAGCAGTTGCCTTTACTTGGGGAAAACTCTAAACACAGTGAAGACAGAGTTCCATCTTTTGAACATGGGGCCTATCATAATGTTAATGTTACCTAGTGGACACTTGTCTTTTGACCTATTGTGATTTTAAAATAATTATGATAAACTGATGCTTACTAAATTGATAATTCTAGGGAGTACAGATTCTACTTCACCTTCTAGCAGTCCTACTTTCTGGAACTATAGTCGTTCTGTGGGTGATTATGCACAGACGCTAAAGAAATTTCAATACCAGCTGGCTTGCAGGTCCCAAGCCCCAAGTGCTAACAAGGATGAAACTGACCTTGGTTCTAAACAGGCTGCAGAAGAGGTAAATGGATAGAAATGATGACTTTATAATTTACAAATCTTAGGACATTCTGCTAATTGTTGGTTGTTCCTTAAAAAAATATTTTAATCTCGGGGCAGCCAGGTAGCACAGCGAGTAAGGGCACCGGCTCCAGTGTTGAGAACACCTGGAGATCGAATCCCGGGCTCAGACACTTAGCACCCACCCAGAAACACGTGGCCGTGTAACCTTGAGCAAGTTACTTAACCCCAATTGCTTAGGGGCGGCCAGGTGCCTCAGCGAGTAAGAGCACCGGCTCCAGTGTCGGGATGACCTGGATCAAATCCGGGCTCAGATACTCAGCACCACACCCAGAAATAACTAGCCATGTAACCTTGAGCAAGTTATTTAACCCCAATTGCTAAAAAAAAATTTTTAATCTCAACTTTTAAGTTGAGGCAGTGTGGGTATAGAGCTGGGAAAGCTTGGGTTCATTCTCTCCCCAAAACCTACGAGTTGTATGACCAAGAGCAAATCATTTAATCTCTGTGTGCCTTAACTTTCTCATCTGTAAAGTAGGAGTGACAATACCTATAATATCTAGTGTGAATCTAAAATGAGATAACCTATGTAACGTGCTTTGCAAATTTGAAAGCCCTACCTCAATGTCAGTTATAAATACACTGTAACAGGAATCGGATGGAAAATCTGCTGCCCTTTGTCTGCCAGCACTCATTAAGTGCCTGTATATGCCAAGCACTATTTCAAGCTTTGAGGATACAAGGAAAGGCAAAAAGCAGTCCCTGAAGGCCCTTGCAGTGTGAGGGACTGATGGTCTGTGTGTGCCTCTCACTGCAGTAGGTAGCACTTTTCATTCTGTCAGATCGCGGAAATTACTATCAGAAAATTTTCTGCCGTCACCATCAACAAATGTTTGGCACCTTATTACACTTGACATATACTACAGTCTGTTCATTTAGTTATTTTGTTTTACTTAGATTTAGTTACTTTATTTCTTTTATACTTTATGTCTGTTTTTGTACCTTTAACTTGATCATTTAAAAAGTTAATAGAGTTGAATGGCAACTCTTAAGTACTTACAAAAGAAAAACAAAACCATAGTAATTGAGTAAATGGTGATGTTTGTATATACCATTTAAAGATTTTTTCAGGATTGATAAGGTACTTTTAAAGTTGTGGAAATGAGAATTACTATGGTGTCTCATAAACCTTTTCTGCACTGATTGTACTTTTCAAAGCATGTACTGTTTTTGAGTAGGTGTGGGCAAGAGTGACTATGAATCGACAGCTTCTTGAGCATATGGATTCATGGACTGCCAAGTTTAGAAATGTAAGTTCTGTCATTGCTCTAATGCAAACAGTTAATGTGTCACTATTGTGGGTAAAGGCAGCTAGGTGATGCAGTAGATTGAGTGCCAGGCTTGAAGTCAGGAAGACTCTTCTTCCTGAGTTCAAATATGACCTCAGACACTTATTAGCTGTATGACCTTGGGCAAGTCACTCAAACCTGTTGGCCTCAGTTCTTCATCTATAAAATGAGTTGGACAAGGAAGAGAAATCACTCCAGTATCTTTGCCAAGAAAACCACAAATGAGGTCATGAAGTCAGATGGAGTCAGACATCACTGAAATGACTGAGTAACAGCAGCTGTGAGTTAATATTTGTGGATTAACCAATTCTGGGGTACCACCTCACACCTGTCAGATTAGCTAACATGACAGGAAAAGAAAATGACAAATGCTAAAGGGTATGTAGAAAAATAGGGATAGTAATGCGCTGTTGCTGGAGTTGTGAACTGGTCCAGCCATTTTGGAGGACAATTTGGAACTATTCCCAAAGAGCTATAAAACTGGTACTCTTTGACCCTGTAATACCTTTACTAGGTCTGTATTCCAACAGAGAGAAGGAAAGAAGACCTATGTGTACAAAAATATATTTATAACAGCCCATTTTGTGTTGACAAAGAATTGGAAATTGGCTGAACAAGTTGTGGTATATAATTGTGATGGATACTATTGTACTTTAAGAAATGAAAAGCAGGATGTTTTCAGAAAAACCTGGGAAGACTTATATGAACTGATAGAAAGTGAAGTGAGCAGAACCAGGAGAATATTGTATACAGTAATAGTAATATTGTAACAATGATCAACTGTGAAAGATTTACCTATTCTAATCAATACAGTGATCCAAGACAATTTCAAAGGTCTCATGATGAAAAATGCTGTCCACCTCCAAAAAGGGAACTGATGAACTCTGAATTTTTTCACTTTCCTTATTTTTCTTGCTTTTTTTTTTGGCATCATGACTATGTTTTGTGTGATGTCACATGTATAATTGATAAGATATTGCTCATCTTCTCATGGGTTGGGGGGGCTAGAGGGAAGGAGAGAATTTGGGACTCAGAAATTTTTTAAATTATAATAACATTTTAAAAAATATATTTGTGGGTTACCTAGCAAAAACTGTAGCTTGAATGTCATGTATGCAAAATAATTAATAAACACTTATTAAGTGCCTGTGTTTCAAGGCACTCTGCTAGGCACTGAGGAGATAGATAAAGGGGGGAAAACAATCTGCCCTGAAAAAAGCCTTGTTTTTATTGAACCTATATAACATATACACAAATATAATATAAGGCATATTATGGGAAAGAGGGAGTAGTACTAATAAGGGGGATCAAAGAAGACTTGACAGAGAAATGGCATCTAAGCTGAGTTCATCAAATTAAGAATAAAAATTTTTTAATTTTTTCTAGTTGCATGCCCAATTCTTTAATCTACTATTTCTCTTTTTTAGTGATTAAAGTGTTTAGAAATAAAAATTTCCCACTAAGGGCTGCTTGATTTAGTTGCATCCTAAAAAACTTTGGTATATTGTCCTACTGTTGTCACTATCGATAAAATTGATTTAGGATTAAATTTTTCGGGGTCAAATTTACCTCAGTATGAGAGGATGTCCCCCAATATCAGTTTTACTGTTTCTCCATGTAACTCATTTGACTCTCCCTTTAAGAATTTAAATGCTATTTGAAGTCTGTGTATAGTAATGACATCATCTGTGATAACTTGCAGTAAAGTGTAGTTTCCCTATTTATTTCTTTTAGTTGTCCACTACGGTTGCATACAGTAAACATACTTGTAACAGAAAGCATACAGTTAAAATTCACAGTGCTCTGAGAGTCAGATCTGCTGTTGGAGTCTGTTGGCAGACAGGAATAATTTCAAATATAGGTCTTTCCTTATTAGGTCTGTCTCAAAAGCTAAAAATGAAGTAAAATTTATTATTGTAGAATTTTGAAGCACTTAGTTCTAAAACCAAAAAGTATTAATTTGACAGTTGCCTTATCAGAGCAATAAATCTGCTATAGTGTACTCTGATTAACTGTGGTTTAGGTCTGTATCATGTTGCTTTATTATAATTTTTTTTATAGTGGATCAATGAAACAATATTAGTGCCACTTGTTCAAGAAATTGATTCTGTCAGTACACAAATGAGAAGAATGGGCTGCCCAGAGCTACAAATAGGAGGTACGGATAAAAGTACATATGAGCACTTCCATATTCTTGAGTTCTTCCCATTAGAAGAACATTCTATACTGAGAGTAAGTTATTTAGCCAGTTTCATTTGACTGTTCTGCACTGACACCTGAAGTGGGGGGGGGGGGAACAATGTTAATGCTCAAATGTTGTTAATTGAGCAAAGCAATTAAAACTAATAGAACAAATTGCAAACCTGGGAGTTTTCTTTTCACTATTTTTTTATTATCCTTTCACTACTGCAATAATAATGAGCTCTAAGGCAGACTGTTGATTGTTCTTGCATGACAGATTTTCACCCATGAAACTGAGTCTGTTAGAGCTCCAGATTCCAATGAGGCAGATTTACTGTTAAAATTTTTCTAAAATATGCCATTCTTCATTAGCCCAGAAGTATAATTGAATGTATTACCTTGGTTAATTTTTAAATCACCTATTTTTAGACTCTCACCTGTTAAAAAAAAATGGCAGAGGTACTTCAGGTCGCTGTGTACCTATGATACATTTACTCTTCCTAATCATGTACCATGGCAAAAGGCAGTAGAACTAAAGTCCAACATCATTGCTTCTTGGCATGGAGGTAATCAACCCCTCATTCTCCAAGGCTTTGCCAGCAGAGTAGAAACTCTGTGGTGATAGATTCCATTGTTTGCGATCCAGCCTAAATTCAGAGGCTCATTGCCACATTGGCTACAGGATGATCAATTTTTCGTCATAACAGTTCTCAAAGATAGCTACTGAGTTATAGATGGATTGAAGCCTTCATCAGGAGAGGGAGTACCTACTCAGATGAAATTGCAGATCCTTGTAAAAACATTTAAGAGCAAAGAATTTTGGAATGAATCAGATCTCTGAATAATCGCTTTTAGGAATATTTAAATCATTTGGATTGTATAGTAGCTCTTTCTTATTATCAGGGTATTTTTTAGCCATTTTCTTCTTTCTGGACTATAAACAGAAATACGCCAAAATATCAAATATATTCTCAGGAGTCATTTCTTGACTCTGCAACATGCTTTTGTAACTATGCTTGCCCTTTCTGTCTTTTAGCAATATTTTAATGGCTTCATAAGTAGCATGGTGCCCTTTCTTAATCAAAATAACTTTTTTATGTACAAAATAATCAGTTATTATTATAACGGGCTGTTTTCAGACAACTTTTTAAGTATTATCCTGTAAGGGACTAACAATAAAAATTTATCTTTATAGTTAGCTGTATTTGTCATACAGATTTTACTAGTACATTAACGCTTATAATATCTCTCTGGCTAATTGCTTATAGATTTATTCTTTAGATGATAGTCTGTAAGTGAAGGAGTAATCTGTCAACATTTCTCCTAAGGTAATAAGTCAGTAGGCAGGCACTTATTCTTGCTGTCAAGATAAACCATAGCCTTATTCTGTAAGAATTTAAAAGTAAACTAATATTTGAGGATAATTCTTTAAAGATGTTAAGTAGACTTGCAGGCATAATGATCTGTGGTATGTGATTTTTGTGGTAATGGAATTTCCTCTCCCCACTTTATTTTTTCCAGAAGCAAGTATAACCAGCTTGAAGCAGGCTGCCCTGGTCAAAGCCCCACTCATCCCAACTTTGAATACTATAGTGCAATATCTAGACCTTACACCAAATCAGGAATACTTATTTGAAAGGATCAAAGGTGAGTTATTATTTTGAAGGTTTTAAAAAAAAAAACTTTGAGAATTAGCTATTTCCTTATATTAAGGGGGGCCTGGAAAGATAAGGGAGAAAAAATCCATTTAATTTGTGAAATATATTATAAGTCATATGTATATTTATGTATTTTTCTTCACTGAAGTCCTAGTCTGATTTATCATTTTGACACAGAAGTGACCCTGGGTTCTCAGGAACTTCAGATACGATGTCTTACGACAGATTTTATGTATCTGTCATCCAAAGACCAGCCTAGCTAAGTTTAAATGCACTCGTTACTAGAAGGTTGATCAGAAGTGGTGAATTCTATTAGTCATAGCAACTCACAGAAACTATCTTTTGAGGTATGTTGGGGGCTACTGTCATCAACCAGTGGAAGGAAATCCATCTATAAGTACAGAATCATGGCTGTTGTTTATATGTCTGCATATCTATGCTTGGTCATCAACTAGCCTCTTAGGCATATGTTCACATGGATGTGGAAACTCTTTTCATGAATATTTATGACTTATCTGTTACTTAAAACCTAGCCTTGGGCACAGAAAGAATGAGAACATGGTCACAGTTAACACATGTCAAAGGGAGGAATTCACTTACACCTTGTTACTCTGTGTCTGTGTGTTAGGACCAAACTTGAAGTGAGGAGATTCTCTGTCAAAGTAATCAGCATCTGCTCTGTAGCACTGTTGCTGGGTGAGAGGTTAACCATGACAGAAACAACACTGAAGCCCAAGTCTGCTAGTTCTCTCTCCATTACATCTTGTTGCTTCTTGTTGTGTGTCTCTGTGTTTGAAAGTTTATTAGTCACCAGTATAGAAAAATAAGTTTCCTGGGTACAAGGTGTACGCACTTGGAATATTTAGATATTATTTCTCTGTTCTTCAGAATACTAAAAGTGGACCTTTCCTTGATGTCTTTCATCAGAAGAATAGGACACACTGAACGCTATTTCTCCTAACTCAATTGTATGTCTTAGAATAACTTAGTCATTTTAAATGTTAATGTATTCTTTCTTGGATTTTTTTTTGCTCTGCTTCCTCAATGGGAAAGAAATATTATTTAGTAATAAGTAAGCTACCTTGAAAGTCAATTAGCTCCTTGGACACTTAGTCATAAAAAATTTTTTTATTCTTACATACATGGTGAGGTTGTGAAGGAAAATCAGTGATAAGAGTAGTATTTTTTTAAATTGTTTTTGCAAAATGTTTTCATTGCTTAAGTGACTTTTAGAAATAGTTTTGGGTTGTTTTTTTTTTTCCTTAAAAGAAAAAAATCTTCAGGAGATCATTGGTATATTTCATTAAAGTTCTCAGATACTATCTTCTTTTTTCATTCTTTCTTACCATCCTTGTGATTCTAAATAACCATATATAAACTCTATCCAATCATAGAACTCTCCCAAGGTGGTTGCATGAGCTCATTCCGATGGAATAGAGGTGGGGACTTCAAAGCACGAAAATGGGATACAGACCTACCCACTGATTCTGCTGTGAGTCAATGATTGCTTTTAAATGATTTTAAATAAATTTATCTATACCCAGAGACTGTTTTATGTCAGAATAAGAATTTTAAAAGTTTATGTTAAAGCAACAGCTAGAAATTATGTATATGTGTTCTTAATTTTGGTTCTATCTAGCTATGTGGGCTTGGCTAAATTCTAACTGATTATCAGGAATGTTATGTTTATTATCATTAAATATATAAATCAAGTATTATTTATAATGCATTTCCATTCTTTCTTACCTAGATCTCAGTTCTAGAGAAAAGTTTATCCTGAGTTTTTCATTGTAGTCATTGAATTAATGATGCATTTTTGGTTGCCGTTTTTCAGTGCTGATTTATTTTATTTACAGATCATTATGCATGTATTTTGCACTTACCTTGACTCTAGACTACCTCCACATCCTAAGTATCCTGATGGAAAAACATTTACTTCTCAGCACTTTGTTCAGACACCAAACAAACCAGGTAGAGAATTTTTTTGAAAGGAGGTATTGGAATTTTTAGGTGGATGTCTCTTATGTTCTAAGCTTAACTTTCTCTTTTCAAATTGATACTGTGCAGACATTACAAATGAAAACGTTTTTTGCATCTACCAGAGCAACATTAATCCTCCCCATTATGAGCTAATTTACCAGCGTCACGTCTACAGTCTTCCAAAGGTACTTTTGTATTTTGTGTTTATCATATACACATTTTGTATATGATAGACTACTTTGTCTTTGAAAAAATATTTACTCAAGTTTATGAAACTGAAAAATACTTTACTTACAGAAAAATGCATTACTTCAAATTAACACCAAAACAGTCCCCTATGTTGATAACTAATGACAATTTTTTTCCACTCTCATGTTTACTAAGACCTTTTAGATTTATCTAATTCCTAATTTAGTATCACTACCAAATTCCAGTAAAGCACTTACAGTTACATAAGAGGCTGACAGAATGTTGCTGAAGTAGATAGATAAGGAAAATTTGTAGTTAGCACATTATTTGAATGCTGAAGTTCTTTGACAAGGTTTGAAGTATTTTGGTTTTTTTGTTTTTTGTTTTTTTAAGCAGTTGGGGTTAAGTAACTTGCCCAAGGTTACACAGCCAGTTTTTTTGTGTGGGCGTTAAGTATCTGAGGCCGGAACTGATCCCAGGTCCTCCCGAATCCAGGGCCAGCACTCTTACTCACTGCACCACCTAGCCGCCCCTATTTTGTTTTGTTTTTTAATGCAGGCTAATTACATTTTTTTTTCCTTCCCCTCTATATAGCCATTTGCTTAGCAGACTTTTTTCTTATAGAGTACAAGGGAGTAAATCTCATTCTATATCTGAATTAAACAAGAGTTTTTGAATTATTGGGGTCTAAAGTAATGAGCTTTTACTTCATTTACCTTATCAGATTGAATTTTCATATTTTTTCTTAATTTTTTTTTTTCTAAATTCAGGATAGAAATAACATGTTCCATACGTTACTGATGTTCTTATACATCATAAAGACCAAAGAGTCAGGAATGCTTGGGTAGGTATAAAATGCTGTTTTGGGCACAAACACTAATTTTTTAAATGACTTCTTTAATCTTGCTTTTCCTGTTGAGCTTCTGTAGTTATTATATAGTCACTGTTAGGCCTAAGTCCTATTTCTAGTTAGTAGGGGTTAGTTCTAATTCTATTAAATCATTCTTAGCATCTTTATTGAAATGAATCTTATTTGAAATGTATTAAATTCTTTATTATCATCACTATTTAATGTGTAATTAAATAGTGATGATAATAGCTCAAGTCCAAGTCCAGCAAACTTGAGTCAGTGCTATAAATTGTTGGATTATTAGGTGGCACCAAAATGGTAGAATAGCAGAAAAAAAAATATAGTCCAACTCTTCCAACACAACCCCTCCACAAAGATCTAGAAAATACACCAGACCAATCCAAATAGGGAAGTTCAAGGGGGGGGAAACCATACTAAGTCATTTTTCCAGCCCAGGTTGGCATAGAGAGTTCTGTGGACACTCAGAGCAGGATCTAGCCAGGAGTATATCACATGCAAGAACTTAAAAAGGGCCAGAGCTATGTACCAGGGCAAAAAGAGTCCCATTTGAACTCTGGCCTTGTACAGGGTAGAACAGCAGGTGCCAGCTGGCATCTGTGTTGCTTACTACCCAGTTCTGTATCACATATTCATCTCTGCCTAATGAGGGGACTGAGCTGAGGGCTGGCAGTCCAGGATGAGCAGTGGTCACAAGCTGTAGGCTGTGTACTGAGCTAGGAACAAGTTCAGAAGAACTGTAGTTGTGTGACTTAGACCTTAGGAATTGAATAGGAGTATTAGTTCTAGACTTCAGCCCAGTCTGAAGCCTACCGCAGAATAATCAGGGCAGGAATCTTAGATCAAAGGGGATCCTGTATTTATGTCATTCAGAACCGCAGAGCTTTCTAGGTGCCTGAGAGTATCTGATTCCAGTACCAGTCTACTGGAACTTCCAACAAGGAACAAACCAGTTAGACCCAAACCCAGATCAGGAACTTCATGGAGGTCAGTAATCAGACTTTGTTCTAGATTATACCTTTTGGGAGCATTAAAAACTTATCAGTCCCCAGCCTGAGATGTCCCTGAGATCGTGGAATAATACAACATTCTATACCCCAAGAAAGTATGAGGAGGAACCAAGCAGACAAAAACTTAGGGCTGAAGTACTCCAGATATACACAGAATCTGACCCTAACATAAAGTCAGAAAGCAGAAAGGAAGAATGAACAAACAACAAAAAAATTTACACCATAAAGAGCTATTATGGTGACAGAGACAACTAAAGACATGATCCCAGAAAAAGAAAATTACTCCAAAACATCTATAAGGAAAATCTCAAAGGAAAACACAGCTTAGACACAAAATTCAGCAAGAGTTTTTTGTTTTGTGTTTTTTCTCTTTAAAAGACAAATGAGAGAGCTATGGAAGTATGATTTGGAAAGAGAATTATAACTTGGAACAAGAGGTACAAACCTCACCCAAGAAAAACTTCTTCAGAACTTAGAATTGACCAAAAAGAAAACAATGACTTCATGAAACAAAAAATACTAAAACAGGGTTTAAATCTCATTCTTTAACTGAATTAAACAAGAATGAAAAGATATAAGCAAAAATAAGTAACCTAGAAAAGAAAGAAGCTTAATTTTAAAATCAATGCATTACTAGAAAGCTATGACAAAAAGAAGAGCCTAAACATCTCATTTCATGAAATCATAAAATTGCCAGAGGTCTTAGCACCAATGAGCAAAGGTGAAATAAAAATCCACCTCTTAGAAGAAACCCAAAATGAAAATTCCCAAGTGTGTTATAGCCAAAATCCAGAGCTTCTTAAAGGAAAAAAATACTGCAAGCAGACAGAAATAAAGAATTCAAGTATTGAGGAGCCACAGTTAGGATCACACAGTTTGAGCAGCCACAGTCATAAAAGAACACAGAGCTTGAATTATGATAGTTCAAAAGGCAAAAAGATAACAGGCTTACAACCAAGAATAATTTACCCACCAAAACTGAATAGAATTCTACCAGGGAAAAAATGGATCTTTAATAGTACTTCTAAGCATTTCTAATGAAAATCCCAGACAGAGCTGAGTAGAAAATCAGAAATACAAATACAGGAATCAAGAGAGATATTTTAAGAAGTAAATAATCATAAGGCACTAAACAAGTATAAATGTTTACTTTCTAATATGTGGAAATAAGATACGTATATGTGTGTGTGTATACATATACATATGTTATTTTATATATATAAAAAAATAGGTATTTCCCTTTAGAATTCTGTCATTATCAGGGGTTCAGAGAGAAAGTTTAATTAGACAGAGGGCCTGGGTGTTCTGTTTTGATAATCTTAAAAATGGAAAGGCAAAGGAAGAGAAATATTCAAGAGAGAGAGGAAGGAAAGCGAAATTACCTGATGTAATTGGGATCCACAAATGTGGAACTTTACACAAGCAAAGAGGAAGGTAGGGGGTCGGGGTACATGGAACTGGCTGTACTTGAAACTCTCCTCTGAACTGGTCAAAGTGGGGAAGGATATACATATACCTAGTTGGGTGTAGAAATACATTTCATTCAACAGGGAAACAAGGAAAGAAGAGAATAAGAGGGAGAATAGAAAAAGGGAGGTATTGATATTAAGCAAAACAAACTCTTGAAGAGGAGGGCAATGAAGAGACAGAAAAGTTTAAGAAAATAGGATGGAGGAAAATATACAATTAACAATCATAATTGAATGTGAATGGGATGAACTCACCTATGAAATGGAAGGTGATGACAATTGGAAAACAAAATTCAGTGATGTTGCGTACAGTAAACATGCTTAAAATAGAAAGGTGCATACATTTAAAATAAGAGATTAAAACAAAATCTGTTAATGCTGAAGTGAAAAAGGCAGGGGTAACAATCTCCACCTCAAAGCAACAGCAAAAGTGGACAACTTAAAAGAAATAGGGAAACTATATTTTACTGAAAGTTAGCACAGACAATGTCATTATTAAACATAAGCATCAAATGTCATAGCATTTAAATTCTTAAAAGGAAAGTCAAATGAGATATATGGAGAAATAATAAAACTAATATTGGGGGGCATCAGTTTACCCCTCTCAGACTGAAGTAAATCTAAACCAAAAAAATTTAATTCTAAAGGATAGGTCAAAGAATGAATAATAGAAACAGTCAATTTTATCGATAGTGACAACAGTAGGACAATATAACAAAATTTTTTAGGATGCAGCTAAATCAAGCAGCCCTTAGGGGGAAATTTTTATTTCTAAACATTTTAATCAATAACAGAGAGAAATAGTAGATTAAAGAATTGGCATGTAGCTAGAAAAAAAAGGTTTTTTTAAGCCTCAAATTAGAAATGCTGAAAAAAAAAATTCTCAGAATTGAAAGCCAGAAAACTATTGAATTAATAAATAAAGCTGGTGTTTAAAAATTTTGAATACTTTCAGGGCAGCTAGGTGGTACAATGAATAGAGCACCAGCCCTGGAGTCAGGAGGACCTGAGTTCAAATCCGGCCTCAGACACTTAACACAAAACTAGCCATGTGACCTTGGTTGGGCAAGTCACTTAACCCCAATTGCCCTACCTTCCCCCCTAAAAAAGAAAAAAGAATTGAACTCTACTTATTGTGTCACTTACATCTCTTCATCAGTTAGACTGAAAGATTCAGAAGTGGTTTCTTAAATTCCTAGTAAACTATGTCTACACAATTGCCTCTTATGTAATAATCTGACTGTCTTAGAGTACGGAATTAGGCATGTATGTTTTGGATATTGCCAGTGAGGTGGTTTGATTTACTTGACAGCATATTTTTGCAGGGAATTTGTTTTTCTTTCCTTTTTCTCCAGTAAAATGAAGGCTGGGGGGAAAATTGATTTCTGTTCATTTTTTAAAGGAAGAAAACAGATATAATTAAAAAATTAACACCACCACTCCCCCCTCCCCCCAAGGTTAAATATTGTCTTGATACCTAAACTAGAGAGAGTGAAAACAAGGAAGAAAACTATAGACTTAATATCTCTAATGAACATTGATGAAAAAAAAAAATCTAATATAAGCAAGGTGACCATAGCACTTATCACAGAGATTATACATCATAACCAGGGTAAATTTTTATTAAGAATTGAAGGCTTGGGGCAGCTAGGTGGCACAGTGAATAGAGCACCGGCCCTGGAGTCAGGAGGACCTGATTTCAAATGTAGCCTCAGACACTTGACACACTTACTAGCTGTGTGACTTTGAGCAAGTCACTTAACCCCAATTGCCCTCCAAAAAGCAAAAAAAAAAAAAAAAGAAAAGAATTCAGGGCTGGTTAAATATTAAGAAAATTATGAATATTGTTAACCATATTAATAATACCAACAAAAGCCATGATTATTTCAGTGGATGGAGAAGAAACTTTTGACAAAATTCAGTAACCATTCTTGTTTAAAAAAAAAAGTACAAAATGAAGGAATATATTTTCTTAATATAAGTAATATATTCCTTAATATAAGTAATAGTTATCTAAAGCCAAGAGCTAGCATTATAATGGAAATAAACTGGAAGCATGAAACAAGGACGTCTATTATCACCATTACTGTACAATATAGTACTAGGAATTCTAGTTATAGTAATAAGACAGAATAAATAGAATAAGCATAGGGAAAGAGCAACAATTTTCTTCTTTTTTCCCAAAATATGATGATTTCTTTAGAGAATCCTAGAGAGTCATCTGAAAAACTAATTGAAACAATTAACATCTTCAGCAGAGTTGTAGGATATAAAATAAATACACAAATCATCGGCATTTCCATATATTACTAGCAAAAAGAGAATATTAGGGTTATAAAACACTTTAAACAAGTAAAGACATTTAAATAATTAGAGAAATAGTAATTGTTTGTGGATAGGCTAAGTCAGTATAATAAATATGAAAATACTGCCAGATTTATTCAGTGTCTTCCCAAAAGTTATTTTACACAGCTAGAAAAAAAAATGACAATATTCATCTGAATCTGAAGTAACAGTCTAGCACTGTTAATCTTTATGATAATAGCTCACATTTATATAATACTTCTGATTAGCAAAATTATTATGGTTGTAAAAAAAAATTTAAGTTGTCTGGATCCATTGAAACTTTTTTTTTTTTTTGCAGGAGGGTTAATCTTGGCCTTTCGGGAGTGAATATTTTGTGGATTTTTGGAAAATAACTCACATAATCTCTTGATTTTCATCTCCTTTATTTTGACTGGTAATTAATGAAAAAAAGTGGGAAGGGAACCTAGCAGTACTAAATCACAAACTGTACTACAAAGCAGTAATCCTCAAAGTAATTTGGTAGTGGTTAAACAATAAGTTGATCAGTGGAACATTTTCTGTGGTATAAATTACAGAAGAAGCAAATAAGCACAGTAACCTAGTATTCCACAAATCCAGTGATCCTGGCTATTGGGACAGGAACTCAGTATTCCATAAACATTGTTGGGAAAACCAGAAGGCATTTTGACAGAAACTAGGCATAGACTAACGCCTCATACCACAAACCAAGTTAAATTCCAAAACGGATACATAACTTTAGTTGTAAAGTGACACCAGAAACAATTTAGAAGAGCAAGGAAAAAATTGCCTTTCAGATTGTTGTGTGATGGGTGAGTTTATGATTGAATAATAGAGAGTACTACAGAAGGTAAAATGGATGGTTATTACATAAAAAGTTTTTGCACAGACAAAACCAGTGCGACTAAAATCAGAAGAGAAGGGGCGGCTAGATGGCGCAGTGAATAGAGCACCGGCCCTGGAGTCAGGAGGACCTGAGTTCAAATCCAGCCTCAGACACTTAACACAAAAAAAAAACTAGCCTTGTGACCTTGGGCAAGTCACTTAACCCCCAATTGCCCTACCTTTCCCCCCCCCTCCAAAAAAAAGCAAAATAAAATAAAATTAGAAGAGAAGCAAGTAGTCATTGAATAATCAGTAAGCATTTATTAAGTACCTATTATGTGGTAGGTACTTTGCTAAGCACTGAGGATTTTTTAAAAGTATGACTCCCTGCCTTCAAAGGAGCTCTCAATGTAATGAGAGAAGAAAGCACGTAATATGAAGCTGACAGGCTGGGCAGGGGCAGGGGGGTGGGGTGGGTGGTGGTTGGTGGATGGTGGTATGAGGAGTTACCCAAGGAGGGGTAGGGGGTAATGAAGTTCTACAGTCAGGGTGGGAAACGATCTTAGCCAGTATAAGTTTCAGAGTTTCTGGAGATAATAAAATCTAGTCAGCAGGCTGGGAAATGATGAGGTGACTTCAAAGTTTCTGATCTAGGTCTCATTTCTAAGATGTTTAGGGATCTTATAAGAATAAGAGCCATTTCCCATTATAAATGGTCAAAAGATATGAACGGCAGTTTTCAGAGGAAGAAATCTATTTGAAATAGTGCTCTAAATTACTAATAATTAGAGAAATGCAAATTTAAAAAGTTCAAGTTCCACTTCATACCCATCAGATCAATATTTCTAAATATTGTTAAGTGGAACAATCCAGCATTGTTCATGTTTATGATAATAGCTCATATTTGAGGTAGTATCCTGGTTATCAAAATTATTGTGATTATTGAAAGAGACAAATATAGTCTATATAAAAATCCATTGAAACTCATTTTTTTCTTTACAGGAGGATTAATCTTGGTCTCAGGAGTGAATATTTTGTGGATTTTTGGAGAGTAACTTACTTATCTCTTGATTTTGAGCTCCTTTAATTTGATTGGATCAAATAAAAATGTCACCCTTTTTGAAGAAGATTCTAAAACTCCTATTGCTGCACAGTTGAAATAGGATATGTAACACACTCCAGACAAAATGAAAGCTGGGGTAGTAAGAAGCTTGTTGTCATTGCTAACTCTGACATCTTCTGTTACAAAAAGATCATCGACTTTGGTTTACATATATTTCAAGGTTTTGTAATTGTCTGCTATAAATATTGTCCTCTAGAGTTCCTTTGAAGAAAGTGTGTCAGCCTTTTAATAAACTAGGGTTTTGGCGGGACTTTCAGAAATGAAACCATAGGATTGTAGAACTACATACTGGGGCAGTTAGGTGGTGTGGTGAATAGAGCACCCAGCCTGGGAGTCAGGAGGCCCTAAGTTCAAATGAGGCCTCATATACTTAACACTAGCTGTGTGACCTTGGACACATCACTTAACCCCAATTGCCCTGCTGCTCCCCTCCAAAAAAGCAAAAACAAACAAACAAACAAAAACAGATACCTAAGGTAGTTCCACAATCCATTTTTGGTCTCTTGAATATTTTGGCATAAGTTCTTATCTTAAAGACAGTAAATTGTGAACTCCTTTGGTAATTTGTCCCCAAATTTCCCATCTTATTAATAACCTAAAACATAAAAGTTTAATAACTATTGGTTAAAATTAATTTATCAGAGATAGTAATACTAGTAAAAAGATTTTACAGTATTAGCTCCAAAGAATATGAGTTTAAGTTAAACTTTAAATTTGGACAGAATTTTATTCAGCTCTTTGGTTAAACTTCTCAAGGATATTGGGGATTAATGAGTAAGAAAGAATTTTTTATAACATTTGGTTTTAATTACTCAGATATACCATTGACAGTATTGTGTTATTTGAACTTTTCTGTTTTTTAAGATTAAAATGTCAGCCTACCTGTTTTAAACTCTCCAAAACAAAATTGTTAATGCCAGAAAAAGTACATTTTTTGTCTTCTTGCTTCTTTCAAAGAAGGGAAAGGGGATAAGATTGTAGATAATTGAGTGTAATAGTGAGTGTAACTCTAGAAAGGAAGCTGAGGATTACTAGGAGCCAGTATGGATTTATTAAAAATGTCATACCAAACTAGTTCCATTTCCTTTTTTTGACAATATTACTACATCTGGGGAATGCTGCCACCATACCTGGACTTCTGTAAGGCATTTGACAGCCTGTCATGATAATACTTGTGGATAAGATGGGCAAGTTTGAATGTCTGTCTAGTTAGACAGATAAATAGCTAACCATATCCAAAATGTAATGAGATTATCAGTTGTCTTCCTAGAGGAAGAACTCTAGTAACGTACTACAAAACTGCCATTAGCTCTATTTTTAATCAGTGAATTCAATAAAAGACAAATGGTATGTTCACAAGATAGAGCTGGTAGGCTAGCTAATATATTGGGTAGTAGAATCATCCAATCCCACTTGGTAAAATGATGGGCTCAATCAAGGTCAATATGATTGATAGTAAAAATGGCAGCTTAAAAAGCTAATGTGATGTCAGGGTGTATTTTTACTTTTGTGTAATGCTCTAAAGTTTACAAAGCACTTTGCTTACAGCAGCCCTGTGAAACATGTTAATGCAGCTGTTACCCAATTTTATAGAAAAGGTACCAGAGGGGTGGCTAGGTGGTGCAGTGAATAGAGCACCGGCCCTGGAGTTAGGAGGACATGAGTTCAAATCTGGCCTCAGACACTTAACACTTACTAGTCATGTGACCTTGGGCAAGTCACTTAACCCCAATTGCCCTTCTAAAAAGAAAAAAAAAAGGTACCAGAAAAGTTAGGTCACAGTGCTCATCGGGTCGAAGCCTACATTTGCCCTCTCTCTCCAAGTCCAGTGCTCCTTCCCCGGTACTGTATCTCCTCTCTAAGTAGCCTTTAGTGTCCATAAAAGGACAACAATTGTTCCACTTTTACTCCGCATTGATCAGATTAAACCTGATGTATTGGTTCTGGGCACCACAAATAAATGTATTTTTACTATCAATACGGAAACTTGTTTGTTTTAGGTCAAGGACATTGGCTGTGATGTCTTGGGAAAAAATGTAAACTGAAGTTGTTAGAAATGTTAAAATCTGTCAGATTTCAGTGGGTAGTAATTGAAAATATCATCGTAAAACAGCTGATGGGAAAGTATATAATTTGTTTTAAAATGTTTAAGACCAAAATACTAATGATGAAGCATCTTCTTTTATGCCTCCTACCCAGGATTTTTAAAAAATTAGACCCATGTTCACTTTTGTTTATATTGACAGCAACATTCTGCCTTTGGTAAGAGTTTACAATAAACATAAAATGTAAAAAACTGACTAAATGATATGCTTGGAAAACAACAAAAGATGTTTTCTGTGGGTATTAAGACTATTATTTGTATCATTGAACAGTAATTTGACTTTGACTTTTAACATGTTTTTATTTCAGTTCCATTCTAAGGTTAACCAAGTTTTGTCCTATACCTAACTCAGGAATCTGTTAACCTTTCTAGTATTACTACTGCCACTAAGAACACTGGTAAACAGTTCTGAGTTTGAATTTCCAGAAGAATGCCTTGTTTTAAGTGAAAAGGTTTTAATTACATTTATGTTTTTTTCTCTAATTTTGAAGAATTAAAAAAGATGTCTTAAATGTGTCACTTGAATTTTGGTTATGGAATCAGTCTACTTCTCTGCTTAGAAATTATGTTCATTCTGTTCGTCTTTTCCTTCCTTCCACCTCCCTCCCCAAACAGTTATAGGTTTCTGAATTTGTTGCTTGGCTGAATGGGGGTATTCAGCAGTCCTAATGGTCAAAATCTCATTTATGACTATCACAGCCACTATGCCGTCTGTAAAAGCCCAGTCTCCTTTCCTCCCTCCCCCCTCCAATGTGCCGCTGTCCAAATAATCGAAGACACAGCTTTCATCAGATCTCCATGTCTCAAAAACATAGAACCATAGAGCTTTATGAGCTGGAAGGGACCCTAGAAATGATTAGTTCAGCACCCGAACTGAAATGCCAGTACCTGCATTTTACATTTGGGAACAGCAAAGAGAGGTTAGAAGACTGAGGGAATACAGTAAATTCCCTGGTGGATCCCTGGAATTACCAGATATTGTTCTTTTGCCTTGAAAGTGAATCAGTGGAAAAGCATTTTATAAACACTCCACACCAAGATTAAAAACAAACCCTTTAGCCTTTTAATCCGAACCTTCTACAATATGACCTCAACCTACCTTTCTGACCTTAATTTCTTACCCTACACAAACCCATTGTTCAGCCAAAATGACCTGAATGTGCCTTTTTGTTTTCTGGCTTCTGTGCCACTGCCTCCTCACCTTCCTATGCCCATTTTTATTTTATTTTTTTGCTTTTTGGAAGGCAATTGGGGTTAAGTGACTTGCCCAAGGTCACACAGCTAGTTTTTGTGTTGTGTCTGAGGGCAGATTTGAACTCAGGACCTCCTGACTCCAGGGCCTGTGCTCTATTCACTGTGCCACATTGCCACCCACCCCCCATTTTTATTTTAGCTAGCCCCTAAGACATATTTCAAATCTAATGTACTCTGGGAATACTGACCACCCCAACTGGAATTAATCTTCCTGCTACAGTACTTTTCTATTTTTATGTGTAGATTGTCTTTTCCCCAACACTAGGGTCTTAAGTTCTTTTAAGAAAAGGATCATTTATTTTATGTAACTCGTAATTAAGTGCTTTGCACATGGCAAGTAGTCTATTGGTTGGTTTACAAATATTTTTAAATGCCTGTTACCAGGGACCCAAATATGAAGACTAGTATTTTTTTAACTACATGCACTGTCCTTAAATTCCCTCCGTTATCTCCTGCCCTTCCATTAGATTCCTGTAGCAATAGTCCATGCTCTAAATAAGTGGGCAGACAAAACCTAAACATGTTATATTACTTTATAATTATTAAATTGTGAGGTGTAAACTAACGGCCAAAGTTCTGAAAATGAAAGAAATGAGTGCAGTGGGACTGAGCAAGAATGTTAGCACTATTCCCCAGTAGCTGCATCCTGAGATGTTAGTCCACATGTTTCTGCAATAGTCTCAGAAACCACGGAATGTTATAGCTGGAAGAAGTCTTAGGGATCTAATCCAATCATTTTACAGGTAAGGAAACAGACCTAGGATGTGTAGTGACTTGTTGATCTGACTGCTAGTACCTACCCGTATATAAGTTACTAAGCCTTGTTCACTGCACGCTGACCCGTGTTCAGTCACCTGGAGGGCAGGCGCGGCAGCGGAAGGAACTTGGCTGGGATAGGTACATGTGAAGAAGGAAGCAATGAAATCCATAGTCGTGCTGCTTCTGCGGCAGGCGCACCTGCGATCAGCCGGGGAGAGCTCAGGTGGGACCAGGAGCCCTTTAAACGCCCAGTGGCGTAACTTATCCCCCACCCCATATCTTCCCGTGGGTGTTTTCCTACCTGCTTCCACAGGCGGTGGAACCGGGTCGGGAGGACAACAGTGGCTCGAGGGACCTCCTCGGGGCTACATCCAAGAACACCCCGATGAATGGAGCCTCTGGGACTCCCCTTTTGGGAAGAATATGTGGAGGCAGAGGCTTCCTAGCCTTCTCTTTTCAGATAAGAGTAAGCCAGGCAGGGTTGGAGCAGTTGCAGCTACCGCTCGGCCCCATTTCTACCTTCCTGGGGTGATTTTTGGACCTTGAAGAATCCAGACTCTCGCCGCATACAGCAAGCTCAGCTTCTTGTCTGCATCTGGAGTGGTCTTTCGTTGGCTGCTGGCTAATCTTGTGAGGAAGGTTGGATTGCCCAAGCAGTAATTTGTTAGCAAGGTGATGTCTCTGCTTTTTAGTATGCTATCCAGATTTGCCATCATTTATTGTTCATTTTATAGTGACTAATTTTATAGTACCTAATGTTTAGAGTGGCTGGGTGGTGCAGAGGATAGAGCAGGGGGCCTGGGGTCAGGAAGACTAATCTTCATGAATTCAAGACACATCTGGCCTCAAACCCGTACTAATTGTGTGGCCCTGGGCAAGTCACTTCACCCTGTTTGCTTCAGTTTCCTTATCTGTAAAATGAGCTGGAAGAAGGAAATGGTGAACCCCTCTGGTATCTCGCCAAGAAAACCCCAAACGGGAAGATTCCCCTGCGACTGATGGACAGCAGATATGATGCTTTATAGTTTGCAAAGCCCTTTACATATATCCTCTCACCTGAGCCTCACAACAACCCTAGGAGACAGGTGCTACAGGTATTATCTCCATCTCACAGAATGAGATGAGCCTGAGAGGAGTTCCGTGATTTGCCAGTGTTCATGTCACTAACAGGCATCAGAAAGGGGATTAGAGCCCAGGTTTCCCGCCTCCAGACACAGCTTTCTATCCACTCTGACACACAAAAGTGGTATTTCTTACTGAATACCAATGACTTGAGTTGGGTTTGCTTTTCTCCTCAAGAAATAACAAAAATAAACCATTTCCCCCCCCCTCAGGGCCCCCTTCTGTTCCACCCTCCTCACCCCTAAGCAGTTTTAGATGTTTCTCTGGATTTGGTTTGGAGAGCTGCTATTTTTGTCTGAAATGATGATCCTGGGAAAATGTTCAAGTCATTGAGATGAATAGTCTCTCTAGATTGCAGCCCTTAAAAAATAAAATCTGGTTATTTATCTGCTAGGGGGCAGTGTGGTATAGGGTCAGAAGATCTGAGTTCAAGAACCAGCTAACAGTTTTAGCACCTGGGGCAAGCAGCATAAAATGCACCTTCAAATGAACTTTATAATTCATAAAATGAAAACAATGTAAGAATTAAGACAAACTTGGTTGAGTGGGATAGGAAGTTAGGTACTAGTGTGGCTTTCTTTTATACTGCAGAAGGAATGTCTGCATTACATTTTTCATGTGCTCTAAAACCCAGTACTCTGTGGTAAAGACCCAGTTGCCCTGCTCAAATTAATGAATATAGTATGTGTAACAATTGGCTTCATTCTCCCCCATGGTCACTGGCTGCATCTCTAAATGATCATTCTCACATATTTGTTAACCCACCCTTTTTTAACATACCTTGTACAAGTCACTGGCTAGGATACAAGGTATTCTTCAAAGAGTTTATTATCTGATGGGGTATATGAAATTCTCATACTGACACATTATTAGTATTGTTAATTATTAAGAACCATAAGAAGCCAGGTGCTGCAGCAGATAGAGCACTAGGCCTGTGTAGCAGCAAGCACCCCAGCATCCCCCAGCGTGGCTGCCAAACCAGGTTCTTAGATCTGCTTTGCTAAAGGAAAGCAGCTCAAAATGGGTTAACAAGCTTACTTTAATCATCTGCTTTGCTAAAGGAAAGCAACTCAAAATGGGTTAACAAGCTTACTTTAATCAATCAAACATATATCATTTACCTAGTTCAGGGGGAAAAGGTCAGCACCCCGAACTTCAGAGTATAAAGACAGAAGTTACAAGATCAAGCAGACAGGCTTCCAAACTGTCCAACCATTACATCCATACCAAATCACAGTTACCAGAGAGGGAAGCATCAACATCTGGGTTTTCAAAGTGGGGGGGGGGGCTCTCAACAACGGCTGCCCAGAGTCTCATCTGGTCAAATCACACAACACTTCTCAAAGTAAGCCCCAAAGCAAAGCCTCACATCAAGGATTATATAGCTTTCTCCTGGCTCAGAGAATGTAACAACCCTCTTGACCCACAGCCCAATCACAAAGCACCAAGTTGTGGGTGTTCCTGAGAAACAAGCCTCCCACCACAGGCTCCAGGTACATTTAACCTAGGGGCAGGGAAGATCTTAAAAATTTACATTCCTATGACAGCCTGGAGTCAGGAAGACCTGAGTTCAAATTCATCTCAGACACTAGCTGTGTGACCATGGTCAAGTCACTTAACCTATTTGCCTCAGTTTCCTCAACTGTAAAATGGGGATAATCTTGCAGGGTTGTTGTAAAGATCAAATGAGATATTTGTAAGTTCTTATCACAGTACTTGGCATATAGTAGGTACTATATAAATGTTTATTAGTTCCCTCCCATAAGAATGATATAAATAAAATGCTATAGGGTGCATAGGAAGGAGAGACCACATTGGGCTGGGGTAATCTGGGAAAGAGCCAGCATTTGAGTTGGATGTTTAAGGATGGATAGACTTCTGATAGATTCAGATATGGATAGGAAGATGGACATCCCCTCAATTTCCAGTTCTTTGCCACAACAAAAAGATCTTCTATAAATATATTTGTACAAATCGGTCCTTTTCCATTTTTCCTTAATTTCTTTGGGATACAGACCTAGTAATGGTATTGCTGCTCAAACGGTACACACAGTTTTTAGCCCTTTGGCCATAGTTCTAAAATGCTCTCCAGGATGGTTGGACCAGTTCACAACTCTACCAGCAGTGCATTGGTGTCTCAGTTTTCCTGAATATCTTCCAACATTTATCATTTTCTTTTTCTCTCATCTTAGCCAATCTGATATGTATGAGGTAGTTGTTGTTTTAATTTGCATTTCTCTAATAAATAGTGATTTCAAGCATTTTTTCATATGACTGTGGATAAGTTTGATTTCTTCTTCTGAAAACTGTCTGTTCCTATCCTTTGACCATTTATCAATTGAAGAATGACTTGTATTCGTATAAATTTGATTCAATTCTCTCTCTCTCTCTCTCTCTATATATATATATATATGAAAAATGAGGCCCTTATTATGAGATACTTGCTGTAAAAAAAAAATTTCCCAGCTTTATGCTTTCTTTTTAATCTTGATTGCATTGGGTTTTTTTGTTTTAAAAAAAGACTTTTGAGTTTAATATAATCAGAATTACCCATTTCAGGGTGGCTAGGTGACACAGTGAATAGAGTACTGGCCCTGGAGTCAGGAGGACCTGAGTTCAAAAATGATTTCAGACACTTGACACACTAGCCATGTGACCTTGGGTAAGTCATTTAACCCCAACTGCCCTTCCTCCCCATCCAAAAAGCAAAAAAAAAAAAAAAAGAATTAGCCATTTTACATTTTATAATGTTCTCTGTCTCTTGTTTCATCATGAATTCTTCCCTTATCCATAAATCTGATAGGTAAACTATTCCATGCTTCCCCTTATCTTGGTATATGGTGTAAGGTGCTGGTCTATACCTAGTTTCTGCTATACCATATTCTAGTTTTCCCAGCAGTTTTTGTCAAATAGTGAGTTCTTGTCCCAAAAACTTGGATCTTTGGGTTTTTATCAAACATTAGATTACTATGGTCATTTACTACTTTGTATTGTGTATCTAATCTATTCCACTGATTCACCACTTTATTTCTTACCCAATACCAGAAAGTTTTGATGATTATTACTTTTATCATACAGCTTGAAATGTGGTACAGCTTGGGGGCGGGGGGGGGGGGAAGAGGGGCAGAGTCAAGATGGTGGAGTAGAAGCAGGACCTCCCCGCTGCTCTGGCTTCCACCTTCCCCAATCCATGTAAAAGGGGACTCTAAACAAACTTTGGAGCTGCAGAACCCACAACATGACACAGAAAAGCTAACCTCCCACTGAGTACAGCCTGGCAGGCCCTCAGGAATCAGCCACCCCAGCGCTCTGGAAGCCAAACCCAGGCCCCCTGAGAGCTGGAGGTTTTAGCCCTAGGGAGGGCCTGATCAGCCGCTGGCTGGAGGGACTCGAGATCACCAGCATCTGTGGCCATTTCCAGATTCATCAACACATAGATGTGAAGGACAAAGTGAGAGGTCAGTGCAGGCTGCACTTTGGGACCAGTAGTTGGAAGAGCATTGGCTTTTGCCCCCAGGGTGAGAAGCTGCTGAGCCGCCCAGCACAACCAGCATAGCCAGCACCATATGGCAGCTTCAGCTCCTGGCCTGCAGAGTGTAGGGGGACCAAGCACCAGTCTGAGGGGTAATTGCTCTTGCTTTAACCTGCTTGGATCTGGATTGCAATCTAGGGTAGAGGTTCTGGGGTATGTGTCCAGCTTGCCAGAGTGTGTGGAGGCCTCAGAGAGGGCACCCAACTAATACTTCCAGCAACTGAGAAAACCCAGTGTTTGGGATGAAAGCTCCCCTGTCTGGTGGCAGAGTCCTACTGTGGCAAAAAGCCCAGGGGTCAAGTGACTGAGGGGCAACGTGACCAGACAAAGGAAGCAAAACAAAAAGAAGACTCCTATTTTGGGGACAAAAAGGAGCAAAGCATGGAACAGAAGGAAGACAGTGAAGCCAGAACTCCTGCACCAAAAGCCTCAAAGGGAAATACAAGCTGGTTACAGGCCATAGAGGACCTTAAGAAGCAGATAAGAGAAGTGGAGGAAAAATTGGCAAGAGAAATGAGAATGATGCAAGAAAATTATGAAATGAGAGTCAACAGCCTGACTGAGGAAAATCACACCTTAAAAAACAGACTGACTCAATTGGCAAAAGAGGCTCAAAAAGGCAATGAGGAGAGAAATGCCTTAAAAAGCCGAATTTGCCAGATGGAAAAAGAATCTCAAAAGTTCAATGAGGAGAATCGTTCCCTTGGATTAAGATTGGAGCAAAGGGAAGCTAGTGACTTTAAGAGAAATCAAGATGCTGTTAAACAGATCCAAACAAATGAAAGAATAGAAGGCAATGTGAAATATCTCATGGGAAAAACCACTGACCTGGAAAACAAATACAGGAGAGATAATTTAAAAATTACCTGAAAGCCATGATCAAAGAAAGAACATAGAAATCATCCTCCAAGAAATTCTCAAGGAAAACTGCCCTGATGTTTTAGAACGAGAGGGCAAAATAGAGGTTGAAAGAATCCACCCATCACCTCCTGAAAAAGATCCCAAAAAGAAAACTCCTAGGAATATTATAGCCAGATTCCAGTATTCCCAGATCAAGGAGAGAATATTACAAGCAGCCAGGAAGAAACAATTTGAATATTGTGGAAGCACAATCATGATAACCCAGGATCTGACAGCTTCTACACTGAGGGATCGAAGGGCCTGGAATAGGATATTTCAGCAGAGGAGCTGAAATTAAAACCAAATCAACCAAGAATCACCCAGCAAAACTGAGTATCATGTTTCAGGGGAAAATATGGTCCTTCAGTGGAACAGAGGACTTTCAAGCATTCTTGATGAAAAAACCAGAGTTGAATAGAAAATTTAACATCCAGATACAAGAAGCAAGAGAGGCTTGAGAAGGTAAACAGGGAAAAGAAATCATAAGTCACTGATCAAAGTTGAACTATTAACATTCCTACATGGAAAAACAATAATTGTAATTGATGAAACTTTTCTAAGTGTGAAAATAGTTGAGGGGAATAGAAATATATATGTCTATTTCGGAGGGCATATGGGCGTATGAATACATGTGTGAATGTGTGTATATATGCTTATAGGTATAGAAAGATAAAGGGCACAGGACCAATTTAATAGGAAGGGATGATACTTTTCAGGGGAAATTAAGAGGTGAGAGAGGAATATAATGAGAGGAGATGGAGAGAGACAGAATGGGGTAAACTATCTCACAAAGAAGAGGCAAGGGTAAAGGGTTACAATGGAGGGGAAGAATAGGAAGGCAAAAGGGAATGGGTCAACCTTATTCTCACTGAATTTGGCTCGGGGAGGGAATGAAATACACACTAAATAGGGTATCTCACCCTACAGGAGAGAGGGGCCATGATGGAAGGGAGGGCAGGCTTGGGGGGAGGGAAGTTGGAAGCACCCACTTTTGAAAAGGGACAGGATCAAAGTAGAGAATAGAACAAGTGGGAGGTGGGGTAGGAGGGAGGGAAATATAGTCAGTCTTTTACAATATATCTATTATGTTAATGTTTTGCGTTAGCTACACATGTACAATCTATACTGAACTGCTTATCTTCCCAGTAAGGGTGGAAGGGAATGAATCTGGAATTCAAAGTTTTAAAATCAAATGTTTAAAATTATATATACATATATACTATTATTAATACTATCTTACATGTAATTGGGAAATAAGATATACAAGCACTGGGGCATAGAGTTCCACCATGCCCCACTGGAAAAGTCTAAGGGGGTATGGGAGAAGATATGGGAGAGAGCAGGTTGGAGGAGGGATTATCCTGTGGGACCGCTATTCTGGGGCGGTGGGTAGGGGAAAAACGGGGAGAAAATTTGTAACTCAAAATCTGGCGGAAATTAATGATGTAAATCAGAAGTTAATAAAGCATTTGAAAAATGAAAAAAAAAAAGAAATGTGGTACAGGTAGGCTACCTCCCTTCACACTTTCATTAATCTCCTTGATATTCTTGATCATTTGTTCTTCCAGATGAATTATTATTTTTTTCTAGCTCTATAAAATATTTTTTGGTAATTTGATTGATATGACACTGAATAAGTAAATTAATTTAGGTAGAATTATTTTTATTATATGGGCTTGGCCTACTTATGAGCAATTGATATTTTTCCAGTTGTTTAGATCTGACTTTATTTGTGTGAAATGTGTTTTGTAATTGTGTCATATACTTCCTGGGTTTGTCTTGGCAGGTAGACTCTCAAGCATTTTATATTGTCTACAGTTATTTTAAATGGAATTTCTCATTCTCTTGCTGCTGGGCTTTGTTGGTAATATATAGAAATGTTCACAATTTATTTGCGTTTATTTTATATCCTGCAGCTTTGCTAAAGTTGTTAATTATTTCAAGTAGTTCCATTATATCATCTGCAAAGAGTGATAGTTTTGCTTTGCTGGTATTTTTTGGAGCAAGAAGGATCAGCATTCTTTCTGCCCATTTAACAGGGCACAGTCTGCTCTTCCCAAAGATAATGAATGACACATGGAAATTCTCAGAGTTTTGCAATGTGACCACAGAGAGTAACAAACTTTAGAATTCCTCCTGCTCCTTGGAGCTTTGCAAGCTCAGTTGCTTCCTCTTCCCTTTTTTGTTAATTGATTGATGGGGCTGGTCCCCTAGGGAAGATAGATGAAAAAGACACAATTATTGCCTTCAAGGAGATTATAATCTAATCCTTCCATCAGGGTGTGGGGTGGTGGTAATACAAACTCAGAATTTTGATTACTTAGTTTTCCATTTAATTGAACAATTCTATTCATCAGACTCTATTATGCACCTTCCACATGCTGGATGCTGTAATAGACACAAGTTTTAATACTTCATAGTCCCTGACCTGGAGAAGCCTCTTACAGAGCTACCGTGTTTCCCCGATAATAAGACCTATCCCGAAAATAAGCCCTCCCCTTACTGTGTAAGATTCCTCTAAAATAAGCCCTCCCCCGAAAATAAGCCCTATTGAGATTGCTACTATAGTGAAGGTGATCTCCTGCGCTACACGCTACATTACGGTACCCTCTGTATGCACCATCCCCCGTCCCCCCCTTCCCGCGAAACGCACGCCGCGCTCCGAGCTGCATCCAATCAGAGCTGCAGCAGTGAGCACGTCATCCTGTTCTTCCCCAGTGATTTGCTTATTGAATAAAGGTACATTTTTTTGTTCACATTTACCTGTTTATTAAAATTGCTGTCAATGTTAATTAAAATAAGCCCTCCCCTGAAAATAAGCCCTCTGGTGTTTTTCTGTCCAAAAAAAATAATAAGACAGTGTCTTATTATCAGGGAAACATGGTAGGTAGGACGCACAAAAAATGTTGTGTTGTGTCTTTAAAGAGAGAATGGGGACTGCAGGAAAGATAATTTCTTTTGTGTATTGTATGTAGCTGTGAGAGTTGGGACAACTGATGGCTCTCTTCACTCTAATAACTCCTGTAATACAGTGGGGTTCTTCTGCCTTCCCTCTCTGATCAGGGAGGGTTTTGTTTGGAGGACATCAGAGGGCTGCATGGTGCCTTGTTCGTATACGTTGCTACAGTGGGCTACATCTCCTTGTTTCCACCCAGTCCCTCAGGTTGTGTACGGAGTTACATCACATTGTAGATACGCAGTAAGAATCCATGAAGCTTCCAGGGCTTTTGCTGGCTTTTCCCCTCACTTTTGCTCAAGCCTACTTACCTGGCGTGACCCGAGATTGCTCCATCACCATTAAACATTCTCTGAATTGCAGACCTCTTGGTGGAGTCTGGGCAGCACAGACAGAGGTAACATCCCAGCTCCCACCAGCATAGTTAAGTAGCATCCTGAAATCCTGGATCCCACCATGTACACATAGAACAGTGGTACTTAATCTGGGGTCCACTGACCCCTAGGGGGTGTGTAAATAGATTTCAGGGGTCTACTTCTTTGGATAGGGAAAAATTATATCTTTACTTTCACTAACAGGTGAGCTCCTTTAATGTGGTGAAGGAAATGTAGCATTTCCTTCCATTATGATTTTTTTTTTATTAATCCAAGAAGGGGCTTTACCATAGGCTTCACCAGTGTGCCAAAAAGATCCATAACACACAAGATAAGTTCTAAGAACCCCTAACCTAGAACCTGGAAGAGAGAAGAAGCATATAGCAACACAGCCAATTCAAGACCCATGGAAACAGAGTAAGTGTTTGACTCCTTCCTCCCTACCCCCAAGCTGACCTCATAGAAAGAACCATAGGACATATAGAATGTTATTGATAGAAGGGACCTGAGAGATCACTGAGTCCAAACCTCACATTCTACAGATGAAGAAATAGGCCCAGAAAGGGTAAGCAGCTTGTGCAAGGCAACAGCTAGTTAGTGGCACAGTTGGGATGAGAGCCCCAACCTTCTGATTTCCAATCCAGTTCCCTGTCTATGAAACCAAGAGTTCTGAGGGACTGATGGATGAAGGTAATTTTTTTCCTGATTAAACTTGATTTAGGAAAAATGGAATAATTTGGTATAAAAAAGTAGGTATTACCTTAATGAGACAAAATTAATGAGTATTGTCTCAACAGTAGAACCAGAAGTACAGTCCAACATGGCCAAAGTGTTGGTTTTGCCTGACTCCTTGTATTTGTGGGAGTGCTTCTACTCAAGGTGGTAAATTGAGGGAGGCAAAGAAGATGGAGGATTCATGAATATGGAGGGAAAGAGGAAATACTCTAACATCTTATTTATCATCATTAACTTGAGATAGTCACTAAAAATAAAGTCCCCAAACCTCCTATTACTTCTTGGTTTTAGTCTGCTTCTTCTCCATCTTGTCATTGGGACTGCTGTTGAACAGTCACGCTGATGCTGATCATGCCTTCATTCTTTTTTCTCATCTAGCATGGTGCAAATAAAGTGCAAAATAGCTTCATGACAGTAGAAATGGGGTGGGGTGGAGGAGAAAAAAAAGAAAAATCAAGAGATCCAAAGGGCTAAAAATAGGCTCATGAGTTGCTGATGTTTTTGATGTTGCTGCGATGGAAAGAAGGCTGGATTTGGAATTGAGGGGACCCGTATTAAAATTCTTCTACTTATTATCTTTAGAACATTGGGCAAGTCATTTAAACTTTCTGCTCTGGGCCTCAGTTTCCTCATCTGTAAAATTAGGAAGTTGGTCTAAATGGGCTCTAAAGTCCCAATTCTATGGTCTAATGAACTGGGTACAGTGGGTGGAAACCAGAGAAACAGATTCCAGCTCAGAATTCCTAATGGAGGTCCTAAGTGGAATGGGCCAAGTCGCTGGTGTTTTCCTCTTAACTTCGAGGCTATCTGGACTTGTTATATAGGAAATTCTTAGGTATGTGCTAGATTAAAAATATAATAATATAAGGTTTTCAAAGCATTTTACCATTATTGTCTCAATTTTATTTTCACAATAGTTCTGAAAAGGTAGGTACTATTATTATGTCCATTTTATAGATGAGGAAACTAAGGCAGACAGAGGTGTCTTGCCCAAGGTCACACTGCTGGTAAATGTCTGAAGCTATATTTGAACTTGGATCTTCCTGACTTCAGGCCCAATGCTCTCTCCATTGTACAACCTAGATGACTCTAGGTAACATTAAATGGCCTTTAAGGTCCCCTTCCACTGTGCAATTCTGTGAATGAAATATAGAATGAAGAACATCAAGTGTGCTCAGATTCTTCCTGGTGTGCCTTAGCTGTTTGAGTGTAAGAAG
>NW_027185784.1:12876452-13057796 GCF_028583685.1 Petaurus breviceps papuanus | reverse complement strand
GCTAAGAAGTCCTTGGGCCCATCCAAAGTAGAATGGACAGCACCAAGAATTCCTATGATGACATCACAAGGCTGCATTCTAACCCCAGCTCCACTCACTCTGCCTGAGGCCTAGAGCAGACCTGTTTGTACCCCTGCCCCTTGGCTTTTTAAGACCCCATGATAGTGTGATGCTACACTCCTTCGCACTGAAGAGTTCCCACCTTGGACACTAGTCCTCCAGAGGCTTGCCTGGGGATGCGAGGCAGCTAAAGCAGGGTGATCAGAAGCTGCCTGGCTCCTTTCATCCCTCCTAATCCTCCGCAGAGCTGCTCACTCCCAGGTGCTGCCATCACCAGTTGGACCAGAGTCCAGTGTGTGTCAACTGCCTGGTCAAAACTACCATCCTGGCGGAGAATGAGGTGGAGGCCAACAAGTTATCTAATAACTACAAGGTGAGTCTGCCTAGTACTGAGTGTGGGGAACTCTGCCCCTCCGTTCCCCTGATCCTCCAACATGGTAGCTCTTAGGGTTCCCCACCAAAGATCTAGCGGTTGGCGGCACAAAGGAGAAGGGCTGAAGGTAATTATGGTCTCTAAAGGGTGAAATGGACCTTGGCCTCCTGAAGAGAACCGTCCTATTCCAGGGACTCTGGTCAGAGCTATGTGTCCAGAGATATTCTCTGCAGGCTGTGTGTGGAGTTGCAGGTGATTGACTTGCCAGTGAGACAGCAGCAATGTCTATTCTAAGTTCTTGCTTGTTGAGGAAGGGAGAGGGTACAAAAATCACCTCATCTTCCTTCCTTCTCTCTAAATTACTCTCAAATGTAAGATCTAGTAAGTAGAAAACTCTGAGGCTAGGGATAACACAACAACAACATTTATATAGTGCTTTAAGGTCTGCACAGTTATTTTAAATTTGCTATCTCCTTTGATCCTTACAACCCTGGAATGTAGGTCTTATTATCACCCCCATTTTACAGATAAGGACACTGAGGCACAGGGAGATTACATGACTTGCACAGAACTACACAGTAAATGTCTGAGGATGGATTAGAACTCGGGTCTATATGATTTCAGGTAAGGGCAGCTAGATGGTGCAGTGAATAGAGCACCAACCCTGGAGTCAGGAGGACCTGAGTTCAAATGCCACCTCAGACACTTAACACACTTACTAGCTGTGTGACCTTGGGCAAGTTATTTAACTCCAATTGCCCTGCCTTCCCCCCATCAAGAGAAAGAAAATATAAATGATTTCAGGTTCAGCTTTCTAAGCCCTGTGCCATCTAGCTGCTTCCTAAGATCTATATGTCCTACCCCCCCCCCCCCGCCATAATCTTCCCCCACAAGCTTCACATGTTGCTAAAAGTTGATGATGACTATAAAGTACTTTATAAGCATTAAAGCACTCTAAATGTTAGCAGTTGCTACTAAGAGAAACCCTCACCGCCTCCTTTGGGCTTTGCATTGGAAGCAGGTCCAATGGCTTTTTGGATGGGTTTTACATGTACAAACCAAACTCTGCTGGGAACTGTGCCTGAGTGAGCTCAGCAGGGAAGGCTGGACCTTGATGGGGTTCTGTTGAGGAAGAAACAGCAACATACAGAGACCTGGAGATGGAGGGGGATGGGGGAACAGCAGGGGAAGGGCTGCTGTCCCTGCATTTGCACACTGCCCCCGTGCCTGGAATGCACCCCACTTCCTCTTAGGATCCAAACTCCAGAGCCACCTTTTACAGAAGCCTTTCCTGATTGCCCCCTTCCCTAGCCTCCAGCACTACTTCCCCAATATCCTTGTCTGTGTTTTGTCTTTATGTAACTGCAGCATTTTCTTCCATATTGTCTTCTTTCCTTAAGCTTCCCAAATCACTCCCTCCACACATCTCCGTTCTTTCACCAAAGGACCTTATCTCACAGTTTACTAAGAAAATAATTCACTATGAGCTTCTTTTCCCCATCTCAAAAATCCCATAATGTCATCCATCCCTCATTCTTTGATTATTTTTTATTCATCTCTGTTGAAAAGATGACCCTTCTCCTCAACAAGGTCAACCACCTATACATGGTCCTTTGGTCCCATCCTCTCCTGTGTTTTCCTGCAGATTGCCCCAGTAATCATTACCTGACTCACTCCTCCTATCTTTCCCTTCCTTTATCTTTTCTCTCCCTCTCTCTCTTTCTCCCTCCCTGTCTCTCTTTCTCTTTTTCTCCCTCTCTTCCTCCCTCTCTCTTTCTCCCTCCGTCTTTCTCTCTCTCTCCCTCCCTCTCTCTCCCCCCTCTCTCTCCCTCTCTTTCTCCCTCCCTGTCTGTCTTTCTCTCTCTCCCTCCCTCCCTCTCCCTCCCTGTCTCTCTTTCCCTCCCTCCCTCTCCCTCCCTCTCTTCCTCTCCCTCCCTCCCTGTCTGTCTCTCTCTCCCTCCCTCTCTCCCTCTCCCCCCTCTCTCTACTTCCCTCTCTCTTCTCTCTCCTCTCTGTCTCTTTGTCCCCCTCTTTCTCCCTTTCTCCACCTCTTTCTGTTTCTAATATCCACTCTCTCCCTGTAGTGTCCAGCCTCAGAGCCTGTGGGGTCTTGGGCAAGTCACATAACCTCTGTTTGCCTCAGTTTCCTCATCTGTAATAAATGGTAATAATAATCGCACCCGTCTCCCAGGGTCGTTCTGAGGATCAAATGAAATAATAATTGTAAAGTGCTTAGCACAGTGCCTGGCACATAGCAGACATTATGCAAATGTTTTCCATTGTTGTGTTGGTTCCTTTGCTGCTGCCTATAAATTTGTCCTCTAGTCATTTAAAAAAAAAATCACTAGGAGGGTGGCTAGGTGGTGCAGTGACTAGAGCACCAGCCCTGGGGTCAGGAAGACCTGAGTTGAAGTCCAGCCTCAGACACTTAACACTTACTAGCCATATGACCTTGGGCAAGTCACTTAACCCCAACTGCCCTGCCCTCCCCACCTCCAAAAAGCAAAAAGCCCTACCGTCCTCTCAAATTATCTGTTTTACTTCCTTCCTCTTTTGCCAGCTGAACTAGCTGGAACAAAGCTGTTGGCCTCTGCTTCTCACTCTTGGAAGTCTGGCTTCCAGGCCCCATCATGGGCTCTGGGACTCCTAATGATCTCTTCATTGCTAGGCCCTGTTGTCATCCTTCCGGCCTCCGTGGGCCTTTGGCAGGCAGACCCCACCTCCTGGATACCTCCTCCTTTCTGGGATCTCTGATGCTACCCTTTCCTGCTTCTCCTCCCTGGTCACTCCTTCAGAGTCGTCTTTGCGGGCTCATCGTCATTCTCATGCTGTGTAAATACAGGTTTTCCCCGAGACCCTAGGGCCTCTTCTCTCCTAACTCTCTCACTTGATGACCTCACCAACTTCCGTAGGGTTTCAGTCGTGTCCAACTCTTCATGAGCCCATGTGGGGTTTCCTCAGCAAGACACTGTGGAATGGTTTGGCATTTCCTTCTCCAGCTCATTTATAAAGATGAGGAAACTGAGCCAAACAGGCTTAAGTGACTTGCCCAGGGTCACACAGCTAGTAAATGTCTGAGCTGGGATTTGAACTCGGGAAGATGAGTCTTCCCAACTCCAGTCCCGGCCCTCTATCCACCATACCACCTAACTGCCCATTCTTAACATATGATGCGCCAAATCCTTCACTCTGTGTTTTTGTGCTGACTTGTCATTGATGGCTGGAAGATACTCCCTCCTTACCTCTTAAAAACCCTTGTTTTCTTCAAAAATTCAGCTTAAGTGCCAACACCTAGGTGAAGTCTTTCCTGATTTCCAGTCCCCCTCACGTGCCCCTGCACCCTCCCCTTCCAGTTGTCTTGTATTTACATATTTTGTGTTGGTCTCCCCAGGACCTGATATAGTGGCTGAAATGTATTAGGTTCTTAATAGATCTTTGTTGATTGATTTTCTGGTACTGATGAATCTGAACCATGATACTGGTGAGAGACTAGGACCTAAGATTTAAATGCATTGCCTAAGGCATCAAGTTGTCTTTTTTCCATCACCCCTTTTCTAATGGCTGGTCCTCACTCAGTGTTCATTTTAACCTGATTTTACTACAAAAAAAACTTTATCAAATTGCTCCCTATCTTTGGGAAGGGAGAGGTAAAGGGGGTGGGGGAGAAAATTTGGAGCTCAAAATTTTCTAATGAATGTTAAAATTTATCTTTTTGTATAATTAGAAAAAAATACTATTTAAAAAACAAGAAACTGAATTTGCTATGAGCAAGAGCAGATTCCTTGGCAAAGCTAATAAATCTCTTTACTTTAAAAAAAGAAAGAAAATGTTAAAGAGCAAATGAGATGGTCCCAAACCAGTGTGGGTTTCATCTTTGGTTGTTCGAACCTAGCCCTGGGGCTTGTACATTGCTTACCTTTCCTAAAAAGGAATTAAGCAAACCTGGAGATGCATTCGTATGGGAGAGGGCTCTCCCGTGCGGTCTCTCCTAGCCCTCTCCTCGCATTTTTCTCCCTGGAAGTTTGGTTCCAAGAAGTGGAATAATCATGTGACTGCTCGGCCCTGGGAAGACCGATCCGAGGCTGTGAGGGCGCTCCAGGATGATCTGTGCACCATCAGAAGCCCTCCTGGTAGGCTGCCTCTCACAGCGGCTGGGGCTGGGGTGGGGAACACAGTTTGCCAGACTGTCCCAACTCAGCTCTGAGGAGACGGGGAGGCAAGGCAGACTTACTAGCAGTGGGACCATGAAAGAAAGAGAGAGCGTGGGCCACCAAAAACACTAGTGGTGTGATGGGGCTTCCCTGGGAGTGTGGACACGCCCTCATCCGGCGGTTTCTGTCCTCAGGCTCCACTCTGACCTGGGGGAATGTCTTCTACGTGTTGCTCTTCGGCTGGTGGCTCTCCCTGGTCTACCTCCTCATGGCTGTGCTGATGTTTCTCACCATCCTGGCAACTCCTTACGGTTCGTCTTCCTAAAGGGATGGGCCGTCCCTAGACTTGGACTCGGTCATCTCCACCGTGATTTAGTACAGTGGAGAGAGTGGGGACCTGGAATCCAGTCCACACTCTCATACCTACTGCCTGTGTGACCTTGGGGCGAGTCATTGCCCTCTCTTGCCTGTAAAACAGAGATGATGATAACATTTGCCCCATCCTCCTGTGCAGGATTGTTGTGTAGTGTTTCATAAACTTGAAAGTCCATACTGTGTGTAGGAGCTGCTATTTATTTCCAGAATAAAACAACTAACTATGGGAGACTGGCCTATGATAGACTTCTCAGGGGCCATTCATACTCCCATGGTATCTACCTTTCTGGTGATTTTTTTTTTCTGAGCTGAAATAGTGGGGTGGCAGAATTGGGGAATCTGCAGCTAGCTTTTCCCCAACCTGATCTCATTTCAGCCCACTTTTACCCTATGGCTCACAGAATCCCATATAACCTCAGAGGTCATCTGATCTAATCCATACCTGAACAAGAGTCCCTTCTACAATACCTGTGACAAATGGCCATCCAGCCTTAGCTCAAATACCTTCCTCTATCCATCTTGTGAAAAGGAAGGTCTTTTCAGAACTCACTGGGCCCTTCCCCCTCCCATTCTCTCTCTTGCCTACAGGGAAACTATGCTGGCATCTTGCTGGATATTTGCTCTGGCCATTTGATAAAGTGATCCAGAAGGTATAGAAGGAGAAGGGTGGGAGTAGGGAGGCAGAGGTGGTCATAGACAGACCCAGGCAATGTTGTGGGTTGGGGCAGAGTGGGAGGAGTGGGAGACAGAAAAAATTCCACTTTAGGAGTTGCCGAGGGTGTTTAGAAAATTAGTCTTTGTAGGCAAGACACACCTACCTCCTTCCCCCAGTGGGGCTAGGTAAGGCCTAGCTTGGGGTTTCTAGGAAGGGCTTTTGATTCCTTCTCCATTATTTCATGTTGAGGGGTTGGATCTGCACATATGTGAAGTCTGTGAGGCCTCCGATGCCTCCTGTTCCCTGTGAGCACACATAACTGCTTCTTTCTAAATAGTTGGTCAACATATAAAACTCTTACCTACCGGGTACCTTGGCTGTACCCAGAAGTGCTCCTGGCTGCCTGACTTTTTAAGTAAATACTCTGGTTTTTGTTTTAAGATTCCTTCTCTGACCTCCTTTTTCCTTCTTTCAGAAACATTTCTCCCTTAGGTTGTGCAAGGATGCCAGTAACCGTGATTTCTCTGAATTAGAGACCAGCCCACTTCTCGACCACCTTGATGGGCCACTCAGGGTTCAGAAAGTGTACTCAAACCACCCCAAATATAGTTACTGGGTAAGCTGTTCCCTTCATGCTTCCCCTTCCCTTCTCTCTTCAATCCTTGAGATGTAACGATCAGGGACCTGGAATTTTTATATCCTCTTTCTGTGCCTTCCATACCAACACATTTTTTGAGCAGTGTGTTCTTCTCTTGAGTTGATTTCCTTCATTGCTTCCAATATTTTCCATCATGAAATGGGATCAGAATAAATATTATCAACAGTATAAAAGGCACCTAATTACTGTAGGTTGTTTAAAAAGGCACTGGCTTAAAATCTTTGCTTGTTCTCCATGAAGACCAAGGATCTGTGAGGACAGGGTCAAACAAAGCTTCAGGATCCCCCATGTGAGTTGTTGGCATGGAGCAGCTTGAATAGGTCATTTCCTTCTTGATCTTCTATTGCTAGTACCAAGTCAGCACTTACATATGGCTTTTCCTGGGCTACCCTGTCCTGGTCATCATTCACAGCCTTATCTGCTGCTTTTCCTGGCTCCTGGTGTTCATTATTCCAGTCGCCAAGATGAATGCCAGGATGGTGGCCAAGATCCTACTGGCAGACCCAGAGCAGGTGCACGTGCAGGCGATAAAGGTGAGGTGTCCTTGAATGGAGGTGAGAGGCCACACCTACCTGGGGGGATAACCTCTAGTAGCTGTCTGGAAGGCCAGTGTTACTTAGACATATTTAGATACAGGCAAATGAGGAACATCAGCTCAGACCACATCAATCTAATCCTTAAGGCAGCATTGTAAGGAAAGAAGGGTAATCAATTAGAAAGCAGAAAATCTAGATTCAGATCCTTTCTCTTAGAAGCATAGATTTTACAGATGAGGAAACTGAGGTTCCAGAGAAGTTTGGTGTCTTTCCCAAGTTCACAAATGCAATAAGCAGAAGAGTCACAATTTGAACCCAGGACCTCTAATTCCAAATCTGGCCCCCTAACCACCTACTCTACCATTTTCCAATTGTATGACATTGGGCACATCACTTAATTTCTTAAGAAAGATTTCCTGATCTGTAAAAATTGATGTGATAATATTCACACTACCTTACAAGGTGGTTGAGGGAAAACGTGGAAACTGAGAAAAGTAGTGTGTAGAGTCTGAAGCTCTCTGTCATGAGTTACTCATGTTGTCTCTAGCCTTCTGCCTTCAGCTGATGCTGGGCTAATTTGAACTCCAGATATAGTTAGAATCTGAACTTGTATCTTGTTGACTGCAGAGGAAAGTTTGAGTTTTGATTGTTATTGATCTTTCCCCACATCTCCCCAGCCCCTGGAGGTAGGGAGCCTAGGATGAGAATAGCTGGAGTTGGAAAGGGCCTTGTAGGTCATATCTAGTCTACCCCCCTGACCCCCATTTTACAGATGGATGGAAGGCAATGCCTAGAGAGGGTAAAGTGGCTTGGCCAGACATTAGTGGCAGATGGGAGACCAGACCTCAAGCTCTCTTACTCAAAGTGGAAGGGCAAACACATACCTGGGAATCTACTTTCCTCCCACTCTTAGGATAAGAGGTACAAAAAAGAGGGTCCTATAAGAGATCTCTGGGACTTAAGGCTCAAGTGTCTTAATGAATCTTATAGGCCATTTTGTTTTCATAGAATTGTTGGAAGTAGAAAGCAGAGTTCAAATCCCAAAGGACGCAGCCAGCCCAAGTCTAGCTCTGGCCCCTTCTGCCCACTTCTATCATTCCTTCACAATGCTGCCTTTTTGGTCAACAGGAAAATACAGACCTACCTCCACTCTCTCTGCATTCCTATTCCCTGCTATCTTTCTAGGACCCTTTTGCTCCATATGAATGTGGAAGTAGGGGAGGAATATGCCATGGCATTCAATGAATCAGGGAAAAGTCCAAGACCAGAGCCAACATACCCAACTCCCTACACTCCAAAGGGTTGTAGGAGGTACAGATTGGGGGGAATGTTAGGGAAAACATGGAGGGGAGCGGCCAATGGAATAGACCTCTGGAAGAAAACTCACCCTTCTGAATATCTTCTGTCACCCTCCTCCACAACCACAACTTTAGGCAGAGGCACCCTTGGATGCTGACGCCCTTCTGTGCTGCTGTCACGCAGCTAACTCCTACTACTACAAATATACTGTGGATGGTGTTAATGTCTTTGCTGTCAGTATCCTTTGCTGTGTCAAAAAGGTGGCCACAAATGCTATTCCCCCACAGTAGCTCTGCAGCTGGAAATAGTGGGAGAGGACAGACTGAATCTG
This sequence comes from Petaurus breviceps papuanus, assembly GCF_028583685.1. Lineage (NCBI taxonomy): Eukaryota > Metazoa > Chordata > Mammalia > Diprotodontia > Petauridae > Petaurus > Petaurus breviceps. The sequence continues at coordinate 13,049,358 of NW_027185784.1, read as the reverse complement.
GGAAGAGGAAGAGTATGGTGGTGAATGAGGAAAACTCATCCCCAAGTGGAAGGGAGCAAGGGGCCAGATGTTTGTTTTTAAGGAAGTTTTTTTTTTTGGGGGGGGGAAGGGGGCAATTGGAGTTAAGTGACTTGCCCAAGGTCACATGGCTGGTTTTATGTTAAGCGTCTTAGGCAGGATTTGAACTCAGGTCCTCCTGACTCCAGGGCTGGTGCTCTATTCACTGCACCACCCAGCCATCCCTTTAATGAAGTTTTACAAAAGGAAGGAAATGGGAACACATCATGAAGGTTGATACCAGATCTAGGGATAGGGGCCCTGACTCCCTGTAGATAACTCATTTGATTTGTTCTGCTTGGGGATGGTGTCCTCCAAACAGATCTGTTTAGAGACATAAGATAAACTTTTCAATGAGCATGGAGTCCTGTTCCTTAACCCATTGTCTCCAGACCTCCTGCCCCTGGTACTCGTGACCTTGATCTTGGGCTACATGGACAGCCAGAACCAATACACCAGCTCTCTGGCCAAGTTCACCCTTTCCCTCCTCTCCATCATACCCCTCTCTTACTTCAATGGCATGGCCATCGCCAGGTAAGACTGAGGGTGCTCAGAAGCTGCTTGTGCCTTCCTCTGTTTTCTACATCCAGACCCCCCAAGAGGCAACAGAGTATAGTAGAAAGAGCCCTGGGCAGAGAAGCTAAAGACTTTGGAATCGAGTCCTAGTTTTGGCATCAACAAGCTATGTGGGTAGCTAGCTGGACAGCAGATTAAGTGCTGGGCCTGGGGCTGGGAAGACTCATCTTCCTGAGTTCCAATCCAGCTTCCAACACTAGCTGTGTGACCCTGAACAAGCCACTTAACCCTGTTTGCCCCTGTTTCCTCATCTGTAAAATGTGCTGGAGAAGGAAATGGTAACCACTCCATTATCTCTGCCAAGAAAACTTCAAAACAAGTCGGACACGACTAAAATGACTAAGCCACAGCAAACAAGCCATGTGAATGCATCCAAGTCACTTGACTCTCTGAGTCTTGGCTTCCTCATCTGTAACACTGTCAGGAGAATGCTTTGTAAGTCCTTCAAGTGCCATGTGAATGTAAGAGGACTTGGCATTGGGGGCCTGGATTTGAATCCCACCATAGACATTATCTGCATGACCTTAGCTAAGTCAGTTTTCTCATCTGTAAAATGAGGTTAATAATGATTATTGATTTTTGATATTGATCTAATATAGATAATGAAATCAGTGCCTCCCTTAAAGTTGGTCTAAGGTAGGGGCTGTGCAAACCTTAACTATAAGTAGTTTTTATCGACAGATTGGGCTCTAAGGCATTCTAGTTTCAAATGCAACAGGCTGCCTGGTTAAGCAGTAAGTATTCCATGGCCGGAGGTCAAAGGATGGAGAGTGGGATGGGGGCCTCAGAGGCAATCTAGTCCAAACCCTTCTTTGTTACAGATGAGGAAACTGAGGCCTATGGAGATAAAGTGACTTGCCCAAGGTCATACAGGTAGTATAGGATTTGAACCCAGATTCGATGACTCCCAAGTGAGTACTCTTTATTACAATGCTCAAATACAGGCTGAATGACTTGTTACAGGTCTTGTAGCAGTTTATGCATTGGGCAAGGGCTGGATCAGTTGATGTCTGTAGTCCTTTTCAACTTGGAGGCTGTCTGACTCTGTGATGAATGTTGAGTGACCCAGAAATATCAAAGTCCCTTGCAGTGACTCTGGCTTGAGGGGAAGGATGGTATGGTGCTGACTGTACTGAACTGTGTGGCCTCTGTCCTGTTTCTGTGCTAGGGACCTTCTCAGAGTACTGCAACCCCAGTGAGGTAACAAGGGACAGGGGTCTTGAGCCCTGATTTTTGTCTTGGTTCCCAGCATTTCAGCTCAGAGCACTTTCGCCATGGGCGCCGTGGTGAACGCCACGTTTGGCTCCATCGTCGAGCTGACCTTCTATATCACTGCACTAATCAAGGGGGCCCAGGAAGGGAACAAATGCTATGAGGAGGTGGTGAAGTCTGCTCTGACAGGCACCGTGCTGGGCTGCATCCTCCTTGTACCGGTGAGTCTGGCCAAGATGGTTCCTCACGCCTCTTCAGAACAGGTATGGAGGGCTACAGGAACCTGGGAAGGGCAGAGACCAAGTTTGGAATTCTCACACTTGGCTTATGAAGAAGTTCCCATGGTCCCAAGCATCCCAATCCCTGAGCCCAGGAAGGACGAAAGATCTGAGAGGTTAATTTGGGCTTCTCTGCTCTTCTGGACATCCCCTCCCTCCAAAACAAACTCATGGGCTTTTATCTCTAGAGCTGGAAAAGCCCTAAGAGACCATAGGATTCAACTCCCTCATTTTTCAGGTGAGGCTAAAGGCCTACCCTAAGATCACACAGGTAGTAAGTAGGAAAGACAGGATGGAAAGTCTAATCCTTTAACCCCAGAGTCAGCCCTCTTTCCCCACACCATGCAGCGTCTCATTAAAATCAGTCTGCAAACATTAACTCATTAAAAAAATGTTTATTGAGCACCTACTATGTACAAAGCACTAGAGGTTATACTAAGAAAATGAAGACACCATGGCTCTTCTCACAGAGCTTATAACATCCTTTGAATATGGAGAGTATTGTAGGCTTCAAAATGTCCAAAACGTCTTCCTCTGGACCCTGAGGGTCCATATTCTGGTTCGCTATAGAGCTCTGCCTCTGATGGAATACCAACAGGCACCCCTGTCTACTCTCCTTGTACTGTGTCCTTTTCAAAGGATGTGTTCTGAAAACTAATGTGGTTTTTGTCATTGAAATCTGCCTGTAAAAGCCATGGGAGATATTTATTGTAACAGTGTGCCTTATTCCAGCTCCATTGTGCTCTCTGTGAATGGCCTCCTACTTGGTCAGCCCCCAAGGTCTAGCTTAGCTCTTGTAATAGCTGTAACACAAGGTGCTTCCTCTGACAGCTGATCAGTTCTGTCGCTCTCAGCTTTTTGGCGATGGAAACAGGTAAGACAGATGATCTACGTGGGTCTTTTGCTTCAGGAGAGAAACCCATGGAAATAGAAAACTTAAGAGCCACTGCCCTGGAGAAGTTGCTCTCGAGGAAATTCTTTTCTTTTTTTGGAGGGGGGCAAGGCAGGGCGAATGGGGTTAAGTGACTTGCCCAAGATCACACAACTAGTGTTAAATGTCTGAGGCTGGATTGAGAACTTGGTCTTGAAAGCAGGGGTACTGAACTTGGGTCTGTGAGCTTGTTTTTCTTGATTACTATTTTATTAATTGTCCTGTTTCCTTTGTAATCCTATGCATTCTGTTTATATATATTTTTTAAAAAACAACATGATTTTAAGAAAGGGGTCCATAGGCATCCCCAGACTGCCAAAGGTGGGGTCCTAAAAAAGATGAATAATTCTATTTAAAGCAGAGACAGTCTTATTTTGCTATTTATATTCCCAGCACTTTGCACAATAAATGCTTTATTTTTTTTTTTTAAAGGAAGGTGGTCTCCAGCCCTTTGTAAGATAAGGAATCCTGTTTTGGTAATCATTCCTATTCAAAAGCTCACCAGCTTGCCACCAGATGTGGTGGAACAGGTCAAGCTATCGCTTGATGATGCAATATCTTTCTCTAATTTGAATAAATTGAGATTTTTGCCTGTCATTGTTTTCTTTTCAAACTGGGCTTGCCTCTAGTGAAATGGCAGGTGCTGAAAGCTGCATTTGTCAACACAGCTGACTAAATCACAGCTGCATGACCAGATCTTTCCTTTGTAATCCTATCTGCTCAATACCTGGTCTCAAAGATCTCACCCATTCCCATGGAGTCAGTTCTCTAAACCAGTAAACATTTGTTAAGTGTGTGCCAAGTAGGGGGATGGGAACCACAGAAATTTAGGTAAGATGTGGTCCCTGCTCTCAGGAGCTCGGGGTGATAAATTACCAACAGTCCTTTGGTTTGGCTTTCTCTAATGTAATTTTTTATGTAATAAATTATGTAATATTGTCCATTAGAGTTATGTGAGGTCTAAGGTGAGGGGCTGGGGAGGGAGATCATTATCAGTCCATTTTCTGGCAGAGATGACATCTGAGGTTTTTTTTTTTTGCTTTTTTGGAGGGCAGTTGGGGTTAAGTGACTTGCCCAAAGTCACACGGCTAGTAAGTGTGTCAAGTGTCTGAAGTTAAATTTGAACTCAGGTCCTCCTGACTTCAGACCAGTGCTCTATTCACTGAGCCACCTAGCTGCCTATCTGAGTTGTATTTTAAAGCAGAGGTGTCATACTCACAGTGTGTACAAAACTCCCTAGTATGACCTAAACCAGATTAAAGATGCAAAATCAATAAAAACGTAATATAGATAATGGTGATTTGTGGGTTTTTAGTCAACATGTGGCCTGCAAGGATCTTTTTCTAGTTGAGTCTGACACCAGTGCTTTTAAGTATGGGTAGGAATTATACAAATAAAGGGGAAGGGAGGAGGGCAGAATGATATTCCAAGCACTGAGAAAGAAAATGAGAACAGACAGTCCTCAAGGTAAAGTTTAAGCATGGTGGGAAGAAGGACATTTGGCAGGGAGAAAGAGCAGGCTAAATTTGGCTGAAGCACCTACTGTGTGGAGAGGAGCAATATAAGAAATCTGCTGCCAAATTAGGGCAGGTCTTAGAACTTAGAACTCACTTCAATCTGTGTTGACGATGTGCCAAGCATTGGGGATGCAAAGGAAGCAATGAGAAATAGGCTGCCATTCTAATGAACTATTTTCCAAGTCTTAAGAAAAAATGCAGATTAAACATTATTTTTCACAGGCCAAAGTGAAACTTTGTGAACTCATGGGTTCCCTCTTTGTGGAGGGCCTCAAGCCAAGGTTGGGCGGCCACTGTTGGGATGACATAATGTATATGTTCGGGTTTGGCTGGAACTAGATGTCCTCAGGGACTCTTACAATCACCAGGGCTCAAATCAGTCTTGGCTCTTCCTTACTATTATTCACGTTCAATCACTGTGGCAGTCCTGTCAATTCTTCCATTCTATTTCTCTTATCCATCCCTTTCTCTATGGCAGTGTCCAAAGTGTCCAAAGTTTCAGCAAAATTCCCCATCAGCTTTACCCAGATTTAAAATGTTTAATGAAAGAAAATTTTAAAATACAGCATGATGTTAACTTGTGGCTTTCTGGGTCAGTCTGCAGCCCTCAGGGATGTTTCTATTTGAGTTGGATACTCCTGCTCCATGGGATATCACCCTGGTTCAGGATCTTAATGACAAGAACATAGTTTTAGGGGCGGCCAGGTAGCACAGCGAGTAAGAGCATGGGCTCCAGTGTTGAGATGACCTGGGGATCGAATCCGGGCTCAGACACTTAGCACCCACCCAGAAACACCTGGCTGTGTAACCTGGAGCAAGTTACTTAACTTTGCTTAAAAAAAAAAAGAACATAGTTTTAGGATGGGAAGGGACCTTAAAGGTCATCTAGTTGAATGTGACCATTTCACAGATGAGGAAACTGAGGTCCAGGGTGGTAGGTGACTTGACCAAAGCCTCACAGGAAGTGAGTAGCAGAGCTGGGCCTGGAATCCAGGGCCTTGAACTCAAAATCAGTGGACTTTCCACTGTAACCAATGCCTCTGTACTATGAAACACCAGCCTCTCACTGGTCACTCTGGTTCCCACCTCTTCTCCCTGTATCCCAGTCCCTGAGCATACCACTAGATTAATTTTCCTGCCCCTCTCATGCTCCGCATTCCGTTGTCCAAATTCCCTAATATGATATCCCAGGTCTTCTACAACTTGGGCTCTTGTCTTACTCCCTCCTTTCATACCTGCCTGTGATTCTGGTCTTACCCTAGCTAAAGTTGCTGAGAGAAATCAGACTGCCTTTGGCACCAGTGTTGATGCCTCAGTCATCTGCGTTTATAGGAAAGGAAAAGCTAGATTCCTGCCTGGGTGCCCATCCCCAGGCCGAAAGCCTCATCTTCCTGGTATAAAGATCTTCCTTTCTCTTTGCCAGCTGATCTCTCTCCCTGTTGAAAACAGACCATGTGGGTAGCAGCCACAAAGAACTCATAAATCATATTCTTTATCGATTACCAACAACTTGACCCTAAGGCAAAGCTTGATGGACATGTGGTCCAAAGAAGTAGAAGAACCTCAAGTAAGCTCCCAGCACATCCTGGTTGGGGCTGGTGCAGGGGAAGCTATCCCTGGAAGAGCCTTGGCTTTCCCTAGAGACCTGATTGGTGTCCCCATTTCTAGTTTCTCCACCATCCACAGATTTTCCAAAAGAATCTTTCTACAGCACTGTAGCACTCAAGAAGCTTTGGTGACTCCCTGCTATTCCTAGGATCATACAAATTCCTCAGCTGGTTATATTTTTCACACTTTTTGTTCCCCAAACTCGGCATTCCATTTCCCACCTCCCTACTTTTGCACAAGCTATCCCCCACTGGTCAGTCAAGCATTTATTAAGTCCTTACTACATGCCCAGCACATAGCTCTCTGAATCCAGAAGTCTTCTTTGAGCTTAGCTACCACCTCCTATAAAAAGCCTTTTCTGTATGTTTTTACTCCTCCCTCCTCATTGTGTCTCACTGAAGAAAGTGAATTCCTTTAAGGTAGGGATGGCCTAATCCTTGGCACAGAGCAGACACCTAAGAAATGTTTGAATTGAATCAAGCTGAGCTGGCTCCTCCATTTTTATAGGGGGTCCATTCGTCCTTGAATCAGTAAATTTCCTATTTGTAACTGCTTTAAAGGATATCCTCCTACAGCACTGACCTTTACAATGCTAAAATAGGAATACTTGATATTTGCTTTGATTCAACAAATGATAAGCACCTACTGCATACATACGGGGTGCCGTGTAGTCAGTGAGGTTACTAAATCCAGTCCATCAGCCAGAAGCACACTATTGGCTTTAACAACTACTTGGACAGAAGAGATGCTTAACTAGTGCTTGCCAATTTATTGTGGTGTCACAGACCAGAGCCTGCCGGAGCTCTTCTCTTTTTGTAAAGAGACAGTCCATAGAAAGTGGAGGTGGGGGGTGGGGGAGTGGAGGGCTGGTTTGAATAAAAACTCTTTTGGTGGAAATTTAAAGATTTAAAATCAGTGGGTTGAAGTTCAAATGCCACTTCTGTTACTATCCCATATGTGCCATTGGGCTTCAGCCTTTCATCTGGAAAATGAGATAACTGGGCTAGACTGAATGATTCCTAAGGCCCCTTCCAGCCCCAAATCTGTCATCTGATGATGCTGATGTTTCCAGGGACTCTGCATGGTGATAGGGGGAATCCACCACCCTGAACAGAGGTTTAACAACCGGTCAGCAGGGGTCAGCTCTGCACTGCTCTTCCTGTCTGTGGGAGGTAAGCTAGGGATATGTGGGGTGGGGTCAATGCATCCTACACAGGACAATAATGGCAGACAATGTCTGGGATGCAGTTAAGAGGTTTAGGTTCTGGAAACAATGTACCAGACTGGGGGGTGGGAGTGAGAGACAAAGGTAAATTCAATCAGGGTAGAGGGTGCTTGGGGACAGCTGGGTGGTATGGTGGATAGAGATCTGGGCCGGGAATAGGGAAGACTCATCTTCCTGAGCTCAAATCTGGCCTCAGACACTAGCTGTGTGACCCTGGGCAAGTCACTTAACCTTATTGGCCTTTGTTTTCTCATCCATAAAATGAGTTGGAAAAGGAAATGGCTAACTACTCTACTGTCTTTGACAAGAAAACCCCAGATGGGGTCAGAGTCAGACACAACTGAAAAACAATGGAACTACAACAACAGAGGGCGCTAAAGGCATATGCGGGAAAGCTGAATAACTCTTCCTCTAAGGACGTGGAAGTGAAAGGCCTGTGTTCTCTCTGGTCTGATTTCTTCTCCCTTCTCAGTGGAGTGCAAAGGTGACTCACCCAAAGTCACGCAGCTGACAAGGGACAGTGATGAAGCCAGAAGCCAGGGCTCTGATTGAGAGTTGGGGACTCTTTTCTACACTGCTGCCCCTTCTTTCCGAAAGTGGGGTGTTACTGCAGGAAGCTCTAAGGTTTGATTCAAGTCCCAGAAAGGAAGTCTGAAACTAACAACCTAGATAGCCCTAGATGGGCTCAAATCTCAGGTCTCACTGAACTGCAGCCCCTGATTCCTGCTTCTTGCCTTTACTTAGTCCTTAGAAATGGTATTTCCATTCCTTGAGATCCAAGGTCCTTGACGTGATAAACCTCTTTAGCACCCTGCCCTTCGGGAGGCAGCTGGCTGGCCACCCTGACTCTGGGACCGGTAATGGGATCTGCTTGACCCTGGAGATGTTGGGAGAAGCTGTTCTGAGCCTCTGGGACTTTGGTGTCAGCAAGTATAGGGACCAGAGGAGTGAGATCTCAGAATCCTACATATCCATGGGCCCTGACAGCAGTTTCCTGGCTGTGGCAGGTGTGTTTGCCCCAACGCTCTTTTCCAAGGTCTATGGGAGACTGATCTGTGGAGAGTGCCAGAACCTTACCCAGGACCTCTCAGGGAGCCATCTGTGCCACAGCTGCCGATTTGACTTGGTAGGTAGAATACCCAGCCCTGAGTTACCCTGGGGCCAGCCCACGTTAGGACACCTCATGAAGTACTAAATAGGTGCTTATATGTCGTACTGAAACTATTATGGAGATGGAGGGGAATGGAGGAAAAGGAGATATTAAATGCTGAACTGGGAACTAGAATTCCTGGGGTTTATTTCTACTGCTCTTCAATGCCCTGTGCAACCTTGTGGAAAACAAAAATTAGTTTTCCCAGGAACACCCTCATGAATGAGTGGGTATGGGTACTGTTAGCTTTTCTATCAGGGTTTGAGGACCCTAGAGGACAGGATATATTACACAAGATAACTGGGTAGTAAACTAATGTGTCCCTCATCCTTTAAATGTAAGGGATACTGGCAGCAACAAGACTGACATTACTGAAAACTAATATACACACTATGATATTTTTAATTGTCTCATGGGTTGGGAAAAGGAATTTATATACAACAATATTTCTTTGCCTAGTATTAATTATACAAATCCTTAAATAAAGTGCACTTATGTTTATCTTTAAAAAAAAACAGCTCTAGGTTGTAGGGTTTTTTTTGAGAGGCTATAAGTAAGTACTATAGGAATTTGGAAAGAGGACTAGAATAATCAGGGAAGACTGTTGTAGAATTTAGATGGGGAAACATAAGAAGCTACATTCTAGGCAAGATAAATTGAGAGAACAGCAAGGATATGGAGATAAGTGTGTGTATTGGAGACAGAACCTGACTGGAGTGAAGGATGATTAGGCAACAGTGGGAAAAGGTAAGTCTGAAGCAAGTCATAAAGGGCCTTTTAAGCCCCTAATATTCAGGTCATTACAGCTATGGAGTATTGTACTCAGTTCTGGACTTCATGTTAAGCCCAACACTGACAAAATGGAGCCTGTCCAGAATAGGGCAAAACACATCACGAGGATTGGTAAAACGAAAAAAGGATGTTTAGCTTGAAGAGAAAACTGGGCACAGTCATCTGAAGAAAACCTTATCACCTTATAGTTTCTCTCCTCCCTAGCCTTTCTCTATACACTTCTATCTGTAAACTACTCCTGGCTCTATAAATTCTAGGGTCTCAGCAAGGCAGATTCCCGTAATGAAGCAAGTCTAGCTCAAGACTAGTGGGAAAACTGCCCGGGGGGTGGGGGGTGGGAGGTGATTTCCTAATCTCATTTTGTATGGAAATTCTCCCACTGCAGTAGCTTTGGTCAGCCCAAAACCTGGTACTGAGACTAAGATCCTAAGGATTTATATCACTACCTCCCCAAAATTTGTCATCCAATGAAGTCAACTGACTTCAATCTTTTTTTTTTTTTTAGAATGTAGGCTCCAGCCTCGGAAGGCAGCCTTTTATTTTATTTTACTTTATCTTGCCTTTTGGAGGGCAATTGGGGTTAAGTAACTTGCCCAAGGTTACACGGCTAGTTTTTTTACTTCAATCTTTAATATATCCCTTTTTCTGTTCTCCCCAAGGGCCAATCCTCTTTTGAGGGGGTCATCTGCTTAAGTAGACTGGAGTAAACTGGGGGCTGAGAGAGGATAAGGGGAATAGCCTTAGGTAGAAAGGAGGCAGAGCCCAGTCTTGGATCCTGGGGAGGCTCATAAAACTTGTAATCGCTGGCCACTGATTAATGGCTCAGGTTTGCCTTTCAGATGGAGAACAATGGAACTCTCTATTACAGCCATGTCCAGTAAGTATAATCATGACCCTATGACTTGAGGGGAACCACCATGAGTTCCGGTTACTGGTTTTCTAGGACCAGTTCTCCTTCATAACCAGGATTTGACTGCTTTGCCCATTTCCTACCCATTTGGCCCAAACACTTGGGACATACTAGAAAGAACTGACTCGCTTTGTGACTCTGGGAGATTCCCTTCCCCTCTCTGAGCTTCAGATTCTTCTCTAAGATGGGAATGGGTGCTACCTGCTTTGTAAGGGAGCTGTGGAGTGTGTACAAGGGGCACCCAATTTGGAGCTAGAGGGCCTGGGTTTGAATCCTAGTCTACCTCTCTGGGTCTCCCTCAGTTTCATCTGTAAAATGAGGGGGACCAAAACACATTTTAACATTCCAAGGACCTATGACTCGGAGATCCTCCCTCAAGAGGGTCTTATCTTTTGTGGTACCCCACAGGTAATAATAATATGAATTATTTATTATTGTCCAGTGGGGAAATAAGCAGATGGGATGGGGTTCTGAGAACTGGAAAAGTGACCAACTATAAAGGAAGTACTGATGGCAATTGCATTTGTGGTGGCATCATACTGGCTGTGACATGGTGGCACTAGAGGTTTACTCCTAAACCAGGGTAACTGCTTCCCTTATCTCTTTGCCTTTCCCCTCCCCCACTAGCTGTCTTGCAGATGTGGGCTTAGTCTCCTTGTCATTCTCCCGTGTGGGATGGAGATACTGGTGTCCTGGTTGGGGCTGTTGGCCTCTGCCTTCTCCCTCTTCACCCTGGCATTACATTCCAGGCCCTTGGTATACGCGGTGTGTCTCCTCCTCCCTGCTGCCTACCTCGTGGGCCTCTTCTTCACCCTGAAGACTCACTCTCACATCTATGACATCCACATCAGTGACTACCCCTGTGAGTTGCAAGATGGTTTAAACCATCCTTCCCTTTGGCTTCCTTGCCCTCTTCTCCACCTGGACCAGAGATCAGCAAAGGAATTAACCAAATTTCTCAGTTATGAAAGTGTGAGGAAGGGGAACAATGTATTTCACTGGGCAGAACCTGGGACTGTTAGGACCCTTATTCTCCTTGTTCATCCCCTCCCCAAATCCTTGAAGCAATAGCAAGGTGAACTCTAGGATACTGGGGTCCACAAAGCTGAAGGAAGGACGAGTCTCGAGAATCCACAAGGGGTGATAACTGTTAGTCTTGAGGGTCTCACTTCAGGCTTCTCCCTTCTTTCCTCTTCTCCCCCCCACCAGTGCCTGGGCACCATTACAGAGCTGTGGTTCAGTGGCCCCGATGGCGTGTGCTACTCATGCTGCTGCTGTCCACCCTCTGCATGTCTGCCTGTGCCGACCTGACCACAGAGCACATCAACCCCATTCTGGAGAGTTCAACTGTATCCCAGGTGAGGAGGTGTCTCCTGTTACCTTCACTTTGGAGGCAGTGGCTCCATTCAGATAGAGCTAGTGGGGAGAGGAGGGTTTGTCTAAGAAAAAAAATACTAGACTGAGAGACCTGGGTTCTAATTCTGACTCAGCTCAGCCCCAAACTCAGTGGGAGTTTTGGGTCTTCAAATCACTCTCATCCTTGATTCCCTTTTCTCAGAGGGAAGTGGCAATGCCTTCCCTACTCATTCCACAGCTTTGTTGGACCTGAGATAATTCTTAAAAGGAATAAGCCCTTCACCTATTCATAATATATCATAAAATTCCATCTATGAAGGTGACTGTTCTTACCATATATTCCTGTCTTTGCCAGGCTCAACCAAAGCTCAGAGCCAGAGTCACAGGATCAGATTTTGCTTTTACCCCAAACAAAACTCTTAGGGTTCAGTATCTGCCTTTTCTTACCCCATCTCCCTGCCCCATGGGGCTGCCTCAACTGCCTAAAATAGTAGTTTTGACAGGTCGAGTTTCCCTGCTGAGACTAAAAGGCACTACTGCCTTGCCCTCTGAATAGGTGCATCTCGGCCTTACTACCTTGGCCTAGGACTGCAGGGTACGATCTGCCCTGACCAATTAGCTAAATTTCTTGGTCCAGTCCAGATGCTAGTGCTAGGTTGCTATTTAGAAAGGGACATTTGTATAGAACGAAAAAAGTCTTGGTTGGTGCCTTTTGAGGTGATAGGGGATGAGCTCAGCACAAGTTTCTAGAAAGTCGGGGCCCAAGTGCTTTTCTCTTTTCCTCCTCTCAGTATTTCATAGGAGTAACCCTGCTTGCCATGGTGCCTGAATTGCCCGAGATTGTCAATGGGATTCAATTTGCCTTGCAGAACCACCTGAGTCTCAGGTGAGGATGCTACCCCTGCAGGGGTGGAGGGACAGGGCAGAGGTCAGTCGGAAGGTGGTGCTGGACTCTTAGTGATAGCCTATTTCCCACAGCCCAGACATACACTGTTAGAGGCTTCTTATAAAATGTACTTCCCTAGTCCTCAGCTGGAGATTTTATGACTGAAACATTCCAGTTAAAAGAATTCTCAGCTTGAAGTCAGCAGAAGAAAGCCTTGTGAATGGAACAAAAAGCGTTGTAGGAAATATCTTCAAATAGCTTTGAGGTCCATACATATTATAAGTTGGCTAGAGTACAGAAGCCAGATTAACCAAGGGAAGAGGTAGACTAAAATGAGACAGGTGGTTCTCTCTGTAACATTAGGCAGTATGACCTAAAAAAATGAGAGTAAGGCTCTGTGTTTTAATTCTTGTTCTGCCATTACCTAGCTATGTGACCTAGGGCAAGTTACTTCACCTGTCTAAGCAAGCCTCAGCTTTCTTATCTGTAAAACAGGATAGGAATGAATGATTTCTAAGGTCCTTTCTAGCACTATGATTCCGAGTACTTTGTAGATAAGATCATGATGGGTCACAACTACTTCGGAAAGAAATGAGCTGCAGTTATCACTTGGGGGTGGAATTCAAGCAATATTTGAGCTGTACCCAGCAGGTAGATATTGTCTCAATGGAGAGAGGAAGGGAAGCCCTCAAGCACAAGATAAGCATCAGGTTATGATGCCCAAACAGCCGTTTTGTTTTTCAAGGAAGCCCCTCTGCTCTCAAGCTATTAATTTTGCAGAAAAAATAAAGAGCTTCTGCCCCCCTGGAAGAAATTAGCTTTGAAGCAGTAAGGGCTGGTATAATAAGAATATTGTGAATGGAGGGTCACAAAAATCTAGGTTGATTTGAATCCTACAGTGATTTTCTGGGAAGTCTTTTTAAACCTTTGGGCCCGGTTCCCGGTCTGTAAAAGCACTAGGTGATTTTAAGGCCTCTTCTCAATCAAATGGAGGGGCCCCAAGTGTCTTGTATCTGTGGTCCAGCTCACCTGGACAGGCACATCTTTCTTTCAGGTTCCTTTTTTGCCACCTCACTCTACCTCCCGTTCCAATTCTCTTTTAGCATTGAGATTGGCAGCTGCATTGCAGTACAAGTCTGTATGTTGCAGATACCCATCCTGGTGCTGTTCTCTATCTTCTATGTAAGTCAATCTGGGAAGGAAAAGGACTTTCAGGGGGTCACTGACTTCCTCACATTTAAGAGGCTGACATGAGCATTTTCTCAAGACGTCTTCTGCTCTCAGGAGTCCAATGGACCTCCCTTGGGAGATAGGACACTTGAGTGTCTTCCATGGACATTCATTCAACCCTCTGGGAACAACCTTTGATTGTGAGCAGATCAGACCCACCTTGGACTTTTTCAGATTTACATGCTCACTAAGGATGGCTATAAGAAGGCAGAAGGTGCCCCTCCACCTGTCCATGAAGGCTGATGGATTACTGAGACCTCTCTTGGACTGGGAGGGACCCAAGTAACTCAGTGTGCCCAGCCAAGAGGATAAAATGTGATTGCTGTTATGATTTAAAGGGATATGACAGAACACTGGATTTGCAGGGGTCAAAAGCTCCTGAGTGCCTTTCATGACCCAGAGCAAGCCAGAATGTTCATTTTTCGGGGCCTCAGGTTTCTTACCTGTAAAATGAGGAAGGCTGAAGTAGACCTCAAATAATTTTAAAACATGAAAGCCCTCCGGGGATCAGAAAATGTTTTAAAAGTGCTGTTTAAAAATGGACCCCCTGAGTTCCTAAGCCCTCTGATCCCCATCACAAAGCAGATATTAGCAGAGGTCTAAGTTACTCTCTTTTAGCCAACAGGATTTATGCTGTTCTTTAGTGACCTCCACGTCTATGCCAGCATGTTCAGTGTCATTCTCATGAATTATATCTTCATGGGTGGCAAGTGTGACTACTTTCAAGGTGAGTTTGAAGGGGACAGGAGGAAAGGACATACAGGGTAACCCTTTTATGGTGAAGTATGAGATGCGTTTTTCAAAATCCCATATTTAGTTCTAGGTAGTAGTTTAGAAACTCCAGGTAGAACAGAGGCACATATGTCCCAGGTAATCCTAGGCAGGGTGGCCTCTTGCACGGATTGTTCACTTGTGGTGGAGGGCAGCAGGTGGTGTTGAAGGAATGTGTTAAGGAGTTCTACCTAAAACCACATAGCAAAGAAGGCTCTTAACTAGTCTCCAGTTTCCAAGGAAGCAGAAAAGTGACCATTTTCTGAAATGGCTATTACCCGAACTGATTGAAAGTTTTGCGTCTGTTCCCGGGTAGTTGAACAATGAGCCCAAATGTGCCCTCTCCTTCCTCAGGTACTGTGCTGGTAATGGTCTACTTCCTCCTCCTTTCGGTCTATTTCTTTGCTCCTTCCCCTGATGGCTGCTGACATATGCTTCCTCCTGGACTCAGCATTTGGCTGCATCAGAGATGACTGGATACTGTCCTTTGAGGCTGTGAGACCTGTGTAGGCCTTAAGGATTTACCTCATCTGATTTGAAATCTGCAGAACCACACTGGGAAGCCAGTAGAAGTCAATCCAAATCTCTCTCTCATACCTCCTCTCTTGTTTTTACATTGTGGGAACTATTAAAGAAACAAAAGCCTTTGTACTAAAACTTCATTCCCCTTAGGACTTAGCTAATGAGATCCCATTTTTCCCTTGGTCATTTCTGACTCTTGTCACATCCAAGGAGGAGTCTCCAAAGGGAAAGTGGTAAAATGGTCCCATGTTTTTCAGTTTCATTCGGTTTGTACTATTCTCCTTCCCTACTAAAGTAGTTACTTTATAGAAACTGCAAGTTCCCAAATTTTTGCCTTGCTCTAAAAGTGTAAATAAAGGCAGATTAAAGGTGAGAAAGGAAGCTCTGACCATTTACCCTGCTGCTAATAAAGTGAAAGCCCTGACCTAAAGCCGGAGAGGGGGGTAGTGGTGGTGGGGGGAAGCTTTTGTATCTTAGTTTTATGGAGACAAGTTATCAAAATACTAGAGATAGTAAAGTTGTTCTCTCTAGGGAGTAGGAGATCTGTTACACTGAATTCTCTTCTCTTCCACACATTATAAACTCACATGCTGTTCAACAAACAGATTAGAAGCTTAAAGGGTGGGGGGGGGGAAGGGAGAAGCAAGATCAATTATCTCATTACCACTATTACTAATTCACTGAAGTTACAACTAAGTAACAAGTAACAATTAGGTATCTGTTTGCTAGTTTTACAAGATGAGGATGCTACTTCAAAAAAGATTCATTCCAACAGAACTCTATCACCATAAAATTGAGCAATCTATGGAGTTGGTTATGAAGCTGCTTTTTCACTGATGAATTTGATCAAAATTATTTCCCTATTCAGGGAGACCTTAAGTAATTAATGTTAGGATAAGATAAAGGAGGTTTGTACTGACAAAGAAAACCAACTAAGAGGAAAAAGGAGGACGGAGATACCTCAGTGTCCTTGGAGGTGGTGGTTAATGTGTTCTACAGGGATGAACACAAACATGAACCTGTGTAAGGGTTATGGGATTTAAAGATCTTCCATGCCCCGTTGGACTTGCTGATGTAGCAGGAAGGGGCGGAGCAAGAGGAAGCGGAAGCCAAGCTAGCGTTCCTGCGTTGGCTGGCGGTGGTGGTGACGGGGGCAGCAGCAGAGGCAGTGGCAGCGCGAAGCCCTTTTTGAGTTAGGACTGCTAAGGACTTTCTGCTAAGGACTCCTGCTGAGGACTGCCAGGGGCCGGAGCTGCTGGGAGCGCGCTTCCAGGACGCTGGGTAGTTGCTGTGTGTGGGGAGAGGAGGACCTTTGCCTGAGGTAGCCTGTTCTGTTTTAAAGGCTTGAAAATGTGGGTGCTTTCTACTTTATCTACCTGTGCCAATATCATAACTACTCTGATGGCTTTCACTTTCTGGTTTTGGGACTCAGTCTTTTGGTATCTTAATAAATTTTCTAGTTTATTTCCTCATATGGCAAACATGACGTATTTTGTAATGGATAATTATATCAGCATATTTGTAATCTCTATAGGCATTGTGAATATGGCATTGCTGATACAACCTGCTTATGGAAAGCAGAACTTTGCCAAGGATATCAAAAGTTTAGTTATTCTATGGCCTGACCAAAAAACTTTCAGGCAGCACTATTCTGATGGTTCCAAATTACCTTGGGCAGATAGCAGGGTCAAGTGCGGGATGAGTGATGACAAATATCAGTCTTCTTTCCAGCACCAAGAAACAGAGTAATTCTGGTGAAGATGAGGCTGTGTCCTATGGAGTACCATGTCTTATTAGTACCTGCAATGCACTCCAACCGTGTAACTATTAAATTTATTCCCCTTCATGATCATAGGGAACCTTAAGATTAAGAATCAGATAGATGAGGTACAGGGGTATTACAGGTAGCCCATGGTTAAAGGGGCAGGCTAGGACAACTAGACTAGTTCATTAAAGTTCCTAGGCCTAGACTTTTCT
The DNA here is from genome assembly GCF_028583685.1 of Petaurus breviceps papuanus. NCBI lineage: Eukaryota > Metazoa > Chordata > Mammalia > Diprotodontia > Petauridae > Petaurus > Petaurus breviceps. The sequence goes on along the minus strand of NW_027185784.1, from coordinate 13,032,360 downwards.
CCTCTGATTCTAAGTTCTCATGTGACAAGGAAGGAGGGAACCATGCTAGGAATTCATTAGCAAATATTTGGGGCTATCTTGTTAATAAAAAATGGAAGGAGAAAGGAAGAAAAATTGAAAGAAAAAAATTAGAGCTGCTTCTAGGTAAACAAAAGGTAATTGGAAACATTAGGATTTCTTTCCATAACCTATCAGAATAAAAGGTTGAGTGTTAAGATAGGGGAAAGATGTTAAATCTATCAAAAGGAATCAGTAGTCAATATACTCTGACTTCTTGCTCCTTTACAGGGAAGCTCCGTGTTAAGAATCAGAGTTATGTCAGGCTGCATCTTCACAAAGGAATTTAACTTGGACCCCTATCAGCATCATCTTAGACTACTCTGGCCAGAGACAGACAGGCCCTTGAATAAAATACAGCCACATCTTCTGGAGGAAGTGTTTAGTGCTATATCAAGGTCCCCATAAATATGAACAAAGTTGAATATTGTATTCTGACCATGGACTGTACAGTGAGAAACAAATGGAGCTGTACCAAATGCTGTTCCCCCTTAGGGTCATGACGGTAGAGGAGGCAGGAAGAACTAATACTTCTCTGCTTCAGACCTGGATAATGCTTCTGCCTCTACATTTCCACTGAGAAAGTAGTGTCATTTTTCATACAACCATCTAATATAACTGACAGTGGGGGCTGTGGGCAGCCCTCTCACAGTTCTTTTGTCTCTACTTAATTGTGATCTTATTAAGGTTCTTTCCCTCAGCTGACAGGCCAATGAGCTACAGAATATAGAAGACTGAATGGCCAAGGTCCCTACTTCAATAGCTGCTGCTGACTTAAAAAACACATTTCCACAGATTGCTGGTCTCTCACTCTGCAAAAATATCTATGCCCATCACACCATCATCTTGTAAAGTGCATTCTGCATTCCTGCAATGGCCTAAATTAGTCATGCAGGGATGGTATTAAAATCAGCTTCCTGACTTCTCTAAAATTCTTAGCATCTAATTCAAGTCACCTCCTCCTACAGATGTGGCAACTGAGGCTCAAAGAAGGTGTGATTTCCTTCAAGATCACACTCTTAGTGGCAGAGTCAGACCTAAAATAGATTAATAATGACAGCCAACTTGATAGGGTACTTCACATACACTGTATTATTCAATCCCTATCACTCTGATTAGGGCTATATCAAGGTCCCCATAAATATGAACAAAGTTGAATTTTGTACTCTGACCAATCCATTGTACAGTGAGAAGCAAATGGAGTTGTACCAAATGCTGTGAGTTAGTTACTATTAAATTGCCATTTGATAAATGAGGAAACTGAGGCTTTACCATTAAGCTATTCATCCTGGGTCACACAGCTCACCTTAGCAGCACAACTCAAAACCAGGTATCTCTTATCTTTTACGTCCAGATCCCTTTCCCCTCGACCACAGTGCCTCTCTCCCAGATCTATTTTGTTTACAATCCAATATTCTTCATAATATGCCTACCATTTTAGTTTTTATATCACAGGATACCAACTAAAATGCCACAAATGGAATGATCAAAACTTTACCAGGTTTTGGGGGGGAGAAGTTTGTTGGTAAGGTATGGAATTCAAAATTATTTGGCCCCCAACCCACAATACTGCTTACATGACTACTCTAAGGAGACTAGTGCTGGCCATTAAGCAACTGGATTTTGAATAGGTTTATTGAGTAGATCTTTTTAGAAAACAAACAGCAAAACACTGACAAGGTACATGAATACACAGTGGATATACTAAGGAAAATTCCCCTATGTTCCTTACTGCACATAGAAAACCAGGTAGGATGGAAAAATTGTTCTAATTATACTTCATGCACACCAGACTGCAAAAAGACATCTGCAACAGTCTAACAGGGCTACACCATACAGCCACAGGGCAAGGCAAGGCAAGAGTTTGTGGCCCCAAGCATACTATACCTCTGTTAAAGAGCTAGCCCCCAGAGTTCACTCTTTAGAACCTACATCACAAAGTTTCTTGGTTAGTGTCTCCTGGTATATATCTTCACAGTCATTTACCAACACTCCCTCATTTTGGAATGGATGTTAAAATGGATGCTCGTATGTGCCTTCCTTTGTATATTAAGTGGACAGCTGGACAAGATGCCAATCATTCACCTCAAATGGCCAAATGGTGACTTCTCATAAGGACAGACATTGCTATAAACTTTAAAATCTCTGGGTTTTGCATCCTGCCCTGACTACACAGGGTCAAAGTTTGTGCTTTTATAAAAGGGCCATGAGCATTTTTTAGAACTATAAACCTCAAAAAGCTAGTTGATTTTATTCTGTCAGATAACTGAAGGAGTTATCTTCTTGTCTTAAGCATGATGTTTCAGCATTGACACCAATCTACAACTTGTCCTGCCCATGCCCTTCCTGGATATTTGAGAAAGTAAGACAAGCTAAGATAACCTGGCCAAGAGTTTGGATTCTAGAAAAGTTCACGGTCCCTGGAATTCAAACCTTTATCTCCTTACCCCAGCAAAAAATTATTCAATACCAGAACGGTTAAAATGAAAAGAGGGTCCTTTGCCATTAATTCAGGATGCTAGTAGGGAGCGGCTTTTAATTCAGTAAACTCTAGAACTCTTTAGCTTGCGTGAACATGGTAAAACAAGCCCATTTTGAAGAAATGAAGTTAATAATGTGCTTTGAGAAAAATTTCCTCTCACCTGTTTGCAAAACTGTGCAGCCAAATAAATAAAATGCTCAAAAGAGTAAATGGGGCTCCAACCTTAGTGGTGACATGAGGAGTTGCAAAAATTCAAAGAAATGTCTTACCTGTTAAATATTTTCCTTTGCACCATATATCAACCTCCTTTTTTCTTAGGTGTTGGGAATTCTTTGGTGGTTACAGGGGACACAGAACACGTACAACAGAGTAGGTATGTGTCTGAAAGACACTCTTAAATTTCTCCCTATCTGTGCAACACGAAGATTATAGAGAAGTGGGCAGAAAGCCAAAATGAAGACAATGGAGTGAAAAACATTGTTTGAAACCAAGAGCTACAGCAGGTCACACTATGAGAGGCTGACTAACCAATTTATTCACAACTGTTTATCCAATGGAATCCAGACACTTCTGCTCATTCTTCCCCTACAATTAAATACTTATTAGCTCCTTTTCCAGAAAAATGGGGATAAGAGCGACTGACAAAACTGAAAATAGTTTTAGAGAATGCTAAAATACTGAATAGAAATGGATTCAGTGTTTCATCATGCTCCCACTACTCTATCCCACTGCCATTACCATTAGCCTTGCATTCCAAATAGACACTGTTGACATTTCCTTTGCTTGAGATGACTCCATCTCAAGTACCTTCTACTTTCTTTTTTTTTTCTAGTTATATTATCAATGCAAATTACTTAATACATATTTTCAATTTTAAGTCACTGGAAAAACTGACCTCTCAAAGAAAAAGGTTTCACTTTGCCCTATGAAGAATGATTAAATATTTAATTTCCAATCGTATACAAGTTTATAGTTTTTAAAGGATTTAGAAAATGCTGCAGAGCACCGGCCCTGGACTCAGGAGGACCTGAGTTCAAATCTGGCCTCAGACACTTAACACTAGCTGTGTGACCTTGGGTAAGTCACTTAACCTCAATTGCACCTCCAAAAACAAAAAGTAATGTCAGTTGGGGTAGCTAGGTGGTGCAGTAAATAGAGCACCAGCCCTGGAGTCAGGACGACCTGAGTTCAAATCCGACCTCAGACACTTAACACAAAAACTAGCGATGTGACTTTGGGCAAGACACTTCACTCCAACTGCCCTCCAAAAAAGCAAAAAACAAAAAGAAAATACTCCATTTAAAGAGTCATCTTTCTACTCACAGATAAAGTACTTTGAGTATACTTTGGGGAAAATGTCCTTAAGAAGTAAATTTCAGATTTCTCCAATGATAGATAAATCCTTTGTTTCCTAGGAAGGAAAGACTGATTTTCAAATGAGAAATAAGTTAGGTGGCTTAATTTTAAAGTAGTCTGTAAATATATGCCATTATTTTACTGCAAGGACAAAGACAGCTAGGAGATGTGCAAATAGGTGACACAAAGGAATTTTAGATAGACATTCTAACTATCATATTGCCACCAAAAACTAGTGCCTAAAACCTGAAGTCAACACCCCGTCCCCCAACCATATTCTAAAAAATTCCAGGTTTGCCAAAAATTGGCCTAAACCAAGCTGTACGGCTAAAATTCTGAGTGAATGTATATGATGTGATTATAAAATCATGATTTTCCTGTATGTAAATCTCTCACACTGTTCACATATCTATACATATGAATAACCTAGCCCAAGTCCTTCTCCAATGCCTCACTGGAGCACAGAGCCTCAGGCCTATACCAATGTGAAAAGGATTATCACAGACTAGATCACAGACTCTCTCACTCAAGGATCAACCTGGCCAAGTTTGTAGAAGCTCATTACCAGAAAAGAGGCCACTGGGTGAATGTTTGTGGCCTTAGCAATCCATGAAGACTATCTACTAAGACAGAGATTTTTATCTGTAGCCAAAGAAGATAGTACTCAATAACAATGTAAACACATCTTCTGAAGTATGAAAGAATCATATATACACACATGCACATGTCTATGTGTGTGTATATATTTATAAGCACATGTTACATGTATATAAATATATATATATCATTGCATTTATATTTGTAGATGGCAAATAGAGATGGTTAAGAATGTCTGAAAGAAGGGGTGGCTAGGTGGTACAGTGAGTAAAGCACTGGCCCCAGAGTCAGGAGGACCCGAGTTCGGTTCTGGCCTTAGACACTTAACACCCACACAAAAAAACTAGCCATGTTGTAACCTTGGGCAAGTTACTTAACCCCAATTGCCCTCCAAAAGGCAAGAAAAAAAAATGTCTTAAAGAGGCAGAGAAGAAGCAGGCATATGCTTCCATGCAATAGGCACTAGAGTCAAGGTGAAATCATTTAGAACCAAATTCTTTGCAAATTCTTAATTCCAACAAGATCACTTAAATATATACTATACACAATGGGGCAGTGGATAGAGCACCAGGCCTGGAGTCAGGAAGACCTGAGTTCAAATCTGGCCTCAGACACTGCCTAGCTGTGTGTGGCCTTGGGCAAGTCACTTAACCCTGTTTGCCTCAATTTCCTCATCTGTAAAATGAGCTAAAAAAGGAAATGGCAAACCACTCCAGTATCTTTGCCAAGAAAACCCCATATCAGGTCACGATGAATCAGATACAACTGAACAACAACTCAACAACAAAACACAGATGGCACAGTAGAGTTTTCTAACATGGAGTCAGAAAAGATGTGCCTGACTTGTGAATCCAATCCTTTAGTAGCTGTGGGACTATTTAGCTAGTCACTTCTCTTCAGCCTATTTCATCTATAAAATAGGGATAATAATACTTAAAATACTTTGACAGTGAAGAAAGCACTTTGTGTATCTTAAAAGCATTATATAAAGGTGAACAGGAATATAAATCAGGAAGAATTGTGTGTTTAGTTATGCAGCATATAGAGATCTAGTTACACACATTCTTTCACTACTGTTGATTAGAACAGGATACTTGGGACAAAGGATGGAGGGGATCCTTTTTTACAAGGAAGCCAGGCATACTGACTGCTGTGGTCAACAAGCCTCCTATGAGGCAACGCTGGAGTGAATGATATTCTTCTGTTTATGGTACATCCCAAGGGTCTGCTAACAGAAAGCTTACAGAGGAGAGCAAGTCCAAATGGAACCAGACCTCTCTGTCTAGCTTTTCAGAGAAGCTGTCAGTTACTGCTACAGAATCAAAAGGTTAGAAGCTGAAGGATTCTTTGGCCTCAATAGAAATGCCAACCCACTCACCTCACCTAACACCTGGCTTGTTGGATACTCCTGCCAAATACTCTTAGCTTGGGCTGGCAGCTTGCCACAGAGCTGTTTTCTCTGAACTAAAAATGGGCTTATCTAGACTAGCCATGACAGGGAAATAGTTCTCTTAATGAAGCAAGTACAACAACAAAGTATAAAAGGCAACTGGCTAGCAAACTATTAGTAGTAAAGGATAGAAAAGGGCAAGACTTACCATATGGCTGCATCTTTCCTTAGGTGTCCCACATCAAAAAAGGAGCAAGCCAAAATTTTCTGAGCCCAAACAACAGTTATCCCAAACTACTACACAACAAAAAAAATCTGTAAGTCTCCATGCCACACAGATGGGATGTTATGAACAGGCTTGGAAAATGGGTTGAACAGTATACAGTTCTATACTCCACACAGCTCTGCCCTCCTTTTCCTAGATACTGGATGCTTTTAATTTAATTCAGAGACTATTTTAAAATACATCCATCCTCAAGCAGTTTTTAAAGTGAAGGAAAGATAAAATTATTGTTAAGAGTTAACTGAAAAAAAGGCACTTAAATGGAAAAACATGTCCAAATCTACATTAGATCCAGTTGGGATAACCAGGTCTGTATTTCCTATATTTCTTAAGCACCTTTACTATGTGTATCCACTTATCCACCCATGATCTAATTATTATCTAAACAACTAGAGAAAAAGCAAATTAGAAATTCAAGTCACTTTCCCAAATTTAAAATGAACAAGGCTGAAAACTCCACACAAAAATGAAAATGACATTCAATTGCATTCTTCCCCCATGATGGTTTTTAAATAACACTTGATTTTCCAGAATGGATAACATACTAATTTTGGCTTTCTCCAGCAACTAGGATCATATGACTCTGAGCACAATGCATGTATGAACATAAAGAAAAGCAGAATTATTTAGCTAACAACCAAGTGCCAGTTGGCTTCCTAGAGGGAAAATCCCCATGCCTGAGAAAATAAGAAGCTTGTTGTCCAGAGCCTAAAAAGTAGCAGGTTACTTACTAAGAGCAAATGGCACCAATTCTGGGACCTGGAAGATAACTTTAAATGAAAGAAGGCCAAAGCTCATGTTTCAGATCAGAGACCAAGTCTGAAGTTTCCAAAAAGTAAATAGCTGCAGGTCATCCTTGTACACACTGAACTACATGACCCTAGGACCTCATGATCTACTTACTAGCCCACATTATATGACTTTTAAGCAGTTTGTTTAGACCTACATTTTACTATGAGGTGAAAGAGAGGAGACACTTAGAAGAAAAAACACTGAGAAGGCATGCCAGTGTTTTTAAGTCATTTTGGTTTTGTTTTGCCCATAGTCCCTTTTTTACCTGGAATGTTCTTGATGTCTTGGTCTTCAAGAACAACGATATAGAGCATACCCACAATGTACAGAAAAGTTTTAGATAAGCCAACATTTCCCTACCCCAAAGGGATAAACATTAACAACCTAGTGTTAATCCTTCCATCCAAAGCCAAAGTATGTAATTGGGTTGTCTATAGAGTAAGATGTCAAATATTGCTGCAGGTAGGAAGATCTACTCAACTAAATACCTCTTTAGAAATAATATATTAAAATATGTGGTATTAAAGAAAACCAGCAAGGCTTTCAACGGGCACCTTTCCCATATTTCCTGAACTACTGGGATTTGATAGTGGTGTTTTAAAGTAGAAGAGCACTAGCCAAAAGTTGCTGACTATATGTTCAGAACTTTCCTGAAAAAGTAGTCTATATTTTTATCTTGATTCATGATATTTTAAAGAGATTTTCAGAAAGCTAACTCCCATCTCCCCACCCCCCTTTTCCCATCAAGAAAGAGGGAATTTAAGGAAAGGGGGGAGAGAGAAGCAGCATAAGGGGAAATTCACACATTTCCATAAACTTAAAAACAAATTTATAGAAAGGCATCTGATGTATTTTCTGAGTAAGGCCTTGATCAGGGTACTCAATCCTCTTGGTAGCACACTCTATGCTGCCCATAGAGAAAGTAGTCTCTTTAAATTAATATTTCCATGGTGAATGAACAGTCCAGAAACCATCATTTCAACCGCTCAATGAGTCCCTGTGTGAGTCCAAGGTGCAGAAGCTGTGTCCGGGAGAGATTTGCTAAGTGAGGGAAGGCCCCAAGCAGTTTCTCCCATGACAGTTCCAGAAGGCTGGGTACCACCAGCCACATCTTAAATAATGACCCAGTCCGTTTATTTTCATGGATGTTCACCACTCCTCCATGAATGTACATGCAACCAGCCTGTAAACAAATAGGGCAAACATAAAAGTACAAATTAAATGAGGAAGAAAGACATACCGAAGATCTATTGAAGACTCTCCTTCTTGGAAAATATTTTTACAATGCAAGTGGAACCAAAATGAGATTAGCTATCACATATGATATGAACAAATACAGGTATCAAAAAAGGTGTGGCTGATGCCCATTAATAAAGAAAGCTATGGGTATTTAAAGTATATCTCTTACAAGGCTGACATTCAGGAGAATTATAGACCTGGACCAAGAAGAGACCTTACAAAGCCATCATCTAATCCAATTTCTCATTTTTCAGATGAGGAAACTGAGGTTTAAAGAGGTTATGAATTGTTCAAAGTCAAAGAGTTATTAGCAAATATCAGAGGCAGGATTTGAACCCAGTAACTGATCACTGGTAAGATAGTATGGTATTTTGTGTCTATGTTGGTATTAAGGGTTTTGTTTCTCTCCTAAACTCAGGATTTTAGCAAATCTGGGAGGCAAACTTCAAAGAAGAGTCTTATAAAGGAGTTTAAACATGCTCATGTTAGAATTTCTTTACCAAATATCTACAAACAGAAATTACTTTACCATCCACTCCCATACAAGTAATAAAATAAAAACTTACTGGTGTAACAGCTGCACAATGGAAATAAACTGGCTCAGGCATAACAGCTGGAAGCTTTATCCACTGAAAAGTTTGCAGACTCAATTTCCAGACATCTCCCAAAATCACTTCTCCATTATAACCACCACAAACAAATACATCTACAAAGGACATAAATAAAGAGCAGATTATATGAGCCAAATTACTTAAATATTTATGGTAGATTACAAGACTCGCGAAGGTATGTTTTATTTTCATGTCACCTAAAGACACCAGTTGTGTGGTACCAGGCTCCATGATGAAGGAAGGAAGTTGATGGAATAATTGGATATGGGAAAGCAAAATGGGGATGACCAGGTATTATGGGACCTTTTAAAAATATCCATAATAAAACAAGTTGTAGTATATGAATGTGATGGAATACTATTGTGCTATAAGAAATGAAGAGCAGATGGACTTCATAATAACCTGGAGAGACCTATATAAACTGATGCTGAAGGAGGAAAGCAGAACCAGGAGAACACTGTCAACAGTTACAGACACATCGTATCTGTGATGACTAACTTTGATAGACTGGGCTCCTCTCAGCAATGCAAGGTTATAAGACAACTCCAAAAGACTCATGATGGAAAAGGCTGTCCACATCCAGAGAAAGAATTACAGAGTCTGAATGCAGATGGAAGCAAAGTGAGGGAAGGCCCCAAGCAGTTTCTTTTTTCATTTTTTTTTGTTTCTTCTCTCGTTGTTCATTTCATTGGTTATAATTCTTCTTTACAGCTTGACTAATGTTTAATGTGAAGGTATTTGTAGAACCTTCATTGAATTGCATGCCTCCATGGGGGGAAGAGGGAGAGAAGAGAGATGGGGGAAAATTTGGAACTCAAAAACTTGTGGAACCGCACATTGTAAACTAAAAGTAAATAAAAATTTTTTAAAAGATTAAAAAAATAACCATAATATCCCTAAAGAGAACAGATTCTCTAATCTACACCAAGTGGGTAGGAACAAGTGGGGCAAGCATAACTGCTTACTCACTTGGCTTTCAGTAACGAAGAGACAATCCCATGGTGTGGCTAGATGACGCAGTGAATAGAGAACCCATCCTGGAGTCAGGAGGACCTGACTTCAAATCTGGCCTTAGACACTTAATACTTACTAGCTGTGTGACCTTGGACAACTCACTTAACCCCAATTGCCCTGCCTTCCCCTCTCCAAACAAAGAGATAATCCCTGGCTTTAGTGCACTCAGAGAGAAAAGGGTGGGACAAGGATCAGAAAGAAGCCCCAACTCACTTGGGACACTCAGTATCACTAGGTTCTAGCTTTTCTAAGTGTGCTGAGGCAATAAACTATCCAGTTCCCATGATCAAGAGTAGGAATAAAAGCATATCATTTTTAGTTGAAAACTTGTAACTGAAAAATTTGTTTATTTACTTAATTATTTTTGGAGGGGGAAAGGCAGGGCAATTGGGGTTAAGTGAACTAGTAAGTGTTAAGTGTCTGAGGCTGGATTTGAAGTCAGGTCCTCCTGACTCCAGGGTTGGTGCTCTATTCACTGTGCCACCTAGCTGCCCCTGAAAAATTAAATTAAGGATATGGATACTTGAGTTCTGTACAATTTAGGAATCTGAGCTAGAACCTAAAGGCGTAATTACTTTTGCAGCATGTCTGTAAGATAAAGAACAGAAAATTTCTGAATCCCAAGAAGGCTCTATCTAAGGTTCATCATTAATGAAGTCAAAATAATTCACTCAGTTATAATTCGATGATAATAATGATATAATTTAGGTCACCCTTAGGAAAGTTGTTTGGATCTACTTTTTTAGTCTGAGTTCAAGAAAATTCTTAATACGTTCAACGGTTTGACTTCAGTCCTAATTAGAGTAGAAATAAGGCATTGGGGGGCGGCTAGATGGCGCAGTGAACAGAGCACCAGCCCTGGAGTCAGGAGGACCTGAGTTAAAATCTGGCCTCAGACACTTAATACAAAAACTAGCCATGTGACCTTGGGCAAGTCACTTAATCCTAATTGTCCTCCAAAAAGAAAAAAAAAAGAAATAAGGCATTACAGTTTGTCTATCTTCCTGTTTTAAGGTGTTTTGTTTTTCTTTTTAAACTACCACTTTTTCAAACTGAACTTTATAAATCTTACCCAAAAAGCAGAATCAACTTATGAAGGGCTCTCCAACACCAAAAAAAAAGCTCCACAGTGGAGGTGCTCTTCTCAGTTCTGCTTTTTTATGACTAACAGGCTATCACACTTTTTTTTTTTGTTTTTTTTTTAAAGCAATCAGGGTTAAGTAACTTGCTCAAGGTTACACGGCCAGGTGTTTCTGGGTGGGTGCTAAGTGTCTGAGCCTGGATTTGATCCCAGGTCATCTCGACTCTGGGGCCGGTGCTCTTACTCGCTGTGTTACCTGGCCACTCCAGGCTATCACATTGTTAATAACTTTAAAGGGAATTGTGGGGCAAATGAAACAGAATCTTCCAAGGAAAGGTTATTTATAAAACTTAGATAAGGAACTTAGAAAAATACTACCTTCTACTTGCTGAATGACACAGTATCTTTTGAAGTTACCAGTTCTATCTGGCACCAGAGAACAGATTCTTTCACTTCTGCACACTACTATCTATGGTAGTCACTCACTCATTGAGCACACAGCTAGAAGCTGTATTAAGTTTAATATCCTTACCATTTTTTATTTGTACACAACTGTGACATCTTCTGGCTGCAGGGAAACCTGCCAAACAAATACATCCAAGAGGTCTGTTATTCACACAAAGCATAATACTAATATGACATAACGAAGGACATACCATAAATTGCTCAATTAAATTAGACACACAAACTAATCCCTTTATTACATTAGGAAAAGTGGAATAATAACCTTGGTTTTACTAGAATGAGAAGAGACCATAAAGAATACCCAGTAACAGGCACAACTCTGGTGTGATAAAGAGGTAGAGAGGCAACAGGGCAGGTATTCCTATCCTTTGCAGGCTCTGAGTTTTCCCAGGGCTCTTTACCCATAAAGGATCACTTTTGGGCTGAAAGACAATGTGGTTGATGAAATAATTGCAATGCCCTCATTTTAGAGATGAGGAAATGAAGGCCCAGATAAGTGAAATGACTTTCCCACAGTTACAAAGGTGGCAAGAAGCAATGTTGGGATTTAAACCCAGATCCCCAATTCCAAATGTAATTCTCTATCCACTAGAAAATTTTAAAATATAAATTTTCTTAATTTTGCTCCTCCACTGATGTCATAAAATTCAACAATTCTTGTTAAAAGAAGATGGTGGCCAAATAAATGATGTTAGTCTCCATCTGATTCTAGATCATAACTACTGTACTATAACTACTGTCTAACATCTATCCAAATTAAAATATCAAGCCTTTCTACTTCAGGACCACAAATATCAATTAATTTATTTTTCTCCTCAAAAGCATTCAAAAGAGGAAATTACATTTACTCAAGGATGGAAGATCAGCATTTATGATTTACCTATTTTTTCATGGGGTCTTGTTGCAATTTCTTCCCATGTGTTCGTTTCAAGGTTGTATGCGTGGATCTTGGGAAAAGGAAACACACATACATAAAAACATACTTGGTAGAAACAATGATAATCACTTGTGACTCTGGATGTCCACCAAGTCATATTTTAATGCCTGCCTGCATAAACCCTATGCATTTTGCTGAAAAGCCTTCCTGGGTCTTGCATCTATTTCATCTGTCCTCACTCTTTAACAAAGACAGTCATTAAATTGAATCATTTAAAACACAATTCATCTGCAAGATGTATAATAATGAAATACTCAACAGGACTGATATAATTTCCCAAATTTTCTCTGGATTGGAAGACAGACTCTAATAGACTCTAAATCTTAAGAACCCTCTGAGGAAAAAGGATCTCAAATACATCAACAAAGGATAAGGACTGGTACACAGAAACCCATTTGGACTCAGTTCTCTAAAAACTGCATAACCCTAGGAATTCCTAATATCATGGATTGTACTACTGGATTGTACCTTCCTGATTCTATCATCCAAGAAAATTAGATTGAGTCAAACCATACTATGACTTAATTCCTTCCCACATAATCCTTTATTAGAAAACTATTTGTTTCCTCTTCTAACAATGGAAAAAGTATTGTAGTTGTGTGACATCAGGTCACTTATGATCTCTACTCAATAATGAGATCACTGAAAAGTAGATTCAAATAGCCCTTAAGCATAACCTCAATGCAGAAGTTTAATTTGCATTTATTCCCTAACAACAAACCATCTGAGAAATAGATGAAATTGAAAAAAAAAGAAGGAACAAATAAAAGGCAAAAATAAAGTGTTATAATATTCAGATCACATCATATTTCTATGCATGGTTAAACACTAAAAGATAAAAGTTAAGCTCTTAAAAATATTAAAGTTTTTGTTACTACATGGCTGCCTTTCGAGTAGTGTCCACAAAGGCCTTTAGAAACATGAATTCACAATTATATGTAGTAGTGGGGCATGTAAATTATTTTCTATAGAAGCTGTTACTACTCAAAATGACTTGCATCCTAGAGAACCCAAAAGGTACCAAAACTGATTTTATACCACTGATCCCAGGAAGAATGCAAGAACATAGAAATCCTAGTTCAACTCCAACTCTCCTAAGAACTTACTGGAAGCTGCTTTCAATGACTAAATCTTCACTTCAAGTCACTTTCCTCATCTTTTCTAAGGAAAATATATTTCATAAAGCATATTCAGAAGCATAGCAGAAGATGACTTTCTGATGTAATATTACTAAAGGGTATTCTGCAAAAAATGGATGTTCTATATATGTTAGTGACCAGCCCTCTAAAAATCACAGTAATTGAAGCTACATTTTTTTTTATCTGAAATATACTTCTTCATATCTTTCTGTTCTGTTTCTGTTTCTGAAAAGCCTTTTTACCTTATTTAAGGGATAAGCTGTCCAGGAAGTCCCACCTCCCAAGATGTATATCCTTTGCCCATCATGTGCAATTTCATGTCTATACCTAAAAATATCAAATATATCATTAGAAGAAAAGTATTTTTGCCCAAATTTAATAAACAGACTTAGGTTATACATCACTGATCAGGTCAAATTACTTATTTAGAAAGTCAGAAATCTACTTCAAAAAACCAAAAGACAAACCAAAACCAAAAAATACCTACTTCTAATACCAAGAAAACATATGAAAGAACTTTTTTTTTTTTACTTTTTGGAGGGCTGAAAGAACTTTAATAAACTAATCCAAAAAGATCAAGTTGTTTCCTAGGGAACCAGTTTTCCTTCCTTCCCCAAGGGATATGATACCAATAAGACATCATTTCATAATTGCTTTCTCTATATGACAAAATAGTTCTGTAGCAATAAAAGTAAGATACAACATAGAGAAAGATCCTTAGTCCTCCCCTATGCCATTCTGAATAAGTAAGACACTTTAGGATGAACTAGAAGAAAGAAAAAGTTTGTTATTCAATTGAAAAAATCCATTCTAGTTTATGTGAGCTTAATCTTAAAAACAAGGAATTGCTATAAGATAGTGTATCAGGAAGGAAGAGGGAAAAAACTGGGGCTAGTATCTAAAAAGCAGAAGAATGTCATGACTACTATTACAAGGCACTTATATTCTACAAACTAAGCGCTTAGTAAATATCTGAAGAATGAATGAATGAAAAATATATGAGGGAATTGGGATAACTGTCCTAACCATGTTCCACTTATTTGGTTACTATTACTACTACTAACTTTTTCTTCAAGTTTTTAGTTGTTTTGCTAGCACAGAAATTCCAAAGTACATTGAAAATTTAAATATCAAGGATGGATGAAACATAAAACGATTCTCTCATTAAGGAAATGTACCATTCCCACATCAGAAGACTACTACTGTCTAAACTGAGATCTATTAACCAGTTTGCCATTCCAAATTCAGCTAAATTTTCTTCAAGCTATGCACTGACATTTTAAACAAGTAAAATCTTAGGAGAAAATGCCAAGTATATCTTGGAACTTTTACCTCTCTTCTGGCAGATCACAAGACAGGTTGTTTGGTTTTAGCTGTATCCATTCCCGGGTATTCAGGTCTAACCGATGTAGGTCTGTACTATAAACATAGCCAGTTGTTCCTCCAAAGACATAAAGGAAGCCATTTATAATAGCCATTGCCTAAAAAAAAAAAATCAAAAAAGAACAAAATCAATCTATTAACATCACTGTCTCAAGTCATCTGAGTTACAGTATGGTTGTGCTACAAATAGACACTGGCTGAGAAGCTATGAGGATAAACTGTCTAGAGGACATGATGATCACTGATCATGACTGATGGGGGCAGGTAACTAGCATAACCAAGCCAAAGGGCATAAGTGGTATATAATTCAGAAGAAAAATTAAGTCGACTACTGGGGAGAAACAATAAGGAATAGGTCTGGTAAAAAAAAAGAACAGGATATGTTAATGACAAGTGTTCACCAATGTCTAGTCCAAGACTAAATAGGAAATCACTCTAACATGGGAGTTCTTAGCTTTTTTGTGTGTGAAACCTAAGGACTCTCAGAATGTCTTTAAATGTGTAAAATAAAATACACAGGATTAACCAGGAAACCAATTATACTGAAATATACTTACCAAATTTTTTAAAAGTTCACAGATCTGAAGCACTAATCTGAATTTCACTAAAATTTAAGGGTCAAACCAGAATAAGGAAAGACTAGAATTCAGGTCAAAACAAAAAGTAGTCAGAATACCTGTGGTACTGGCATAAAATTATAACATACATTATTAGAACTATAGTCAACAAGAAAGGTGGATTCTAACTGGCTCCCTCTGAAGTCCTATTCACTAGATTGGCTAGAATTTAAAAGGGAATCTGGTAGGCCTGACACTATATCCCCACTTAGAAATATCTCTTAGTGGAATGGGGCTTAGGCTCAGAGGGACAACGTTGGAGGAAACAAATATGTCAAGAATAGTGGGAGGAAGCAGGACCTCCACAGGGCTCTGGCTTCCACCTTCCCCAATCCATGTAAAAAGGGTACTTGAGCTGCAGAACCCATAAAATGACACAGAGAAGCTAACCTCCTGCTAAGGACAGCCCGGTAGGCTGGCAGGAATCGGCCAGTGCAACGCTCTGGGAGCCAAGCCCAGGCCCGTGTGAGCCAGAAGTTTTAGTCCTAGGGACTCCAGATCACCAGCAGCTGTGGCTGTTTTCAGATTTATCAACACACAGATGCGAAGGACAAAGTGAGAGGTCAGTACGGTCTGGACTTTGGGACCCAGTAAGTGGGAGTGCATCGGCTTTTGCCCCCAGGGTGAGAAGCCGCTGAGACACCCAGCACAGCCAGCCAGCACCACGTGGCAGCTTCAGCTCCTGGCCTGCAGAGTGTAGGGGGACCAAGCACCAGTCTGAGGGGTAATCGCTCTTGCTTTAACCTTCTTAGATCTGGATTGCGGTCTAGGGTGGAGGTCCTGGGGTGTTTGTCCAGTTTGCCAGAGCGTGTGGAGACCTCTGAGAGGGCACCCAACTAATACCTCCAGCAGCTGAGAAAACCCTAGTGACTGGGACAAAAGCTCCCCTGTCTGGTGGTAGAGTCCTACTGTGGCAAAAAGCCCAGGGGGGTCAAGTGACTGAGGGGCAACATGACCAGACAAAGGAAGCAAAACAAAAAGAAAACTCCAACATTAGACTCCTATTTTGGGGACAAAAAGGAGCAAAGCATGGAACATGAGGAAGACAGTGAAATCAGAACTCCTGCATCAAAAGCTTCAAAGGAAAATACGAGCTGGTTACAGGCCATAGAGGACCTTAAGAAGCAGATAAGAGAAGTGGAGGAAAAATTGGGAAGAGAAATGAGAATGATGCAAGAAAATTATGAAATGAGAGTCAACAGCCTAACTGAGGAAAATCACACCTTAAAAAACAGTCTGACTCAATTGGCAAAAGAGGCTCAAAAAGGCAATGAGGAGAGAAATGCCTTGAAAAGCCAAATTTGCCAGATGGAAAAAGAATCTCAAAAGCTCAATGAGGAGAATCGTTCCTTTGGATTAAGATTGGAGCAAAGGGAAGCTAGTGACTTTAAGAGAAATCAAGATGATGTTAAACAGATCCAAACAAATGAAAGAATAGAAGGCAGTGTGAAGTATCTCATGGGAAAAATGACTGACCTGGAAAACAGATCCAGGAGAGATAATTTAAAAATTATTGGACTACCTGAAAGCCATGATCAAAGAAAGAACATAGAAATCATCCTCCAAGAAATTCTCAAGGAAAACTGCCCTGATGTTTTAGAACCAGAAGGCAAAAATAGAGGTTGAAAGAATCTACTGATCACCTCCTGAAAAGGATCCCAAAAGGAAAACTCCTAGGAATATTATAGCCAGGTTCCGGAATTCCCAGATCAAGGAGAGAATATTACAAGCAGCCAGGAAGAAACAATTTGAATATTGTAGAAACACAATCAGGATAACACAGGATCTGGCAGCTTCTACATTGAGGGATCGAAGGGCCTGGAATAGGAATATTCCAGAGGGCAAAGGAGCTGGGATTAAAACCAAGAATCACCTACCCAACAAAACTGAGTATCATCTTTCAGGGGAAAATATGGTCATTCAGTGGAATAGAGGACTTTCAAGCATTCTTAATGAAAAAACCAGAGTTGAACAGAAAATTTGACATCCAGATACAAGAAGCAAGAGAAGCTTGAGAAAGTAAACAGGGAAAAGAAATCATAAGTCACCGATCAAAGTTGAACTATTAACATTCCTATATGGAAAAACGATAATTGTAATTGATGAAACTTTTCTCATTATGAAAATAGTTGAAGAAAATATATATATATATATATATATACATATGTATGTATTTCGGAGGGTATATAGAGGGCACTGGACCAATTTAATAGGAAGGGATGATACTTTTAAGGGGAAATTAAGAGGTGAGAGGAGAATATAATAAGAGAGAGAGACAATAAGGAGAGAGACAAAATGGGGTAAACTATCTCATAAAGAAGAGGCGAGGGATAAGGGTTACAATGGAGGGCAAGAATAGGAAGGCAAAAGGGAATGGGTCAACCTTATTCTCACTGAATTTGGCTCGGGGAGGGAATGAAATACACACTAAATAGGGTATCTCACCCTACATGAGAGTAGGGGGAAGGGGATGAGAGGGGGCATGATGGAAGGGAGGGCAGGCTTGGGGGAGGGAAGTTGGAAGCACTCACTTTTGAAAAGGGATCAAAGTAGAGAATAGAACTAGTGGAAGGTAGGATAGGAGGGAAGGAAATAAAGTCAGTCTTTTACAATATATCTACTACGTTAATATTTTGCATTAGCTACACATGTACAATCTATACTGAACTGCTTATCTTCCCAGTAAGGGTGGGTGACAAGGGAGGAAGGGAATGAATCTGGAATTCAAAGTTTTAAAATCAAATGTTTAAAATTATATATTTATATACTATTATTAATACTATCTTACATGTAATTGGGAAAGAAGATATACAGGCACTGGGGCATAGAGATCCACCATGCCCTACTGGAAAAGTCTAAGGGGGTATGGGAGAAGATATGGGAGAGAACAGATTAGAGGAGGGGATATCCTGTGGGTCTGCTATTCTGGGGTGGTGGGTAGGGGAAAAACGGGGAGAAAATTTGTAACTCAAAATCTGGCGGAAATTAATGATGTAAATCAGAAGTTAATAAAGCATTTGAAAAATGGAAAAAAAAGAATAGTGGGACGTGGACAGAAGGAAATGTTTGGTTCTTTAGGAACATGACCATCACAATCCAAAAAATAATTGATAAAGCCTCCCCTTAGACAAATTTCAGGAGTATAGGTTATAGGGTTAATAGAAGGATAAGAGTGTCACACAAAAGATAGGTGCATTTTAAACAAGGAAGACAGCTGTAAGGGGGGATGGGCCATGGGATTTAAAAATCCTTGGTAACAAAAAGTAGTGCAATAAAACATTCCCCAGAATCTAGAAAGGACACATTGATTAAAGATACGGAAGTGGCAGCTAAATGTGGTCCTCAATGCAAAGGCAATACCATTCGGTTCAGTGTCTTCCTGGTCCTTGTAGGAAGAATTGGATTGCTGCTGAATATGGCAGGGTTAATTAACATCCAGTTGAAATATATAACTATCACAAAGATGATATAACTAGATAAATAACTAGGACTATAAGGAAATTTGAATATAGGGAAGACAGATGTTCAATAATCTTGGTGGCAGGTGATACAGTAACCTAAGTACTCTATTTGGATTGGCTTTATTTTTTTTAACTTTCAGAGTACAAAGCAAAGGATTCCCAAAGTATGACACAAACTAGGCCATCTGGTCTGAGATAACCAAGCTCAGAAAACCTATCAAGTAAGATATTTTACAGGAAGATCTTGGCCATTTTGGTTGTAACAAAAATTCCTTAACAGAGAAATGATATGGACTACTAAGGCTACAGACATGGCTGGTATCAGTCACTGGACTAGCAATTACAGGAGTCTTACTTGTATATTTAGCCCACCGTTGGACTGTTGTGCCTGGTGTCAAACACACACAGCAGCTGGCTGGAACCAGATTAAACTGTAATTGGTAAATATTTAACAAAATTTAAAAATACAAAAGAACACAGATAATGTTAATATGTGGTTTTCTAAGTCAGTATGCAGTATGCAGTCTGCAGCGGTCCTTATGTAATGCTTGGTGGCCCCAATTTCTATTTGAGTTTGAGCTTGTACCATCTCAGATACTCTACCACCAAAAATGAAAGTGATGGTGCAGCATTTTGGAAAAAGCAACAACATATAATTGAAGTAAAAGGAAGAATGTCATGAGATGCACAGAATTACTAAGACACAACAAGAGTACTAGTCTAAACATAAAGTATACTTGAAGTACTCATATTTTGCTCATAAAACTATTTTCTTTTATCCCTTCTCACTGCAAGACCAAAAACTAAGCTATAGATACCTTAGAGGTCCACATTCACGTACATAGTGACCATCAAAAGTTCAAGTATGTCAGGTATCAATGAGAGGAAGTACTAGTCAAAGATAGCAATGTTCATAATTACACAGGCAATGTCTTCACTTGCCTTTTTGAAAAAGAGTTTGAGACCCCAATTAGAGGCTGAAAAGTGGATGAAACCTTGTCATGAGTGGGCTTCCAAAAATGTCCATGTGCCTGTGCTGTGGGGCTCTGTCAGAAGTACATTCACCTTACCAGGCTCTGCACCTTCAAATATAATATGATGGTGCAGTCATATAGCTATACCACCATATTATATTGGAGGACGAAGGGAGGATGTTAAGGAGAGGATCTCTGCCACCAAGAAGATAAAAAAACAGGGCGCAGTGAACATAGCACTAGCCCTGAAGTTAGGAGGACCCAAGTTCAAATCTGGCCTCAGACACTTAACACTTACTACTATGTAACCTTGGTCTTAACCCCAAGCCTTCCCCCCTCCAAAAAAGCCAAAAAAAAAAAAAAAAGAATAAAAAAAAAAAGGAGGGGGAAGCAATCCAAAAGGACCAATGTTTTCATTACTAGCCACGATCCTGAACATCACCAATACTATTAGCTCACAGTAAAGAAAAGCTAAGATAATTTTATGGGACTAACAGTATATAATGAAGTCATACTGATTCAAACCGTGCCTAGTTATGAAGACAGCAAAGAAGCAAGATGAGGTAGGATAGTATCTTAAATCTAATCATGAAAGAGTGATAGAAAGAGAAACAGCTAGAAACTAGAAGAGGTTAAGTTGCCAGAAACTGAATTTACAAATAAAACTGCTAAGAGCATCTATTATTTGCATGAGGGTGTTGGCAAGAAACTGCTAAATTATATTGGCAAACCAACCTGGAAAAGCAAGCAGGAAAAGTGAGGAAAACCCACTAATGATAAAGCCTTGTTCAGGAACTGCCAGGGACAGAGGCCCTGGGATGGGGAACAGACCTGACAAAAAAAAGCAGGTTTGTTGTGGCAATTAACTGTAAGAATTACCTCCACCCAACGAGTTTTCCTTTGTCCCAAGAGCACAATGAATCTGGAAAGGTATGAGATTTTGGTTATTTTTCCCCCAGAAATGACTATGATGAAAAGACAAAAAGATACCAATAAAACAATTTTAAAACGAGAAATAAGTACAACAGAGAACTAAAGTTTCTAGTTCCAGCAGGTATTTAGAGCAAGGAGAATTTTTCAGTGAGCTGCAAAGGGTATACTATGTGTTTCTGCCAATGCCCAGTGAGACAGATCTGCTTAAGATGCAGGTAATCTTCACACTATAAAGATAAAAAGGGGAATGACTCCCTCCTCTCTCCCATATCAGGGAGAAAAGAAATGTTCCTTAAAAAAATAGAAATACATAAAAGACAAAACAAAGGAAAAAGGATTTTGAAGATATAGATATATCCTGTGTCAGGAGGTAAGAAGGTAGAGGGATCAAGTCTTCTCACTATAGAGATGGGCTCTCTGAGAAAGAAATATTTTTCCATGCTCCAAGGAATGATAATGAGAATTCACAAACACCACTGGGAGAGATAGTACTACAGGTCAAAAAAAAGAAGAAACAAAAAAGTAATGATGGTTGGTGAAATGTGGCTAAATAAACACTGAAGGGCCCTCACATTAACCTGTAAAAAAAAAATGGTGAGCTATACTGTTTTTTTAGACCAGATATCCAAAACGTGACAGAGAGCCTCTTGAGACTTGATAAACTCAGAGTCATTCCCCACAGAGGAAAAAATGATACTGCCAAAAGGAACCTAGAAAGCATTGCTAGAGATGATGAAGTTCTGGACAAGAAACTGAGGGGTACGGGTAGTGTTTTTATTCCTGCTGCCAACTGAAAGCAGAGAGGCAGATGTGAAACAACTGGTTAAGAAGATGGCATTTATGATTCAAGATATCATTCACAGGGTCATAGATTTAGAGCTGTGAAGTTATAAAGTAAAATTCCCTCATTTTACAAATGAGGAACCAGAGACCCAGGAGCCTAAGTGAGTTGTTCAAGGTTAGACTGGAAGTAAGTAGCAGAGTTAATATTCAAACTTGGGGCCTCTGACTCCAAATGCAGTGCTTATTCCATGGCGCCACATTGCCTCAAGTTCTTTCTTGGCCAGAAATAGAATGGCTCTAAAGCTATTAAAAATAAATTTGCTGGGGCAGCCAGGTAGCACAGCGATTAAGAGCACCAGCCCCAGTGTCAGGATGACCTGGGGATCGAATCCAGGCTCAGACACCTGGCCGTGTAACCTTGGGCAAGTTACTTAACCCCAATTGCTTAAAAAAAAAATTTGCCTAGAGATTCACAAATCTGATCCAAAGAACTTTAAACTGAAAACAAGCCCAGGGAGTGGGAAAAACAGCATATATATATATGTATATGTATGTATACGTATATGTATATATATCCATTAAACTAGAGAATAATAGAAATGACATAGGAAGAATATCAACCTATAAAGGAACACTGAAAAAAACACCCAACAAGGGGGTTGAAATAAAATTCATGATCTTATACATTTATGCTTTCATGTGACTTCATGAATTTATATATTTATTTATGCATGTATGAGTGCTTAACAAGGTAAAGGATAAATGTATAAGATCAAGGTTCAACTGAATTAGAGGACGGGGCCTGTCCACTGGGCTATCCTCCCTAGAAGACCAGGGAAATAATGGTCATTCCAGGGGACAAATCCATTTCTTCAATCTAAGCCAGCTGTGCCCCCAGAATAGTGGTTATTTACCCAAAGCATAGACAGAGACCTCACTCATTTTGATAAGGGTGAAGAAGTTGCATAGGCTCATGGTCAGGCCAGGATGTGACTGATACTGATTGCCTTAAGGGGAGGATAGCCCAGTGGACAGGGTCCATCCTAGAATTTAGTTGAACCTTGATCTGGTGTCACTGGCTTATTAACTCAGGTAGTGTTGAATCCTGACCAGTTTATCCTTTACAGCATCATTTAGCCCTACAGAAGCCAAGTCAACTTGATTCTATTCTATCTAGGTCCTGAAAAAGAAAATAGAATGAACCAACATATTCCAATATGGAGTCTTGAGCCCCTCTCCTGTGGGAACTCACAAAGGCTCTCTTAAGTTTCAGCACAAACTCTTCATGCAAAGGGCTGTTTTTCTTAACATAGAAGTTTGGAGTCACTCACTTAGTAAGGTAATTTGTGAAAGAGTCTGAAGGAAAACCAACAGGCGAGAATGTTAGTAAGAATCAGAACTAGAGGGGCGGCTAGGTGGCACAGTGAGTAAAGCGCCAGCCCCAGAGTCAGGAGGACCCGAGTTTGGTTCCGGCCTCAGACACTTAACACTCACACACACAAAAAAAATAGCCGTGTAACCTTGGCAAGTTACTTAACCCCAATTGCCCTCCAAAAGGCAAAAGAAAAAAAAATCAGAGCTAGACAAGAAATCTAGTCAGTTAAGATCAATATAGGAATCTGTTTTGCTTGAATATGTACATCTTGTTACAGGCATTTTCTGAGTTTTTTCCCCCCTCCAGTAAAGGGGGGAGGGGGGAAGAGGAGAGAATGATAGATTTTTGTTCATTAAAAAAATTTAAAGAAAGTCAAAGGTTCAAGGGGCCCCTTGAATTTTTCTGGTAGGCTAAGGGGGCACCCAGGGCAGAGGTTAGATTTGGTAAGTGTTGGGGCTCTGAATATCACGAGAGGCCTGGTTTTCTTCTGTAAAGAGTCTAGACCAAAGGAACTGCAACCTCCTCTACCATCTGCTATATCTACACCCCTGCTGGGGTGTTTCCCTCCTAAAAATGACCATAGGAAAACTATAACCAGTGACACTATGACTGAGAGTACAGTAAGCTAGCTGAAGTAAGATGCTGGCTTTAAGAAAGTATGGATAGCATTTTCAAAGCTAACTTACAGATGGAGGTAGTACTATAATCAATGATTTGGCCATCGATAGGAAGGATATGGAATAGATAAGTAACTATGTAGCCCAGCCCACCACCAGAAGGAAAGCTGTGGAAATTACCAAAGAATATACCAAGAGGACTCCAAGAAGTAGAGTAGGTAAGGGAGAAGCAGGGCAGGTTAGTGAGCAATGCTCACCAATGTCCAGTCCAAGGCCAAATCATGGGGCCAAGCCAGAATCAGGAAAAGCCAGAGCTGGGGTCATAGCACAAGCTGAAGTTAAAAAACCTGTGGAGTCAACAGAGCAGGAGTAATGGTCAATGCCAATTATTTCCCAACAAGGAGGAATTCAATGCCATTTCCTTTTGAAATAGCCACTGCAGGCACTAGCTGGGATTTTAGAGGAGCCCTAACCTACCTAAGGAATTAAGTAATCACTAAGAAGGCCTATGTCAAGAGCTCTATGTCCAGAAGTAGTCTTTGGATGATTCTCTTCCTATCTAAGCCTTCTAGACCATAAATCCTTAGCAGCTTAAAGATTGTGCAGGTGAGCACCTACTATTCTGAGAGAATAAAACTCTGCCCAATCAAAAAGCAGGTCCCATATTATAGAAGATATAGGAGAAGAAGTTAAATGACTGCCAGCCACAAAATTCTGATATCACAGACATGAGTATTTGTAGTAAATAACATCGCTTCTCTAAACAGTCTGAAGAAAAATGCTTTAAAGAGGATAAAGAAGTTATGGAAATAAGAATCATCACAAATCTTTGGCAACCACTTAGCTTCTTCGCATGTTCCCAGTGGGTTCGTCTTCAAAACAGATTCGGCTATCAGACAGTAACTGTTCAGAGAGCGTACCCTATGACAGGACTGAAGAGTCCTCCAGCACAACGCAGAAGCCTCTCTGCATCTACCATCATAGCTAGGTTATTTCAAGCTTATTATTTTCAAACAAGCTTTGAACTGTGGCTTTGAAGAGCTGAAACTTGAAGCAGTCACTCCAAAAGTCTAAGTTAAAGAGTATAATTGCTGCTCTTCAAAGCTAAAACATTTCTATATCAAGCACTGAAAGCATTCTTTTCTTGGTAGTTCAGTGCTCATTGGGGCACCTCAGAAAGTTCTACCTTTTCAAATGGGGTTATCTGATGGTAACATTGTTTTAAGAACAACTGTGAGCAAACAAGAAACTTTGACTATTATAAATACCCAAATTAACTACAAAAGACCTATGAAGGAAGACGCTATCTGCATGCAGAGAAAGAACTGATAAACATATATATAGAATGATTTTACATATATACATATTTGTGTATAATGATAAACCATATCTGGGGTAGGGGGAGGGGAAAAAAGGAAAATTATATAACTATATTATATATTTAAAAGAAATAGCCAGATGTGTATAATAGATCTGCAGATGCATGTACATCATCTTTTTTTATTCTGTGTTATGGAAATGCTTGTTTTATTTCATAAATTAAAAATAAATAATTTAAAAATTCCACCTTTTCCAGGATAGTAGAGGGTTACAGTAGTATATCAAGGATAGCTTAGTCTAAACATGTAACCACTGAAAGAATTTTCCAAAAAATTTTAAACACTCCTTCCACAGAACTCAGCTATGATCCTTTACTTGACTAGAAAAGAAAAGAGAAAAGAAAAGCAGATGGGGGGGGGGGAAGTAGAGAAAATGTGACTAGGTTTGAATTATTTTTCCTTATCATAAATAAAGAAATTAAATACCTGTCATTCTGAATTAATTTTCCATTAGTCATTCATTAACCTAATTTTAGCGACAGAACATTTGTTTGATACCATACTCAGCCACAAAAATGTGAACAAAGTAATGGACATAAATTAGTACCTGCCCATAAATCCGATTGGGTTTCTTCCCTCTACAACTGAGAAGGGCCCACCGTTTGTATTTCACATTGCAGACATGGACATCATTGCCATTGCTCTCACCAAAGGGAATGCCAGTGCCTCCAAACACTAACAGGTTGTTTCCATGCAACACAACTAGAAAGGGACAAAAACAAAATTCTGTCCATGATCTATGTGTAGTATATGTACATACATGTACAAAATTACTTAAGATTTTTTAAAAGTCTCTGCTTTAATAATCTCACAAAGTAGTTCAAATCATAACTGTACACACAAAGATTTGCTCCACTGACTTAACTAAGCCCATATAACATAAAAGCTAGAATAAACCTATGACAGAAATCCAGAATAATTTTTTATGGTAACACATATGAATAACAACACTGTACTTTAATATAATGACTGTAATTTTGAAAAATGTAAATAGCTTCTAGGGCAGAAGACAGTGAAGTTCCTATATACCTCTGGGCAAATACATGCTAAAACCCATGAGGACTTTATATCATGTTTTTCTGGCTCCTCATAACGATCTTTTGCATTTAAAATTTTGGCTACCGCTTCCTCCTTCTCCTCCATGGGAAGATTGTGGCCTGAGTCACTCAATGTGCCAAACTAATAACAACTTTGACTAATCATTCCTCCTTTAGCTTATCTTCTCCCTTGTGATTCAGTTATCACTCACCAATCCTTTTCCTTTAATGGATAAACAACAAATGCTCTTCAACTTATTGATTGGCCATTTTAAGGATTCAGACTTATAGAAAGCAGCAGAGGCTTTGGAGTAAGAAAAGGTAGTTTCCAGACCTGACTCTGATAACCAACAGCTATACAAACCTTGGTTATAAGCCTATCTTCTCATCTATAAAATAAAGATAACACCTGTACTATCTACCTCACAGAGTTCCATGAGGATCAAATGAGATCATTCTGTCTTTGTAACCATGAAGCACTAAATTTAAGTTGTCACTGATTCCTATTTTATAATCCTGCCAGGAATGATGTGTTATGTGGTGGGTCAAGCATAGGCCTTGAAGCCAGGAAGATCTGGACTCAAATCTCACTTTCAACACATACTGTGCAATGACTAGGACAAGTCACTTTAACTTCCTAGTCCTTTAGGCAACTTTCTCTAAAACTGAGTTGCAGAAGAAATACTGACCTGTATATGTAAGAGGGAATCTCTTTATCCAAGAAGTTTCTGGCATCAATAAAATACATTCTAAATAAGTTTATTAAAATTGACATAAATACACAGATTATCTGATAGAGTAAGTCTGCTCTTTTAGACCATTGTACATAGTCAGAAATTCAGGAAGGGAAAACTACCACTGAACTCTTAAACTCACGTGACATAGATGCCAGCTCTCTGGGCATGTAACCCTCTGTGCCCATTTGATGCCATACTCCTGTAGCAAAGTGGTACCTCCAAAGCTCCCTGAAGAGAGGATAATCTTCATTGTCTGGCCCTCCTGACTCATCATAATCCGGGTTATAGCCTCCAAATACATACAAATTGGTATTATCTGCCACACACCGATGTCCACTTCGCGCCGGTGGAGCTCTGTGACCTAGGAGAGTAAAAGACATTGCAATCTTGCTGTTCCACCAATATAAAATTAATGCTGTAAAGAAATTAAGCCAGTTATCTCATTTTGGCTTTGAAAAAGAACCGGGGGGGGGGGGGGGCGGCTAGGTGGCACAGTGAATAGAGCACTGGCCCTGGAGTCAGGAGCACCTGAGTTCGAATCCGGCCTCAGACACTTAACACAAAAACTAGCCATGTGATCTTGGGCAAGTTACTTAACCCTAACTGCCCTCCGAAAAGCAAAAAAAAAGTTTAAAAAAAAAAAAAAGAAAAGAAAAAGAACCAGGGAAGATTTACAATATGGACAAACTTCCCACTCACTGGGAAGTCCATATAAACCACTGGTTTTCTATAAATATCTGGATTTAAAGATTTAGCATTTCTGTTACATATGCATAACTCTCACAACTTGTTAATAAGACAAAGATTTTGTCAGAAATTCCAAAACCCTGAATGTATGAAATCTCTCAAAAAACTATTTCTGATGAACCCACAATTTACAATCTACAGAAGGGGAAATTTAATAATTATATTATTAAATATATAATGTGACCCAGTGAAGGGTCACAAGGCAAATTTTCTTTAGGAAAAAAAAAACAATTAAAATGTGGATATTAGAAGCATATACACATAACCACAAATGTATAAAACGTGTACACATAAATAGACATATACTACACACACTCAAGAGAATATATAATCTATGCTTTTGTTATACATAAACTATATAATTATTTTTCTTGTTTTAGTAATGCTATGACAAAAATTAATATTCAACTACCACTCCCAAAATGGTGGCACTAAACAACTATCAGTTCTTACATTCACCAAATAGATGATGTTTTGGAAATCATTCTATAAAAGAATTAATAGCTTCAGTTCTAAGAATGGCTATTTCAATAATCTAAATTTAAGAAAGACTTTTAACTAGAAATTATAACTGCAAAATACCCTTCAAGGAAGTCAAAGACAGAAAGGCCTCACATATACCAAAATATCCATAGCAACATTTTTTGAGGGAGCCAAAGTAGAAACAAAATAAATGTGTGCTCACTGACTGAGGAATAGTCGAAGAAATTGTGGTATATTAATGTAATAGAATATTATCGCTCATGAAAATGACAAATATGAATTCATAGAAGCACTGGAAGACCTGTATAAACTGAAAGAGTAAGCAGAATTAGGAGAACATATACACAGTGAAAAAAATGTAAAAAAAAAACAACACTGAAAAGTGGCCAATATGATTAACTGTAAGGACTCAATCTTGACCCAAAAAGACAAATGATGAAATACATTTCTCTCAGCAGAGAAAATAAAATAAAATGTTGCATATGCTATCAGACAGTCATTCTACAGTTAGTTGTGTGTGCTTAACTATTATTTTTTCAACGTTTAAAGGTCTGAGTCAGGGGAAACAGACACAAAAACAAAAGGCATCAAAAACAGTGAAACATTTTTAAAATGTATTTTTTTAGAATAAGCACAAGACAACATAGTGCCCACAGGAAATACACCTAAGAAAGTCCATTTCAAGTTTAAAATCATTAGATGTAAGAAGTTAGTGGTCTATACTGGCTACTCTACAAAAATCAGGAGGTAGAATCATGTTCTGTTTCAAAATAAATTTTTATTGATATTTTCTGCTTCTTACCGTAGCATCCAATATGTCCTACTTCTCCTCTTCTCCTTCCCTTCCTGAGAGTCTTCCCACTGACAAACATTGTTTGGAGAGCGGGGAAGAAAGCTCAGAACAGCTGATTCATATACTGAAAAAAGCCAAAAATTTCAATACCTGTGGACCTTTCAACCTCCACAAAGGGGTGAGTTGGGGATATTTTCTCATAGCTCTTCAGTGAAAGTCCTGGTAGATCTTTATAATTTTGTTACATTTAGTTTTTATTTGGGGGAAGGTGTCATTCTTTCCACTTATATTGTTGCAGTCACTGTATGTATCATTTTCTTGGCTGTGCTTATTTTACTCTGCATCAGTTCATATAGATCTTTCCAAGCTTTTCTGTATTCATCACACATATCATTTCTTATAGCACAATAATATTCCATTACATTCATGTGACACAATTTGTTTAGACATTCCTCAATTCCAATTATTAGCTATTACAAATAATACTGCTATGAATATGTTTTGGAGTATATGGAGACTTTGTTTTTATCAATGGCTTCCTCTGAGTATAAATCCAATAATGGAGTCTCTGGTTCAAAGGGTGTGAATGTTTTAGTCACTTTATTTGCATGATTTCAAATTGCTTTCCAAAATGGCTATACCATTTCACAGCTCCACCAACAATGTATTATTGCATTTATCTTTCTACAATCCCTTTCACATTTCCTGTTTCCATTTTTTGTTATTTTTACCAATTTGCACAGTACAATGGAATCATGCTAGAAAGCATTATGAGAAAAAAAGCATGGCAACTTTATAAGAAGACAGTCAAAACTAACACCATAGAAACTAAATTATTGAAGGAAAAACTTAATGAAGAACAAATGATTAGTCGAAAAAAACATTAATAGTGAGAAATTTCAATATCCTTTCAGAATATGAAATATTCTGCAAAAAAAAAAATCATGCAAACAAGTAAGAAAAAAAGTTATAGAAGTAAACAGAATCCTGGGTTAGGGGAATTCACTGATAGATATGTGGAGAGAACTAAATCAGTTCACTAAAGATTTTTTTTTATTGTCTCCTCATCTCAGCCAGGCTAAAAGTGCAGTAGTCACTCACCAGCCTGATCCCACCACTGAAATTATGCAGCTTTGACCTTATCTGTCTTGACACAGGTAACCCAATACCACATCATCATATTATTGTCACACTTGGCATGGATACCTGATTGGTTTTAGGAGACTAAAGTTAGCTCAGAATTCCTCAGGTCAAGAGATTGACCTACCTCAGCCTCCCAGGAAGTACAGATTTCAGGCATACCTAGAGAGAATTTACTTTTTATTTAAATATAAGTAAAATATTCCCATTATGGAAAAAGAGTGGGATGAATTGGCAAATGTAGGTAATGTGAAAATAAAGGTATCGATAAAAATGTGATCATATTCTAAGCCATAAGGAATGAATAAATACAGAAAAAGATATTGTAAATACTACTTTGACAGACAATAACTCAATTAAAATATAAGAGATAAGTTTTTTCTTTTATTTTAATCAAATGCTTTATTAACTTCTAGTTTACATCATTCATTTCCGCAAGACTTACCGCATTCATTACTGCAAGAGTTACAAATTTTCTCCCTGTTTTTCCCCTACCCACCTCCCCAAAACAGTGATCCCACTGGATATCCCCTCCTCCAATCTGCTCTCTCCCATATCTTCTCCCATACCCTCTTAGACTTTCCAGTAGGGCAAAGTGGATCTCTATGCCCCAGTGCCTGTATATCTTATTTCCCAGTTACATGTAAAATAATATTGATAATAGTATATATATTTAAACATTTTATTTTAAAACTCTGTATTCCAGATTAATTTCCTTCCATCCTTGTCACCCACCCTTACTGGGAAGATAAGCAATTCAATATAGGTTGTACATGTGTAGCTATGCAAAACATTTCCATAGTAGATATACTGTGGAAGACCGACTATATTTCCTTCCCTCCTATCCCACCTCCCACTTATTCTATTCTCTACTTTGATCCTGTCCCTTTTCAAAAGTGGGTGCTTCCAACTTCCTTCCCTCCCTTCCATCATGCCCCCTCTCATCCCCTTCTCCCCTACTCTACTGTAGGGTGAGATACCCTATTTAGTGTGTATGACATTCCCTCCCTAAGCCCAATTCAGTGAGAATAAGGTTGACCCATTCTCTTTTGCCTTCCTGTTCTTCCCCTCCATTGTAACCCTTACCTCTTCTATATGAGATAGTTAACCCCATTCTGTCTCTCTCCATCTCCTCTCATTATATTCCTCTCTCACCTCTTAATTTCACCTTTTAAGTATCATCCCTTTCCATTAAATTGGTCCTGTGTCCTCTATGTATACTTGTACACATATATACACACATTCACATATGTATTCATATGCCCATATACCCTCCTATATAGACATATATGTATGTGTACATATATACATTTCTATTCCCTTCAATTATTCTCATATTGAGAAAAGTTTCATCAGTTACAATTATTGTTTTTCCATGTAGGAATGTTAATAGTTCAACTTTGATAAGTTCCTTTTGATTTCTTTTCCCTGTTTACCTTCTCATGCTTCTCTTGCTTCTTGTACCTGAATGTCAAATTTTCTATTCAACTCTGGTTTTTTCATTAAGAATGCTTGAAAGTCTTCTATTCCACTGAAAGACCATATTTTCCCCTGAAATACGATACTCAGTTTTGCTGGGTAGGTGATTCTTGGTTTTAATCCCAGCTCCTTTGCCCTCTGGAATATCATATTCCAAGCCCTTCAATCCCTCAGTGTAGAAGCTGCCAAATCCTGTGTTATCTTGATTGTGTTTCCACAATATTCAAATTGTTTCTTCCTGGCTGCTTGTAATATTCTCTCCTTGATCTGGGAATTCAGGAACCTGGCTATAATATTCCTAGGAGTTTTCTTTTTGGGATCTTTTTCAGGAGGTGATGGGTGGATTCTTTCAACCTCTATTTTGCCCTCTGGTTCTAAAACATCAGGGCAATTTTCCTTGAGAATTTCTTGAAGGATGATTTCTAGGTTCTTTTTTTGATCATGGTTTTCAGGAAGTCCACTAACTTTTAAATTATCTCTCCTGGATCTATTTTCCAGGTCAGTGGTTTTTCCAATTAGATATTTCACATTCCCTTCTATTTTTTCATTTGTTTGGATCTGTTTAATAGTATCTTGATTTCTCATAAAGTCACTAGCTTCCATTTGCTCCAATCTAATTCTGAAGGAATGATTCTCTTCAGCAAGCTTTTGAGATTCTTTTTCCATCTGGCAAATTTGGCTTTTTAAGGTATTCTTCTCCTCATTGCCTTTTTGAGCTTCTTTTGCCATTTGAGTTAAGTCTATTTTTTAAGGTGTTATTTTCTTCAGTCAGGTTGCTGACTCTCATTTCATAATTTTCTTGCATCGTTCTCATTTCTCTTCCCAATTTTTCCTCTACTTCTCTTATTTGCTTTTCAAAATCCTTCTTAAGGTCCTCTATGGCTTGTAGCCAGCTCACATTTTTCTTTGAAGCTTTTGGTGCAGGAGTTCTGATTTCACTGTCTTCCTCCTGTTCCATGCTTTGGTCCTATTTGTTCCCAAAATAGGAGTGTAAAGTTGGATTGCTCTGCTTGGTTTGCTTCCTTTGCCTGGTCATGTTGCCACTCAATTACTTGACTTTTGGGCTTTTTGCCACAGTAGGACTCTGCCACCAGACAGGGGAGCTTCGTCCCAAATGCTGGGGTTTCCTCAGCTACCAAAGGTATTAGTTGGGTGCCCTCTCTGAAGCCTCCACACATTCTGGCAAGCTCCCGATCTGAGCAGGTTAAAGCAAGAGCGATTACCCCTTAGACTGGTCTCTTGGTTCCCCTAAAATCTGCAGGCCAGAAGCTAAAGCTGCCAGGTGGCGGGGCTGTGCCAAGGCGCCTCAGTGGCTTCTCACCCTGGGGGCAAAGGCCAAACGCACTCCCGACTACTGGATCCCAAAGTCCACATTGCACTGACCTCTCACTTTGTCCTTAGCATCTATGGGTTGATAATTCTGGAAACCGCCACAGCTGCTGGTGATCTATAGTCCCTCCAGCCAGTGGCTGGTCAGGCCACCCTGGGGCTAAAACCTCCAGCTCTAGCCAGGCTGGGGTCGGCTCCCAGAGTGCTGTGCTGGCTAATTCCTGCCGGGCTGCTGGGCTGTCCTCAGCGGGAAATTAGCTTCTCTGTTATTTTGTGGGTTCTGTAGCTCCAAAGTTTGTTCAGAGTCACCTTTTACATGAATTGGAGGGTGTGGAAGAGATAAGTTTAAAAGAAGCAGATTGAAAGAAAAAAACAAATGATTTGCTTTAGAATTCTAGGGAGGAAGTTGATAAGCAGGGATAGAAGTATAAAGAAAAAAAGAACATTCATGAAACATTCCAAAATACACAGAATCAAGCAGAAAGATCAAAAAGGTCACACCCAGTCATTCATAAACACTCACTGAATGACTACTACTATGTTCTATCTAGGCATTATGCTATGGACTAAGGATGCAAAGAACAGTCAATGAAGCAATCCCTATTAACAAGATTATATTCTGAAGGGGAAGACAACAAGTACATTTATGAGCATATACACCCTACTATAAAGGGAATAAATAAAAAGGATACATAGCTAAAAAAAAAACAAGTGAGTTTTAGAGGAAGGGCACTAGTAGTTTAAGGGCTCATGAAGGGTTTCATGCAGAAGGCAGTGCCTGTGCTAAGTCTTAAAGGAAGAGACATTCAAAGAGCAAAGGTGAGGAAGGATACTCCAGGCATGAGATAGCTGGTACATGGAAAGCCAGGAAATGGAGTATTTTGTGGGAGAAACAGAGAAGTCAATTTCCTGAATGGATCACAGACTGCAGGACACATCATAAAATGCAAGGCTAGAAAGATAGGCTGGGACCAGTCTGTATGAGGCTTTAAAAGCTAAATGGAGGAATTTATATTTTATCCTAGGGGCAAGATGAAGACATTGGAGTTATCCAGGTATCAGTCAAGTGGTCAGATCTGTTATGAACCTGGGAGACTGAAAGAAATAAGTTTGGAAGAGGGATGAGCTTTGGAAAAATGTAATGAGTGCTGTTTGGACATGCTGAGTTTGAGATATCTCTGGGACATCTAGTTTGAAATATCCAATAGGCAACTGGTGATGTGGGATTGAAGCTCAAGGGAGAAACTGGGTTTATACATACATATATATATATATATATTTCCCTGTAAAGCCCTTGAGGGCAGGGACTATCTTGCATGTTTGTATTTGATTTGTATGCACAGTGCCTGGCACATAATAAGGCTTTAGTGAATGCTTTTTTAAAAAATTCATTTATGTGGGAATCTATGACTCGTAGCATAGTCTTCAGGAACATTTAGAGGCATGATATGGATATTTAGAAGGAGAGAATAGGCAGTAAGTACATGAAACCAGGAGAGTATATTCAGGAAAGGTAGTCAACAGTGTCAAATGCAGCAGGTCGGTCAAGAAGGATGGGGGCTAAAAAAAGGAACATCTAATTTGGCAATCTTGCATGATGGTAAGGGTAACTTTAGTCAAGTGATAAGGCTGGAAGCCAGGTTACAAAGGGAGAAAAGAGAAAGGTGATAAACAGGCATACACAGGTTTTCCTAAGAGTTTGAGAAAGGGAGATCTATAAGAGGAGAGTAGAGTCTAATGAAGACTTTTTTTTAAGGATGGAGGATACTTGGATATTTTTCAAGGCAGTATACAGAAGGAACCAGAAGATAGAAAGACATTGGAGATGGGGGTGGGGGTTGGTGAAGGAAGTATGGAAACTAAGGAGAAGACAGGATCAAAGCCACATGTAGAGGGGTTGATCTTTCTCTTAGTATATAATCCAAGGACCTTTGGATGTTACCTACATTTCAACACTGAAGATTCAACAATGAAAAAGATAAGTATGTCAAAAAATTCACATTTCTCCAATCAAGATAAACCAACTATTAACAAAATATAAGACCTGACCAATGTCTAATGTGAAAGTATTTGCAGATCCTATACTTGATTGCATGCTGCCATGGGGCTGGGGGGGGGGGGCGAGGGAGGGGGAGAAAATTTGAAACTCATGGAATTGTGGAACTGAATCTTGTAAACTAAAAGTAAACAAATTAATAAAGACAAAAAAATTTGAAAAAGAACAAAATATAAGAACTCTTAGAATTATGGTATTGGTCAAATTGCTAAATATTTCAAAAAGGATATTTTAAAGGAAAAAGAAAAAAGGGAGTGAAAAAGAAAAAAGCTACCAACTCTTAAGGGAAGTTCAAGTTAAAGAAGTCTATATAGTTATTTAAAAGAAATTGATTTTAGGTAATTTTTGTTCATTTTAGCTTATTGACAAAAATAAGAATTTTTAAATGTATTGTCTTTCAATACAATTACTGAGGGGGAAGAACCTAACCACTATAATGCTAATGCAAATGGACATAATTCTCCAACAGGAAAAAAAAGGCATAAAATAAATTTTAAAACAGAACCCATAAAAATGCTGTTTACAGTAAACACTTAAAACATAAAATCCTGAATCTGTAAGGAATTTATACATAATTTATATATTTCCCCACTAGAAGAATAAAACATAGTATATTTCTTCCTTTTAAAAGTGTTAACAACCAGATAAAAAAGATGCTCAAGTACTCTAGTGTTAAAAAAAGATACAGATTGAAACAGTCATGAGATACTACCTGGTAGGTATTAGAATGGTAAAAAGAGAAAAATAGTGATGATCAGTGATGGTAAGGCAGCAAAAAAAAGGCACTGAGCCTAATCATAGGCTCTTATGTTTTCTTTTTTTTTTTCATTTTAAACCCTTCTTCATGATCAACTCTCCCTAGTCTGTTTTACTTAGGAATACTCTCACTTGTGGTTCCAAGAAGCTACAGCATGAACAGCGGCCAAACCCTGGTAAAACTGTCTTGGCAGATGGACTAAACCAGGTTGAGGGTAACTGACAGGCCTTAAACCTATTGGTGAGTCAGGGGTCTATCTATTTCAAGCACATAAAAACCTCTCCCAGCAGAATGGGTATATGAGAACAATTTGTTCCAGAGGCCATGAAGGTGGGCTAAAGTAGGCACTGTGGAACGGATTACAGCTTGGTCTGATATCAAATATGCCAAGGCCATCCACTGCATCCCAGATCATCACCAATCATCCTAACTTCTCTCTTGCCACTGGACTTCAATGACTATGGAAGAAAGACTGAGGTTGATGATTTGCACAACTCCATCTTCCTTAAATCTCATTCATGGTCAAGTTATCACCCCTTGATGTCACTGGTCCTTTGTTTTAAAAACAAAGTACAAACAATTACTCCCTTAATCTAACTTCTCTCTTATTTCTTCCTTTTCTTTCTTCCCTTTCCCTTCTTCCCAGCTGAGTATATTTTTACATAACTCTGTATGTGAATATTCTTCCCTTCTTTAACCAGTTCAGTGAAAGTAAGATTCAAGTGATACCTGCTCCCCACCCCTTGCTTATTTGTAGTCTTCTATTTGTATATCTAAATTATGTAAGATTTTCTCCCACTTTCCTTCCTAGTGTATTCTTTTCCCCCTCCTTCTTTTCCAAAATTTTAAGATCATCCAAACATAAAAACAAACCACTTCTAGGCCATCTGTCTCAAAAGATTATTTTTCTATGATGATAAGAGTTGTTCTCATATCTGATTATAAAAAGTTCACCCTAGTCTAGTCCCTTATGATTGCTCATATTTATCTTTTGCTCATATTGCTCATATTTATCTTTTGATGTTTCTCTTAATTTATGCATTTGTATTTCTACATAGCTCTGATCTTTTCATCAGGAATTCTTGAAAGTCTTCTACTTCATTAAAGATCCATTTTTTCCCTGTAGGATAATACTTAATTTTGCTGGGTAAATTATTCTTGGTTGTACACCTATATCTTTGTCTTCTGGAATATCATATTTCAATTTCTAGACTCCTTTAAGGAAACCTATGATCTTTTAAAAAATATTTTTTTATTTTTCCAAATTACATGTAAAAACAATTTTTAACATTCCAAATTATCTCTCTCTCTCTCTCCCTCACCTCCCCCCACTTAAGATGGTAAGCAATTTGATACAGGTAATATATGTGCAAACATGTAAAATATACTTCCATATTAGTTATGTTATAAAAGAAGAAACAAACCAAAAGGAAAAAAAAACATGAATTACAGTATGCTTTGATCTGCATTTAGACTCTATCAATTCTTTCTCTGGATGCGTGTACAGTATTTTCATCATGAGACCTTTGGAGTCCTGGATCACTGTAATTCTGAGAGTAGAGTAGCTAAGTCATTCACAGTCGATCATCAAACAATATTGCTGTTACTGTGTACAATGTTCTCCTGGTTATTCTCATTTCACTTTGCATCAGTCTTTTCCACATTTTTTCTGAGAGCATCCAAATCGTCATTTCTTACAGTACAACAGCACAATTACATTCAAATACCACAATCTGTTCAGCCATTCCTGAGTTGATGGGCATCCCTTCAAAGAAGCAAAGGAAGATGGTCTAGCCTTACCAGATCCCAAACTATATTTGGGATTTTGCCACCACAAAAAGAGATGCTTTTTGAATTTAGATATTTTGCCACCACAAGAAGAGCTGCTATAAATATTTTTGTACATATAGGTTCTTTTCTTTTTTTTCCCTTTAATCTCTTTGGTATACAGAACTAGTAGTGATATTGCTGGATCAAAGAGTATGTACGGTTTGATTGCCCTTTAGGTATAGTTCAAAACTGCTCTCCAGATCAGTTTACAACCCACGAACAGTGCTTTAGTGTCCCAATTTTCCCACATTCCCTCCAACATTTATCAATGAACTCCTTCTCTCATATCAGCTAATCTGATAGGTGTGAGGTGATACCTCAGAGTTGTTTTAATTTGCCTTTCTCTGCTCAATAGTGATTTAGAGAATTTTTCCATACAACTAGAGATAGTTTCAATTTCTTCATCTGAAAACTGCCTGTTCATAGCCTTTGATCATTTATCAACTGGGGAATGATTCATATTCTTATAAATGTGATTCAGTTTTTTTTTGTTTGTTTTTTGCTTTTTGGGGGCAACTGGGGTTGTGATCAGTTCTTTATATATTTGAGAAATGAGGTCTTTATCAGAGAAACTTGTAAAAAAAAAATTTCCCCAGTTTCCTTCTAATCTTGACTGCACTGATTTTGTTTGTGTAAAAACTTTAACATAATGAAAATTATCCATTTTATATCCCATAATATCTTTTTATCATAAATTCCTTCCTTATCCATAGATCTCACAGGTAAAATTTTCCATGCTCCCCTAATTTGCTTATGATATTACTCTTTATGTCTAAATCATGTAGCCATTTTGACATAATCTTGGTATACAGTGTAAGATGTTGATCTATACCTAGTTTCTACTATAGGTACAGTATACATTCTCTATAAGATGGTGATCTATGCCTAGTTTCTGCCATCATGTTTTCCAGTTTTCCCAGCAGTTTTTGTCAAACAGTGAGCTGTCCCAGAAGCTGGGATGAAACACTAGATCATTATGATCATTAACTACTGTGTTTTGAGTACCTAATCTATTACACTGATCCACCACTCTATTTCTTAGTCAGTACCATATAGTTTATGATTACACTTTATAATATAGTTTGGGATAAGGTAGGTAAAGGTAGGCCATCTTTCTTTGCTTCTTTTTTTTTTATCAATTCTCTTGATATTCTTGACCTTTTGTTCTTCCAAACAAATTTTGTTATTACTTTTTCTAGCTCTACAAAATAATTCTTTGGTAGTTTGATTGGTATGGTATGGAATAAGTAAATTAATTTAGGAAGAACTATGATCTTGACTGTGACTCTTTAGTACTTGAACTCTTTCTATCTGGTTGCAGTATTTTTTCTTTGACACAAAAGCTCTAGTTTTGGGCCATATAAAGTTTCTGGGAGTTTTAATTTTAAGGTTTATTCCAAGAGTTGAGCAATGGATTCTTTCTATTTTTATTCTCCACTCTGGTTCTAAAAGATCTGAGCAAGTTTCTTTTAATATTTCTTGAAATATGATGTCTAAATTCTGAAGGATTTATGATGAAACATGCTATCCATCTCTGGAGAAAGAACTGGTGCAGCTTGAATGCAGATCAAACATTATTTTTTTCTTTACTTTATTTTTCTTGGGTTTGTCAGTGTTTTCTTTCACAGCATGACTTACATGGAAATGTGTTTTGCATGACTACACATGTAGACATTATGTGTCAAATTGCTTGCTTTTTCAGTGAGGGTGTAAGGAGAGAATCTGGAATTCAAAATTTGAAAAAAAAAAGAATGCTAAAATTGTTCTTACATTGTAACTGGGAAAAAATAAAATATTAAATTAAAAAAAATAAATATGATGTCTAGGCTCTTCTTTTTGGTCATAGCTTTCAGGCAGTCAATGATTCTTGAGTTCTCCCTCTCTGATCTGTTTTCCAGATAAATTGTTTCTGATATGAGATGCCTTACATTTTCTTTCTTTGTTCAGTCTTTTCACTTTAACAATTTTTTTTATTGTCTCATGGAGTTATTAAGTTCTATTTGGTCTATTCTAACTATTCAGAAGTCTACTGCTTAGATAAGGTTTCATACTTCTTGTGCTAAGCTGTTAATTCTCTTCCTAATTCTTTCTTCCACAGTTCCAAATTTTCCCCAGTACAGTTTTTGTCTTGATTGTTTCCTTTAGCTCTTTCATTTCATTTATAAAATCATTTTTTAGCTCTTTAATTCTTTCTTTAGTTCTTGCAGAGATTCTAATTGAATTTGTGCTCAGGTTGTATAACTGCAATTTTGCTTGTAAGTATTTTAGAGTTATTCTCTTCTTCTGGTTTTGCATCCAGTGTCTCTGTCACATTAACAGCTCTTTTTGCCCGGATTTTTTTCCTTGTTCTTCTAGCCTTATTTCCCAAATTAGGACTTTGTGTTAGGACTAGGCCCTTCACACTTCCAGAGGGAATGTCTCAAACATGCTTAGATATGTTTTGTATTTTCTTGGATCCTGCTACTACTTTTTCAGGGTACTGAGTATTGTGTTCTCTCAGGATTTCAGAAACAAGCTTTCAGTACACTCACAGCAGTGTGATCTAGGGTGAAGTCTAAGAGATGCCCTCCTGGTCTGAGCTATGCAAGTTCCTGACCAGGTTTCAGTCTAAGCAACACAATAGTAGACTTGAATCTTGTTAAACTCCAGGACACTGTTGCTGAACTAAGCCACCGTTATCCAACTGGAAAGCTCTGAAGGTTCAGAGTGAGAGACCTTGGGTCTAGGCTTCCTGCCCTAGTTATTCTCCTACAGGTTAAGACTGGGTTGTAAGATAGATCCAAGACTCTGATCTGCTCCTAGTCAGTCACATAGCTATTATTTGCTACTGTATTTGCTCCTCATTCAGTACACAGTCTTGGGCTTATAACTATTCTTTGCCCTGAAGGGATCCAGAGCTAAGCACAGGTTCCCTCCTCAACCTGCACTGGATCTGTGACCCAGCAGTAGGTAGTGAGCTACAGAACTTATATTTAGAACCTATTCCTGCTCTTTGCCCTGACGGTCAGGTTCCTCTATACCAAATCTGAGATTTCTTCTTGCCCTGGTGCACAGCTTATAGGAAAACACTTGTTTCATCCCTACATTGGAACGCTCTGTGTGGCATGCTCTTGGCCAGACTCTGTCCCTAGTGTGCAAAGACCTCTGACTCCTCATGCCAAAATGGGCTGGAAAAAAATGACTCATTGTGTTTTTTCTTAGATTTCCCAAATAGGATTCAGTCTAATGAGTTTTCTAGATTTTTATAGAGTAGACATGGGGGCAAGCTCAGCTGTACTACGTCCTTCTACTCTGCTATCTTAACTAGTTTCTATTCTCTATTTAGCTTTTAAAATTAATCTGGCTCCAACCTACCTTTACTATCTCTTTTGAATATTACTCCTCCCATAATCTATGTTCTAGACCTGGGGTGGGGAACCTGTGGCCTTCTAGGTCCGTGGGTGTGGTCTTTTGACCAAGTTCAAGTTTTATAGAACAAATCCTTTTATTAAGGGGATTTGTTCTGTGAATTTTGGATTCAGTAAAAATGCTGCACCTGAGGACCTAGGGGACCACATATGGCCTTGAGGCCACAGGTTCCCCACTCCTATTCTAGATAAACTAGACTTTTCTCTGTTCCTCATTCAAGACCTTTCATCTCCTGTCTCTGTGCCTTCATGCTGGCTGTCCCAAATACTTGGAAAGCATTCACCTCCTCAGCTCTCTGACTCCTAGAGTCCTCTTCCTTAACATACAATACAGAGCCTTTCTTTACCATCAACTGTTAGTACCCTCTCTCCCAATCTACCTTGTATTTAACTATTTTGTATATATTTTATTTACTAACTTTATACTTATTATATATTTTATAGGTACTTGTTGGGCATCCCCTAGAAAGCAAATTCACTTTGTTCATGTTTTTTCAGCACCTAGACTGGTGCTTAATAAATACTTGATTATTTATAACTTTAATTTATTCTTTTGACTATCTTTGTTTATCACGAAATTGTGAAACTTTATCATGTATTCTACTTGCTCAAATCAGTATAACACAAAATGACCAAATGAGCTGTTTTTGTAAAAATCAACTTTTGAAGTAACTGAAGTTTTTCCTTTTAAGCTTCAATCTTTTTAAAAAATATATTTAACAATTTTAGATGGGATCCTCCTATCACTATCTCTGTTACTCCTTTTAACTATATTCAACAGAATAAATATATATTAGGGGTCTTTTACGTACAAAGAGCCCTGCTTTACAACTAGAAGATCTGAGTTCAAACACCAGCTCTGCCACTTATAGTATGAATAAGCTTCTAAGGTTTTTTGGCCTCAGTTCTCATTTCTAAAATAAGGTTAAACTAAATGATCTCTAAGGCTCTAGGATTCTATATGCACAGCCTTGTCCTAGTTCCTAAGCAAACAAAAACAAAAATGTCTCACAATCTGCCCTCATAAAGCTTACGTTATACTCATAGGATGCAACAAGTACATAAGTGTATACATATATACACAAACACACTGCATACACACACACAATAATATGAGGACAACTACAACCAGGAGACTCATGAAGACTTCATGAAAGAAGTGGCAACTGAATTGCTCCCTGAATAAAGATAATGTTTCTGAGAGGGAGGGATGAGAAGCCAAAGTATACTATGGGATCAGAAGAGTCAAGTCTGTGCCCAGAGAAGATTATTTTGGGAACTGTGAAAAAGATAGGTTAGAAAATGAAGAGACTGGAAGTCAGAAGATCAATTAGAAGTCTCTAACACAATAACTGTGGCAAAAAGGTGATGAAGGTCTGAACTGGCATTTTTCCCAGACTTTAATTTTTTTATTCTGAACTTAAATGAATACATAAAAGAAGATTTCTACATCCACATCAAAACAAAAAGAAGATTCTCTTTGAAATCATGTATCTCTGTTTCATACAACTTGCTATTTTTAAAAAGTATTTTAATAAATTCCACATGTTATTTTCTAAACTGTTCTGCTTGTCTGTGACTCCTCTTGAATTTTCTTCTGTGCGTTTAAAAAATGATTTTTTATTGGCATGGAATATAATAGTACAAATTTAAGTGAACTGATGCAGAGTTAACAGTTTGTGTTACAAAATTACACATAACAAGTAAAGCTCCAAAGAAGATAAGAACTCCCACAACTGTATAGAGATGTTTCCACAGGTGGAGAATATCACATATATTTTCATATTTTTTATCTATTGAGAAAAGTTTTGCTGATTTTTTCTCTCTACCTATTTTTCTTTTTTTATTTATTTTTTTGCCTTTTGGAGGACAACTGGGGTTAAGTAACTTGCCCAAGGTTACAAGGCTAGTTTTTTTGTATTAAGTGTCTGAGGCCGGAACCAGGGCCAGCGCTTTTACTCACTGAGCCACCTAGCCACCCATACCTATTTTTCTTTTAAAAAATAGCTTTTTGCTATATGAGATGGCTCTGAAAAGGGAGGAATACTGGATGAAATTTCAATGATAAGAAAATAAAAGCTATCAATTAAAGTAATTTTTTTTAAAGAAAGTAACATGAGAAAAGCTCCAAAAGTTAAGGAGTGAACATGGTCAAAGGTATAAACAGAAGGGATTAGCCTTGAAAGAAAAAGGAACACCCTCTTCCCTCAGTGATTGGAACAAAGGAAGAGAGAAGTAAAGATAAAGAAAGGTTTTGAGGTATATAGAGGAGATAAAGGTACTCACAATGAATGGATGATACTCTCAATGAAATAGGGGGCAAGGTCTATCTGCTGAGATAGGGGGGTTGGTGTTGCTGTTGCTGTTGAGAGCCTAAGGAGGGAGAAATTGGGATAGCTGCTGAGAGAAGCATGGTAAGAGTCAATAAGGAATAAATAAGATGATTGCCTTTTGGTAGAGGGTCTAACTAATGCTAAATAATATTAAAATAGAGTAGATGTAGAAAGCACACTTGTATGAAAGAGACAAAAGAAGCATGTGAGGGGGATAGTAAGGAAAAGAAGTCTGAAGGATTGGAACAAGAGAGCAAAAGAATCAAGGAAGGAAGACAATTCATAACTGAGCTGATTTCTGTCAAGGTCACGCAGGTTCCATACCTAGGAATTACCCTGAATTTCTTATTCTTCACTCCCTATATTCAATCAGTCTTGCCTATTGTGTATAAATACCCTTCACATCTATCTTCTTCCCTCTACTCACACCACAAACACCCTAATTCAGATCCCCATCATCTCACCTGGCCTACTTTTAAAAGTCTCCTAATAAATGATTTTTCCTTCATTAATTGGCCACTCAGCAAAGTTTCTTCTTTGATTCATCCTCCACATAGCTGGCAAATTGATTTTCCTAAAACAGATACAATCATGTCACTGTCTTGCTCAAAAAAAAAAAAATCCAGCAAGTATATGCTGCCTTTAAGTTTAAATGGAAGATGATTTTCTATTGTTAATGCCTTCACATTCCAGCCCTACTTTATCTCTCCAGGCTGATTATACACTACTCACTGCTCCCTAACTTCGCCAACTCACTCCAGACAAAACCACCTGCTTTCACAGAGTACATGACATTCCATCCCCTGCCATGGTGCCTTTAAACAGATTATCCCTCATTCCTGGAAGGCTCTTTTCCATCCTCACCTAACTCCCTAACTCTCCCCAAGACTCCATTTACATGCAACTTCTTTCGATGGATATCCACCAATTCCCTCAGTTACTACCCTTCAATCACTGTGTATTTTATCTATCTATTTTATATTTACTCACTTTGTAAGATATCTCATTGTTTCACTTCTGAATTTTTATGCTCAGCACCTGGCACTAGCAGATGCTTATAAATGCTAATTTTTAAATTAAATCTGTGAAGGGAAAAAAGTAGCCAGAAAAGAAGTAATAGACAAAGAAGAGAACAAGAAAGGAGAAACACTGGCAGTCCTAATGAAGACAAAGGGTGAGGGAGAGGCAAAGGGAATGATCAGGATATTAAGATAGATCATGGAGCTGATAAAGTTTGGGGTAATGGTGAGATTTAAGGTATGACTGCCCCCATAGGTAGATAAGGTAAAATTGCAGAACAAAGGAGCTGAAAAGGTCTATGAACTGGGCAGCTAAATGGGGCAGTGGATAGGACAAAGTCCTAGAGTTAGGAAGAATCTTCTTTCTGAGTTCAAATCCAGCCTCAGACATTTACTAGCTGTGTGAACCTGGACAAGTCACTTAACTGTTTCCCTCAGTTTCCTCATCTGTAAAATGAACTGGAGAAGTAAAGGGCACACCACTCCAGTATCTTTGTCAAGAAAACTCCAAAGGATGCATAAAGAGTCAGACGTGACTGAAAAACTACTGAACAGCAATAACAAGAACTGTGAGGCCATGCTG
Organism: Petaurus breviceps papuanus; assembly: GCF_028583685.1. NCBI lineage: Eukaryota > Metazoa > Chordata > Mammalia > Diprotodontia > Petauridae > Petaurus > Petaurus breviceps. The sequence continues at coordinate 12,987,665 of NW_027185784.1, read as the reverse complement.
TTCTAATAGAAAGAAAGAGTAGCCATGTATATCTAACTGAACACAAGGAATCTAGAGTTAGTAGGGAGTTTGGACCAGCTGCCTTTGTCAGCAAAGGGAGTGAAGTCAAATCACATACAATACTAAATTCATTCTCTTATAAGAAAGGCAGGTAGAGAAACAGGAGAATTTCTAGAGGTTAATGGAAATCCATAGTTGAGTGATAAAAGTCTCCTTTCATACTGGACTACATGCACAGAATGACACTTTTTCTGGTCTATTTTCTGCTTATGCACATTACATCCCAGATGATATCTTTTATACCACTTCCTACACACGTCACTAATAGAAATATGCTGCAGCTTCTTTATATCGCCATACCTGGGTCATTTGCTGTTTGATTTTTCAGATGGCACTGTTTCATATTCACAACTATTTGGGATTATCTTAAGGTTCTTTCAGAACAATCTAATATTTTCCTTAATGACTCCTAATTATCATAATGAACATCAGTAAAAATGCTGTATCGCGTTCCATCACTGACTACTGAAATATTCAGAGCTATGGTCCCACACTACTGTCTAGGGTTTTTTTCTTTTATGTTCTTGGGCCTGTTTTTTAAAGTCTTTCTTTAAACTTTCTTTTAAAGTTTTTAAAAGTCTAAAAACTTTTTAAAGTTTAAAGTCTTTAAACTTTCTTTCTCCTCCACTCAATATCAGGCCATCAAGTACTATGATAAGTGTGCTTGCCTCCAGACACATAGAATCATAGGATCTAATAGATCAAAGACACTTTACTTGATACACAGTTCACTTAGTCCAACATCATCATTTTGTGGAACAAGAAATAGATGCCTAAAAAGATGACATGCTTTGACCAGTCTTCTAGTTAGCAGCAGAACTGGAAATCAAACTCAGCTCTTCTGACTCAAAATTCAGCACTCTTTCTACTAGACAATGTATTTACCCAATCCCTTACACCTTAGAATTTCAAATATTTTGGAAGCTGAGGAATATAATAACCAAGCTAGTTAGAACCCTGCATAAAAGAATAAAAAGATTCTGTTTAAGGGTCAGAGGAGTTTTGATGTTTAAAAGCCAAAATAAAAAACTCATAACTATTTTGGTAAACTGGGTTAGCCTTATTATCAAAGGTATTTTTATATGAGTGACAGTGGTTTTTATATGAGCTACAGTTTTTATTTCTTTATAGTCAAATTAGCAAAGTAAAAAAATAAGTAATAATTACTTACATATAAAAACAGAGAAGTTAGCAAGCACAGTGAATAGAAAGCACTGGATCTAAATTTAAATCTGGCCTTAGACACTACTTACTAGTTATATGTCCCAAGGCAAAACACTTAAACCTCTATCTGCCTCATTTTCCTCATCTATAAAAATAGGGTCAACCTACCAGGGTTACTGTGAGGATAAAATGAGAGGATATGTTTAAAGTGCACTTATTATTACTATAAAAAGAAACAACTAATATGACAATCAATCTCATAAATCTTTTTTAGGTTCAGGGGAAAAAATTTTAACTTTTCTGAGATTTCTAATATGATTCAATGAAAAAAAAAACCTACCACACTAGTGTCCATTTACATTTGCTCTTCTTCTGAAAAGGAAAGATGGAAGGAAGGGAGGAAGGGAAGGAAGACAAACAATACACAAAAAACCTATCCCATCTGCTTTCCTGTGACCAGAATTTATCTTCTTTCAAATGCATTTCTGATCAGTTCAAAAAAGTAAAAAAGCTGCTAAGTGAACATAAGTTTCTCTTATCCTCTAAAACATATTAAATCATTCTAAAGCCACCCCTACCCAAAATATATTTTAATTATTACTTTCTGAAAATGAGAAAACATGAAATGCTATTTTGTGAACTGAAAAATCAAATCAAATTCCAGACCCCCACACACACATACACACATACACACCTATTTTGGTTCTTAATATACCAGCAAGAAGCAGCAATCAGTTTGGGTATATAAAATTCAAGAAAGATTCCCTTGAACCCACATGAAGTATAGATCTCTTGCTAATTATCACCCACCTCTCAAAAACCTTTTAGGGATCCTTAGGATGGGACAGGACTGAGTGAAGCATCTCCTAACAGCGTCCCATCGTATTTTCTTCTTACCTGTTACCACAATTATTAGCAATGAGTCACACATAACAACAAATGATAAGTAATACAATTATTACAGTTATAAAGACAGAAAAAACAGGAAAACAAAAATGCTTTGATGCTGCAGGACATGGCAAACAATTAACACTGCAAAAGTGAAAAGAAACTAACCCTTAATCAAGTAATTAGTGTTTTCAACAATTACCCAATTATGAACCACTGATTTTTCTTAGTTTTTCCAGTCCAATACTTGAACAAATTTTTCATGCTTGAGAATGACAGGTTGCTATCTTGTGGCAAAATTCACCAAGGGCGTAGACTAAACACCATGAAAGCAAAAAAGTTTTTAAAAATAACTGGAAATAGAGTCGTGCTCAAAAAAAAAAAAGGGGGGGGGTAATTCAGACTCCACTCTCTACTATACTTTATTCTTTGTGCTGTAAGGATTAAGCATGAGGCATCTCAAAAATTTTTTTAAACTGATTTGCATAATCCATATTTTAGGACATAGGTCAAAGCAAATATATTCATTATACAGCTTTATATTTTCACACTGAAAAAGTAAATATATCACTCTTTCAAAGAAAAAGTTGGTTTTACATAACAAAATTAAAATTATTGTGTTTTTTTTGTTTTTTATCATAGCAGTGCCATAATACCTATAACTACCTTCTACTTCTTAATGGGGGTGGATTTTTCTTGAACCTTGATTCCTAAAGTTCAAGGCTATGCCCACAGGTTTTTACCATATTTTACCATATTTCAATTTCTTAAGAATACACTAGTTCTGTTTTCAGTCTGATGAAACTACATTCAGAAATTCGCTCATGGTTGTTGGCTTAAGCAAATATACACACAAAAACTTCATGAGAGAATATTAACTTGTAGAGATCTACTACAAAATATTTTAAGACAAACAAACCCCTCAGACTGACCATAAAGATAAGTAGGAGATAGAAGAACCTGAGTATCCCTTTAAGGGAGTTGGGTTTTTGTGCGTTTTTTTAAAGCAAAGGCATATTTTTAAAATCAATCATTACATTAATTAATCAATACATTAAGAACTTATGTTCTTTCATTTTTGTTTTGGGGTTTTATAAAACACTGGGTCATTAAGTCCTATTGTTTTTGATTCTCCTTGTCTTATTCTACTCCATTAACCCACTTCTCTTATTTTTTAACCAATACCAAATGACTTTGATGGCTGCTGCTTTATAATATAGATTGTGATCTGGAAATAAGAATTCTCTCTTCATTCCTACCTTTGCCATTTTCTTCCTAGCACTGTCATATTTCCCTCAATAATCTAGAGAATTTTTTACTCAAAATTAATTTTATTGAGATCAATAAATTATCTCATTAATAGTCTAATTATTAAAGCATTAAAACCATAAATTAACTTTAGTAATACAGTCATTTTATATTACCACAGCACAGCCATGACCTCTGAATATTCCTCTAGTTCTTTAAGGAGCTCTTTGTAATTGAACCTATAAAAATATTGTGTGTGGTTTGGTAGACTGATCTCCAAATATTTTGTGTATTTTGTAATTATTTATCAATTAACATCTTCACTGATTCTCTAGGATTTTCTAAATAAACCATCATGTCATCAGCAAACAGATAATTTTATCTCCTATTTACTTATCTTTACACTTTTAGCTTCTTTCTCTTATCTTATTGTTATTGTTAGCATTTCTAGAACTACACCAAATAATAGTGGGAAAAGCAGAGGACCTTGTTTTACTCATATATGTTTCGGTAAAGTTTACAGTATATTCCTATTGCACATGATGCTTGCTTTGGGGTTTGGATTAGTCCTTTTTGTAATTTTTAAAAATCCTTCTATGCCTAAACTTTTTAAAAAAGGCTTTTAAAAAAATTACATGTAAGAATGTAGAACTTTGTGAAAGGCTTTTCTGTTTATCTATTGAAATAATCATATGGCTTGGGATGTTTTTGTTTTTAATGTGACTATTGGTGACTGTTTTTCTAACACTGAATCATCTCTGAAGCCCTGTCATAAATCCAACTTTGTCAGAATGAATGATTTCCTGTAGTTTGATAAGATTCCATTTAAAATTTTTGAATGAATAGACATTAGATACTGTTCTATAGTTCTCTGCTTTATCTTGCCCTTGTTTTGGTACTAGGACCATATGTATCTCATAAAAGGAATATTGTAGAATATTTTCTCATGTTTTTAGAAAAATTTTAATTAACTGTTCTTTAAATATTTAATAAAATTCTCCTGATTGCATTTTTGTTATTATAACTTGTAATGCATTTGATTTTTCCTTTAGGAATTTAGATGCTCTGACATTTGGAGCACTTAAGTTTAACAATGATATTGGTTTCTTATCTACAATTCCCATCAAAATAATGTAATTGCATTGTTTATATCTGCAAGAGTCTATTCAAGGCTGGAATTCCTGCTCTTCTGGATTCAGCTAATACATGGTAAATTTGGTTACAGTTATCTGTGTATGTCTTTTCTTTTGAGGTAGGTTTTTCTAAGTAACTGTGATAGTAATGGAATATAAAGATTCCCCTGTATTGGCTTGGTTTTCAAGTTGATTGTGTTAAAACCCAGAGTTTGTTAATCCCACCTGTGGGATGGACTTGTTGATGTGAAAAGAGTCCTGAACTGGGAGGAGCTGGTGACGTAGATTTGGAGAGACAAGAGAGAGGCAGAAGAACTTTTTGGAAGCAGCACCCTCTTGGACGCAGAGAGAGGCTGAGAGGATTGCCCTGGACTTTTGAGACCTGCCCCCTGAGCTGCCAAGGACTGAGGAGACATGGCTGTTTTGCTGGTACTTTGTCTGTCTGTTTTGATGTTGTTTTGCCAGATTTGTCCACGGGTGAAAGACAGTCCTGTTGAAGAAGTCCTGGAACCTGGCTGTTGGCTAAGAAGCCCTGAGACTGTCTTGCAGACAGAGAGTGAATACTGTCCACTGGTGAAGGACAGTGCTGTTGTTGCAGGGGTCTGGAGACTGTCCTGCAGACAGAGTGAATACTGTCCACTGGTGAAGGACAGTGCTGTTGTTGCAGGGTTCTGGGAGCCTTTCTGTTGGTTCAGAAGCCCTGAAGAAGGATTTTCTTGTTGTATGTTTACAGAAATCCTGGGAGAGGGCTTTGCTAATGTGTTCAGGGGTTCTAGGACTGTTCTACAGACAGAGGATAAATTCATGAAGTGATTGGCAATGTATCTTATGGCCTTGCTAAGCCTTGTCTCCCCAGGAACTAAGATTGCTGAGAGCTTGCCTAGTGTCAAGATGAAGAAAAGACCTCCATTTGGGTATTAAGTGCTGTGCTAAAACTTGATGTAACTCTGGGGTAGATTCAATTGTGATCCAGGGGTGGGGAACTTTTGACCTTTTTGTGCTCTGTGATTGAACAAATGAAGGTACTTTACTTAAGTTTGGAAACTAATCTCCATTTGAGAAGAGGGGCTTTGTGGTGGACTAAATGAAGGTACAGCCTAGGGGTGGAGTAGTATTTAGAACAGGGACTTTGTAATTGATTGAATGAATGGAAGGTCCTGGGGTGGGGTAGTACTTGGAGATTATTTAATCTCACTTTAGTAAATGCTGTATTTTGAATGATGTCATGTTTTGACCTTCTCTGTTCTTGATTGGTCACTGAATAAAATGGAGAGCACCTATGCTGGTATTTTGAACCTTGGGAAGTTGCCTTTCTTTGGGGTTACATTACAGTAACAAATTGTGGAATTTTGTTTTCTTATTCAATCTAACACTCTCATGTTACTGGATTGTTTAATCCAATCACTCAGCTGTTTTTTTTTTCCTATGTCTCTAACATGACTTTTTTATGGTTTGGAATTTTTTTGTTCCCTATTATCTATATAGGATTTTGTCCCTTCAAATATTTTTCCTTATTCTATTTTAAAGCAAACCTATTCCTATAAGTTCTCTTTCCGCCAACTCTTTTTTACCCTCTCCACATTTGTCAATTATGTTGAAATAAAGTTAAGAAGATTAAAAAAAGGTTCATAGAGCCCAGATTAAGAACCCCTGGTTTAGACCAACATCTTAAACCACATTCTGTGATAAATTCACAATGGATATATGACCTGAATATTAAAGACCAAACCATTAAAAATAAAATCAGAAAAGCAACAGATCATACACCTTTCACAGCTATGGGTAGGAAATGTATTCTTGACCAAAAAAGGGATAGATATAGGTCATTTCAAAAGATAAAATAGAAATTTTTGATAATATAAATTTGAAAAGCTTCCATACAAATAAAATTAATGCATCTAAGAGAAGGGAGTGGTTAAATGTGAAAAAAACTGTATCAAATTTCTCAAGATGACTGTTGGTATTCAAGATATGGACAACTAAAAGAAACTAAACTAAAACTGATTTCCCCAAAAGGTAGGTGATCAATGGATATGAAGAAACAGTTCCTAAAAGAAAAATATAAATCAAAACAATCCTGAGATTTCACTTCATATCCAGGAAATTGGCAAAAATGGGAATGTTCCATGTTGGAGGGGTTGAAGGAAGATAGGCTAAATAGTTCACTGTTGATGGAGCACTGTCAGTACAACCATCATGGAAAGAGATATGCAATTATTCAAATAAAATGACTAAAATGTCCACACCCTTTGACTTGGAGGTTCCATTACTAGGCATATACCCCAAGGAGGTCAGATAAGGTCATATAAGAAAGTTCCCATTTACACCAAAATATCTATAGCAACACATTTCGTGGTTTTAAAAAAACACCTAGAAATAAATCAGCACCCATCAACTGGTGAATGACTATACAAATTGTGGTATAAACATATAATAGACTGTTACTGGGCTGTAAGAGAAGAGGAATGTCCAGAAACAAGAAAAGACTTACACAAACTGATACGGAGTGTAGTGAGCAGAGACAAGAAAACAACCTACACAATGAATACAACCATGTAAAAGGAAAGAACAATTCTTAAAAAATTGAAAGTGAATGATGTGAAATTACAAAGAATTAGTGCAAACAAAGAAGTGGGAAATAACTGGTAAGAAACACTATGTATATTTTCAGATTTCTTAAATGAATCAATCAGTTTTGCTAATTTTTAAAAATATTCTGTTATAGGGGGTGGCCAGGTAGCACAGCGGCTGTTGGGATGACCTGGGGATCGAATCTGGGCTCAGATACTTAGCACCCACTCAGAAACACCTGGCCATGTAACCTTGAGCAAGTTACTTAACCCTGATTGCTTAAAAAAAAAAAATCTGTTATAAGGGATCTCTCTGAGAGGGGTAGGAGGATACAGAGGGAAATTTAGGCAATGTAAAAACAAAAGATAACAGTAGATAATTCTTTTTTTTCTTAATGCAACATTTCATCAAGACTAAGGAATACAATTTATATAAATAACAACTAGAAAATAACTTTTACAGAAATAAAAGAAACTAAGTAAACAGGAGATAATGTCTCATCACAGTCTATGACTGCACTGTACCAAAAAGTAAAAATGACAATATACCCCCAAATACTCAATTTATTTAGAGCTATATCAATAAAATTATCAAAGGATTGGCTTATGGAATTAAGACAAAATTCATTTGGAGAAATGAAAGAAAAAGGATATCAAGGGATTTTAAAAAGTAGGATAAATAGGTTAGAGCAGGGAGACATTTATGCTACCTCATGTCAGACTATGCTATAAAGCAGCAATTCTAAAATTTGATATTGGATATAAAATTAAAAAGTGCAATAGGAGAATAAACTACATAAGCAAGAACTACAAATAAATACACAAAGCAATCTAATGTTCAAGAACACAAAACTATTTCAGGAAAAGTACTCTACTCAACAAGAATTTCTGGGAAAACTAAAAAGCAGTCTGATGAAAAATAGCATCTTACACTTATTATCCCAATAAATTCCAAACTGATAAATTATTTAACTATGGAAAATCAACCCATAACAAAATTAGAAAAGTGAAAGATGCTTTTCATAATTGTGAATATGGGGAAAAGTAATAACTGAACAGGAATCAACGACAACAAAAAGCAAAATTGACATGCTTACCTATATAAAAATTTCCAATTTTGGCCCCCAAAATCAATGCAGTGAGAACCAGAAGATGCTGCTTGAAAAGAAATCTACATTAAATATCTCTGATAAGCCTAACATCCAAAATCTTTGAGAGTACTAGGACAAAAATCTAAGATTAAAATCCATTTTCCAGTGCTCAAAAATATGAATTTGATTGTGGTAAAAAAAATTTTATTTCACAATAGCCTTTAAAATCATAAAGACTGCTTTCTTTCTATAAAAACATTAGTACTCATATCCTACAATTTCTAGAAAACTCTCCTCAGAAATCATTAATAAGTATATATTCTATATCTCTGCATCTGGTTCAAGGCATAGATAGCTGGTTATTGATTGTTCCTTAAGTATCTGCTAATATATTCATAGAATGGCTCATGCAAATTGATATTCTGTTGATCTACCAGACTTATTTGCAGATTCACCAGCAGGTTAAGAAGTATACTTTTCTCTGTAATCTCTTTCGAAACATTTCAGAAATGGAGAAATACATCATCTTTAGATAATAAACTTCAAGGCTTTCCCAACAACTTCAAAGGAAATATTGTGGGGTTTCAGGTACTATTCTAAAGGACGTTTCTCCTTAAAGCATGTTAGTTAGACATATGGGTTCAATTAGCTAATTCAACTTCTGTTAATTAATTCAGTCGTGCCTCTTTCCAAGTAAATATGGTCTAGAAGTGAACAAGTTCCAATGAACATAGCTCTATAGTCAAAATACTTAAAAGATGATGTATATCATAACTAGCAATAAGTAATTCTATACTATATGTTCTCTGACTAACATTTTGTTAGTATCTGGGTTTTGCTTCCAATGAGAGCTACAATTAGCAAGGCTGGTACCTGGGAAAATTTAGTTGAGTAAAAGTGGGGAAAATGGGGGGAAGAAATAGGAGGGGGGGAGGAGGGGAAAGGGGAAGAACACTTGTGATTTAAGGTTTGTGGGAGGATCCTACTGTCAGGAGGCCAGACAGGTCTAGCTAGAGAGTAGCCATCTGGGAGTGCAGAAAGGCCTCAAAATCCCACCTCAGCTAGCAACTGCAAGTGGTTTTTGTGTGTCTACTACACCTTAAGATAGGTCCAGAAGGAAGCAGAAATTCCAGTCAAGTTGAATATAGTTGAACTGGGAGAAAGGCAGACCCTCCTCCAAAAAATCTGGTCCCATTCCCCTTTAAAAGTTTACAACCCCACTTCAACACCAGGAAACAGCAGGTAAGGGACATGTTAGTATAGGAAGACAGGCAGGACTATAAGGTGAAGATACAAACCCAGAGGGAAAAAGCTTGCTTCCCAGATGTCTGCTACCCCATCCGTCCTGAAGCAAATCACTGAATACCACACACACATCCTTTAACCCAGCTTCCAATTAGGGCAACTATCAGAAGGAAACAGAAGGGAAAAAAAAATCCTATTCAAAATAACTATAAATTGTATTAATATCTGGGAGTCAATCTACCAAGAAACTCAAGAGTTTTACAATCATATGACACTCTTTAAGAAATAATTAAATAACTGGAGGAAAAGTCGTTGCTTATGTTCAAGTCACAACAATTATAACAAAAATGATGACATTAACTCATAGATTTAGTATTACAATTAAACCAATGAAGTATTACTTCAGAGAGCTAGACAAAACAGTAACAAAATTCAGCTGAAGGAACTAACACCTAGAATTTTAAGGGAAATAATAAAACTAGTAGGAGTGAAGGAGAAATAGTGCTTTATGTTATAAAGTAGTACTCATCAAACTATTTGATAATTTTTAAAACCAACTCAATAAGCAAGAATCAGAAACAATTTAAGCCCAATGTTCGATAAATATAAACTACTTGAGGAAGAACCCCCTATTTGACAAGAACTACTAGGAAACTAGAAAACAATTTCAGAAACTATATTCAAACTATACCAAGTACCATAATAAGCCAAAGATGGCTATGCAATCAGAATATAAAGGGTCACAACATAAAAAAAAAAGTTAAAGGAAGGTGAGATCTTGCATCTTTTACAACTAGTGCTACTAGAAGAATTCTTGATCAAATGAGGGAGAGAGGAGATCACAAAAGATAAAACAGGAAATTTCCATTACATTTGCAAAAAAACGAACTCAATAGAGGTAGTATAAGAAGGAAATTAATAACTGGAAAAAATCTTTGCATCAAACATTTCTGGTTAAGAGCCTGATATTTAAGACATACTACAGTGAATTAACAAAAATATATTATGCCAAGAACCATCTCCCAATGGATAAGCAGTGAAAGGATATTAATCATTCTCAAAAATTGCTATTAATACCATATGAAAGACTCCTCCAAAACAATAACTTTTTAAAAAATTAAAATTAAAATAGCTGTGCTTTCACTTCACACCCAACAAATTAGCAAAAATGATGAAGGAAAATTGGTATACTGTTGACGGAGATACAAATTGGTCCAACCATTCTAGAAAGCAATTTGGTAATATGAAAAAAGTGACTAAAATCTTTTCATCTAGAGATGCCACTGTTACACATATACCCCAAAGTCAAAGACAAAAATAAAAGTCCCATAGAAGCCAAAATATTCACAGCAGCAGTTACATGGTAGCAAAGAACCAGAGACAAAGTATATGCCTACTGACTATAGAATGACTAAGATATGGCACATGAATGTAACAGGATGTTTGTCACTATACCATAAGAAATGCTAGAGATGAAGGAATTCAGAGGAATGTGGGAAGATGCATGTATTAACACCAGTAAGCATAAATGGAAAAATAAACCTATACAATAACTGTGACAATGTAAACAAAAAAGAAAAAGAAAATAAACTGATTCTATAACTGGAATCATAATGACTAAATACAGTCCAATGAAAGTAATGTAAAAATCCACTTCCCTCCTGTCCTTGACAACATGGAAGAAATCTAAATGTGACTGTCAAACAGCCCATCAAATGTGATTAAGGTGTTTAATTTTGTTTAAATGGCTTTTTTAAAAATCTCTGCTACAAGTGGAGGTTCACTGGGGGGGGGGGGTACATTCAAAAAGAAATAATATAAAAACAAAAGGCATCAATAACACCAAAAAAAGTTTAATAACAGACTACTCTCAAAAAATTTCCCAAGTTGGGGGCGGCTAGATTGCATGGTGAATAGAGCACCAGGCCTGGAATCAGGAGGATCCAAGTTCAAATTTGGCCTCAGACACTTAACACAAAACTAGCCCTGTGACCTTGGGCGAGTCACTTAACCCCAATTGCCCTGCCTTCCCCCTCCAAAAAGAAAATTTAAAAAAAAATTCCAAGTTGGAACACTAAAGCTAGAAGTGTAGCAACAAGTCAAGTGCAACCACACTACTGATTAGCATGGAAGCTTTGACCTGTTCTAGTTAGCTCCTCCTTAAGCAGTCTGGTGGTCCCTTGTTCCAGTGGGCTCACCATGCTGGTGCCAGCATGGTAGAGTAGGACACCCTAAGGGAGAGTAAAAAGGCAGTTTTGTGCCAGAAAGAACAAACCACCACTGCCCTGTCCATCATCTCCACACAGACCCCAATGGAGACAACCCAGAAGCCTTGAAAATACGATTCCCAAATCAGCAGACCTGCTTCAGGTCAGCCCCCCATAGTCACATTTGAGGAGAGAGATCATTGTAGGGAAGGGACCCACCTTCCTCATCACTACTAGCAAGAACTGCAGAGCAACAAGCCTATAAGCACAAGAGTCCTCGAAATGGCAGCTCCAAACAACCTGTCTTCTCTCCACCTCAACCAGTACTAGCAGCCTTCATCCCCAGAAGCAAATCCTGTGAAGTCCCCAAGTACTGTCAACCAACTGCCAATTACAAGGCAGGCTAAAGTAAAGGTAAGGCGGAGACAGAAAGCATCACGTACCAACCAAGTTGAACTATCATCACCATTTTGATCAGCATCTTCCCCCCATACTCTGATGAAGACAGATAGGACCCAGAACCCAAGAGACTTGGGAATAGTAATACTTTCAGCCCAGAGCCATCCTGGGAAGTGACTCCTCCAGAAATGCAGCCTGGAAATCATTCCTGCAGGTGCAACAGCTATAGAGACCCAGAGAAAAGAGTTTCTTGTCACTAAAGTCTTTGACACTGTCAAATGGTTCAACATCAGAAACACATGATTTTTATCAGACAAAATGACTGGGATGCTTTGCCAATGAATCCTAAGGACTATGGGACCTTTCCATCTAACTTGCAACTTAAACATTCCATGTGTCGTCTATCCCGTTAGACTATGAGCTCCTGAAAGTAGGGACTATCTTACTTTCCTATTTCTATCCCCGTCATTTAGCACAGTGCTTTGCACAAAGTAAGGAGTTTAATAAATGCTTCATTCATCCACAAGAGAGAAGCAATACATAACAGAGGTTTCAGTTGTAAGTTAGGAAATGTCAAAAAGACAAGTGGGACACAAGGAAAGTTCAATGTCACTATCGCACAGTGTCTTTACACATAGTTCAAAGTTATTTTTTAAAGTAAGTTTTATTGATACCTTTTGGTTTTTTATCAGTCAGTTCTGATATACCTTACTACTACCACAACCAAGGAGTCCTCTCTATTGTAACAAAAAAGCTAAATTAAACCTACATATGTCTAATAATGCATGAATCATCACATGCTTATAGTCCCATTCCCACCTCTCTAAGTAAATATCTGTTGAATTGAAACACTAAAAGCCAAAGAATTTCCCCAATGGTTAAGTAGTCAAAGCATATGAATGAACAGTTCTCAAAAAGAGAACTGGCAAAATTGACACAAGATGCGAATAATCCATACTGGCAAGGAAGCAGAAAGAATGGCACAGTGCCCCAGAGAATTCCCTTTCAAAGGAAAAGGAAGAATATGTAGATATTTGTATTTTGTAGATACATAAATATTTGTAGCAGTTCTTATAGTGTCCATGAATTTCAAACTAAGGAGGTGCCTGTCAATTGCTGAATAATAAATTATATTAACTTTTTGGTTGCCCTATGTCTCCCAGGCTAAAAGTACAGCAGCAACTCAAAGGCTCTACCTCACTGCTTATTAGCAAGAAAATTCTGACACTCCAGTTTTCCTTCATCAGGCAACCTAGAGGACCTCTGCTCCCGGAGGCTCAACATATTGATTCTAGACTTAATTTGGATGTCCAAACAGTTTTAGTCCTCTTGAAGTTCAGGTGTATAGCAAACTCAAGAAATCCACCAGCCTCAGCATTCCCAGTAGCTGGGATTATAGGTGTACACCACCAAATCCAGGATGATTTATGAATAATATTTATTGTACTGTAAAAAATTATATTAGTATCAGTTTCCCAGAAACCCTAAGACTTGTATAAAGTGATGTGAACAGGGGTGGCCAGGTAGCACAGCGAGTAAGAGCACCGGCCCCAGTGTTGGGATGACCTGGGGATCGAATCCATGCTCAGACACTTAGCACCCACCCAGAAACACCTGGCCATGTAACCTTGAGCAAGTTACTTAACCCCAATTGCTTAAAAAAAATAAAATAAAATAAAGTGATGTGAACAGAACCCAGAAAATAACTTATACAATAACAACAACATATAAACAACTTTGAAAGACTTAAGAACTCTAATCAACGCAATGATCAAACAATTCCAAAAGACTAGGGACAAACTCACCTATTGAGAGGTGATGAATTCAAGGTACAGAATGAAACTTATTTTGGGACACTGTAAAAATGGGAATTCGTTTTGCTTGACTATGCATACCTCTTAGGATTTTTTTCTTTTTTTTTTTTTTCTGGGGGGGCACCTCGGGTGGAAGGATCCTGAGAATAGCCAGGCAATTTAGAAAAAAGGTCTAGACTGAGACTAATTCTCTAACTAGGGATTTTTAGCTTTTTTCACTCCTCAAACACAAAACTGTGACTTTCTACAAGCTTTTTTTGGATTCAAGTGACTCTTATATTGCTCCAATGCTTTGCATGATACACTTCAGCAAAGAGAGAGAGGTTGCTATTAATTGGTATTATTAATACAGTTGAAAATTCCTGGCTTAAATTTTTCTTTAAAAACCCAACAATATGATCATAACTGCCTCATCTGCCAGGCACATAATGTTAAAAAAAAAACAAAAACAAGACAGACAGCTAAGTGACAGTAGATAAAATGTTGGACTTGGGATTCAGGAAGACTGAAATTCAAATACTGACCTAGTTACAACCTTGGTGTCTTCTTCTGTGAAATATGGATAATGGTAGTATCTACTTCATAGGTGTGAGTAAAAGTGGGGAGGCTAGGTGACATAGTGAATAGAGCACCAGCCCTGGAGTTAGGAGGACCTGAATTCAAATCTGGCCTCAGACACTTGACACAAAAACTAGCTGTGTGACCTTGGGCAAGTCACTTAATCCCAACTGCCCTCCAAAAAGCAAAAAAATAAAAGTAATATCTAAACCCCTCTTCTCATGCAGGTTAAGCTAGTTTTTCCTTAAAAGTTATTGAGGCTTTCCCCAAGAAGGGTTCAGACTGAGTACAAAGCAGCCTCACAGAACAAGATGAGTAATGCATGTAAGGGAGCTTCACTTAGCTGAATCAATCTGAAGTGCCCTCAATGTCTATTTTTGTTGTAATCCTTCTCCTGCTATGGCTGAGTAAATATCCTTTGGTTACCTGTCAAATGACCTACAAATGTCATATTCTGTTTCATTTTTGAGCCTAAATTGCCAGAGGACTTAAGTGACTCAAGTCCAACTCTAAACAACTGGCACGATCTTGCAAGACTGGAAAATGAGCTCACTCAAGTAGGGGTATGGGCAGGGCAGACAAAGAAAGGGGAGCCTGGATTGTTCTTTATGCTTCTAATGATGCCTTTAGTGATTCTTCACTGTGAGACACTCCTTACTCCTAGGACATCAGAGAATAAACTGCCTATGGCCATTCAGCAAGAAAAGAACAATGTATATTCCGTACTGAAGAAATGTACCTTCTAGATAAGTGAAGTAAACTGTATTTTAGGTCATTCAGATATGTTGAACCTTCAAGTCTCTAGTTAACTTAAGTCTTCTCCAAATTCTACTAGATGTTCTTCACAACCTGTTTTAACTTCAAAGCAGCCTATAAAGACTGAATTTTTTGATATGGAGAAAGAACTGTTCCACTCATTAAAAAAGGACAATTTCGAAAGTCATATTCAGAAGCACTAATTGTGCTCAGCCTTTTCCAGGCTGGAAATGGATGCTTTTGTGTTGCAATTTATTATGCAATTGAAAAAAGGCACCTCCCAGCTTTAAGAGACTTACATTTGTATAAACTGGCTTTGAATGGCTTTTTGGAAGCCAGACAATGCAGCTGAATCAGCAGTCCTCAGTCCTGTATATGGACATAGCCAGCCACTGAGGCTATGTCCATATGCCCAACAGTGAAAGAATGCAAACCAAGGCAGGTCTCTGGAATTTTAGGATTGCCTTAATAATTGTGATGAATTAGTCATTTGCGTTTTATTCCTGTTTTTGTTTTTTAATTTGAAATTTGAGAGACCAACAGCTATAATTTTGTCCCAGATATTTTGTTGTGATTATCTGGTGGGGCAAGACCACATTGGGAAAAGAGATTAAAAGGGTAAATGCTGGGGCAAGTAAGTGGCAAGTTGACAGAGCACAGATTTCATTTAATTAGCTGAGGACATGCAGGAGTGAGGCATTGTTTGCTTGTTTGAAGAGCGACCTCAAAGATCAAAAGAATACCCACTAAAACTTTTAAAGGATCTCCAATGAGAAGGAACTCACTAATTCCCAAGTAAACTGGTTCCACTGTTGGCTCTAATAATTAGGAAAATTTTCCTTTAGGCAAACTCAAATCTGATTATTTTCCATTTTAATCCACTGCCCTTTGAAGCCAAGCATAAATCTAACACCTCTTCCACAAGGCTCTTTTGCTAAGATTGAAGCCAAGAAAAATTATGTAATCAAAACTCTTAGAATTAAGAAGGGCCTTAAGATATCTAACCCAATCCTTTCATTTTAGAGATGCGGTCCAGAGGTTCCCCCCACTCCAGTCTATCATCCCCTCAGCTTCCAATGACCTTCCTAAAGCAGTTCTGATCATGTCTCTCCCTCTCTCTCTCTCGCACTCACACACCTCACCCCCCAATAAATTTATTTCAATGATCTATTACCTTCAGAATCACATATAAAATCCTGTTTGGCTTTTAAAAGCCTTTCATAAACTGACCCCTTCCTATCTTTTTAGGCTTACTCCTTATTGTTCCTTGCATAAGACATTTCATCTCCTGAGTCTGTGCATTTTCACTGGCTGTCCCTCATGCTGCATTACACTTTCTTCACATGAACTGACCATTATGGATAGCAAAATTAATGTAGATAACATATTTTAAAGTTTGTGTGCCCAGAAGGCAATTAAAGCCTCCAACTACACAAAAGGAAAAAAAAAAACACAGAACACAGTATTTCAAAGAATATAGAATGCTTTCCCTCTTCATCTGCCTCCTGGCTTCCTTGGAGTCTCATTTAAAATCCCACCCTCTGCAAGGAATCTTTCCCAGTCCCCCTTATTGCTAGTACCTCCCCAGAGATTGATTCCAATTAACCCTGTATCTTGTATGTGCATAGTTGTTTCCATGTAGAAGCTCCCATTAGAATAGGAGCTCCCCTAAGGGCAAGACCTGTTTTTGTGTTTCTTTGTATCCCCAGTGCTTAGCATAGTGCCTGCCACATAGTAAGAGCTTAATAAAAGCCTGTTGACTGAATCTTGTCCAAGACTACACAACTAATTAGTGTCAAAAACCAGGCAGGGAACTCAGGTAGCAAGACTCCTAGATTCCAATGTTTTACTAAAGATTCAAGTCTTGGATCTTGGTTTTGCATCTTTGAATCTTCTGCTTGTTTTACAACCTATCTGCCCTCTGTAGATAATAAAGATTTTTTTTAAAAACCAAAAACTTGGAAAACCTAAAAAAAAATTTCAGGGTTACTTAAAGGAAAGTAGGGAAAGGGTTAGTGAACTGAATTTTATTTCAGAGACTCAATAGAGGTGAGGAAGTTATGACACTACAAGAACAACAAACTATGAGGGGAAATTATAGTGTATTAGAAAAAACACTGGATTTAAATCCCAGTTCTGACATTTGCTACCTTGAGAAAGTCACAAACCTATTATCTGGACTGGTTTCCTCATCTTTAAAATGAGAGGGGGTACACTGAATGACCTCTAATATCCCTTCCAGCTCTAAATCTAGGAATCTGTGAACTCTCAACATACTTAAGTGGAATTTATGGCTGAACTCAAATAAAATACCTAACATGTTTACTGATAACATTTCCTAAATAGTGATGATACATGGCATTTATATGTAAAAGATAAAGTGACCAATTAATGTTACTTTTACAAAGCTAAACAAAATTTAGTGTTTGTTTTCATTTTATTAGTTTACTATCTAAAATCAATGTCAATCCCACAGCCAGATGTCATAGATCTTATTTACAAATAACCCAAATCCTAGAGCCCCCAACCCTGCCCCTAAAATCAAGGGCTGAAATTCCCTAGGTTCCACCATTCCAGTCTTCTACTACGTACCCTCAAATACCCCTAAAAGGTTATTGAATCTTGAATTCTAATATCACAACTCCTGGTGCCATGTGTCCTGGGTGCCAGAGAGTTTAAGGCAGAAATTTCAGACCATAACACTACAGGTTTGGAAAAAAGGGATGACACATGAGAACAGTTTATAGATTCCCAATTTTTCAGAGTCTTGGGGAAGAGGCATAGGATAGCAGGTCAGAGGGACTAAGTCAGAGACCCTACTTCCCAGATACTCTTAAAAATGACTTAAGAGCAAATTTAACATAAGGGCCAGCCTTCATCTTATTTTTGTGAAAAACAAAACAAACACCAACCTGTACTCCATTCAACAGCACATACATTAAAATTATAATAATATAGATTAACATGGCCCACTAATAAAACTGATATGCAATTTCACGAAATGTTCCATATTTCTATAATAAAAATAACATTATTACCTAAATTTATTTACTTATCAGTGCCATAGCAAAGTACCAAAGGATTATTTTAAAGAAAAAAGAAAAATTAAATTCATCTGGAGGAATAAAATATCAAGAATCTCAAGGGAAATAATGAAAAAAAAGTGGGAAGGAAGGTAGTCTAGCAGTACCAGACCTCAAAATATACTTTGTACAAAGAAATAATTCTCAAAATAATTTGAGCTTAAGAAATAGAGCAATTTAAAAAAATAATTTTTTTTAAAATAGAGCAATTAGTGAAAGAGATGAGGCCCAAAACATACAGAAGCAAATAAACCTAATAAGCTAGCATTCAATTAAATCCAAAGACTCCAGGTACTAGGGTGAAATCTCACTATTTGATGAAAACTGCTAGGAAAACAGCAGTCTGGTTAGAAATTAGGTTTAAACCAACACTTCATACTACATACAAAGGTTAGTTTGAAATGAATACATGACATAAATATAGAAGGTCATATCATAAAATATTAGAGGAACAAGGAAGAAATTATCTTTCAAATATATGACTAGGGGAAGAGTTTATAACCAAACAAGGGATAGAGGATCACAAAAGACAAAATGGATCATTTTTATTACATAAAATTAAATTTTTTTTTTGCACAAACAAGTTACAAATAGATAAAATTAGAAGGGAACTACTCAAATGGGGGGAAAAATCTGCAACAAGTTTCTCAGATAAGGGTCTCATTTCCTAGCTGATTAAATTTATAAGAAGAGTCAATTTATAAGACTAGAGCCCTAACTGATAAATGGTTCAAGGATGTCAACAGGCAATTCTCACAGGAAGAAATACAAAGTACTTATAACCATATGAAAAAATGCTCCAAATCAGTAATAATTTGAGAAATGAAAATTTCTCTAAGCAATTCTAAGGTTCTACCCTCACACCCCTCAGGTAGACAAAAGTGACCAAAAAAAAGAAAATGAAAAAAGTCAGAGTGGTGGCTGAGAGAAAAAAGGCACATTGATGCACTGCTGGTGGAGCTATTAATTGGCCCAGCAATTATGGAAAACAATTTGAAATTATGTCCCAAAAATTTACTAAGCTGTGCATTTCCTTTGACCCAGTAATATCACTTATTACACCTATATACCTCAAAGAGATCAAAGAAAGAGGAAAAAGTCCTTCAAATAGAAAAATGTGTATAGAAGCTCTTTTTGGTAGTGGCAAAGAGCTAGAAACTAAGGAAGTACTTATTGAATGGGGAATAGCTGAACACACTATGGTGTATGAATATAATGGAACAACATTGTGGTATGAAGAAAAGACAAAACGGATGGTTTCAGAGATACCTGAGAACACGTTTGAACTGATATAGAAAGAAGTGAGCAGAACAAGAACAAGTTATACTATAATATCATGTTGTAAAGATAAACAGTTCTGAAAAGACTTAAGAACTCTTAACAATACAGTGATAACAAGGATTCCAAACATCTGATGATAAAGAATGCTGCTCACCTCAAATATACAGGAAACATATTTTTGGACGTAGCCAAGGTAGAAATTTGTTGTAACTAAGCTCCTATAATATAAGGGGCTTATATTTTTTTTTTTGAAAGGAGAAAAGGGATGGGAAAATAATATATGCTTGATAATTTAAAAAAAAACCTTTTTAAAGAAGACAGGTCCTCAATTTCTCCCCAATACAACCTTCTCCCCCACCCCACACCAAAAAAATATCCTCCCTTTTGTTTCATGAGACCAAAGGCTTAAAATCCAAATACCTAAAAGAATGATAACAATGTAATATCTAGTGTAATAATCATTGTAAATAATTGCTACGTTATATAACACCTTCTATATACTGTATAACAGGAATTGTGCTAAGCATTTTTCAAATGTTACCTCATTTACCATTTATCATCCCCATTTTACAGATGAGAAAACTGAGGCAAAGAGAAGCTAAATGATTTGCCCAGCATCACAAAAGTAGGTATATATGAAGCTAGATTATATGTGAGGTCTTTCTGATTTAAGGCCCAGCATTCTATCCATGATACAACCCATATGCCTTAATGTTTCTGGGCCTGCTTCATTTGCAAAATGAGGAGTTGAATAAAATGGTATCTGAGGTCTTTTACAAATCTAAATGTATAGCTTGAGGTTGAATTTTAACTCAGGTCTTCCTGACTCTAAACCCAGTGCTTTATCCACTGACTCACCTACCTGCCTCCTTAATAAGTTCAAAGTATAAAAATAAGATCCATCTCTTTTGAATGGAGAGGTGTTAAAATGACCCAAAGTGCCAGAAAAAAAAACCCTAGTGGAGAGCCTAAAGAGGAAAAGATAAACGTAAAAAGTGAACTGCAAGGACAGAAGAGAAGCAATGTAGACTTGGAAGTCTTTACTGATTTCAATTTTCCCCCTGTCCCTACCTATGTTTATCTTTGGGGAACAATTAGAAGTTATACCAAAGGTACTTCACATCCTGCAAGCCTTACCACCTAGAACCTCTGAGGGAATCACCGATGGAATTATCTGGCAATAGCAAAAAATTACAACTGGCTAGACCAAGGGGTGGGGAACCTCTAAAAGCCTTGAGGCCACAGGTGGCCCTCTAAGTCCTCAAGTTCAGCCCTTTAGCTGAATCCAAACTTCAGAGAACAAATCCTGATTTGCTGGGCTAGACCAAAGAAGAGTAAAAGGGGAGTTAAATATAAGACTGGCAAAGAGTAGGCTGGGCCTTACTAAAAAGAGTAGCTTATATGTGACCCTAGTATCAACAAGCAGTTTCCTGAGTAGAGGACTAACATGGTCAGACTTGCACTTTAGGAACAATCACTTTGGTGTGTTAAGGACAGAATGAAATGGGGAGAGATTTGAGGCACAGAAATGTTAGGAAGCTACTATAAATAGTCCTAGCAGGAAGGCATAAACTACAGCAGTGACTGTGTGAGTAAAGTAGATAGCTGCAACAAAGTAAAAATGACAATATTTGAAAACTGACTAGATATGTGAGGTAAGGAAAACTGCTAAGTCAGGGATTACTGCTAGATGAACCTGGGTGACTTAAAGGACGGTGGTGCCCTTAACAGATCTGGGGATGTTAGAGAGGGAAATGGGTTTTTTTGGGGGAAAGGTAGTAACAGTTTTGGATATGTTGAGTTGGAAATCCAATTTGATATATTCAATATGTAACTGGAAAAACATGAGTTCAGGAGGAAGAGTAGGGCTGGATATATAAAGGAAGACAGTATTATTCTATCCCAAACCACAAATCCTACAATATATCCCTCCACAATTAATTATCCAGGCTTAAAATTTAAACAAAAGATTTAAGATATTTTCCCAAATGTCCTGTATTGTGATTAGTTATTAAACTTGTAAAATACTAGTCATTACACTTGTAAAATACAAAGTGCCTTATTTCAAAGCATTGTGCAACCTTCAAAACTAACTTGTCCTGTTAATTTAAAAAACTATCAATAAAACACCTTCAGACTTTATTCCTACCTACTTCTGCCTCAATTCAACTAGCACCTTAGGACTGCTTTGCTTGTGATTATTGCACTGCATTAAGTTATCCTGTAAAAGGCCAAAATAGTGTTGTCCAATATAGTATCTGATAATGATACATATCTCTTAAAATCTTTGACAGTAGTATTTCCTGATATTTTTATTGACTTAGATGTCCAATGAATCATGCCATCTTGGGATGTGTACACAAAAAACATTTGATTTAATTCAATCTAAAAATCAAAATGATAAATTCAAGTAACAAAGATCTGTTTGTTTGTTTTGGGGGAGAGGAATGAGGAAGCAAGTTTATACTGAATGTTAAGTGCTTTTGACTAAATCTTAAGTGTGCCTCTAAGTGAAACCCCAAAGGAAAGCTTCCTTTCCTTCCTTCAAAATCAAACATCACTGACCCTTCGACCCCTTTCCAGAGTGCAATTAGTCCTTGATCTCGCTGAAATGCCAATTACTGTAATGGCCCATTTCTAGGCCTCTAGGCAAGGAAGAGAAGCTTTCCCGGAACTTGTGCATCCTTTTTGTGCCCCCCTCATTTCTTCCGTCTCATAACACCTCATCCTCGTAAGTACAAGTCCATCTGGAAGAACCACTCCTCGCAATGCTTTTCCCTAAGCCTAACAAGGCGCCCTTTATGGAGCGGCTTCCCACCACAGGGAGCCAATATCTTCTTCTCCCCAAACCACCCTGCGGGGAGGGGAAGGAGCTGGTAAAGAAACAAGACAAGTCAGTTCTCGAGGATGCCGAGGCCTCCGCTACGCAACACACAACGCCAGCGGATCCGAAAGCTCTGAGCGCAGGGGACTGGGGACGCGGGAGGGGGCACTCCCGCCCTCCCGGAGCCCGGTCCGAGGGGAGCCTCACCTGGCAGGAGCGGCGGCCCGCAGAGCTTCACGAAGCGGTTGAGTAGCCCCGCTCCGCGGCCCCCACCCCCGCCACCGCCGCCACCGCCGCCGCCGCCGCCGGCCCCCGCGGTGCCCCCTCCTCGCCGGCGGTTTCCGTCCCAACCTTGGGCCGCCGACATGACTCGTCGTTTCCACCCGCGAACGGCCCAGCTCCGTCCCGGCCGCTCCTCCGCCGGCAGAGCCGGTGAGGAGTAATCCTTCCTGGGCTCCTTCTCCCAGGACAGGGAAAGAATGGAAAGGGAAAGGATGGGGACGGACGGATCCCACCGATGACCAATCGCCGACCGCCCCGGCGAAGGCAACCAATAGAAGGCCGCGTTCTTGGCAGGCGGAAAGGAGAGACGTGGTAACCATAGCTATGGCTAGAAAGAAAAAAAAGGTAGAAGTGGGAGGGGGGAGAGGGGAAGGTAAAGACTAGAGCAACAACACCATCATCTCATCTACCCGGCTCTGGTCGCCAGCGGGCTGCAGCTCCTGAGAAATCGATCCGAAGCCGGGGAGGCTAATGCTGGCAGAGTTGGACCCCCTCTCCCCCCCCCTCACCTTACAGCTGTCATTGTTCAGTCGTTTCTGAGCTGTGGCTGGCCCTTCGTGATCCCATTTGGGGTTTTATTGGCAGAGACACTGCAGTTGTTGCCATTTCCTTCTCCAGCTTATTTTACAGATGAGGAAACTGAAGCAAACAGGGTAAAGTGACTTGCCCAGGGTCACACAGCTAGTAAGGGTCTGAGGCCAGATTTGAACTGATTCCAGGCCAGCACTCTATCCACTGCGCTACTTAGCTCTCCCATACAATCAAAATCCTCCAGGCAATAGCTGCTACAGCCATTCTAATTGAGGAAGCCTCTAAACTTCCACTTGGTTAGCCCCTGGAAGTTCTAAGTCCCCATCGAGTTCAGAGCATCCTGAAAGCAAAGGGCCACCAGTGGCTGGCGAGTGGCAGGCTCACCAAATATCAAGCCTTGCTATTAGATAGATACCCCTGACCTAACCCTTCGGATGTGCTGCACACTTAACCCGGCAACCCTCCTCCCAGACAGTGCCCACTCAGATGTCCCGGTTCATAATTGTGAGGAGACCTTGGACTGTATGTATGACAATCGAGCTGATTTGAAAGATTCTCCTCTCCTGAACCCTGAAGCAGTCTCATACATAGATGGTTCATGCTTTATTGAACAAGGGGTCAGGAAAAGTGGATATTCAGTGGTCACCAAACCATAGAAGCCAAACGAGTAAACATTTTCACTGACTCAAAATATGCTTTCCATGTTCTACATGCCCATGGAGCAATTTGGAAAGAAAGAGGATATCTCAAAGCAAAAATTCCCCTATTAAACACAAACAGGAGATTTCACATCTCCTCCAAGCTGTTCAAAAGCCCTCTGAAGTGGCTATTATCTTTTGCAAAGGCCACCAGAAAGGCTGTGGTTGCCTGGCAGACACCGAAGCAAAGAATGCTGCCCACCAGTTGACTATACTGGCTCTATCACTCCCACAGCTCCCGGATTTCTTCACACCTTTGGGAACAGGCTCTTGCTTGATAAGGAAAGGGGATACTCTCTTTCCTCCTCTGGGTGGTTTCAAACACCCTCAGAACAACTTCTTATCACAGAGGAAAGTGAGTGGAAGCTTCTTTTTGACTTACACCAGGCCACACACCTAGGGAAGAATGCCCTCCAGTCTCTGAGAAAGCCCATTTTTACTGGCAGTAAGCTAGGAAAAAACATCAGACAAGTGTCAGGCTTGCCCAACCTGTGCTCAGGTGAATCCTGAAGGGGCAGTCAAACCTCCCCTTTTAAAACCTGTTCAGAAGAGGTGAAGACTGGCAGATAGATTTTACACATATGCCCCCATGTAGGGGTTTCAAATTTCTTTTGTTTTTTGTTGACACCTTTACTAAATGGGTAGAAGCTTCCCCTTGCAGAACTGAAAAGGCTCAAGAAATATCAAAATTCCCGTTAAAGGAAATTATATCTCGTTTTGGCTTGCCTGACTCCTTACAGAGCGACAATGGCCCAGCTTTTGTTTCACAGATAACCCAAGCAGTGGCAAAGACACTTAAAATCAATTATCACCTCCACTCAGCCTGGAATCCAAAATCCTCTGGTAAAATAGAGAAAATGAATCATACCTTTAAGTGAGTCCTTACTAAGTTATGCATAGAAACTCGAGAAGATTGGGTTAAGAATCTCCCCATTGGGCTGTTCAGAGATCGAATCACACCTCGGGGAAAATATCAAGCTTAGTCCCTTTGAACTCATGCATGAACTCATGCCCTTCCTAAACTCTGACATCCTGGTGGACCCAGAACAGCATTTAATTACCCAATTTGCAACTCAGTTAGGAGCTGTCAGGAATGCTCTGACTGAATATGCCAATAAGTATCTCCCAAAACCTGTTGGCAATGAAAAGGAGTGTCCTGCTGCAGTACAACCTGGAGACTGAGTCTACTTAAAGTCATGGAAAACCCAAAAAGAAGAACAGTTAGATATCAAATGGAAGGGACCCTACCGAGTCATACTCACCACTCCAACGGCAGTAAAACTCAAAGGTCTCCCCAGCTGGACTCATAATTAAACCAGTACAACCTCTTGTTTCCCCCCAAGAGACTCCAGAATATACCTGTGAGCCAATGGAGGACCTCAAGCTACTGTTTAGAAAGACCCCTTCCAGCAAAAAAGATAAAAAGAGGTAAAATTATAACTGCCCTTTTCCTTTTGGCCTTGCCATAGTCATCTTTAATTCCAACCAGGAAAATTGTCCTTTATACCAGGGAAACTGTCTTTTCTCTTTTTTTTTTTTTTATGGCTTTTTTGTCTTTGTTTGCTTAACCTCTTTGACAGGTTTGTCTCCTCCAGGGTTCAAGCCATCAACCTCTGGATGACCACTAAGGCTATGCAAATCTCCGACAATCCAAGTTCTCCAGCCCACTGGACCTGGGATCATCCATGTTTCAGAGTCTGACCCTTTGAATGTGAAGGCTGACCTCTTTGAACAGCACCCAAAGAGGCAGGGACATCTCTATGCCCCTTGCCAGCAGGAAGCACTTTCAGAAGCTGAGACCTTCACCCCAAAGGAATTTGGGTCCCATTTGTTTGAGGGGGGAATAATGAGGTACAGGCTCTGGGAATCCCCCTTGAACTCTAATTAAATCATCTCATTTGATGAGGCATTTGCATGAGGGAATAAGCCTTACATTGTGGCTGGGCCCAAACCTTTGTTACTAGACTTCCCACTCTTGAGCCTATCAAAATATCAATCCACCCTTGAACTGGCCTAGCTCACCATTGTCTGTAGTCTCCAGGTAGCCTCCAGCAACTTCCCATCCTTAACCTCTCACTAACCCTCCCCAAACTCCTCCTCTAGACCACCCCTACATTCCTCCCACAACCTTCTGTATATAAGACCCCATCTTGTCTGTGAGAGCACCATAGAATGACCTAACCCAGAATTAACTGTGTCTAATACAAGCGAACTTTTAATAAACTTTTCTTTGGCTGAGACGAGTCGAATTCATTCAGCAGGACCTGGCATGTTGGCATTTTGGGGTCTCCAGGGCAACCCTAACCCTCTTTATGGGTAACCTCTCCAAAAAACAGTATCCTATCCAGATCTTTTCACTGTCCCTTTTTTGTATATAAGTATCAGTCTCACCCCATTAAGTTATAGATTCCTTAAGAATCTCCATAGTTACTATTGTGGTTACAATAAACCTTGTCATTTGACTGGAAGAAGGTTTGAGTGTGTGAATTCATTCCAGGTGGACACCAGCCTATACCCTATACATTTTGGGGTGGCCTACATGGGGATCAAACCCAAGACCTTGGCATTATTAGTCTTCCTAGGTGCTTAGAGTAACCAACTGAAGAGCAAGGAAGGGAGAGGGGAGGCTTTCATGCCAGATTTGACTGGAAAAGGACTTGAAGAAGGGGGTCAGGCAATTCCCCATACAGAGCCACCAAAATGATGTAGCTTGGCTTTTCTGGGAACCCTGAAATGTCAGGGCACAGGGAAGCATCTGCCTAGAAAGAATTCATAAACTGAAAATGTCTGCCAGTCAAAGTTGAAGAGGTTACCCATAAAGAGGGTTAGGGTTGCTCTGGAGACCCCAAAATACCAACACTCCAGGTCCTGCCAAATGAATTAGAGTAAGTCTGTGCTAGGTCACTCTATGGTGCTCTCTCACCATGTGTGAGATGGTGTGAGATGGGATCTTATATGCAGAAGGTTGTGGGTGGAATCTAGGGGTAGTCTAGAGGAGGAATTTGGGAAGGGTCTTCAGGAGAAGTCAGATGAGGTCAATGAGTGATTAAGGGTGGAAAGTTGCTGGAGGCTACCTGGAAACTAAGGCTGTGCAAAATCATGAGGCTCACTTTCACCTCCAAGGCCTTCCTGGTCCAATGGTCAGATAGTGATCAGGACAACTGGAGATGGCCCAGAATGCAGTGGGAAACCTTGGCCTTTTCAAGCTAAGGTCTCAGTTTGACTGAGACAACACCTATTCACTAATTAAGGCTTAATAAGAAAAGAAGCAAAGAATGTCCTCATTAAAAAAAAAATAGATCTGAAAGTAGAAGACCCTTAAGATTTCTGGGCAAAACAGAAAAAACTTGCTATTTACATTCATTCAGAGCCAATAAGGGTCCAAACAATGACCAAACAGGGCTTGGCTGGAACCTATTATTGGTCCATCCAGAGAGCTGGAGTGATTTAGGGTTAAAGGTAGTCTTTAAGAGAAAAAAACTTTCAGATTAAAAGTTTTACATTCCCTTTGGGCAAGAAATAAAGTAAGGAAGGAGGGAAGAGAAAGAAAGAAAGAAAGAGAAAGAGAAAGAGAAAGAAAGAAAGAAAGAAAGAAAGAAAGAAAGAAAGAAAGAAAGAAAGAAAGAAAGAAAGAAAGAAAGAGGAAGAAAAAGAAAGAAAGAAAAAGAGAGAGAGAAGGCAGGAAGGAAGGAAGGAAGAAAAAGAAAGAAGATAGGGAGGGAGGAAGAAAAAGAAAGAAGAGAGGGAGGGAGGAAGGAAAGAAAGAGAAGTGTTGCCCAACTGGCCAATTCTAGTTTGGTTGCCACTGAGCAGCTCCTTTTCTCCTCACAGAGGTTGCTGTTTGTCCTTTGTTTTCAAAGAGGACCATGGCATCAGGATGGAGATGCCTTGACATGCAAGTGAATTGGATTTGAGGGATGGAGGGAGGATTGTGCAAAGTCACCAGCCTCACTTTCACCTCTGGAGCCATCTGGGTCCAGTGGCCAGATAGAGATCAGGACAACAGGACATGGCCCAGGATGCAATGGAAGCTTGGCCTTTTCAAGGATAATAGGAATCCTTAAAATGAACTTCCCTGGCCAAGAAATGCATGATCAGAGGTAGAGGATCTTGGGAATGCTGCCTGAGAGAGGGGCCCATGGGGGTTATTTCTGAGTTCATTCCTCTTAGAGCAGTTGGGTTTCTAGCAGCAGGCCCAATATATTGTACTTAGAGCACAGAAAGGAAAAAGCAAAAAGTGGCCCATAGTCCTACTAGATAGGCTAGTGCAAATGAAGAGGTTACCCATAAAGAGGGTTAGGGAGATCCCAAAATACCAACATGCCAGGTCCTGCAGAATGAATTTGATTCAAGTCTTTCACAGTCAAAGAAAAAAAAGTTTATTAAAAGTTTGCTTGTATTAGACACAGAGTAAGTCTGTGCTAGGTCATTCTATGGTGCTCTCACATGGAGAGAAGATGGGATCTTATATACAGAAAATTGTGGGAGGAATCTAGGGGTGGTCTAGAGGAGAAGTTTGGGGAGGGTCTTCAGGAGAAGTCAGATGAGGTCAATGAGAGATTAAGGGTGGGAAGTTGCTGGAGGATACCTGAAGACTACAGACAATGGTGGGCTAGGCCAGTTGGAGGGTGAATTGATATTTTGATAGGCTCAAAGGTGGGAAGTAGATGGACAATGGAGGGTTAGGCTAGTAACAGAGGTCTGGGCCCAGCCACAACTTAAGGTTTGTGGCCTCATGCAAATGCCTCATCAAATGGGATGATTTAATCAGAGTTCAAGGCGGGTTCCAGAGCCTGTACCTCAAGGACTCAAGGAGAGCTGAAGGGGGCTCCCAGAGCCCACACCTCATCACAAAGAGGTGGTTACTTCAACAAGAATCTGTCTTCCCAAGATTTCAAGACAACCATTTCACAGGAAATATCTTTTATCCTTTAAATAAGATACCAATGGAAATATTCACTCACCTTCTGTAGGAAGAGGTATGACTACAATTAATTTTCTACATACCTGCAAAATCGTCACTCTGACCATGTCATCATTCCTTTGCCCAAGAGACTTCATGGGCTCCTTCTTGCAACTGAGATAAAATACAAACTCTTCTGTTTGCCATTTTAATGCCCTTTACAATCAGGCTCCAAGCAATCTATCCAGGATGATTTCACATTTCTCTCTCTCTCTCTCCCTCCCTCCATCTCTCTCTCCCCCCACCCCTTCCCTCCTGCATTCTTTGTTCCAGTCACACCAACCTACTTGCTGTTCCCAACTATCTCATTCCTTTCTCCCAACCCTCTGCCTTTGCCAGGCTGTCTTTCATGCCTGGAATGTTCTCCCTCCTTCTCTCCTTATCCTACAATCCTGACCTTCCTTCAAAGCATAGCTCAGCTGATTCCAGCAGTGATTGGTGGTCTCTTTCTTTAACCATATATCATGGTATCTTTCTGAGTCTTTTCATCATTCCTGGTTCTGGACATCCTAGTTTTTCTCTATCACTCTTAAAAAGATTGCCTCTAGAGTCAAATATAAATTATGCTGCTTGGCATTGAAAGACCTTTACAATCTTGGCTCTATCTTTTGGACTTATTTCACATTTACTCCCCTTCACACAATGTAAACTGGTTCACCTACTGGGCTGTTCTCTATGCACAATATCCCATTTTCCATTTCTGTACCTTTCTACAGGCTGTCCCCTTATACCTAGTATATACCTATATACATTCTCCTTAATCTCAACCTCTTAGAATCCCTATTTTTTTTTTCAATGCTTGAGAGCCACCTATTATTTATGAAGCTTATCCTGATCTCCCCAAATGCTAGTGGTATCCCCTTTTTGTATTTACTGTATATTTAATGTACAGCTTGTTCCCTCCACCTTGCCTCAAGTAGAATTAAAACTCCTTGAGGATAGGGATTAATTTTTAGCTTTGTATCCCCAGCGCTTAAAGCATTTCGTAGTACATAGTAGGCAGCTAGGTGGCATAGTAGAGAGAGCGCTGGACCTGAACCTGGGATAGGAAGTGAGATCAAATCCAGGTTCAGACACAAGTTATGCAACCTTGGGTGAGTCATTAAACTTTTGGCAACCTCAGAAAAAGCACTGTTCAATTTCAA
Organism: Petaurus breviceps papuanus; assembly: GCF_028583685.1. Lineage (NCBI taxonomy): Eukaryota > Metazoa > Chordata > Mammalia > Diprotodontia > Petauridae > Petaurus > Petaurus breviceps. Next base: position 12,957,725 of record NW_027185784.1, on the reverse strand, counting down.
AGATGTAATCTCGCTTACTCTCTTCCTTCTATTCAGTTCTGGTTTAATCAAGAAACACTTATTAAAATCACCTACTATGGGGGATATGAGACGAAAGACAGTCCCTGCTCACAAGAACCTCACAATCTAATGGGGAAACAACATTCAAACAATTATAGATAAACAAGATATATAGGACAAGTATATATAACAAGATATATAGGACAAGGACAAAGTAGATGAGTGAAGAGATAGAAAGTAAAGCCAATAAAAATCTCATCCACAACCCAAGAACTCAAGGGGATTTCACACACAACGCTAATTCCTTGTACATGTGTGTGCACACGTATATGTGTATATATGTATAGATACACACGTATCTATGCATATACATATATGTAGACGCATGTGTATATATGTATACACATGCATACAATACTTTCGAGTTTAATTTGTTTTATTACTAATTTTCACCATCACTTTTTTAAATCTCTAGACAATCAACAAAACAATAGATTAAGAACTGCCTTTAAGCAAGTCATTTCGCCTGCTTAGGGCCTCGGTTTCCTCATCGGTAAAAGGAGGAAGTTGGCCCAGATGGTTTCTGAGGTCCTCTTGCAGCTCTTTGAGTCTATGAAATACGATGGAAAGCTTTCCGAACAAGAGCCCCTGGGCGGCTGTCGCAGAGGTGTGTGAGGCACCTAACAAAAGTCCCGTCATCTCCTGGTCTAGACAGGGCGAAGTCGCAAAGAAAGGCCCTCCGCCCTCCGCCCTCCCAGCGCCAGCAGCGTCTCCAGCACCCTGGGACAGCCCACAGTTCCCCAGGCGGCGTTTATCAGCCCGGAACGGAAGTACTTGAGCTTTTAGGACCCAGAGGGGAAACTTTGAGGAAGGACCAAGATGGAGGCGCCCAATTCTGCGCCGCCGGTTGCTGCCGGAGGCGAAAAAACTCGGGGTTCCGCGGTCCGCCCCTCAGATGGGACCCCCCAGAAAATCCGGCAGTTGATAGACGAAGGAATCGCCCCCGAGGATGGAGGGTCGGACGCGTGAGTTTGTCCGGGCCGCTTGGAAGGGGTCAGGCTCCGGGGGTCCTGCCCAGGAGAGGGGGCTGGATGAACGCAGGCCCGGGAGGCCGCTCGTCGTCGTCTTCCTCCTCGTCCTCTGGCCGTCGGGGGCTTCGGTTGGGGGGTGGGTGAAGAGGACGGCCGCCATTTCTGCCCCAGGAGGAAGGGACCGGAGGCTGGGTCTGCTCCGAGTCGCCCGAGCTGCGCGCTCTGAGCCGTTAACGTTAACGGAACGTGCCCTCGGCTGCGCAGGCTCGCGAGGCCAAGAGCTAGCGCGGGGCTGCGGCCTGGCGGGCCTGGAAAGCTGGCGTCGGCAGCCTGGCCTGGGGGCGGAGGGGTCCCCGGGGCAAAGGAAAAAAGATGGACAGACAGCCAGATTGATTGATTTATATCGTTGCCTTCTACCTTTTAAACAGGAAGGCACGATCTCTTAAAGGATTCAGACGTATTTCACAGGTTCTTAGAGTCGGAAAGGGACCTTAGAAAGCATGCAATCCAGCCTCCTCTTACAGATGGGGAAACTGAGGCCCCAGCAGGTTAAGTGACTTTGTTCAGGGTAGCACAAATCGTTAAGAACATCAGGAGTAGGATTTGAAGCCGAGTCCTCTCAAGTCAGAGCCAGAGGAGCACAATCCAGGGTGCAAAAAATAAAAAGGAAAGAAGGAAACGAGCATAATTAAGTGCCTACTACGTGGTAGGCGTAATCATACAAATATTCTTTCCTTTGCTCCTCAGGACACGTCCCGGAGGTAGGTGAAAGGGTTTCACCAGACTGCCACGGAAAAGGTTCAGAACCCCTGATTTAAAAAAAAAATAAGGACCCAGGTGGAGGCCTGGTTTTCTTGCAAAGAGAAACTTGAGGTCAGAGAGCTTTCCTGTGTTTTACAGCATATTCAATGTCAGTTCAGTGCAATATGTGCTTATTAGGGACATCTAACTGCAAGGTCCTCAGGAGAAAAAGGCAGACGTTCCAACCCTCAAGGAGTTTGATGTTGGACTGTGGGAATACAACAGGTACACAGATAAATGCAATGCAAAATAGAAAACAAAGGGGGCAAAGAAGAGACCAAAGCGTTCTAGAAAGAATGAAGGGTATCAGTGCTGGGAGGAACTGTAGAACCCATCTAATACAACCCCTCTCGTTTTACAGATGAGGAAATTGAGGCCCAGAGAGATATAAGTGACTTGCCAAGTTCACACAAGGTAAATAGCATAGTCAGGATTCAAAACCGAGTCTTTTGAGTGCTTTTTCCCACTACAAACTCACCCAATGTCTCTTATTTCCTCATCTGTAAAATGGAGGTGATAATGCTCTGGCCTCACAAGCACATAGTGGTGGTTATGAGGAAAGTGCCATGTAAACTAGAAAGCACTATATAATTGTGAGTTGTTTTTAGGCAGAGGCTGTTGGAAAGAATGAGATGTATGAGTCCTCCTGGCCCCACTCCCATAGGTCTTAATCCACTGAGTTGTCTCTATTTTGCTGTGATCAGATACTAGAAGAGTTTTCCTTAACTTCTAATTATTAGTGTAGGGACACCAGTCATCGAATTTCTTTTTCAAGAGTGATACTGAAATGCCTGTGCCCTTCCAGGTCCTCTTAGATATTAGGGACTTGCTTTGATGTTTTCTCCTATTATTTTTCATGAAATCTCCTAAGGCTCTTTATTTTGTGATTATTAGTTTCTGTGTAGCTTTGGGGGTAGGTGGATTGGGAGGTCAGTTATAAAATAAAATGTGTCATCATGTGCCTCGACCTGGGCCAATCTGGACTGCTATAGGATCCTCTTATTTAAAAACTTAAATATTTTTATTACTGAACTGTAGAGTGCTCAACTGAAGACTGGAGCACAAGATTCATTTATTTAATATATTTTATTAAGTATCTGCTGTGTGAAGCTTTGTAAAAAAATAATAAAATGTTTAATGAGGATATCTGAGAATAGATGTTAGATTTCTGGACCATTGCTTAAAATATGGTAATGATAAGCTCTTGGTCAAGGGTGGAATGTGCCCATTAAGGGCTAGTAAAAATATATTTGCCTAGAGCTTTGTAAGTCTAATCATAAGGGCTTTAAACAGAAAAGGAAAGTAGAAGAAAGCTATATCTGTACCAAGCTAGTTACCATAGAGAGAAGCTATACTTTTTTTTTTTAATATAAAGCAATTAGGGTTAAGTAACTTGCCCAAGGTTACACGGCCAATTTTTTTGTGTGTGTGGGTGTTAAGTATCTGAGGCCAGAACCAATCCCAGAACCAGTCCTCTCGACTCCAGGGCTGGCGCTCTTACTCATTGTATCACCTAGTCGCCCCGAGAAGCTGTGCTTTAAGAGTAATAGAAAGTAAGTATTTTATATACTCCAGAGACAGAAATCCCAGAAAGGACATAGCAATAAAACCTGTGACTTCAGATACAAAGAATGCTCCAAGTATAGGGATTAAGCAAGAGACAGGGTGCTGTCATGGACAGGAAGAGGACTTAGTGAAAGGAAGACCTGGGTTCAGGTGTTGCCTCTATTCTAGGAGTGTGACCAGGACAAGCCACTTATCCTCTTGGTACCTCCAGGCAGCTCCCTAAGACTATATAAAGTTGCAGACAAGTTGCTGGTCTTTCCACAGTATAAAAAAGTTACTTCCATTGATGAAATCCAAAATTTGGACCCTTTCAAAAAAATAGGTGGGGAGTAATAAGCAAGGTAAACTAGAGATCCTAATACAAAAAGGCAATTTGATTTCAAAAGTATCACTGAGACTTAGGGGGAAGGACCACTAAACTAGACTAAACTGTGATTCTGGAAAGGTTCTGGAAGGATACTCTATTCAAAAGGCATAGGATAGATTCAGATGGAGTAGCAACTTATTAAGGTATACTCAGATGAGGAAATTCAAGAACCAGAGAGAGGAAGCATGGTAGAGAGAAGCTGGGTGAAGACCAATAAAGGCAGAAACAGAATTATCATAGATTTAGAGCTCAAAGAAACTTTTAGGATCATATAGTCCAGTTTAAGTGTTATACAGATGAACTGAGCGAAAGAAAGAAATCAGAAAAGAGATTACAAGCCTAGCAGAGTTTGTATCATGATATTTTTACTTGATGATGTAATGATAGAGGACTTCAGTTATCCATGTATAGGATCTAAGGCTAGAAATTGTTGGTCATTTAGTCTAACCTTTTCATTTTATAGATAAAGAAACTAGCTCACACAGAGCCGGAGTGATCTGCTACAGCCAAAAGCAGAGCAGCTAATGATTTCTTGGCTTGCCTTAATGATAACCATAACTTTCATAAGGTGGAGGAGGCAATAAAGGGAACTACTTTTCAGTATTTTATTCTTACCAGAAAGGAGAAACTGGTTGCTTGGAGAGAAGGAATGGGAGCCTTGGTGGGGCAGTGATGACACCATCTTGGAATTTGTGGTAGAGGAGAGGAAGACTATGCTTCATTTGACACATACCCTAGATAGCAAACTTTACAGGGTACAGAGGAAAGATAGGATTTTATGACCCAAAATTATACAGGGAAAAGCAACCAAAGAGAAATAGGAAACTCTCAAAAATACAGTTGTGAAAATACAGTGAAATGTTTCCTCTGAAAAAAAAAGGGGGGGAGTTGTCTTAAGGGAACAATATGAATAAACAAAGAACTCATCTACCAACTTAGATGTTTAAAAAGCTGTACATAAGATGGAAGCCAAATGGCAAGTCTCTTTACATTTGTATTAGGAATGCTAAAATTCAGAATGAGCTGCATCTTGTTAGGCATACTAAAAAGACAAACTATTATGGAGGAACAAAGAAGGAAAAAGACTACTGGGTGAGGTGACTAGGACAGTTAAAATAGCTAATATTTTTTTCCCTTTTTAAAAGATAAATTTATTTTTAGTTTTCAACAGTCACTTCTGTAAGCTTTTGAATTTAAAATTTTCTCCCCCTCCCTCCTCTTCAAGATGGCATGCAATCTGATAAAAACTATATATATACATTCATATTAGACATATTTTCACATTAGTCATGTTGTAAAGAATTATAACCAATGGTATGAACCATGAAGAAGAAACAAAGCAAAACAAAAAAGAGAGCAAATAGCATGTTTCGATCTGCATTCAAACTCCATAATTCTTTCTCTGGATGTAGATAGCAAAAAATAGCAAATATTTATATAGTGCATGAACAGGTTACAAAGTGCTTTACAAATGTTCATTTTATCCTTACAACCTCACAAGGTAGGTACTACAAATATTATTATCCCCTTTCTCTACCTCCTGTTTTTAAGGAAACAGGCATTAAAGATATTGAGAAATATCTTTATTATCCAAGATCACACAGCTAGTAAGTTAGCAAGTATTGAAGCAGGCTTCACATACAAGTGTCAAGCTTAACTCAAGGCTTTATCAGTCTTTCCACTCTACTACGCTGAGGGAATGCTGAACCACTCTGGTTTTATTTTGCTTCTCTTTTCTGTGTCAAGGAGCTTTACTTTTGGTCTAGAGAGGACAGAAGAAATGGCTAACAGATTTGAAACCCAGAATAAGGAAGGATATAGTTAAAGAGCACCAGCTAGTCATGATTAGTTCTTGTTACTTAGGATCAAAGAACGGCATCCCAGGATATTAAAAGCACCGATGGCTGTGATTGCTGAGCTGCTGTCGATTGAACTTGAAAAATCATGGAGAATAGGAGCAGCTCGATAGTACAGTGCATAGAGCACTGGCCCTAAAGTCAGGGGAACCTGAGTTCAAATCCATCCTCAGACACTTACTAAGTAAGCTGTGTGATCCTGGACAAGTCTCTTAACCCCAGTTGCCTCCAAAAAGAAAAATCGTGGAGAATGAAAACCATTGTCATTGTATTTGACAAGAGCAAATGTCCCAGTTTTCACAAAAGTTAAAGAGAATGGAGTCTGCAAGTAGTTGGTCAGTAAGCTTGACTTTTGTTCCTGGCAAAATTCTAAAATGTATTATTAAAAGGAGGGTTAGTGACTATCTAGGAAAAGAAGCAGTGATTGCAGATCTAATATGGTTTCCTCAAGCTAATTTCTTTTTTTTGGCAGTGTCAGATCAGGAGAATGCTGTAGATATAGGTTACCTATATTTGGCATTTGTCAGGGGAACTGTTTGTCTCCTCTGTATCAGATGTGTACCCTTTCCCCAGGGACAAAATCTCTCATACTATTCTTGTGGAAAAGATGACGAAATTTAGTGTTAGACCAGAGAGTAATACAGGAAGGTAGATTTGGAACGGCTTAGATCGCCAGATCAAAAAAAATAGTTATATAGTTCATCATCTTGGAGGACTCTGTGCTTGGTCATGTGCTATTTAACATTTTATCAATATCTTGGATAAAATCTAGAAGGCAAGTTTTTCAAATTCACAGATGGTATAAAGCCATTACATTCAACATGTGTTCATTTCTTTAAAAATTTTTATTATGAACTTTAAAAATATCTTTATGAACTTAAAAAGTGTAAACATACAAAGAACAGACAAGAGGATTGTGTGTTGAGATGAACTTCTAATTTTACAGTTTGAACAAGCATTGATCAGGCACTGGCCAGGCATTATGCCAGATTCTAGAGATAAAAATTGAAAAATGAAACAGGCCCCACTTTAAAGCGTTATATTCTCTTGGGGAGAAAACAACATGTGCACACCTATTTAAATGCATACCATACATCTTCCACAGTGAAAGCACAGGCTTAATATAAAGGGCAGTTTCTTAACATGTTTAAAACAGGGTTTCCAGAGAGCACAACAGAAAAATAGGAAAGAGTGGGATAAGGGACATCAAAGACTGGAGCCTACAGGGATAGGTTTGAGGGAGGAGGGAATCAGCAAACATTTATTAGGTGCCTACTATATGCCAAGCACTGTTTTAAGTGCTAGAGACAGAAAAAAAGACAGAAGACAGTCCCTCCTCTCTAGGTACTCATAGTCTAGCGGGGGAGACAACATGCAAACAGCTACGTACAAACAAGCTGTATATAGCGTGAATTGGATATAATTAACAGAGGGAAGACATTAGACTTAAAGAGAATCAGGAAAGGCTGCTTGTTGAAGATAGGATTTTTGTGGGGACTTAATGGAAACCAGGGCAGTGAGGAGGGAACACGTTCTGGATATGGGGGGCAGTCAGTGAAAATGACCGAAGTCAGGAGATGGAGTGTCTTGTTCTAGGAACAACAAGGAGGCCAGGGTCACTGGACTGAAGAGTACATGGATTAAGTATAAGATATAACAAAGTGGGGGGTGAGGACTGTCAGGTTATCAAGAGTTTAGAAGGCCAAAGGATTTTATATATGAACTAAGAGGTAATAGGTAGTGACTGGAATTTGCTGAATTAGGAAGGTGACGTGGTCACACCTGCCCTTTAGGAGATCACTTTGACAGCTGAATGGAGGAGGGGGGACTGGAGTGGAGAAAGGCTTGTAGAAGGGAGACCAGCTAGCAGGCTTTCACAGTGGGTAGTAGCAGTGTCCAGATAGAGAAGGGACACTATGTGAGATGTTACAAAGATTAAATCAAAAGGCCTTGGCAACAATTAGATATGGAGGGTAGAGAGAGTGAGGAGTTGAGGATGATGCCTAGGTTGTTAGCTTGGGTGACTGGGACAATGGTTGTGCCCTCCACAATAATAAAAAAAACTAGGAAGAAGGGGGAGAGAGGGTTTGGGGAGGGAGTTAATGAGTTTAGTTTTTGACAGGACCAAGAAATAGACCTCTGTTCACTTGCTCCTCCCATTCCATATTAACCTGAACAAAGTCCAGGAACAAATACTTCTCCTTCCCTCTCCTCTCTCTCCCTTCTTCCATCTCTTCAAGGAAGGAGAAGAAGTAATTTGTGTTTATGGTGATCATGGGATGCCTCATGGAAGAGATGAGATTTCTTTCAAATCCTTGAAATATGAATAGTTTTTGACAAGGAGAAATGAAGGGAACATTCTCTGTGAGGAATTTATATTAGTTAGTAAAACATGGGGAGAAAGCAAACAAATCAGTCTAAGTTGTAGTAGAAAAGGCTGTCAGGTGAGGAGTGGATTTGAATATTAGAAAGGTATATTGGAGCCAGTTCATGGAGGGTCTTAATGTTTCTAGCAGGCCACTCAACAGAGCAGGATGGTGCAGTAGGTAGAGTGCTGGACTTAGAAGATGGGATTCTCTTTCTTGTTTTAGGCAGATTGTGTCACTTCTTGGAGCCTGTTTCTTCACTGGTCAAAATAAGGGTTTGGACTATGTAATCTGTAAGGTCCCTTTCATCTTTAAATTCAGTGATCCTTTAAGTCCCAGTTCTAACATTTACAAGCTTTGTGATCCTGGGCATGAATGAACCAACAAACAAATGAATGAACATTTAAAAATCTTTTGCTATTTCCCAAGCACTGTGGTCAGCACTGAAGATACAAACAGAAAAAAAATTAGGCAGTCCCTGCTGTCAAAGAGCCCATATTTTAAATAGGAGAGATAGCACATAAAACTAAATTCAATTGGAGGATGTATGAGAAGCTCTGTAAGTCTTAAGGGTGCCAGGGTGGGGGAGTGGAGTTGGCAAGGCTTTCTGTTATGTCAGTAGGTCAGATAACAGTGCCAGGGTCTGAAGAAGGTATAGAGGAAATGCAGATGGTAAGATTTAGAGCAATGGTTTCAAACTCAAATAGAAACATGGGCTACTAATTCATATATGAACATCCCTGTGGGCTGCATATTGACTTAGTTTTAAAATGTAATGTTATCTATGTTTTATTGCATTTTTTAAATTTTATTAAATATTTTCCAATTACATTTTAATATGGTTTCAGCAGCACTGGGAGTGTTAAAGGCTATATTTGACAACTGTGGTTTAGAGGACCTTAGGATGCAATGGCAAGGAACACAGTAAAACTTGGTAGTCTTCTATCTCATCAGGATTAGAGGTGGTGACTCCCATCTCATCCAAGCACTTTGAGTGGTCAGGCAGTCTAGATAAGTTTTGAGCAGTCTGGGATGGGGGGGAAGGAGCAGTGGCAGAAAGGCTCCCCTGGGGGTGGCAGCCATGTCCCTTAACCTCTCTGAGCCTCAGTTTTCTCATTTGTAAAGTGAGTCTGATAATAACTGTACTATCTTCCTCATTAGATTGTTGTGAGAAAGAACTCCAAACCATAAAATATTATATAAATGTGAGTTGTAAAAAAATATGGCCTGAAGATATTTACCTGTATATGAGACCCCTTTGGCAAGCAGTCTGGTGAAGCCTATGGACTCCTCCAAGAAAAGAGTTGTTAAATTTTTAGACTAGAATATGTAGGATTACAAAGGAAATAAATTATATTGAAATACAGTTATCAAAGAATGTTTTTTTCTTTTTTAAATTCATAGATTCTAGCTTAAGACCCCCCTTTAGAAAAGAGACAGTAGGAGCAGCTAGGTGGCGCAGTGAATAGAGCATCATCAGTCCTGGTCAGGAGGACCTGGGTTCGGATAGGGCCTCAGACACTTAACACAAAAAAACTACCTTGGGCAAGTCACTTAACCCCAATTGCCCTCCAAAAAGCAAAAAAAGAAAAAAGAAAAAGAAAAGAGACGGTAAGGAACTCAAAGGTTTTTTTAGTAGGAGTAACATTATGAAAACTGTGTTTTTGGAAAATCACTTTGGTTGGGGGGGTATAGGATAGACTGAACATTAGAGAATTTGGAGACAGGAAGGAGAAATATTTTTACAGATATGTCATTTTGTCTTTTAGGAAGGATACATCTGTCTTGTCCCAGTCAGTTAACGGATCCCCTCAAGCAGAACAACCTCCTTTGGAATCTACAAGCAAAGAAGCCTTCTTTAACAGAGTGGAAACATTTACTATATCCTTTTAAGGATAGATATCCAGTGTGAACTTTGATGTTAGAATTCTTCAGAAGCACCATATTCCTATCCCCAACCCCAATTTTATCTTTTTATACTTGGAACAAAACCCACTGAAAACCACCAGATACAGTCTTTTCTAAAAGTCTTGTATTTGCAATTTCAGTTTTACTTTACCTAGTCCAGAGACAGTCTTGAGGAGCTTCTTCTGGTGCTTTTACAACAAACTTACCCACTTTAATGCTTCTCTTCTTTATACCTAAGTTTTGTGATATAGAGTTTAAATCCACTTACTTTTTTTCTTTCCTCAGTTGAAATGGAAGAGTACACCACCATCTGGGAGGTGAATACTTTTGTATGGTTTAAATCAGTTTAAGTCTCCACATAGTAGTTTTCTTTTTTTCTGACTGAATAGTCCCAGTTTCTTTAATCTGTAGGTCTAAATTCTGTTTTCAAGCCTTTTAATCAGTTTTCTTAGTCTTACAGTGCCTTTCAATCTTCTCATATATATCTTAAACATATAGAAACTACTTATTCTGTTAAGAATTAACCAATTTTTTCCCCTTTTGTTCTGATTCTTCTTTCACAACACTACTCATGCGGAAATGTTTAATGTGATTGTACATCCTTAGGGATAGAGAAAGGGGTGAAAAAAAAATTGGAACTCAAAATTTTACAAAAATGAATATTGAAAACTATCTTTATGTAATTGAGGAAAAAATAAAATATCAAGGAAAAAAAATAAAATAAAACTATTATCAGAAAAAAAAAAGTTAGCCAGTGCCCTGGATAATGGAAAGATTTATTCCCAGCATGCTTCAAGCCTGTTATAGCATGTATTAAAAGGGTCCCCAAACAATTAGTGGTTACAAATTTAGTGTTCATTTTTTTTTCATCTTTATTTGAGTAACTGTATCTATAGATGTATTACGTTTTTTAGAGATTTATATACAGGGTGTCTGAAAAGTCTTAGTGTAGTTTTAAGCTTTAGTAGCTTTAATAAATTGCACTAAGATTTTTTGGACACACTGCACATCTTTTATCATTATTATTACCAGTATTACTATTATTTATTATTAGTACTATTTATTAAATAGTTTTAATAACTTAAAATTGTACTACAACTTTTATGATACCCTGTATGTCTTTTTTAATGGTTCTACAGGTGCTGTTATTTAAATGGATACCAAAAAAAAGAATATTGAATCCTTATTGCTATTATTTTAGGATCTTTTTAATACCAATTCATAGACATTTTTCCAGGTATTTGGTCCCAAGAGACAGCAAAGAGGTAGCCAGAGGTTTGAAAACAACACTCTTATTTGTTATCATTTACCAGAAGCTCTTTTTGAGATGTCACAGTAGCAGATGCAGCTTGGTCAATTATAAAATAAATATGGGTACCATTAATATCACTGTCATTTCCAGTACCTGTGATGTTCTCCCTCCCCCACCCCCATTCCCACCTCTTCCTTAAAAGAAAGAAGCCAAACAAACCAATACATTGATCTTGTCTGACAGAGGAGGTCTTATTCTGTACTTATATCTACCACCTTTCTCCAGAGAAGAGGAAGGCATTTTTCCTCACTCATCTGGAGCTAAGATTGGTCATTATATTGATCTGAATTCTCTTCTTTTAGCAATGTGTACCTTTACAAAGTTGTGGTCCTTGTATATATTCTTCTGGTTCTGTTTACTTCATTCTGCATCAATTTTAAAGCACAATATCATTTCCCAACTGATGAGCACCAACTTTGTGTATAGTTTTATAGTTTTTTGCATTCTTCAGTACATGAGAACTTTGACCTCCTTGGGATATATGCCCAGTATTCATTGCTCTGCCTCCAACATTGACTATTCACATCTTTTGTCATCTTTATCAGTTTTGGATTTATTTTTGTTTCTTTTATTATTAGTAATTGAGAGCAGTCTTTCATATGATTGTTGATAAGGAGACCTTCTTTTGAAAACTCCATATCCTTTGACCATTTATTTAGAGAATGATTGACTCTTGGTCTTACCTGTTTTTGTCAATTCCCTAAGTACCTTGGATATCAGATTTTTATCAGAGATATTTGATTTTTAATTCCCCTCTCCACTCAACATGATCTTTTTTGGTCTTTCTTTGGTTATGAATCTTACCCCAAACCATGGACCCATTCTTTAGGCTTTTTTTTTTTTTAAAGCAATCAGGGTTAAGTAACTTGCTCAAGGTTACACGGCCAGTTATTGCTGGGTGTGGTGCTGAGTATCTGAGCCCAGATTTGATCCAGGTCATCCCGACACTGGAGCCAGTGCTCTTACTCGCTGAGCCACCTGGCCGCCCCTAAGCAATTGGGGTTAAGTAACTTGCTCAAGGTTACACGGCCAGGTGTTTCTGGGTGGGTGCTAAGTGTCTGAGCCCGGGATTCGATCTCCAGGTCTTCTCAACACTGGAGCCGGTGCTCTTACTCGCTGTGCTACCTGGCCGCCCCATTCTTTGGGCTTTTTAAAGAAATATGTAGGGGCGGCTAGGTGGCGCAGTGAGTAAAGTGCTGGCCCTGGAGTCAGGAGGACCTGAGTTTGGTTCCAGCCTGAGACACTTAACACCCACACAAAAATACTAGCCGTGTAACCTTGGGCAAGTTACTTAACCCCAAATTGCCCTCCAAAAGGCAAAAAAAAAATATGTGATCTTTTACATTAAGACTGCTTTCTAGTTTTTCCAGTGCTTCTTGGTGTATAGCAATTCCTTATCCCAGTAACTGGATTTTGTTTTTAATTCTTCACCTTATTAATTTATTTGTAGTACTCCACTAAAGTCCCAATCCAGTGTCTTATCATCTTTGATGCTGAGGAGACTATGACAATGAAGCATAAACTCTGGCAGGTTGTTCCAAGGTGGAAAGAATTGGTGGCAAGTACAGATTTAGTGATAGACTGTATATCTGTTGTCTAAGAACCAGTCTAATAAAAGTATTGGAAATTGAGGGGATGCCCATCAATTGGGGAATGGCTGAACAAGTTGTGGTATGTGAATGTAATGGAATACTGTTGTTCTATAAGAAATGATGAGAGGTGGATTTCAGAAAAACCTGGAAAAACTGAGATGAACTGATTCTCAGTGAAGTTACATTGTATACATTAATAGCAACATTGTGCAATGACCCACTTTGATAGACTTCGCTCTGCTCAGCGATACAGTGATCTGAGACAATTCCAAAAGACTCATGATGGCTAATGATATCCACATCCAGAGAAAAAACTATGGAATGCAGGTTTGAATGCAGATCAAACTATCTTCACTTTTTTTGTTTTTTCTTTCTTGTGGTTTTTTTTTTTCACTTTTTCTTTTTCTTCTTTTACAACATGACTAATGTGGAAATATGTTTTACATGATTACATATGTATAACCTGTATCAGATTGTTTGCCCGTTTTGGGAGGGGAGAGGAGAGGGAGAAAAATTTGGAACTCAAAATATTTTAAAAAATGAATATTGAAGATTGTCTTTACTTGTAATTGGAAAAAATAATATACTATTAAATTTTTTAAAAAGAGTGAATAACTATGATAATAAACTATGATAAACTATATAATAAACTTAGCCTAGCTAAGTTTATAGAGGCTTATCACAAGATTGGATAAATGGTGAATTTGTTTTTAGCCACACCACAAGAGACTTTCAAAGACTTCACAGATCTGAATCAATGGAGGAAGTACAAACAATGATGAAATCACAGGTCATTAAAGTATTGAAGTGTGAAATAATATATTCACAATGTTTTCCTTAACATGAAAACTCCTTGAAATGGGCAGGCAAACCCCATGAGCTGTCTCCCCTGGTTTGTGCAAAATATGGTTGGGTCACAGTTGAGTGTGACATGCTTAGGTGTTCGAGCTGTCAGGCTTTCCTGTGTGCCAGCCTGCAGCCAGCGTTTGACTTTGACAGATGTAAGTATAAAGTGGGCAAATGACATCACTGTCTTCCATATCTATTCACATAAAGGGTACTAGGGGCTGCTAGGTGGCGCAGTGAGTAAAGCGCATGCCCTGGAGTCAGAAGGACCTGAGTTTGGATCCAGACTCAGACACTTCACACACACACAAAAAACTAGCCATGTAACCTTGGGCATGTTACTTAGCCCCAATTGCCCTCCAAAAGGAAAAAAAAATTTTAAAAAAGAGCTGGTACTTTCTTGGTATAGTATATAAACTTTTTTGAAATGTTTGAGTCTGTAGTTGCCACATTTTAATTTGTATCCTCTTCATTGTTATTGGCCCCACACTTCTGTGAGTTTTTGGGGTGTTTGTATTCAAAGTAGTTGAGAATAATATGTTTTTGCTTATGGTTCTAAGGATTAATCTTCTGGGGTATTAATGTTTTCTTTCCATGCTTTTCTTTCCATGTTATTTTTAGCACTCCTTGCCCGATGATAATCTGACAAAGTCCTAATTTGTCTACTTAATTAATCAGGATCAGTATAATCTGGAATATACTTGGGAGTTTGAAATGTATTTTGAGTTTTTTCTTTCAATTATTTGCTGTTTACTTGTGTATATACTTTTTTTTTTTATGAGCAATTGGGGTTAAGTAACTTGCTCAAGGTTACACGGCCAGGTGTTTCTGGGTGGGTGCTAAGTGTCAGAGCCCAGATTCGATCCCCAGGTCATCCCGACACTGGAGCCGGTGCTCTTACTCGCTGAGCCACCTGGGCACTCCTATTGTGTATATACTTTTAAGGGATCTTTAGCATTGGCATGCATATTTAAAGGTCCACAAGTATATTAGAATATTAATAAGGATTACATGTATCTTTTTAATGTTTTTTAAATATATTGCTTTTGATATTGGTTGCAGATATTGAAAGATGTGCCGAGCTGAAGAAAGCTTTGTGTACTGCTCATGAGAAGTTCTGTTTTTGGCCAGACAGCCCTTCCCCAGGTACTTGTTCCTGAGACCAGCTACCTGCCATTTAGTTTGGGTCAACATCTTCCTCATGTCATAATTATTTCTTTATAAAAGACTTATTTATTGAGTATTGCTTTAAAAAGAAAGTATAGATGGAGAATTCCTTTGATCCAGGCCTCCTTTGGAGAATTGTCTAGAATTGCCTAGACATGTCTAGGAAGAAAAGAGAGGGTGGGAGGTGACCAAAGAATTCTGTCTAATTTGGGGGGACGAAGTAGGAGTTCAGCAATATTATACATACACCCCACCCCAAAAGGAAGAATGGCAAAATGAAGAAAAGGAAGCAGAGGTAACATGCTATAGGTAAGATAAATATATTGTTAATTGCTTTATAATAAAGATTTCTTCCCTATGGTTTGACTATTTAAGAAAATAGTTAATACAACAGAATTGTAGTAAAATAAGCATTTGAATGGTTTTCTGTTCAATGCCTTTAGTCTAATCTTCTGGTATTAATTTGGGGACTAAGAAAAGAGTGCAGAAAGAACTCTTTACAAAGTTAAAATGGTCATTTAGGTGTATGGTGTTTTTACATTCCATCAGCCTCTAAGTATGGGAAATACTCTATTGAGCCAGATTCTAGAGTCCAGCAAAATTCATTTCTAAAGTGCAGAGCAAACATTGATGGGAACTATAGTAGTATTCTTGCCATCACTACAATTATATTTGTAACTTTCAGTGTTCTTGCTTGCCAAGAAAAAAATTTCAGTGGGAACTGTCATTTTAACTCTCTTTTTGATTATCTCTTCTTTCTGGAATCTTCAGATTCTGCATCATTGTCTCCAAAGGCATTTTCATTCCTTGCTCTAATAGATAAGGTGGTGTGGATTCTATTCTGTCACTTCCTGGTTTTGCTGGCTCTTCTGAGGGGAGGGCTCATAGTAACCCACCAAGGCCTGTCAGTATTTCTGCACATTTTGTAGAGCATATCAGTGGACATGAGTGCTTGTTCTAGGAATCAAGTTTAAATTCCAGAATATCTGTAATGGGTAAAACATGAATTTTCAAGCAACACATTATTTCTTTCCAAATTTATGAATAGTCTTACTGGTTTTTTGGAAGGTGGGGAATTGATTTGGATCACTGTTCATTTGTGAATGAAACTTCTGGTGAGCATGTTGTTCCCTTTACCAATGCAGATAAGACAAGTGTCGTGAAACTTAGAGTCTTAAAGAGTTACCTGAGGCACTGAGAGGTTAAATCACCAGCCCAGGGTCACACAGTCTGTGTTTGTTGGGGGTGGAACTTGAACCCAGGTCTTCCTGACTCCAGGATCCACTGAGTAACTCTGGCTCTTTTGTTTCTCATGATCAATGAATATGTTTTTATTAAGTGCTTGCTATACACTAGGTACTGAGAATACAAAGAAAAAATCGGCATTCTCTGCCCATTTTAAGGAGGATAGGGGAGAATATGACAACATGAATCTATGTCTAAACCACATAAAAAGCAAATACAAGGGAACCCTGGTGGATTGCAGGCCTAGTAGCTAGGGAGACCAGGAAAAGCTTGATTAGAAGGTGGTACTTGATTTGAGTCTTGAAGGAATATTAAGGGTTTAAGAGGGGATGGGGAAAAATTGAGTAAATGGCAGGCTTGGGAGGCAGCTAGTGTAAAGGGAGATGGAAGGTAAACACTAAGGCCAGTATGACCAAACTACAAAGTTTGTGGAGAGGAGAATATGAAATATATAATAAGGCTAGAAAGGTAGGATGGGGCCAGGATATGTAGCGTTCTAAGTGCCATACAGAGGAGTTTCTGTTCAATCTTAGAGGTGATAGAGGCTAAGAGTTTATCAACTGGTGAAGGAGTAAGATATGGTCAGACCTGGGCTTTAGGAAAATCAAGATGTCTATTTTTAGGGTAGGTTGGATTGGACAGAGATCATTAGTCCAGGGAAGAAACAATACTTAAACTAGGGTGGTGACTGTAAGTGGAGAGAAGGGTACATTTACAGAAGATGTAAAAATAGAAAAGCAAAATATGACCCCTGATTAGATATGTGGGATGAGGAATTCAGGGTGATGCTAAGACTGGGTGACTAGAAAGAAGAATGGCAGAATAGAGGAGATAGGATTAGGAGTGGGTTTAGTGGGGATGGTAATGATTTTTGTTTTGGACATGTCGAGTTTGAGGTGCTTATAGGACTTATTCTCATATTTAAATGTCTAGTAGGCAGTAGGTGATAGAGGTTGAATTCAGGAGAGAAACAAGACCTGGACATAGAGATGTGGGAGTTACCAGCTTAGAGATGAGTTTATCTAGGCCAATAAGATCACCAGATGAGACAGTGCAGGGAAAGAGGGGAAAGAGGACCCAGAACAGAGCCTCGGGGGGGAGCACAGCCACAGCTAGGGGGTATGACAAGAGTGCAGGTTCAGTAGAGTGACCAAGTCAACAGCCATACGGCAGAGGGTTTATTTTTCTGTTTGGTTCCATCCCAACTTGTCTATTCGAACTGTTTCTTAGTCTAGTTTCGCCATCAGGAACACCTTTCTACATAGCAATTGATTAGTATACTGTTATCTTTCACATACTTATCATACTGACCCATTCACAATTTTAGCTGTTATTTTCATCTAGGCCCTCTAGACACATTCCCTCCTTTCCTACCCCCTACCAGTCTAGTTGTGTTCCAGATGTCATGTGAAAAAAAGTTCATGCAGAGCTCAAGAATGTGCTAGCTATGAAAATTTGGTTTAAATTTTAGATGTCCTGGGAAAACTCATTTAGATGCTGACTGGAACAGCTGTTGATGAGCTAAGTGATTTTTAACGGCTCTTTTAAAAAATTATTTATTTATTTTTAGTTTTCAACATTCATTTCCACAAGATTTTGAGTTCCAAATTTTCTCCTCACCTCTCCCTAACCCCCCACTCCAAGATGGTAAGCATATTAATTACCCCTTTCCCTGGTATGTTCTTTCTTCTATCCCCCAGTTCCCCCCTTCCTCCCTTCCCTCTTTCTTGTAGGGCAAGATGGATTTCTATACCCCCTTGCTTGTATATCTTATTTCCTGGTTGCATGTAAAAACCGTTTTTTTTAACATTTATTTTTAAAACTTTGAGTTCCAGATTCTCTCCCTTCTTCCCTCCTCATCCACCCCCATTAAGAGGACAAGCAATTCAATATAGGTTATACATGTGTAGTTATGCAAAACATTTCCATAGTAGTCATATTGTGAAAGACTAACTATATTTCTCTTCATTCTATTTCGCCCCCCATTTATTCTATTTTCTCCTTTGACCTTGTCCCTTTTCAAAAGTGTTTGCTTCTGACTACCCCCTCCCCCAGTCTGTCCTTCCTTCTATCACTCCCCCCTTTTCCCCTTCCCCCCAACTTTCCTGCAGGGTAAGATACTCAATTGAGTGTTAACAGCTCTTTTAGCCAGACTTTCTTTACCAGTTGTCCATTCCTTGATTGTAACCCCTGGAGCCCACGGAATAGCCAGTGGTATTAATGTATGGAACTCCAAAGCTGTACCAGACACAGTTTGGGCTCACTCACTCTTACTTTGACCAACACCCAGGAAATGCTTTTAAGTGGCAGAATTGAAAATATGCATCTGCCCAAGAAAATAAAATCATCTCTAGCCAAGGTCTTAAGGATGTACAGCATTGTTGGTTGTAGAAGCATACAACTGATAAGTAGCTAGGTGGTGTAGTGGTTAGAGTGCTGGGCCTGTAGCCAGAAGACCTGGGATCAAATCCAGCCTTACATACTTATTATCTGGGTGACCCTGGGCCAATCATTTAATTTCTCTTTGCCTCAATTTCCTCAACTGTAAAATGGGAATAACAGTACCTACCTCCCAGGGTTATTGGGAGAATCAAGTAATATGTTTGTAAAGCACTTAAAATGTTTGCTTTTATTGTTAAGCCTTATCCACTTATCAGACTTGTAAAGTGCATCCCAAGTTAGTGAGAGTGACCAAAGGGAAATGGTTCCACTGATGACCTCAGACATAAAAAAACAAACAACTCCAACCCTTGGGGATGGGGAAGGAGAGAGTAGAAATACAGTAAAAGGCAAATAGAACACTTCTAATCTCCACCCCCCCAGATCGCTTTGGGATTTTGCTATTGGATGAACCTGTTGCACTTCTTAATGAGTTGTTAGATCGTTTTCAAAGCCTCTGTCACCTGGACCTCCAGCTGCCTTCCCTGAAACCTGATGACTTGAAAAATATGGTAAATTTTCCTTGGCTATTAGACATTGTACTCAGTTATTGCAATCACTCATACATAATACATACTGCTTTGAGTTTTCTTTTTTAATTTAATGTATTTCAATGAACAAATAATCTATTTTTCCTCCTCTCACCACCATTTCTCTCCTTCCCCCATTACTGGAAAAGTATAAGAAAAAACCCATGTAACAAATATGCACAGGTCAGTCAAACATTCTTCCAGTGATCATGTACAAAAAAATGTGTTTCATTCTGCCCCTGAGTCCACTGTCTCTTTCAGGAAGTATAAGTAGTGCGCTTCATCATCAGTCCTCTGGAACTGAATGAAGTTGGTCATCGTGTGGACCAGAGTTCTTTAAGTAGAAAGAGACATTTCATATTGTCCTAGACCAACACACCTCTTTGTTATCAATCAGGAGGGCTTTTTCAATGAAATATACCTGCAGTAGGCTAGTCGGACATTTAATAAATTATTCCCAATTTTGTACCATTGGGAAATATTTCATATTAAATAAAATAATTCAGTTATTCTTGATTACAAATTAAAACTACTTGGCACTAGTTAGCATCAGGTGAGGAGAACACACTGTATTCTCTAGGACTATGTGATTTAGACCATGCTTTCCTTGTAAGCCTGTGAGGTAGGTAGTATAAAGTATTATTTTCTTTATTTTACAGATAGAGAAACTGAGATTTGGAGACATAAAATGACTTTCTAGTAATTGTCTGAGCCAAGACTTGAATCCAGGGCTTATAATTCAAAGTCCAGTATGTTGTCCACTGTACTACATTGCCTCTAGCTTACCTGACTTTAGAATAATCCATTTGCTGCTTTTCTCCCTTGATTCTCTAAATGCAGATCTAAAAGAGAAGTAAGAACCTCCTTCTTGAAAGGAAATATTGAAATATTTTGACCCATTTTAGTCCATTTTGCCACTGTGTACTTCCTGTCACTTCTGATCACTCTTGGGATGTGAAGGTTAATTTCTGATTAGCCTCTCCACTTGATGCACCAAACTGTTAACCTCGGTGATTGGTGTAGATTAGGAATGTCCTTCTGTCCCTACCAGGGGAAGTGTTCTTTATTATTCATAATGACAATTTAACATGTGGCTGAGTCTGTTCTTATGACCAAAAAAAAAAAACCCAACCTGCTGCCCATTCCAGGACATGACTGATTATTGATATTTGACATTGAGGTTTTATAGGTTTCAGAGAAAAGCCTATAATCAGTGATTTGAAAATTACTTAATACTGGAAAAAAATATTGCTGTCATATTTTTTTAAAATCTCATATTAACATCTTTTGTTTTTTATAACTTTCATCTTTAAATATTTCCCTACCCACAAGCCATTCCTTGTAACAGATTATAAAAAGAGAGAAAAAAGCTCAGCCAAACCAAGTATACATTAATTTTATCTGACTACGTATGCAGCATTCTACACCCTGGTCCCCCACCTCTGAAAAAGAAGGGAATATAGTGCAATTTTTTAAGCTCTTCTCTGGGACCATTTTCTCAGTATCATTATGCTGTCATGTTTGGGTTTTTGTGGGGGTTTTTTCTAAAATTTATTTATTTTTAGTTTTCAACATTGATTTCCACAAAATTTTAAGTTCCAAATTTTCTTCCCATCTCTCCCCTACCCCCCACCCCAAGATGGCAAGCATACTGATTATCCTTACCCAAGTCTGCCCTCTCTTCTATCCCCTCTATTCCCCCCTTACTCCTTTCCCCCTTACTTGTCTTGTTTGTTAATCATCTGTGCCACAAGCAAATTGGAAAACTGTCTCCTTGCTGGTTGCCTCAGCCTCAGCTTTTTTTTACTTTGGTTCATTTGCAGTGCCTGACTGAGGACAAGATCAGTCTTCTTTTGCACCTGATTGAAGATGAACTTGAACACAAAAGTGATGGGGAAAAAGCTCCAGCCAAACTGGGCTCAGACATCCAAGTTCATGTCACTGCCTGTATTCTGGCTCTCTGTGGCTGGTCATGTAGGTTAGTGTGTGAACTATAACTACGGTTTATGAGTGGTAACACATGAATATGCATTCCTCATTTTGAGAGTCAGTAATGGGGAGAGAGTGATGTTACTTATTAGTATCAAAGAATACTGGAGTTGGAAGGGACCTGAGAGGTCATCTAATCTAGCTTCCCTGTGGATACATATGCCTTTCTAAAATATCTCCAGAAAGTGGTCATCTTGCCTCTGCCTGAACATTTTCAGTGGTAGGGAGCTCACTAACCCCATTAGGTGGTCTACTCTCTGCTCACAATATTCTGTAATTCTTAGACCATTGTTCTAAAATCTGATTCTCTGTAACATGAGGATAATCTGTGATATTTGAGTAGAGCTATGCAAACTGATCACAAGGTGATTCAGTCACATGTAAGTTGAATCATTAGTACCAACACAGACATAAAAAAGACATGTCCCCTGAACTGAAGGAGCCCCAGCTCAGTATGGAAGATGACATGAACATGACTATTTGTAATGTAAAATGTGATAAATGCAGCACAGAAGAGAGAGAATAGGGAAGGTTTCGGTAAACACAAAGTAACCTATTACCACTTTTAGTAAATTGATCTGAGTTTTATGCTCTCAGGAAATGTTTAACTGATATAAATTCAATGAATGCAGTATTTTTTTGAGGGGGGGAGAGGAAGGCGAGGCAGTTGGGGTTAAGTGATTTGCCCAAGGTCACACAACTAGTAAGTGTGTCATATGTCTGAGGTCAGATTTGAAGTCAGATCCTCTTGACTCCAGGGCCCATGCTCTATTCACTACACCACCTAGCTGCCCCGAGTGAACGCATTATTTATTTGGGATCATGCAGGTAGGTAGCTTGAAGGGGAGAAATCAAAACAAAGATGGAAAAGCAGTTGAATTTGATTCAACAAGTTGACCGTGTTTCTATTATATATAAGGATAATATGCAATATTTTTATAGCTCTTAAGGGTTTGCAAAATGCTTTAAAAACATTGTCTTATTTGATCCTCATTACAGCCCTATGAGGTAGGTTCTCTTCTTATCCTCATTTTACAGGTAAGGAACTATGCCTGTTAGAGTTTAAGGGTTTATTGTGATTGTGGAAGGTTTCAAACTTAGGTCTTCCTAACTGCAAGTTCAGTACTTTCTATCTAATATGTCACCTCGCTTCCATTTCTGAGTGCATATAGTGCCCAACACTGTACTCAGGAGCCTGGGCTTGATTCTTTAGTGATTTTGTAGTGCTTCTTGTGAACAAACTGAAAGAGGGTGCTGGCAGTTCATCTAAAAACTGAAACAAAGAGAGCCTAAATAGAATAGCAGAATTCAGGAACAAGACCAGAGTGAGGGCCCCAAGTCTTGGCTTCTGCACTTTCATTTTGCTGCTTCTGTCTGATGCAGACACAGTAGCCAGCTGGCAGTCTGTGTGCCCACAAATGTAACGTTCATCGGAGTCCCTTGTCTAATCTTAGTAAGGAACAAAATCAGTTTAATTGATAAAATGACCAAAGAAAATGCCAGCTGGAGTGCTCTGGGCTCCCAGGTTGCTGTTTGCATTCCAGCTGCTTACCTTGGCACAAACTCCCTCAGAGATGGGGAGATTGTCAGATCCAGGCTTGATTTATTTAAAACATATTTTCTTTTGACTCCAAGGTTTTAAGGAATGCTTTTAATTTAAAAGAAAAAAGTTTTATGAGGGGCCAAAGCAATATATAAATTGCAAGACATCCTTGAAAAAAGAATACCGTAATGCTTCCTAAACTTTATTTCAGAGACCCCTTGTGGCATCTGGCAAAATTCTGAGGTCCTCATTTCTGAAGTTAACTTCTTTTATGCTCAACAGTCAGTGGAGTCCTTGTCCCCACAATAGCATCAACTCTCTTCTGCATTCTCTCAGAATAATCCTAGACTCTTCTTTTCCTTCAAAATAGTCCTATTGTTTTTCCTTTATTCATTCTAATAATATATTCGTCTATTTGTTTACATGTGTGTATATATACATATATGTATACTTATACACGCATAAATATATGTGTATGTGTGAATATATATATATATATATATATATATATATATAAACTTTAGGTGCTGGGGGTCCTTACATTAGTTATAGTGATCATTAAGATATCTCTGGATATTACTATTAAAAATATATGATCCTAATATGAAATTTAAGGTCTTAGTGTTAGGGATAGTTGGGATTATCCTTTTTGAGATCTCTGTGAACTGAACAAAGAGAACTCAGTTCTCAACAATTCTAGAGATTTTTATTGGTTTTTGGTATAATTTAATAAAAAATCTTGATTAGACACCCTCTCTCCCCCACCCCCCAGTAGTGGATTAGTGGATTGTAGGTGTTAACTCTTTCATACAATTTTCTTTCCTTCCCTTTCCCATATTCAGTTCTTCCTTGGAGTCCGTGCAACTTTCTCTAATCACATGCTCCCACTGTATGAGAAAGGTGGGGCTTTGGGGCTTCCAGCAGATTGAGTCTGCCTTGGCTGATCTAGATGCTTCCTTTGGCCTGACAAGCACCCCTATTGCTGTCCCTGATGGGCGACTGGAGCGCTTTCCTTTGGCTTTAGTGTCTCCAAGGAGAATGATGACACGTAGCCAGGATGCCACATTTTCCCCAGGCTCTGAACAAGTATGAACTTTGATTGTTTTGTTAACTCCTAGTCTTAAGGGATTGATCAAAGAATTTAGTCTTCTCAATATCAGAGATTTTTAGGGTAGAGGAGAAGGCTTAAAGTCTCCTAAAAAGGGTGGGCTTCATCACATCTCCATGTGGAATTCTTATATATCACTGTTAAAAGGAGGCCAAATTCATAATTTTGTATTGCAAATCTAATGTTTCTTTGAAAAACTCAATAACTGACACACTGCTGAAAGAAATTCCACAAGATGAAAAAAGAAGTAGTAATAAATGCAAGTTCATAGACCCCAAGATAAGAACCCCTGCCTTAGATTAATCCTGCTTTTTAATGTTTGAAGATGTTTTCTTCCTGTCCTCCCTTCAGCTGGAAAAGAGTCCAGGTCTTGTCATCTCCCGAACACGGAGCTGGGACTGCTCCAGTCCTATTGATCGCCCTGAGTCAGAGGCTGCCAGCCCCACCACCAGAAGCCGCCCAGTGACCCGAAGTATGGGACAAGGAGATAGCACTGGGTTGGAGGTGCCATCTAGCCCTCACCGAAGAGCCAAGCGGGCACGCCTTTGTTCTTCCAGCAGTTCAGTAGGTCTATCAGAATTATTTGATAGTCCTAGTATATAAATTGCTGGAGGTCCCATGCAGTCCTTAGAATTAAACTTGAATCCATTCAGTAGACTTAGGTTCTGAACATGAGCACAATATAATTAAGTAAGCTAGTAAGCATACATTTTAGGATGGATTCTGGGGAAGACTTCAAGGAAGGAACTAATTTGGAAGTTCATTTTGAAGGGAGGGATCAAATATTTCAGGCATATGTGTAAAAAAAAAATGTAGATGGAAAGGAGAGGAGAGAAAAGGACAAATGATGAATAGAACTAGTTTATATCCAGCGTAAAGAGGGAGAGGCTAGGGAAGATGAGGAAGGAGATAACAGCAAAATGTGAAGGACACAAAGGGGAAAACCACATTATGGCAGATAGGTGACTCAGTGTGAGTGCCAACAGTTGCCATCTTCTCTTGAAACTTTAGTAATGCCGCTTCATGGGTATAAGCATTCTCAGCCTCTGGTACTATTTCTTTTTTTTCCCCTTCCTTCCCTAGGACACATCTGCCAAGAGCATTTTTGACCCTGTTTCTCAGCACCGAGACTGGTGCCCCTGGGTCAATAACACACAGATGGAAGTAGCCAGAGAGAATAATGAGAACGAGTTAGGTCTGTGCACACCAGCAGGACCAGGCTGGAAGGCCGTGCTACACATCCTCTTGGCTCACAGACAGTCTAACTCGCCATCTGATACAGACTCAACGGTGAGAAACGTGGTCCTTGTCTCTGTGTGCATGTGCATATATGGGAGGAGAATGGCAGAGACAGGGCCTATAAATAGCCCCAGTGGGCCTGTAGCTTTCTTAAGCTGAGCTGTGCCGTGTCTAGTTTCATCACGGAAAGAGAAGAAACTGATTGTATCTCTGTAATTTATTGAACAGTCATCCATCAGGTTCCAGTTAATTCTCTTGTGTTCCCAATTGGAATTGCTAGGGGTTCGAAAAGAAGTACAGAAACAGATGAGCATCCAGCTGCTCAGGCCTCGTGTTGCAGAACAGCTGCTCCTTCCATTATTTGCTGTCACTTGCAATTGAGACCCTGGCAGATTAGCTTAGTTGTTTAGAGCACTGTGCTATGATGTCAGGGTCATGAGTTCATTCCTCATATGGGACAGTTAACTTCTCCCTGTTCCATGGTCACAGATTGTACCCTTATCCCCAGGAAACAAGTGTGAATAATTGAGTGCAAATCCATCAGAAGAACTTCTGGGAAAAAAACTCAAAATGCATATAATCTTTGTGTGTATATAGAAATTGAGAATTTTAAGTTATAATAATAGCAGTTAAGAGACCTGGTTCTCCTATTTCCAACTCACTAACTAGTTTTCTACAAAGTAGATGATTATAAACCCTAGAGCAAATAGTTATTGACCTTATTACGAAGATCTGTCTCTGTAGAAAGTACAAAATAATACTTATAAGCAGGTAATATTTCCGGGGAGTGTTATAGGGAGACAAAGCAATGCCATTAACACCCCAAACCAGAATTTATTGCAAGGTTATATGCATGTGGAGAGAGATGATAATACCAAAAGCTCAAGAATTATAATAGTCCTTTATCTATGAACAATGTTTTCTAGATTGAAATTGTATTATTTGAGTTTTCTCCAGAAAATTTTTTACAAAAATCTTGCTCTTCGTCTTTTTTGTCTATACTTGAGTTGGAGGTGTTAAATATTTGTTCCAAATATTAAGTCATAAAAATAAAGCCAAGCCATCTCAGCTTATTCCATAGCACTCTCTGCCCTCTTATCCCCCAGGAAAATGGCCTACATTTTCAGTGAAGGGTTCTGTTGGAAATTTTTATTAAAACTACCCTGTTACTCTATATGAGAGAAAATGGTTTCATGATTGGAACTGACTTTGCAATGAGTGGCAGTTACAGAAAGAAAGATTTAAACTCTATGGAAAATGTCCTAACATTGAGAGCTATACAAGAGAGTGATGGACACTTTGGAGGTACTTAGTACTCTCATGAAAGGGCCTCCACAGAGGTTAGGAGATCACTTGTCACCAGGGTTGTGAGGGTTGGATAAAATAAATGGCCTCTCTGGGGGCACTTCCTGTTCTAAGGTTCGATTTCGTTATTGGAGAACCATAGGATTTAGAGTTGAAAAGGACATAGAAATACTCATTTTACAGATGAGGAAAATGAAGCTCAGAGAGGTTAGTGACCTACCCAAGGTTACACAGGTGGCAAGTGGCAGAGCCAGGATTTGGATACATCTTCTGACTCTAATTCCATTGTCCATTCCACTACACTTCACTGTGTTCCATTGTTTTATTCTGTGTTCCACCTTACTAGCACCTGGTTTCTACTGTGGTAACTGTCTTTTAGGCAGGCATTTAATGGACTGGTTAATACAGATAGCCTAATGTCCTATTTTATAAATTGAATTAGGTTGACCATAAGGGTTTGTGGCTTGTTAGATACTGTAATTGCTTATATTTTCCCTGAAGATTCCACAACATGGAATATAAGTGTTTTTCTTAATTTTCTGGATGACTATTTGTTGGGAATGTTGTAGAGGACTCTTTTTTTGGGGGGGGGTAGGGATTGCACTAAATGGCTTTTTTTGTAAGTCTGAAATGTGATTCTCAAGTGTAGAAAAGGCCAAATCTTATGAATCACTTGATAATATCCTTTTTAGTGGCGTTGAACTTTTGTTTCCCTATAACACTATTTCTGGACATTTCAAACCATTTTGTTGGTGTGATCCAGGAGCAATGGAATCTTCCTATAATTAGCTCTGTTGACCTAAACATGATGGTCATAAAGACACAGCCACAGATCTGACTCTAATAAAGGTCAATTCACTTTATTCCCTCACCACAGATGATATAGAGCTAACCTTGGCCAGGCATTTTGTGTGTGAGTAGGACTTGATCACTATATGTCTGTCACTACTATTAGAGAAAAGCAGCTCAAAGTGTATGCTTTACCAGTGGCCGAACACTGTGTGATCTTTGCAGTAACTGAATAGATGAGAATAGCTTACTGAGAAGGGAAATAGCTTCAGTTTCAGTGATACTGCAGGAGAGGTAAACATGCTCAGGCTTTCTGATTTCCCACCTGGCGTTGTTTGCTCCCTATACTCCCTCCCAGCTTTCAGCCCCAACAATTAACCAAATGTTGAGTGCTCAACTTGGGCCCAGTGTCACTTTTATTTGTGGAAGAAATTCACTAGCTATATCATTCTTTGTCCCTATGGAAGAAACTAATCTCCATTATTCATCTTTTCATCCCATAGAATCTCTCTGAGAAATCAAGGAAAGTATTCCGAATATTCCGGCAATGGGAGTCTATGTGTTCATCTTGAAAACATTCCATCCCCTTCATAGAGAGAAGCAGAAAGAGAAATGTACCCCCTGGACAAGAAAACCTGACCCCCTTTGGGATCAGTGATGCTAACAGGGTTTCTTACAAAGTGGTTTAATCATAAGGGAAACCAACTGTTGTAAAAGGGACAAATGTCACCCACATCCATCTGCCCGAGCAGACCTCTGTCCGAATGCTTGGAAAAGAGGAGGAGGTGACAGTCTTACAGGGTCCCTGGTCATAAGACTGCCCAGAACATCAAGGATATGAGTGCGCCTTTTAGTGCCCAGCGTGGAGGAGGGGGCCTGTGTTTGAATGGCTCTTAAATTCCAAAGGTTGTGAAGAAATGTTGGGAGTAATAAAGAATTTCATTATGGTTTTTCTTACTTCTCAGTGCTGTTCTTTTTCTTGAGTTATGGCTTTTAAGTTAAGGAAGTGTAGACTGGAGAGCTTCTCATCAGCTCCAGTTACAGTAACCATCCTGATCCAGGTAGACTGCATAGCCTAAAAACCACTGTTTTGTAGTTCTATGAATAGAAGAAGATTTATAATCTATCTTGGCCTCTTGGGAAATAGAGATCACCTTGTGGACAAGATAACTAATCTTTGAGGTGACACCAGGAGCTCCTGATGTTATATTACCTGTGTGATAGTGTGCAAGACACTTTGTCTTTCTGGGCCTCAGTTTTATCACCTGTAAAATGAGAGAATTAAATGGGAATGATGTCCAGACCCCATTTTGGCTTTTCAAGTGTATGATCCTAGCTTTAGCCCTAAACCATAACTTTCATAACTTCTAAACCATAACTTCTTTTTTGGTTCTATAAAAGTTCTTGACTTCGCTTTTTCAGGAGCTAGTATTTTTAAATTATGTTTTTATTGCTATTTTTTGTTTTTACATCACCTACATTCCCCAATGTTTTCTTCCCACTTCTCCCAGTCATCCATCTCATAACAAAGAATTAAAAAAAAAAAGAAAAAACTTAAGCAAAACTAATAAATAGCACATTGAAAAAGTCTAATAACATATGCAGTGTTCCACCCCAAGACCATCCATCTTTGCAAAGCAGGGGCCAACCTTGGTCATTGTACTTTCACAGTTGTGCTAATATATTTCTTTTAAAAATTGGATACTTTTTGCTTTGACACAGCAGACACTAAACAGCAAACACCCAAACAACCCTCAAAAGCAATCTGTTGCTTGTTAACAGAAGCTTTGTCTTTTAATTTTGATAACGATACTAACATTGAACTCTATATTTAAACCAGAGTTTTGTTGCTCCTCCATGTTGACTTTACTTACATTGTGGCAATCATTGTTCTTTTGGCTCTGCTTGCTTCACTCACGATCATGTTAAGCCTTCCTATGTTCCTCATATTTATTGTTCCTACTATGCAGTACTACTCCCTTTATGTTTATACCTTAATTTGTTCAGGCATTCCCCAATACTAAAGCACAGGTTTTAGTTTCTAGCCTTTTGTTGTCATAATGCTGCTTTTAGTATTTTTACATACACGATCTTTTTCCTGCTGTCACTAACCCTGGCTTTTATTCCTAGCTGTAGCTCTCTCAAAGGGTATGAGCATTCCATTAACTTCTTACACATTGTTTTCTAAAACATGAACCATTCCCTTTTGGCTTGTTCCTTGGAGAATATAAATGCTGGTCCATCTAAAATGACACCTTGGCTATCTTCTCTCAGGAAACGTGCTGTAGGAGCTGACATTCTCAGGAATTCCTCCTTTTAACCATAGCAGCCAGTGTAGCCTGTGTGGCAACCCCTCCTCCTGCTTCCTCCCAGTAAATTGATCTTCCATTTCCTTTCCCCCTACATCCCAGGATGATGTCCTCTCAGAGAGTTTTAAAGCAAGACGTCACAGAAGGTCATGTAATCCCTGGAGAACAAAGATGAGATTAGTAGTATGGACTAAGTAAGATGACAGTGCCTTTGTGTAAAATTGAGGGGCTGAACAAATGATAATAGTAAAATCTGCTCAAAAAGCAGGCCAGACTGTCTCTGCTTGAGTATCCCACAACCCCACGGGTGACAAGAGTATCCAGAAAGGCTGCTTTCGCAGCTTCTTGTTCTGCTGGCTTTGCCCCCACTAGACACAGTCTTATTTCCCTGTTAGGTAAGGGCTTCTGCTGGCCCCAGAACCAGCCTGGTTAGGTGGCTTAGAAAGAGCTTGTTTGCTTATCCCTTGACTTGTCCCTCCCCTTTCCATCTCAGCAAGGAAAAACAGCTGCTCCTGAAGCCACAACCAGCAAAAGATATATAAACACTTTCTTCACTTCATTTTTCCTTTCTATTTTTAGATTTCTTCCTGCTCCAGGTTTTCCTTGGCTTGAGTTAGTTGCTCTCTGGGTCACACAGCCCATGCATGTCTTTAGGAGTGTGGACTAATAGAAACTTTTTGAAGAACTTTTATTCCATTTTTATTTCTTGACCCATTTTCTCCCTCCATCTATAGGTGGAAGCTTTGATAACCAACATAAAAGGACATTCAGAGTAAATAAGTAAATAAATAAGTTACAAACAAGGTAGTTTTGTGGGTAGGGCACTAGGAGTTGAGAGGGATCAGGAAAGGTTTTATGCAGAAGGTGACACTTGAGCTGCATCTTGAAGAAAGAGGGCACTCTAAGGGGAAGTAAAGAGCGAGTATATTCCAAACCTGAGGTTGATAGCCAGTACAAAGGCTTAGAGATACAATATTGTGGAAAGAACAGAGAGAAGGCCAGCTAGACTAGCTCACTACAGGAGAGAAGGTAGATTGGGGCAGGGTGTATTAGACTTTAAAAGCCAGACAGAGTTGACATTTTATCCTTGAGTCAATAAGAACCCACTGGAGATGACTGAGTAGGAGTCATATAGATCTGTGCCAAGGAAAATTAATATGGCAACTGTAGGAATGACTGGAGTATTGAAGGCCCAGAGGTTGGGAGACCAGTTAGAAACCCATTGCAGTAATCTAGCTGAGAGGTGATGAGGGCCAGAAGCAAGGTGGTAGCTGTAGAAGTAAAGAAAAGGGGTCAGATGGAAGATACCGTGAAGGTAGAATGGCAAGATTTTGCAGCTGATTGAATAAACCACTTGGGGTGAGAGTGAGGGTTTGAGGATGACACCAGTATCATGAATCTGGGATAGAATGATGATTATGCCTTCGACAGAAATAGGGAAGTTCAGAGAGGTTAGGATTGGCGGGGGGGGGAAGGTGATAAGTTCAGTTTTGGGCATGTTGAGCTAGAGATGTGTCTAGGACAGCCATTTTGAAATACCCAGTAAGCAACTGGTGAGGTGAGACTGAAGCTCAGGAGAGATCCAGGGAGCAAGAGATAGAGATCTCTGAGTCATCTGCATGGAGATGATAGTTCAGTCCTCTGCAGATCCATGCTGGCTGACATGGCCATCTTTGCTGCTCAATACTGTCTTTCCCCGCTTTGGTGGCCATAAGCCAATGTCAAGGAGGTGGGGAACTGTCCAGCTATCTCCTTTTCACAGAACCAAAACACTACATGGAGGACCTGACCTTTTATCTGAACTACCAAACACACATATTTGTTGAAAAGAGCCCAGAACTTAGAAGTCCATAGGCAAGGCTTATAACCGCTTCTACCTTCAATTTCTTCATCTATAAAATAGGAAGGGTAACAGCTAGGTGGTGCAGTGGGTAGAGTGCCAGGTCTAGAGCCAAGAAGACCTGAGGTCAAATCCAGCCTTAGTTGTGTGACCCTGGGCAAGTCATTTAACCCTGTTTGCCTCAGTTTACTCATCTGCAAAATGAGTTGGAGAAGGAAATGCCAAACCTCTCCAATATCTTTGCCGAGAAAACCCCAAATGGAGTCACAGAGTCAGACTGAAAAATAACTCTAGTACCTAGCTCACAGGGTTGTTGTGAGGCCCAAAAGAGATAACGTTTATAAAGCACTTTGTCAACTTTTAAGGGTCATATAAATGTCAGTTGTAGAGATGATGAGGCCTGAATTAAGATGATGGCCTAAAAAAAAAGAAAAAAAGGCTGTTGAAGCATTCTTAAATGCATAGAAGGGAACAGAAGGAAAAACAGAAAGAATCACAAAGCAGCACAACTTTGAAAGTTATATGTTGCATTTATTACATATTTACAAAGAAAAACAAATTGGACATGATAGAGATCCTCAATTCCAGGCACTATCCCTTTTTTTCTATTTTACTGTGTATATGGAAATGCCTATTTTATGTGGTATTTGTTAAATTGAGAATAAGAAATAAAACTAAATTTTTAAAAAGCTATTAACAATAGTTCAGACAAAATGTGATTAGGAACAGAGCTAGAGTGGTGGTTTGGTTGAGTGGAAAAAAGGGTGTTTATATATATGTATATACACACGCAATATACATATGTATATACATATACATACATACACACATACATGAGATGTGAAGGTAGAAATGCAGTGTTTGGCAATAGATTGGCTGTGTAAGGTAAGTGAGAGCAAGGAGTCAAGGATGATTCTGAGGTCATGAGCCACAATGACTGGGAGGATAGTAGCATTCTGAACAGAAACAGGGAAGTTTAGGGGTGGCTAGATGGTGCAGTGAATACAGAACCGGCCCTGGAGTCGCAAGGACCTGAGTTCAAATCCAACCTCAGACACTTAACACAAAACTAGCTGTGTGACCTTGGGCAAGTCACTTAATCCCAATTGCACTCCAAAAAGCAAAAAAAAAAAAAAAAAGAAATAGGGAAGTTTGGAGTGGAGGAAGATTTAGAGAGGTAGCTGATCACTTCTGTTGTAGACGTGTTTAATTTGTGATGTTGACGAGATAATCAAGTGGAGATTGCTAATAGGTAGTTAGGTCTATGGGCCTTGAATTTAGGAGAAACATTAGGGATATATACCTATTTATGTGTGTGTGCATATATATATATATACACACGTATACAAACATATAGATATGCATATCCACATAGATGTAGGGAGATTGTGTTTGTATATATGTAGGAGAGGGGGAAAGATTTATGTAGAAAAATATGTACATATGTGTATGTATATATATATGTTTTAGATTATATAGATAGATCTATCTCCCTAATATCTATACTACATATATATGTATAGTATAGATTATATCTTTCCCTAATATCTCTCATAGGAGAGATATAGATCTATCTCCTCTATCCCACATACATACACATACTATCTCCCTAATATGTATGTATATACACATATGTGTATGTATATATACATATATGTAGGAGAGACATTAGAGAGATAAAGATGTAGGAAGATATATGTAGGAGAGATAGTAAGGAGATAGTATATATGAAGGAGAGACATTAGGGAAATAGACTATATCTAACTATGGATGGAGGGAGATGGATCTATATATCTATGTAGTTAGATATTTTTCTTTCCTTAATGTCTGTCCTACATATGTGTGTATACACTATCTCTATCTCCCTAACATGTATACGTAAACACACACATGTGTGTGTATGTGTAAATGAATCGCCTTCATAGAGATAATTGAGCACATGGAAGCAGATAAGATCTCCAGTGGAAGTTCTGAGATAAGAAAGAAGACCCAGAACCTTGACCCTTGAGGGACAGACAACCCTACAGGGGGCCGAGAAATGGATGTCAGTCTAGGTAAGAATGGCATCACTAAAGCCAACAGAAAGGGGAGCATCCAGAAGGAAGGGCTGGTCCACAGTGGTGAAAGCTGAAGAGAAGTCAATGAGAAGGTTTGGAAGGTCGCTGTGGGAAGACTTGTCATTGTAATGGAGAGACAGCACAACAGGGTTGGAATCAGAGGACCTGGGCTCACATTCTACTTCTGCCATACAGTTGCTCACTGGGAGACCTTGGGGAAGATTTGCCTTTTTTTTAAATTTCTGAAGGCCATTTATACCTTAACAGCCCTATGAGGGACTTTCTCTCCCCTCATAGTGGTGGGTGTAGGGGGCTACTAGAAAAGAAAATTGTCTTATGTTGTTTGATGCTGTTACTGTATCAGATAATTTTGATTTTCTTTGTCATAAGGAAAGGTGTGTGTGTCTGTGTCTGTGTGTGTGTATAGGGTTTTCTCCCCAGAAATGACTGATATAGCATAAATAAGAGCTGCTCTTTAAAAAAAGAGAGAGAAGAATCCTATGCTCTTACAATTAGGACATGATATATGAGGAGGAAAAGTGACATTGACATTTTGGGTCAATAAGAGAGATGGAAAGGGGAGGGTAGTTGAATTACAGTGTTAGAGCTGGCAGAGACCTTGGAGATCAACTCACCAGACATCCTCATCTTACAGAGAAGGGGAAACTGTGACCCAGAGACAGATGAAGTGACCTACCTGAAGGCACAGAGTTAGTCCCATCTCTCCTGGTTCCACAGCTAGAGCTCTTGTCCATTCAGATATGAACCAAAAGGGGAAAGGAATAATCATGGCTTAATGAATTTCCACAAATTCTCCTGTCTACCATTTGATCCTATGATCTTACTGTGCACTGTTGGAGTGATGCCTGGCTTTTGTCTTCTGAGTTGCAAGGAAATAAGAAGTAGGGAGAGGATTTGAAGGAATAGCCCTGACTAGTTGGCTGGGTGGGTGTGCCAACCCTTGGACCATGATAATATAGCAAGAACTCCCATTTAGACTGTCTCAAAGTGATAAGCAGAAAAAAAAGTGCTACGTGAGAGAGGAGAAGGAGGGGGAAACATTGACAAGAGTCAGCAATGATGCTTTTCATGTGATGGACAGTCAATACATTTTTGACAAATGAAGGTTACAGTTCTTTTATAATGTTTGGTAAATGGTGATCAGTGGACTGACAAAAGATGCTGGAGCCCTTAACATCCCCAATTTCCACCCTCTAGACATTATGTGTATGTGTGTGATTTTCTCTTTTACTAGGGATATAGAGGACCTGAGTAATTTTAACTGGTTGAATGATAAGATATAGAGAAGAGTGAGATTAAGAAATGGCAGTTTGAAAGTTGCCAAATAAAATTTATGCTGTCTGAATAAATGATATGCAAACATTTAATAGCCTATGGTCTTCCTAACTTCCCTAGGTAGCAAGAATTAATTCTCCAGTTTTTTGATGGGCAGGGAAGTTTATTTTTCTGGATCACACAATAGTAATATATAACTAGTTATGGGTATGTGAATCTAGGCAAAGGACCCTAAAATCTATTCTTACCATGCCTCAAACCTCCCCACTCCCACTATTTTAATTGAGTTTAACCCCACAGTAGGACCTGGCATGTGAGCTGAATCTCCTGGCAGTTGAGTGGAAATGGTCACTCCTACAAATACCAGCCTCTTACATACTTTGATGGATCTGTAGTTCTTGGGTATCCCTTCCCAATATTGCAGTTACTCCATATCTTCTTAACCTACATGATTCTCATTCAAATGTTTCCATAAATCATCCATGGAGTTTCCATCCAAAGTGCTCAAGGCCTTCTATTTTGTTGTCTTTCTTGCTATATGAGGCCATTTTCTTTTTTGAACAAATATGTCTTTGATGTGATCTTTTATAACACTTTTTTAGAATAAATCATTATTGGTAATAGGCTTCTGTCAAATTATACCTACTATGTGTCTTTCCATTGCCTTTTGGGTTAATATAAAAAAAGTTCTTCTTAAATCACAATGTACCATGATTTAAAGCTATATAACATCACTAAGGGAATATTAGTATTGAAGATATTTTTACATTTTTTCCTATTAATTGAATATTTTAATTTTAAAATAAAATTTTATTTGTCTTTTATTTAAACATTGCCTAAATTTCTCCTTGTATCCCTCCCATTGTTCCCCTCTCAGTGAACCCTCCCATATAATAAAGAATATTTGTTTAAAAGAAAAAAAAATAAAGGAGAGAAAACAAAATTGACAAAGCCTATTAATATATTGAAAAAAAAAAACTAAAAATATACACGTTTCACACCTGTGGACCTACCATCTCTGCAAAAGAGTAGGGGGAAGTGTCTGCTCATATCTCTTCTTTGGAGCCATGCTTGTTCTTTGTAATTTTGCAGCATTCACTTTTGATTGTTTTGTGGTCATTCTTTCCATTTAAATTGTTGTGATCTGTGTATATTACTATCTTGGTTCTGCTTATTTTACTGTGAATTAATTCATGTAAGTCTTTCTATAGAGTCATCATATTCATTATTTCTTATTGTACAATAATATTCCATTACATTCACATGCTACAATTTGTTTAACCATTCCCCAATTGATGGATTTCTACTTTCATTTCTAGTTCTTTGATACCCTAAAAAGTATTGCTGTATATATTGTAGTGTATATGATTATAGTCTTTTTATCAGTGACCTCCTTGGAGTATGTGACTAGTAGTGGAATTTCTGAGTCAAAGGGTATAGATATTATAGTTGCCTTACTTGTTTCTATTTTACTTACATTCTCCCGTATATTCCTACCCCTAGCCTTCTAAACCCTCTCAGAGTCATTCCGTATAACAAAGAATTTTTTAAAAAAGAAAAGGAGACAGGCAAAACTAACAAGCACATAAATGGCATTATCTGTAGTCTTCCATTCCCATATTCCCTGACCTCTGCAAACAGAGGGGCAGGGAGATGATTTTCTGATCTTCCCCATTTCTTTCAAGAACACCATTTCCTTTCTAGTCACTCAGATCTGAAATTTGACCATTATCTACTTCTCACCTTCACCCAATTCACATATCTAATCAAATCGTTGTCTTTTCAGCAAACAAAACGCTGGGTCTAGAGTCAGAAAGACCTAAGTTGAACTGTAGCCTCACACACTCACTGACTGGGTGACCCTGGGCATGTTACTTCTACTTACCTCTGTTTCTTATATGTAAAATGGGGATAATAATAGCACCTACCTTTCAAGGTTGTTGTGAGGATCAAATGAAATAATATTTGTAAAAGTGCTTAGCTGCTTAGCACAATGCTTAATATGTGGTAGGCACTTAATAAATGCCTATTTCCTTTCTTCTTTCACTTATACTTCTACAATATCTCTATCATTTATCCCCTTCTTTGTATTCACATGGTCACCATATTCATTCAGTCCTTCATCTCTTGCCTGGAGTCTTATAATAGCCACCTAAATGTTCTCCTTGCCTCAAGAATTTTACCACGTCAATCCATCCTTCACACAGACTCTAAAGTGATTTTCCTATAACCTAAATCATAGATCTGACCATGTCACTCCCCTACTGAATAAACTTCAAAGACTCCTTTTAGGATCAAATTTAAATTCTTCTCTTTTAAAGCCTTTTACAACTTTGCACTAATCAATCTTTTTTTTTTCAAATAAGTTTAATTTTTTCAATTAACAAAAACCTATTTTCTTTCTCTCCTATCTCCCCTTTGCCACTACTAAAAAAATTTAAGAAAGAAATAAAAAGAAAATACTTGTAAGAAATATGTGTAGTCAAGCAAAAGAAATTCCTTCATTGTCCAAAAAAACATGTCTCATTCTGCATTTTGAGTCCATTACCTTTTTGTCAAGAGGTGACTAGCATGCATGCATCATTGGTACCCTGGAATTGGGGCTGATTATTGCATTGATCATCTTTCACAGTTGTTTATCTTTACAATCTTTGTGGTGGTGGTGGTGGTACTGTTATAAATCGTTATCTTGGTTCTATTGTCTTCACTCTGAGTTAGTTCAAACAAGTCTTCCCAGGTTTCTCTGAAATTGTCCTTTTCATTATTTCTTATAGTACTGTAATATTCCATTATATTCATATGCCATAATTTGTTCAGTCATTCCCCAACTGATAGGCATTCCCTTAGTTTCCAGTTCTTTGCTCGCTCAAAAAGAGCTGCTATAATTTTTTTTTTTTTTTTTGCTTTTTGGAAGGCACTTTGGGGTTAAGTGACTTGCCCAAGGTCACAACATGGCTAGTTTTTGTATTAAGTGTCTAAGGCTGGATTTGAACTCGGGACCTCCTGATTCCAAGGCCAGTGTTCTATTCACTGTGCCACCTAGCTGCCCCTATAATTTTTTTTTTTTTTACAAATGAGTCCATTTTCCATTTCTTTGATCTTTTTGAGATATAATGATTTTTCTCTGCCAAAGGGTATGCACAGTTTAGTCACATTTGGGGCATAATTCCAAATTACAATTCACAGTTCCACTCCTCAACCTTTCTTTCCAGTCTTATTATTTACATTACTCCCCTTCCCACATTTTGCAATCTAGCCATATCAACCTTCTTTCACACAACATGCCATCTCTCCTCCCCATGCCTTTGTATTGACTATCCCTCATGTTTGGAACACACTCCCTCCTCACCTTCATCTTTCAGAACACTGTATTTTGATGACTCATCTTTCTCATTTCCCCATTAACACAGTACATCTAGGCCCAGCTCCATTCATACTTCATTTCACTTTCCCCTACCATCTCCTCACCAACCACCAAGCCACCCAGACCATGTCCTGAAAGGCTTAACTCTTTCCTCCCTAGAATTCCCAGTCTGGAATCCCTGTCTCCATTAATGGCTGCCTCAGTTGACCACTATAAGTAGGCCATCCATCTCTGTGCCATTCACCATGGGAATGTTCTCTCAATGTGCCCTTTCAGTTCTGCTACTATAATCAAATAAACTCTGTCATTGTTTCTGGAAGGGGTATGTCAATTTCCCGTGGTCCCATTCACTATCCTTGTAACTTTACAAACCAAAATACCTTTTTTCTAACTATCCCTTCCCTTTATATGGTCTCCCATTTGTATAAAAGCTCTTTGGAGTCAGAAGCTGTTTTTGATTTTGTATTTGTTCCTTAGGAGCTTAGTACAATGTTTGGCACATAGTAAGCTCTTAATGCTTTTTTGTTCATTCATTCACTTATTCATAACTCAGCTCTGACACCATCTTTTACATCAAGCTTTTCTTGATCCCCTAGTTGCTAGTACCTTGACTCCAAAAATGACATTTTGTGTGTGTATGTATGTGTATATACACACAGAGACACACACGATATATATGAATATATCATATATACATACACAATATAAATATATATATATACATAGAGATACATTAGTGTTTCAGAACCCTGAGAATAAGTTGAGTCAAATCATTGTTCCCACTTTGAAAAATGTAAAATTGTGAATTCAAGGAGGACAGTTCTGGAACTTTAGGGACCAGGTGCCAAATGCTGCACTACCCAATCATACCATTAGAGGCCCTCTTTGTTCCACATACCTCTAGCCAAATGAGTATTTATTTGCCTAAATGCTCTGTGAGACCTCTGAAGTCTAAACCAATCTCCCTACCATCAAACAAGGTCTTGTTTCCCCAATTAAACTGGAGGCTCCTTGAGGGCAGGCCTGGGCTGTTCCTTCTATTTCTTTTTGTACCCTCATAGCTCTAGTGTATTGCTATAATCATAATGAATGTTGAGTGGCTAAACTAGAAAGTAGCTCCCAAACCTTAAATTCAGGATATGGGTCTTGATTGCACCCATCAGCAAAATATTTTTTTGAGCATATACCCCCAACATTTTTATATTTGCTTATTTATAGATTATATTCATACTACCATACTAGGAATTATGTATGTTATGAAACTCAGACAAAAATATTAATTAAAAAGATGAGTTAGAGTGAAACAATATTAACCCTAGAGTCAGTAAATAGGGAGTTACTGAAATTTATTGAGTGGAAACATGTGACGTGAAAGAAGGGAAATAAGCATCTATATAGTACCTATTATGTGCTATGTGCTGTACAAATATTATCTTATTTGATCCTCACAACCGCTCTGGTAGATAGGTGCTATTATTATTCCCATTTTACAATTGAGAAAATGGAGGCAGACAGAGGTTAAGTGACTTGCCCAGAGTCACACAGCTACTGAGGTCACATTTGAACTTTGGTCTTCCCAACTCCAGACCCTGCATTCTATCCACTATAGCGCCACCTAGCTGCTATAATCAGATCTGTGCTTTAAGAATATCGTTTCCTGGAAGATGAATTAGCTTGGGGAGACCAATTAGGAGGTTATTCCAGTAGTCCAAGGGAGAGGCAATGTGGCCTGTGTGAGTGGTGGTTGTGTGAATAGGGGAGGACCGTGAAAGACGTAATGGAAGTTGAAATGACAAGATAATTTATTAGATAACCCTGATGAAAGAGAAGGAAGAGGCAAGGATAACACCATCTAAATGATCCAAAGGAACCCTGTTCCAAAGAATACCCCAAACAGAAATTCTGAAGAGGGATGAATTTTTAGGAAAAGATAATAAGACTGAAATCCATCTATGCTTTCTAATTCTGGTGTGATTCATTGGGAAGGAAGGTGGGACTCCTACTCAGTTTCCCCCGTCTTGGAGTATACAGTTGACTAAGAGAAGCCTGCTACAGTCACAGAGTGATTTGTGGCTAAGCTGGGGGGCTAAGACAAAAGTGTTGACTGCTGGCTCGGTTCAGGGACCCCTGTTAGGTAATAAATGTCCTGAAGGGCCAAGACCAGGAATAGAAGGAGAGAGGTTAAGAGCTCACACAGCCATAGACCATTAGAGGGAGGGAATGGAGGATGGTAATCAGTTGTAAGACTGCCTCTCTTGGGGAGGGTGGGATGCAGCTTATCTTCCCACTCTCCCATTGGTTACTCCTTGGGCTCATGCTGTGACCTACTGGGGCTGGAGAGGTGACATTTTGGAAGCCATTGTTGAGTATCAATGACTGATCTAGAATGTGATAGAAATAGATTGCTACCACTGCCAGATACTCCAGGCTGGGTCATCTTGGGGCCAAGCTACAAAACAGGACATTTTTAGCCCCACCTCTGAGGATGAGTATGTAGAGGGCTGAGGCTTGGGTGGAGGCTAGTCTGGTAGAGTGACCCCCTTTCATCTAAGCATACCAAAGCCCTTGACTAATGCTAATTAACTCTGACTCAGAGCAGTTCTAGGAGGGAGAGGTCATTATATTCATTGAGTAGAATGGGGAAACTAAGGCACAGAGTGGAGAAGCAGCTTGGTCCCACTGAGTCAGTGGCATCAGGCCCTGAGATCTGATTGTTGTGTCCAAATCTTTATTAAGATCCT
Organism: Petaurus breviceps papuanus; assembly: GCF_028583685.1. Classification (NCBI taxonomy): domain Eukaryota; kingdom Metazoa; phylum Chordata; class Mammalia; order Diprotodontia; family Petauridae; genus Petaurus; species Petaurus breviceps. Next base: position 12,917,119 of record NW_027185784.1, on the reverse strand, counting down.
GCCATAATTATCATCATAAGACTTTTTTTTTTCTGACTCTGGAGACTCCCAGTTAAGAAGGCATTCTCCAATTCCAGAAAGGCATTTGAAGGTTGGGATAAGGCAGCTGCTTGAAGGAAAGCAAGCCTTAATAGAAGCCCCTCAGGCTGGGATGTTCTACCCCCCAACCCACCATGTGTCTATGGATAAATCTCTTCTCTGTGGCCCTGAAGTTTTATGGCTTATAGAATGTTTTAGATTTCTTGGGGAAAGGGGCTTCAAGCTAATAAAAAGATAAGCATTTATATAGCACCTACTGTGTGCCAAACATAATACTAAGAGTTTTTTTTTTTTTTTACAAATATTATCTCATTTGATAAGAAGGCCTTTTAGTTTCTTCCTGCAGTAAGCTTCAGGACAAATTTCTGAGCTGACAGACAGTCTCCACTTCCACCCCCAACATGCCCAAGTCTTGGAAAGGTACCAACTTTGCTTTTCTCATTCTTTTTTCTTTGAATAAGGATCTGGCTGAGCTTGCCTGGCCAGGGTTCTCACTTTGCCATTCCCCAAGGCCAAGAACCCAGATCTGTGGTGGTGTGCCTTATTAACCAATACCTAGCATTGCAATGAAATTGATTCCTCTTTAACCTTGGCTTCAGAGACATCAGGAAACACCTTAGGCAACTGGACACAGACCAAGCTAACTACATTCCTGACAGTCTCCTTGGACCCTGGCCCCAACGAGCAAGGGCAGGGCCCACCCTTTAAGGTATGACAGTACCAGGACGGGAAAGCTAATTATAGTCATTATCCAGCTGAGGCAAGAAAACTGGCTTGTTTGTCCAGCATAGTTCTCCTGAATCACCCTAAACCTTCCAACCAGCTGGAGCTTGAGCTGGCCAGGCAGGCTGGGAGTTAACAGCTGGGTATGTGGGATACGTTCTGACTTCTGCACCTGGCTAGTCCCTACTTTGCCCAGTTGTTTTCTTGCCTGAAAAATGAATCAGCATGGCAGGGCCCTGAACTTGATATAGCTGGTCCAATATCAGGACAAGTAGGCACAAGTGCCCTGAGGTAAACACTTTGGGGCAAGGAAATAAGGACAGCTGTGTTCTCTGAGTCCTAGGAGCACCAGATTAATAAACTATCAGAGCTCCAGCCAAGAAGCAGTGATTGGAATAAGGAACAACACACATCACCTCCCATCTTTCCTTTTTCTTCCTTCACAATTTTTCCATTCTTTGTCAGGATCCCACATTTTTTAAGTCCTTGGGAACTCTAGATTCTAGTCCCATTGACTTTACAACAGTTTTTCTTTCTGCAAAATGGAAAGAAAATCCTTGCTCTTTCTATATTGGAGTAAGAGGGAAACAAGTATAGATGAAGGCCAAAGAGCCACAGGAAAAGGTAAAAAGAGTTGAAATGGAGGGGAAGGAATTGTAGAGACATTGAGGGACTCCAAAAAGAAACTAAGAGAAAATACTTGGAGATGAAGTGGGTGCTCATCAGTTGGGAAATGACTGAAAAAAAAACAAACTATGATGGCTGAATATAATGGAATATTATTGTGTAGTAAGAATGATGACTATGAGGAATTCATAGTCATAGGGCAACAACTGTGAAAAAGATTTGTATGAACTGATGAAGCTCGAAATAAGCAGAACCAAAAGAATAATATTCATAATGACGGCTATAATGAGAGCAAGAAGGAAACAAAATTCTGAACAAATGAAAAATTAATGGTGATCCTGGAGAACAGATGATGAAGCATGCCTTCCTCTCCCATGGCAGGGAGGTGGGGGCTTATTAGGGTAGAATATTACATACGTTATCAGATGTGGTCACTGTTTTTCTTTGTTACAAGGGAGATTCAATCTGGACTCTGGGGAAGACTTGTTTTCTACCAGAGATGAGTATGACATAACAAAAGAAGATATCAATAATCTTTTTTTTTTTAAGACAGAGACTGAGAGAGTCAAGATAGCCTGCCCACCAGATCCATAACTAGGAAATCTTTTAGGGGAGGCAATCTATTTTAAGTGACTTGCCTGGGGTCACACAGTAAGTGTCTGAAGTCAAATTTGAACTCAGGTCCTCCTGACTTCACACTGGTGCTCTATCCACTATACCACCTAGCTGCCTGTTATGGGAATGGGAATTTAAGATCTTCCCTGCCCCTAGACCCTTTGACAGGCTTAGGTGACTCTAAGAACCTTCCTTGATTTGAAAATATACTCTGCCCCCTAATGTAGACACATGGAGCCTGTGGTGGGAGGCAGGTTTTTCAGAAATGACCACACTTGTTGCTTTGTGATTGGGCAGTGGGTCAAGAGGACTGTGACATTCTCCGATCCAGGAGAAGGCTATATATACCCTGATGTGAGGTTTTGTTTTGGGGCTCACTTTGTGAAGAGTTGTATGATTTGACCAGACAAGACTCTGGGCAGCCATTGAGTCCCCCCCGGCTTTGAAAATCCAGATGTTGGTTGTAGCAGCAAGCACCCCAAGAGTCCTCAGGGTTTGCAGCTACCACAGGTTCTTGGATCTGCTTTGTTAAAGGAAAGCAACTCAAAATGGGTTAACAAGCTTACTTTAATCAGTCAGACATATTTCGTTTACCTTGTTCAGGAGAAAAGGTCAGCACCCTGAACCTCAAAGTATACAGGCATAATTATCAAGACAGAAACATCAAGTAGACAGATTTCCAAATTGTCCAACCATTACATCCATACCCAGTCAACATCTGGGTTTCCACATTCTGGGTTTTTCAAAGCCGGGGGACTCTCAACAACGGCTTCCCAGAATTCAGATCAAATCACAGAACACTTCTCAAAGTGAGTCCCAAAACAAAGCTACACATCAGGGCTTATATAGCCTTCTCCTGGCTCAGAAAATGTAACAACCTTATTGACCCACCGGCCAATCAAAAAGTATCTACTGAAAAACAAGCCTCCCACCCCAGGCTTCAGGTGCACTTTAGCCTAGGGGCAGGGAAGATCTTCCAAATTTGCATTCCCATTACATTGGTGCTTCCCTCTCTGGTAACTGACTAGGTATGGATGTAATGGTCAGACAGCTGGAAGCCTGTCTGCTGATCTGTTTCTCTGTCTGCTTGTCACTTCTGCTTGTAATTTGTTTGTATTTTCTGAAGTTTGGGGTGCTGACCTTTTTCCCCTGAACTAGGTAAATGACATATGTTTGATTAAAGCAAGATGGTTAATGCATTTTGAGTTGCTTTCCTTTAGAAAAGCAGATCTAAGAACCTGTGTTGGCAGTCACCCTGGGTATGCTAGGGTGCTTGCTGCTATACTGCCCCATAACTAGGAATTTTTGAGCATTGGGCAAGCACTACAAACCTTGACTGGGGTGAGCCCTATGAAAAGTGTCTTCAGTTATACATGGGCAGAAGGTAAGCAGGGAGGAGCCAGGATACCAATCTGTTGAGCAAAACTGACCCAAGAACCCTGAGTCCAGGTGGAGAGGCTGCCACAGAGTGAGAGGGGAAGGGGCAGGAAAAGAGGAGGAACTCTCCCTACTACTGAAGAACTATAGGAAATTTCAGCATCCTCTAAATTTGGGCAAGGTCCCTATTTTAGCTAAAACCTTTATTACATCTCTGGTACCTTCCCCCCATTTGAGAATTACTATTGATGAAATTTGCTTTTTAGAGCTGATTCTCACAGCAGAGACCTGGAAACTTTTCTAAGACATAACTATTATAAAGGAAAAGAAACATAAGTGGCAAGGCCCAGAGCCAGGGCACTAAGTAAGATGAAATATAGGGGGAAAAGCTTAAAAAAAAATAAGAGGTGACAAGCTTCCCATGTAGGGTCCCAAGGGGGTAAGTGTATGACTTCTTCCTAAAAGGAGGTGGAAAGAAGGAAAGAAAAAAATCAACTGTTGGCCAAGAGGTTTAATTTCCAGTGGGTGTATGAGGGATGCAAAGGGAATTACATCTGGTTGCATCTGCTATTGTACCATCCCAGTCTCCCTGTGGCAGGGCAAGGACACAAGTCAACTTCCCCAGATAATTAGAGGCGGTGGCGGTGGCAACCTCCAACACACCATAAGTGCCCCAATAAAAGCCTTGGCACACCTGCTGCCACCCACTGCCCCACAGGCACTCTCTCAGCTTGGCAGCAATGTGGGGTGGAGGGTGGAACAGCCCTGAAGGTGTGGGAGAAGGAATGGGTGAGGAGGAAAGCTTTGTGGTAGCAGTGTTCATTAGCACATTAGCTCAGCCCCATGATATGTAGCTTTCCAATCAGTCTGTCACCTTAGCAGAGAAGAACCATTGGCCAAGGCTTCATAGACCTCAACTGAGATCAACCCCAACTAATACATCATACCTTTTGATACAATCTTAACCCCACCCCATGATTTCAGATGTCTATATATCAATGCAGGGAGGATGTATGATAAATGAAGAGATCTTGAAATTTTAATTCAAAGAAATAAATACAGTCTTGTAGGTAATAGGGATACTTAGTGGGATGGGATTCTAGATTGAATACAAGGAAAGGACATTTTCCCCCCAAAACATAATAGAAGCACTATGGTTTCACAGAAAGAACATTTACCCCAAAGAGATCAAAGGTAGAGGAAAAAGATTAATATTTACAAATATATTTATAGCAGCTCTTTTTGTTATAGCAAAGAACTAGAAATAGAGGATGTGCCCATTGATTAGAAAATGGCTGAATCAGTTATGACATGTGAATATAATGGACTATTGTGGCACAAGAAATTACTTTGGAGATGGTTTTAGAGAAAACCGGGGAGACTTGTATGAGCTGTTGCAGAGTGAGGTGAGAAAAACCAGGAAAATAAATTATACAATGACTATAATATTATAAAGTAAAACAATTGTGAGAAAGACTTAAGAATTCTCTTCAATGCATTGACAAACCATAATGCTAGAGGACCAGTGATAAAATAAGCTTCTCATCTCCTGACAGAGACGTGATGGATCCAAGGTGCAAAATGAGACATACTTTTTTTTTGTATTTTTTAATGTCCTTTGAAGTTTATTTATTTTTAGTTTACAACATTCTGTTCCACAAGTTTTTGAGTTCCAAATTTTCTCCCCTTCTCCCCCTGCCCCCAAGATGACATGTAATCTGATATCATTTCTACCTATATCTTCACATTAAACATATTTTCACAATAGCCAAGTTGTAAAGAAAAATTATAACCAATGAAATGAACAATGAGAAAGAAGGAACAAAACAAAACAAAAGAGAGAGCAAATAGTTTGCCTCAATCTGCATTCAGAATCTGTAATTCTTTCTCTGGATGTGGATGGTTTTTTCCATCATGAATCTTTAGGAGTTGTCTCAGAACCTTGCATTGATGAGAAGAGTCAAGTCTATCAAAGTTAGTCATCACAGATATGATGTGTCTATAACTGTACAATGTTCTGCTCTTCTCACTCAGCATCAGTTCATATTAGTCTTTCCAGGTTATTATGAAATCTGTCTGCTCCTCATTTCTTATAGCACAATAGAATTCCATTACATTCATATACCAGACTTTTGCTTGGGCATTACTCAATTGATGGGCATCCCTTTGATTTCCAATTCTTTGCCACCACAAAAAGAGCTGCTATAAATTCTTTGCCACCACAAAAAGAGCTGCTATAACTAGTCATATGGGTCCTTTTCCCATTTGTATGATCTCTTTGGTATACAGCCCTAGAAGTGGTATTACTGTGTCAGAGGGTATGCACATTTTTATAGCCCTTTGAGCATAGTTCCAAATTGCTCTCCAGAATGGTTGGATCAGTTCACAATTCCACCAATAATGCATTAGTATTCCAATTTTCCCACATCTTCTCCAGCATTTATAATTTTCCTGTTTTGTCATGTTAGCAAATCTGACAGGTGAAATGTAGTACCTAAGAGTTGTTTTGATTTGCATTTCTCTAATCAATAGTGATTTAGAGCATTTTTCATATTATTATAGAAATTAAAGATATCTATAATCATATAAAAATGCTCTAAATCACTATTGATTAGATATACATTTTTGATCATGGCAAATGTGTGGATTAATTTTGCTTGATTATGCTTATTTGTTAGAAGGATTGTGATTTTCTTTTATGTGGTAAGGGAAGGATCTAGATGGAGAAAGGTGATCTAGAGATAGTGAGGAGGAGGAGGAAGAGGAGGAGGAGGAGAAGAAGAATTAAAGAAGAGGAACAGGAGGAGGAAGAGGAGGGGGAAGGGGAGGAGGAAGAAAAAAAGAATCTTTGAAGAATTTTTTTTTAATGCAGAGAAAACAATTTGGAGAAAGTTTAGAGAGAAAAGTAGACAAGCAGGATAGCTATGAAAATAACACTGAATTTATTATGTACTTTTAAAGAAAAAGCAAGCAGTATATAATGGAGATTTGTGGTTTCACATAGAATCTGTTTTTTCTCTTTTGTTTTGTATAAGACAATGTTCTTAACTGTTTTGGTTCTTAATAAACAGAATTAAAGAAATAAAAAATTAGGAAGATGAAGGAACACTGAACAAATCAAGTCAGGACACCTGGGCTGTAGTTCTGGCTCTGTCATTGAATAACTGTATGATATTGGGCAAATATTTCCTCATCTGAAAAATGAGATTGGACTAGATATTCTTTTTTCTAATGAGGCTTTTTTTAAAAAATGCTTTTTGTTTTTATATCACAGTCATTTTGAGATACACCCTCCCAGCCCCCACCTCAAGGGGTTGTTCCTCTGTAACAAAGAAAAATAGTTGAGCAAAACCAACTGACTCGGTGACCTTGACTGGTTGTTTATGCAACATCCCATACTGGTAGTACCCCACCTTTTTACAGAAAGGAAGGAGGTGCTTAGTCTCTCATCTTTTCTTGGGGATGAGGGGGAGGGGAAAATTAGTCATGATAATTACCCAATGTCAGCAGATTGGCAAAAATAGCAGAAAAGTAAAAACTTTCTGTGAGAAGACAAATAAGATAATGTATGAATTGATGGAATTGTGAAGAATCCATGCATTCTGGAGAGAAATTTAGAACCAAATCCAATAAAATCATTAAGCTGTGCATAACTTTGCCACTCAGAGGCATATACCCTGAAGAGATCAAAGAAATGACACAAAAAATATACACAAAAATATTTATAGCAGCACTTTTTGTTGTAGCAAAGAACTCAAAAACAAAGTGAGCACCTATCAGTTGGGAATCAAATTATGATCAAATTATAGTTCAATGGAAGGGGGACATCATTGTACTATATAAAAATAAAAAATTATGAAAGAGATGGTTTCAGAGAAACTTGAGATGAATTGATGCAGAATGAAGTGATCAGAACCAGGACAAAAATGTATACAATGATTACAACATTGTAAAGGAAAGGAATTCTGAAAGGCTTAAAAACTATGATCAATATAATGATCAATCATGACTCCTGAAGAATGATAATTAAGCATACTTTCCACTTCTTGCCAGAAAGGGAAAGAACTAGAGGTGCTAAATCAGATATTCATTTTCAGACAGATAATACATGGATTTCTTTTGTTGGACTATACTTATTTGTAAGAGAAGGCATTTTTTGGCAGGAAGGGAGAATTATTAAAGATAGGGTGAATACGATAAGAAAAGAGAGTATTAGTTAAATATGAACTTTTTTTTTCTTTTTGGAGGGAAATTGGGGTTAAGTGACTTGTCCAAAATCACATGGCTAGTAAGTATGTCGAGCATCTGAGGCTGGATTTGAACTCAGGTCCTCCTGACTCCAGGGCCGGTGCTCTATTCACTGTGCCACCTAGCCACCCCAGTAATGAACATTTTTTAAAAGTGCACAGAAAGGAGCATAGGGAAATTTAGAAGGGAACACAGACAAGCAGGGCAATATTGAAATTATCAACCTAACTTTAATATATACCAAAAAAACCAAGTTGTATGTAACAGAAATTCAGTGTCATATATAATCTTTTAAAAAAAATTGGTCTTTCTTCAGATAAGAGAATGTTTATGTTTTTTTGATATTTGTCACATTTATAATGATAATTTTAAAATAAAATATTTTTTAAAAATTACTCATCATTTGGTTTCATTTTAGTTCAACTAGATTATCTTGAAGGCATCTTCCAACTCTAAAATCTTGTGAGACTTCAATCTAGTAGAAAGGGTAACAGAATAACTTTGTATGTGAACATATACTCTATATGTTAATCTTTAAACTTGAGAGTAGAAAACATATATATATTCATTCAGCATCATATATTAACATCTAACTACATACAGAACACTGTCCTCGGTTTTGGAGGGATACAAGGTTTAGGATAAAACAGAGTCCTCTCCTGCTGGAGCTTAGTAATAGAGGAACATGACACATACGCAAATAATTTTTTATACAATATTGCATGATAAATACATTAGGAATGTTGTTGTTGAGTCATTTTTCAATCCTGTCAGACTTTTTATGAGGCTATTTGGGGTTTTCTTGACAGAGATCATGGAGTGTTTTGTCATTTCCTTCTCCAGCTCATTTTATAGATGAAGAAACTGAGGCAAATAGGGTTAAGTGACTTGCCCAGGGTCACACAGCTAGTATTTGAGGTCAGATTTGAATTCAGGTCTTCCTGACTCCAGGTCAAGTGGTGGATTGTGCTCCGTTCTCACCCAGGTGCAACAGACCTTCCCTGCCAACTTTTCAAAAAAAAAAAAGTTGTCTTTGGCTAGAAAATTATTTCACCTCATCCTTTTGTGGGTTCTGCTGCTCTAAGAATAAGGTGAGTAGGCAAGGTTGGTCACCCTTATGTAAATTCTCACCCATATGTAAGTAAATATAAATGACGGTAGTTGTCCCTTTATGTACTAATGCATGTAACGATAGCAGGAGAGGGGAATGGGATAGGGAGTCCATTTCATTTGAAAGCCTGTAAGGATCCAAAAGGATCAATATAAGAAGCAGAGCCAAGATGGTAGAGAAAAGGCGGCAACTCACCCGTGCTCTCCCCAAAACCCTTCTGAAAACCTTTAAATAATGAATGACATAAAACAATTCCTGGATCAGCAGAACCCACAAAAGGACGGGGTGAAATACTTTTTTAGCCACAGACAACTTGGAAGGTTGGCAGGAAAGGCCTGTAGCACCTGGGTGAGAGTGGAGCACAATCCAGCACCAAGCCAGGGCAACAACACCCCCCAACAAACTGGTAGCAGGCTTTGGGAGCCACTGAATCAGTAGCAGCAGCAGCAGCAGCAGCAGCAGCATCTGCTTCCAGAGCTCTCAGCCCACAGACAGTAAGGGGGTTGAACAACTGATCAGTAGGAGATTACAGGGGTCTCTTTGCTGGCATTGGAGACAGGACTCCATTGCTTTGCCCATACTCAGATCTGGGTTCCAGTCCTGGGTGGTAGTTCTAGGGCACAGAGGAGCACTAGCATAGGAGAGCTTGCAACACAGTGGGGTGGAGACCCTCCTCATAGTTCTAGGGCAGAAAAGAGTACTTGTGGTCCACTCACAGATCGGAGCACAGGCTAGGAGAATAGTAAACACACCCCTCTTTAGATCATACCACCTTGGAAGAACTGAAAACTTACAGGTTCCTAGGAGTATCTCTGAAAACAGCTGCACAAAATCCCTGAAGTTCGGGACAGTGCCTGGAAGCAGAGTTAAAGAGTTAAAAGTCAAGAAATAGACTGGGAAAATGAACAAACAATAGAGAAAAATTCTAACCATAGAAAGTTACTTTCATAGCAAGGAAGATTAAAACACATTCAGAAGAAGATAACAAAGTCAAAGCTCCTACATCCAAAGCCTCCATGAAAAATGTGAATTGCTCTCCAGCCATGAAAGACCTCAAAAAGGATTTTGAAAATCAAGTAAGAGAGGGAGAAGAAAAATTGGGAAGAGAAATGAGATTGATGTAAGAAAGTCATGAAAAGAGAGTTAACAGCTTGGCAAAGGAGACACACACAAAAAAATACTAAAGAAAATGACACCTTTCAAAACAAAATAGGTCAAATGGTAAAAAGAGGTACAAAAAGCCAACAAGGAGAAGAATGCCTTGAAAAGCAGAATTGGCCAAATGGAAAAAGAAGCACCAAAATGCACTGAAGAAAAAACTTCATAAAAAGTAGAACTGGCCAAATGAAAAAGGAGGTGCAAAAGCTCACTGAAGAAAATAATTCCTTAAAAATTAGAATTGAGCAAATGGAAACTAATGACTTTATAAGAAATAAAGAAACAATAAAACAGAACCAAAAGAATGAAGAAAAAATAGAAGACAACATGAAATATCTCACTGGAAAAACAACTTACCTGGAAAAAAATTCAGGAGAAATAATTTTAAAATCACTGAACTACCTGAAAAACATGATAAAAAAAAAAAGACCCTAGACATCATTTTCCAAGAAATTATCAAGGGAAACTGCCCTAATATTCTGGAATCAGAGGGTAAAATATAAATTGAAAGAATCCACTGATCACCTCCTGAAAGAGATCCCAAAATGAAAACTCCAAGGCATATTATAGTGAAATTCCAGAACTCCCAGGTCAAGGAGAGAATATTGCAAGCAGCCAGAAAGAAATATGATATTGAAATATGATATTCTGGAGGTCAAAGGAGTTAGGATTATAATCAAGAATCACCTACCCAGCAAAACTGAGTACTATCTTTCAGGGGAAAAAATTGATATTCAATGAAATAGAGGACTTTCAACCATACTTGATGAAAATACCAGAACTGAATAGAAAATTTGATTTTCAAATACAAGACTCAAGAGAAGCAAAAAAATGGTAAATGGGAAAGGGAAATCATAAGGGACTTAATAAGGTTAAACTGTTTACATTCCTACATGGGAAAATGATACCTGTAGCTCACAAAAACTTTTTTCATTAATAGGGCAGTTAGGAGCAAATATAGACAGAGGACACAGGTGTGAGTTGAATATGAAGGGAGGGGTAAGAAAGCACAATGCTCTAGGAGAAAGGGAAAGGGAGAGAGTAGAGTGGGTAAATTATCTCACATAATAGAGGCAAGGAAAAGCTTTTATAGTGGAGGGGAAGGGGGGAAAGGTAAGGAGGAATGAGTGAACCTTACTCTCATCAAAATTAGCTCAAAGTGGGAATAGCATACATGCTCAATTGGGTATAGAAATCTATCTTACCCTACAGGAAAGTATGAGGAGAAAGAGCTAAGAGAAGAGGCAGTGGTAGTGATATAAAGGAGGGCACATTAGGGGAAGTGATAATCTGAAGAAAAACACTTTTTGTTTTTTGCTTTTTAGAGGGGGGAAGGCAGGACAATTGGGGTTAAGTGACTTGCCCAGGGCCACACAGCTATTAAGTGCTGTGTCTAAGGCTGGATTTGAGCTCAGGTCCTCCTGACTCCAGGGCTGGTGCTCTATTCACTGCACCATCTAACTGCCCCAGAAAAACACTTTTGAGGATGGACAGGGTGAAAGGAGAGAGAGAATGGAATAAACTGGGGTGGGCGAGAATAGGATGGAGGGAAATACATTTAGCAATTGTAACTGTGAAAAAAATTTTGAAGCAAGTTTCTTTGATAAAGTTCTCATTTCTCAAATATACAGAGAACTGAGTCAAATTTATAAAAATAGGAGCCATTCTCCAGTTGATGAATGATCAAAAGATATGAACAGTTTTCAGATAAAGTAATCAAACCTATATATAGCCATATGAGAAGGTGCTCTAAATTGATTGGAGGAATGCAAATTGAAACAATTCTGAGATACTATGTTATACTTATTAGATTGGCTAATAAGACAGAAAAGGAGAATGACAAAAGTTGGAGGGGATGTGGGAAAAATGAGACATTAATGCACTGCTGGTGAAGTTGTGAACTGATCCAACCATTTCTTAGAGCAATTTGGAGCTATGCTCAAAGGGTTATACAACCATGCATATAAACTTTGACCTAGCAGTGCCACTTCCAGGTCTGTATCCAAAAAGAGATGAAAAACAAAAGGGAAAAGGACCTATATGTATGGAAATATTTACAACAGCTATTTTCTGGTGGCAGGGAATTGGAAATTGGGGGGGATATAATTGAACAAATTGTGCTATGTGATTATGATAGAATACTATTGTGCTATAACAAATGATGAGCAAAGTGCTCTTAGAAAAACCTGGACAGACTTACAAAAAGATCCATATAGTACACATAGTAATTACCACCACCATCCCCTTTCCAGGTCTTTGGCTCCTTTTTTCTTTTTGGAGGGGGGAAGGTAGGGCAATTGAGGTTAAGTGACTTGCCCAAGATCACAGGGCTAGTTTTTTTGTGTTAAGTATCTGAGGTCACATTTGAATTTAGGTCCTCCTTACTCCAAGGCCAGTGCTCTATTCAATGCTTCACCTAGCTGCCCTGAGGTCTTTGGCTCTTAAAGTGATTGTATTCTGTCTAGGAGCTTTTGACTCACTTAGGTTTTTAATCTATTTCTGTTTAAAATCTCTCTTCCTTAATAACAATTTGACCTATATGAAAAAGGAACAGGCAGTTTACATGTTTAGAGTGACACAATTGACTGAAAGATGTCACAAGATCCCACTTATTTTTTATTGACTATAAAAACACATATTTGATTTGGTATATCAAAAGGCCATTTAAAGGATCTCTTTTGACAAAATGTTACTTAAGTATGTGGGTAGCTAGGTGGTTAGGTGTCTCCGTGGATAGAGCACTGGGCCTGGAGTCAGGAACATAAATCTCTATGAGTTCAAATCCAGCCTCAGATACTAGTTGCATGACCCTGGACAAGTCACTTAACCCTGTTTGCTTCAATTCTGTCATCTGTAAAATGAGCTGGAGAAGGAAATGACAAGCCACTCCAATATCTCTGTTGAGAAAACCCCAATGGGGTCACGACTGAAAAACAACTGAATGATAACCTGCATATATGAAAATCTTACAATGTTCCTTAAAAGATTCACAGAGAAAACTTTATTCAATGTTCTTCAAATCGTGATTATATATGAGTATATATGTGAATATACATATGTAAAAGAAGGAATCATACAGAAAGATGTTCACCAAAGGTGTTTGCACTGTCAAATGAAGAATGTCTGTTGCAGAAGGTACACTGAAGAAAGATTCCCTATACAGGATAAGGTCATTCAGATGATTCTATATGTAGATGACATTATACTGATTTCTTTAAGCTCCAGAACATTGCAGAGCCTCCTAAATGAGATCTATAATAATGTTTTTTTGGTCATTTATGTTATTCTTTTTTAAAAAAATGTTTTTTAAATTAATTTTTTCAAAGATTAAAACAAAAAGTTATTCTTTTTTTAAATAAAATTATTTTTCAAAGATCAGTCTCCTCTTCCATATTACCCCTTCCCCAAATGAGAAAGCAAGAAAAAACAAAACCCTATTAAAAACATGTATAGTCAAGCAAAACACATTTTTCCATTGATCATGCCACCCCTAAGCCCCCCCCAAAATTCTCAATCTGTACTCTGAATGCATCACCATTCTATTAGGAAGTGGGTAGCATGTCTCATGATAAGGCCTTTGAAATTATAATTAGTCATCTTGTTGATCAGAGTTCCTAAGTCTTTCAGAATTGTTTGTCTTTGCAATATTATTATTAGTATATAAATTATTACTCTGATTGGTCATATATTTGATCTCATCATCACCCACAAGTGTGCCACCTCCATAATCCATGACTCTGGAATTCTTCTATCTGACCATAGACACCCTTCTTTCTATCTCTCCCTCTGTTTCCTCCTCTTCTAAACCTTCTAATTATCTGTTCTCACTACAATCTTCAGGTGGTTCAGCCCTTTTCTCTTTCCCAGGCCATCACTCCTCTTGTGGTCTAGCCCTTAGTCACTCAATGGGTCTGCACCTCAGACAAATTGAGACCTGAGAAAGCCCTTAGCTTAAAAAAGCCAAGGTCTCCCACTGCCTCTGGGGCCATCCCCAGTCCTCCTGACCTGTATCTTGCCACTGGAGTCTGATGATTCTGGAGGAGAGAATGAGGCTGATGACTTTGCACAGCCCCACCTCACTTAAATCCAATTCACTTGCAAGTCAAAACATCACTTTCCCGATATCCTCGGTCCTCTTCGAGAACAAAGGACTAACAACAACGTTGTTATGGCCTTATTTTTATTTTCTTCCTTTCAAAGTCTCTATCCTTAGTTAAGTACTTCAACTTTCCCACTACCTTTGAATAGCTTGCCCTATTGTCCTGTCTATTGAAAACCGGGGAGAAAGAAATCAAAGGGGATGAGCACAGTTCATCCCTTTGCAAAGCTCAACCCTAATTACTCCCACCATCTGCTTACTCTACTACTCCCTTATATGCTGAACTCCACTAGAAGAAGTCACACAAGAGTGCTGGCAGGATCTGCTAAAAATTCATGTTATCCAATCAGAACTGGTCACTCACAGAGGGTCACCAATCCTTTACCCTGATAGACTAATCACACTTTCCACAGTGATTATTTTCTTCTTTTCTCAAGCCATCTAAAAACCACCACTTTCCCCTTCCTCCCAGTGGAGGGACCTGACCTCATACTTCACTAAAAAAAGTGAGGCCATCCCTCAAAAACTCCCCATTCTTCTCAATCTCACACTTCCAAGCACTTCAGCATCATCTCCCATTCTCTCCTCCTTTGCTCAATCCTTGTAGGATGAGGTGACCCGTCTCCAAGCCAATTTGTACTTTATTTGTTCTCTAAATGCTATCCTGATGGGATCTATTTGTACCCTGATCCCATCCTCTCTGATCTTCCCTAACAGCTAGCTTTGATCTCCTCTCTCACCCTAGCTTTCAGTCTCTTTATCCACCATTTTTGCCTTTAGACATGCCTGGCTCTCCTCCACACACACACACAAAAACAAAAAACACCAACCCTTTACTTGACCCTACCATCTCCCCCAGCTAGGGTTTTATAACTCTCTTCATTTTTGTAGTCAATCTCCTTGAAAAAAGCTTTCTGGGGTGGCCAGGTGGCTCAGCAAGTAAGAGCACCGGCCCCAGTGTCGGGATGACCTGGGGATCGAATCTGGGCTCAGATACTTAGCACCACACCCAGAAATAACTGGCCATGTAACCTTGAGCAAGTTACTTAACCCCAATTGCTTAAAAAAAAAGAAAAAAGCTTTATATTCTTCCTATTTCTACTTTCTCACCTCCCACTCACTTCTACCAGAGGAGACCTGAAGCCAGCTCTAACCAGAGAGCCACTTGTTACAGCTGTCAATGTTAGCATTTACACCTCAGCAATAAGCAAATACCAGCAAGGGCTTTATTTATTGTTCTGTTTGTTTTTGTCTAGACGACTTAAGAAAATTGTGGAGAAAGTGTTAATAAATCAGATTAAACTTAAAAGCACAGCCTGCATACATTTTTATCTCTAAGAGTTGGTTGTTAATCATTTACCAGCACACCACTATCTATAAGCCTCTTGCAATTTGACTTCCCTCCTTACCAGGGAACTGGGCAGCAATTCATTCTCTCTCTCTCTTTCTCTCCCCCCTCTCCATCTCCCTCTCTTCCTTCCCTTCCACTCCCCTCCCCCTCAACCCCTCTCTCTCTCTCTCTCTCTCTCTCTCTCTCTCTCTCTCTCTCTCTCTCTCTCTCTCTCTCTCTCTCCCTCCCTCCCTCTATCTCTCTTCCTTCCCACCTCTCTCCCTCCTTTCCATCTTCTCTCTGTCCATCCCCTACCCTTCAAATCCAGCTCTCTCTTGAAAGCATATGACACTATTGTCCACCTTATCCTGAATATTCTCTCCTCTCTGAAGTTTTGTGACACTGCTCTGTCATGGTTCTCTTCCAGACTGTTCAACTGATTCTTCTTAGTCCGCTTTGCAGATTCATCCTTTGTGTCCTGTCCTCTATGCTTGAATGAACCACAGTCCTCCTTTTCTGTCTTAGTGATCTCATCAACTCCCAAGACATCACCCTGGTGATGTCATTGGTCTTCTTTGAGAACAAAAGACAAACAACAACATGTATTCAGATATCATATCTATGCATATGACTACAAAAGTTACATATCCAGCCCTAATCACTCTCCTATGATCCAGTCCCCTGTCTCCAAATTCTTGCTGAAACTCTCTAGCTGGAATTCAGTATGTCCCAAATCAGACTCATTTTCTTTTCACTTTACTACTTCAACTTATCTATTTATTTTGAGAATACCACCATTCTTTAATTATCTAGGTTTCAAACCTAGGAATCTTCCTTGACTCTTCTTTGAATGCCACCCCCATTCAGTTAGTTGCCAATCCTTGACTATTCCACGTACTTAACACATCTTGAATAGGTACTACTCACATCACAACCATCCTAGTCCAGGTCAGGATCTCATCACTTTTTGCCTAGGTAATTGTAATAGCTTCTTGATTTGTTCTCTCTTTATCTCATCTCCCTCCTCTCCAATTCATCTCACCACATAACTACTAAATTGATATTCCTAAACATTAGTGGTACTTACTGGTCAAGAATTTTCATTGATGAGGAATTAATTAGATTGAGATTTGCAGTGCATGTTATTGAGAGACTTTGCTTTCCAGAACAGATTATTTCATTCTCTTCTGTGTTTTCTAATGGGTGCAGAATAGTCTTCTGTTATTTGTACTTCCTTTCCTTTTTTTATTTGAAGATCTTTTTTCCTGATTACTTGCAGGATTTGTTGTTTGTCATTGAAATTGTTTAATTTAACCACTGGGCCTTGGAGTTTTCAGCATAGGTTGTTGTTAATTGTTATTGTTGTTTTCTGGAGGTGATTTATGGGTTCTTTTGATTGATATTTTGTTTTTCTATATTCAGAAGGCCCAGGCAGTTTTCTTGTATTATTTGTTTTGTTGTGGCATTCAGGTTCTTTGAGTTGTTATGTTCTTCCAGAAGACCTATAATCGTTAAATTGTCTCAGTACATCCTTTCTTCAAAATAAATGTTTTACTTGTATTAAGATGATGAAGGTTTTTTTTGTTTTAACATTATTGCTTTTTGCCTTTCTTATTCCAGATTGCCATTCACTCCATAGATATTTATATTCCCAATCAGCTGTTCTTTCTTTTGTTCCTTGGAGAAATTCACCATTGTGGATTCAGGTTTTTTCTGTAATAATTTTTCTGTAAATGTTTTTCTGCTACTCAGGCCATGAATTCTGCTTTCACAATTCTTTATTTCTCCCTTGAAATATTTGGGCTGCCATGACCTTCACTGCCTGGAAGGTCAGGTAGGTTAGATTTCACCATTCACCGAGGCTTCTTCAGTAACCTTAAGATTAGCTTTTATGCAGAAATTTAACAGAAGGTGTAATCACAAATATATAAACTCACACACCCAACATATGAGAGGTATAATTCCCTTACCCCCTTGTACCACCTCAGTCTCTGAGTAGGGGAAGGGTTAAGATTAAATTCATAGCTTAGTTTGGTTTCTATAGAGCACAATCCCAGTTTCAAGTCCAAAACTCACTTTGGGCTCCAGGTCCAGGCAACCTGATTCTCTGGACTTCTTGTTGAATTGTCTGGCTGCACCATCCAGCCTGCAATTCTTGCACCAAGGTCATCGCCATGGTTCAAATTTCTATAGCACCTGAAGCTGAGGAAAAACAGAAACAAACATTCCCAGGCCCATTTCTCAGAGCTGGGGTACAAAAGAGGGAACGAGGGAGGCTACTCCTTTCCTTCTCACTGATTCAGTTCATGGCATTTTTGCTGTGGATAAACTGGAATCTTTACCCTCTGGGTGAAGCTGATAATAAATAGAGCAACAGAAAGGGTACAAGGGGTCAGTGAACTTGGATTGGAAAATAAAAATAACCGTATTAACTTATCTTGTGAATATTTTGCATCTGCATAGAAACAAGGGTTCTTAACCTGGGTTCCATGATTTCAAGGGTCCGTGAACTTGAATGGGAAAAAAATTCATCTTTATTTTTAGCCAACTTCTAACTGAAATTTAGCCTTTCTTTTAGGCAGAGTTGAGAGGGTTAGCTAACAAATTGAAGGAAATCAGAATCCCAGAAAATTCAAATGGACTAGAGCATTGTGCTATATAAAATACAATGAAATTTAATAGTGATAAATATGATAACAGTGATAAATGTGAAGAATAATAGTGACAAATGGCTTATACCTGAATTTTTTTAAAAATTGACTTTATAAGTACAAGTTAGAGGAGGCATGGTTAGACAGTAGCTTTTGTACAAACAATCTGGGAGTGTTAGTGGACAAACTAAACTGAACCACGATTGTGATATATTTGACAGTCAAAGGTCTAACGAGGTCTTGTTTAGAGTCATTTTTTTACATGTATTGGAAGTGGTTGGAGCAGGAGCTCACACCAAGTTCTCCATCTTGGCTCCGCCTATCTAACAAGGTGTTGGGCCACAATAAGAGAGTCATAGTTTCCAGAAATAAGGAGGTGATAGTCTAAAAGACCACTTAGTCTAGAAGGCCTTAATCAGATCACATCTGGAAGTACTGTATTTAGTCCTCGGTTCCACAGTTTAGCAAGGCCATCGATAACTTTGAGAGTGTCCAAGAGAGGGTAACCAGAATGGCAAAATTCGACTTTGAGTCCATGCTATATAGAAATACATTTGTTTCAGGAACTGGGGATGTTTAGCTTGGAAAAGAGAAGATTTGGGAGATTTGGGAAAGTTATATTCAAACTAAAGGTCTATTAAGAGGGATTAGATTTCTTCTGTTTGGCTCTCCTGGGTAAAACAACTAACAAGAGACAGAAGTTATGAAAAAGCAAATTTAAGTCTGAGAAAAACACTAACTAAAAGTGTAATGTACTGCCCCTGGAAGTATTGGGCTCCTCCTCACTGAAGGTCTTCAAGCAGAGGCAGAATGACCACTTGCGCAGGTTATAATGGGGGTTCATTTTCAGGCAGGGGTTGGTCTAGATGGCTTTTGAGGTCACTTTTTTTCTTTTTTCTTTTTCTTATTTTAAACTTAACCAATACCAAATAAGATCAGCATATCCACATATAGAGTAGAACAGAAAGAAAAGGTTGTATGTGAAATTGGGAATCTGTATAGTAAATAATTTGCTTTTCTTTTTAAGTGTATAATAAATTCATTGTATTATTTTCAAAGTTATCCTATTCAAAGCTAGTCTGTTCTCTTTGTATTTTTTTTTTTAATGCTTTAATGATCTTCTTTTCTTACTTTTCTTTTTTCCTTTTCATTTTAGTAACCCTGTCCCTTGTGGCTTTTTGTATACTATGAATTCTCTTTTTAACTCTGATATTCTGTGATTCTGTGAAACATAAAACATTCAGGACCATAGAATCTAAAGCTGGAAGGAGACTTAGGAACCATTTATTCCGACGCCCCTTTCATTTTTACTAATGAGGAAACTGAGGCCCAGAGGGAATAAGTTACTTGCCCATAGTCACACAGGTAATATTTAATAGAGCTGGGTCTAATCCAGGTCTTCTGACTTGAAATCCAGTGTTTCTTACACTATACCATGCTGTAAGGCAGAGATTTGAGGTGAAGGGAGAGGGAATCTAGGACTCCAAAATTTTTTCCCTAACTTTGCCTTAGGCATGTCACCACCCCCACTCCTCACCTCCTCATCTTTCTCCTCTCATCCCCTTCCCCCTTCCTCCTCCTTTCCTCCTCTCCACTTCCTTCCTTTTGCCCACTCCCTCAGTTTCAGACTGAAAACCTATAAAGTAGGTCCAGTGTCACCTGAGTCATAGAAAAATCCAGTTAAGAATGTTTGCCTGGCAACGCCGTACAAATGCCCTGCATGAGTCATCCCTGGGAATAGCAACTAAGTCTAGCTGCTGCCATTACTATGTCAATAAGAACAGGAAACACTGGGTGAACTGGGTTAGGGATGTCACCTCAAGGTGATAGGTCAGCTCCCAGTGGAAGCCCACTTGACCATCCTCTTGTGCAAACGCTCTTCGGGCCTTAGACTTTACCCTCTGGACTAGCGTTTATGCAGCCTAAAGGAGAGGAGGGTAGAAGGAGTTAGGTATGGTCTTCAGGCCTGTGCTTCAAAATTCAAACTCTTTATCCCAGATCTTGTTTTCAGTGTAGCTAACCATATGTGCTTCTTGTTATTTATTATTCAGTCCTTTCAATCATGTCCTACTTTTCATGACCCCCGCTGGGGATTTTCTTGGCAAAGATACCACTATGGTTTGCCATTTCCTCCTCCAGCTCATTTTACAGATAAGGAAACTGAGGCCAACAAGGTTAAGTGACTTGCCAAGGCCAGATTTGAACTCAGGAAGATGAGTCTTCCTGAGGGCCAGCACCCTACCCACTGTGCCATCTGTGCAACTGACCACATCTCTCTCTCTCTCTCTTGTGTGTGTGTGTGTGTGTGTGTGTGTGTGTGTGTGTGTGTGATCTCCTAGTCTTTTCCTCTACGACTCTCTTCCCATTACTTGCTACCTCTGTTCCCATGCCCTTAGTCTAGCAAAGACCAGATAGATGGTGTCTCACTAGGATGGTCAAGGATAGAGTTGATGATCTTATTCCCAAGTACCATTTCCTATCAACAGACCATCAACCTCTTCCCCTGCTCTGCTCCTTGCAGACAAGGACTATTTCATTTTAGTCTTTGTATACCCAGCACAATGCCTGGCACATAGTAGACACTTAATAAACGTTTGTTGTATTGAATTAAATATGGTGGATCTATTCTTTAGTCCTTATGCTCAATGAAATTTTTTTTTTTACTAAAACCAGAGCTGCCCACAAGACAAAAATTTAATGCAAATTTTGTCTGAAGATATAGAAATGAATATTTGCCAGCTAGGGGAATTTGAATACCCTTTAGATATAGGAGACTTCTCCCCCTCCTCCCCCCACATCATGCTTAACATCATTGTCATATATTTAACAGCATTTTCACACACAGGGTTTCCCACCTTCAAGTCAAGTCAGAAAGCATTTGTTAAGTACCTACTATGTGCCAAGCATGAAGAAAGGTTCTCCCCCCCCAAAATACAACTGTCCTTGCTCTCAAGAAGATCATATGTCTAATTAAGAGAGACAACATGAAAACAACTATGTACAGACAAGATATATAAAGGAAGTATTAGAAATTATCAACAAAAAGAAGGCACTAATCAGAAAATGCTTCTTATAGAAGGTGGGATTTTGGCTAGGACTTGAAAAAACCCGGGGGACTTAGGAGAGAGAGATGAGAAGGGAGAGAATTCCAGGCATGGGGGACAGTTAGTAAAATGCCTGGAATCAGGAGATGGAGTGTCGTGTGTGAAGAATAACAAGAAGGCCCAGACTGAAGAGTAAACAGAAAGACATAATGTATAAGGAAGACTGGAAAGGTGGGAAGGAGGTCAGGTTATAAAGGACTGAAAGCCATAAAGAGGATTTTATATTTGATTCTGGGGGTAACAGGGAATGCCTGCAGCTTTTTAAATTGGGGGACGGGGGATGCAACGTGATCAGACTTTCAATTTAGGAAATCGGTTTGGTAGCTGAAGGGAACATGGACTGGAGTGGGGAGAGAAATGGCAGGGAGACAGGCAGCAGGCTCTACTTATCCTCTTCCCTTTCAATTCAATCTGTTCTACAGTAAAGATGTTATAATTCACCAAGTGTACCCATTTGGGGCAGGCCTCTTCACAGACTTAATTTTACTTAAGAGTAAACACAAGCTCCCTCCTGTGAGTTTCCTTTTCACATCTTCTTTCACCTTACCTAACCATTTATCTCTAACTACATACTCACATACTATACTGTAAGCCAAGAAAGGTTACTTTCTATTCACTATTTATTTTAAGTATGGCTTTACTTAAGCCATTATACCTGCTTTTTTTTCAAGTTCCCACCCTATAGTTCTTCATAACAATGTTCCCTAACCAAAACTAAATTGTAGATCAATGATAGAATATTGAAATTCCATAATAGTTTGTTCAGTCCTCTACGGCCTCAACTCTCCCACTCTTAGGATAACACCAGGAGTTGAAAAGGAGAGAGAGAGGCTGGTGGTGGGAAAAGAAGGAAAAGGAAGGAGAGAAGAGGGCAATCATAGAATTCTAGAGTGAGAAGAGACTACAGCAACCACCTAATCTCTTCACAGACAAAAAGTAATTTCCACTACAACCTACCTGATAAATACTCAGATAGCCACTGCTTAAAGGGCTTGAACAAAAAGAGGGGTCATTTGTTAAATTTATAGATTTTAAGACTAGCAATAGTAAAGGGAGTTCGTTATACCAATGAAATTGAGAATCTAGTCTCCATCCTCATTACAGAGATTTTAAGGACCTTTGCTAGTAAGTTTTGCAGCCTGGCAAAAATTTATCCCAGACCAAGCAAATACTACTCTATAATATCTTTAAAAATTTGACTTCTCAGAGAGATGAAGAAATTCACTTTCTTCCTTTCCTTAGAGAAATAAGGGACTGTGGTTTGAAATATTGCATATTCTGTCAGACTGTGTTGGTAAGTTTGCTTAATTGTTTTTCTTTGTTTCAAGGGAAAGCTCACTGTGGGGGGAGGAGGAAGTTCACATCCAGAAATTATGATGATGTAAAAACAAAAAGCATCAATAAAACAAACAGAAAAGATCCACCTCTTCCAGGAATCCTGTACTCATCAGCACAAATCATCTCAGGGCATCTTTATGATTGACCATTGAATAAGATAATTGACTCATACTTCCTGGGACTCAGAAAAATGTGTTATTTATGCAATCTGCATTTTAAAAATCTCTGTTAATTTATCTTGTATTTGTCCTTACTACACTGCAAACTTTTTTTTGTTTTCAACATTCATTTTTGTAAGATTTTCAGTTCCAAATTTTTTTCCCTCCCTCCTTCTCCTTTCCTCCCCTAAGAGAGCAAGCAGTCTAATATAGGTTATACATGTACATGTTACATGTTAAACATATTTCCACATTAGTAATATTGTGAAAGAAGAATCCTAACAAAAGAGAAAAACCATGAGAAAGAAAAAACCAAAAACTAAAAAAATAGTGATCTGCATTCAGACTCCATAGTTCTTTCTCTGAATGTGGGTAGAATTTTCCATCATGAGTCTTTTAGAATTGTCTTGGATCATTTTATTGCTGAGAAGAGCTAAGTCTATCATAGTTGATCATGGAACAATGTTGCTGTTACTAACGTGTTTCCCCGATAATAAGACCTATCCCGAAAATAAGCCCTCCCCTTACTGTGTAAGATTCCTCTAAAATAAGCACTCCCCCGAAAATAAGCCCTATTGAGATTGCTACTGTAGTGAAGGTGATCCCCTGTGCTACACGCTACATTACGGTACCCTCTGTATGCACCGTTCCCCCCCCCGTGAAACGCACGCCGTGCTCTGAGCTGCATCTAATCAGAGCTGCAGCAGTGAGCGCGTCATCCTGTTCTTCCCCAGTGATTTGCTTATTGAATAAAGGTACATTTTTTTGTTCACATTTACCTGTTTATTAAAATTGCTGTCAATGTTCATTAAAATAAGCCCTCCCCTGAAAATAAGCCCTCTGGTGTTTTTCTGTCCAAAAAATTAATAAGACAGTGTCTTATTATCAGGGAAACACGGTATGTATAATGTTCTCCTGGTTCTGCTCACTTCACTCAGCATCAGTTCATGTAAGTCTTTCCAGGTTTTTTTGAAGTCCACTTGCTCATCATTTCTTATAGCACAATAGTGTTACATTATATCCATATATCACAACTTGTTCAGTCATTCCCCAATTGATGAGCATCCCCTCAATTTTCAATTCTTTGCCACCACAAAAAAGAGCTGCTATAAATATTTTTGTACACATAGGTTCTTTTCCCTTTTTTATGGTCTCTTTGGGATCCACTGCAAACTCTTGGAGTTTAGTTTGAAATCACGGGATTTCAAACCTTCAGTGATTTTGTAGACCCTCATTTACTAAAAAAATAAATAAATTCGATTTTACTTTATTTTCATGAAAATTGAAATTCTTTCCCTTCCATTCCCCCTCTCCCCAACTGAAAAGCAAGAAAAAACAAATTTCTATAACAAACATGTGTAATCAAGCAAAACAAATTCTTCTATTGGACATGTCCAAAAAATAAACATGTGTCAGTCTGCACTCTGAGTTCATCATCTCTCCAGAAGGTGAGTAGAATGTTTCATCACAACTCTTTGGTGAGAAGGTAAACAGGGAAAAGAAATCATAAGGAACTTATCAAAGTTGAACTATTTACATTCCTACATGGAAAAACGATAATTGTAACTGATAAAACTTTTCTCAGTTTGAAAATAGTTGAAGGAAATAGAAATATATGTATATATAGGAGGGTATATGGGCATATGAATACATATGTGAATGTGTGTATATATGTTTACAGGTATACATAGATAGAGGGCACAGGACCAATTGAATAGGAAGGGATGATACTTAAAAGGTGAAATTAAGAGGTGAGAGAGGAATATAATGAGAAGAGATGGGGAGAGACAGAATGGGATAAACTATCTCATAGAAGAGGCAAGGGAAAATGGTTACAATGGAGGGGAAGAACAGGAAGGCAAAAGGGAATGAGTCAACCTTATTCTCATTGAATTTGGCTCATGGAGGGAATGACATACACACTAAATAGGGTATCTCACCCTCCAGGAGAGTGTGGGGGAAGGGGATGAGAGGGAAGGCAGGCTGGGGGGGAGGGAAGTTGGAAGCACCCATTCTTGAAAAGGGACAGGATCAAAGTAGAGAATAGAACAAGTGGGAGGTGGGATAGGAGGCAGGGAAATATAGTCAGTCTTTTACAACATATGTACTATGGTAATGTTTTGCATAGCTACACATGTACAACCTATAGTGAATTGCTTATCTTCCCAGTAAGGGTGGGTGACAAGGGAGGAAGGGAATGAATCTGGAATTCAAAGTTTTAAAATCAAATGTTTAAAAAAAATATATATATATATACTATTATTAATACTATTTTACATGTAATTGGGAAATAAGATATACAGGCACTGGGGCATAGAGATCCACCATGCCCTACTGGAAAAGTTGAAGGGGGTAAGGGAGAAGATATGGGAGAGAGCAGACTGGAGGAGGGGATATCCTATGGGACCGCTATCTTGGGGTGGTGGGTAGGGGAAAAACGGGGAGAAAATTTGTAACTCAAAATCTGGGAGAAATGAATGATGTAAACCAGAAGTTAATAAAGCATTTTGGAAAAAAACAAACAAAAAACCCCCCAACTCTTTGGGAATTGTGATTAGTCATGTATTGATTGGAATTCCTGTCTTTTAAAATTAGTTGTCTTTAGGGGTGGCTAGGTGGCACAGTGAATAGAGTACCAGCCCTGGAATCAGAAGGACCTGAGTTCAAATCTGAACTCAGACACTTGACACACTTACTAGCCATGTGACTTTGGGCAAGTCACTTAACCCCAATTGCCCTGCCTTCCCACCTCCAAAAAAAAAAAAAAAACAACCAAAATTAGTTGTCTTTACAATATTGTTATTTTTGTATAAATGTTTTCCTGGTTCTGCTGATTTTACTCTGCATCAATTCATATAAGTCTTTCCAAGTTTCTCTGAAACTATCTCCTTATTCATTTCTTATAGCACAATAGTATTCCTTTATATCCGTATATACCATACCTTGTATATAAACCATTCTCCAATTTATGGGTACCTCTCCTTCCAGTTTCCAATTCTGTCATCAAAACAAGAGAGCTGTGATAAGCAATTTTTTTTCCATATTGGTCCTTTTCCCTTTTCTTTTTCTTTTTTCCTGGTTTCTTTGGGACATAGACCTAGTAATGATATCACTGAGTCAAAAGGTATGCACAGTTTAGCAACTTTGTGGATACAGTTCCAAATTGCTTTCAAGAATGGTGAGACTGGTTAACATTCCCAGCAAAAGTGTATTAATGTTCCTCTAGCATTAGACATTTTTTTCTTTTTCTGTCAATTTTGCCAATGTAATAGGTGTTAGGTGGTGCCCCCAAGTTGTTTTAATTTCTGTTTCTCTAATTATTTGTGATTTAGATCATTTTTTCACATATCTATTGATATCTTGGATTTCTTCCTCTGAAAACCATTCAAGTCACTCATTTTTACAGGTACTAAATTATAAATATACCATAAAATCTTTCATATGGTTATATATCTGTGAGATCTGAACACGTGGATAGGTGATGAATGTTGACAGGCCCTATCAGTCCTCAGTCAAATCTCACTAGCTGTAGAGGGAAAGGGACAGAAACATTGAAGTCTGCTGTCTTCTTCAGCCTGACTCTTCTCTATTCTAGGCTGTATATGCAACCTAGGTGGATTAGCTACCCCATTGCTTTCTGGGAAGTTGTGTTTATCACCTTAGTAACAAACTAAGCAATACGAGCTTAGGCCAGGGCTTCAAATGGTGGGATGGGGGAAGGAGGGAGAGAGAGAGAGAGAGAGAGAGAGAGAGTGATTAGAGGCAAATGTGCAGCCTGACCCACAGCTTTAGTCCCTCTAATAATGTTTTGGTTGGCCCTTTGCAAGAGCTGGAAAGCCTGAGGGCTCCATCGCTTATCATTCTGAAACAGTATGGAAAGGTGAAACAAATTCTCACACCAGCTTTGGCAGGAAATATAAGGTAGCATGGAATTTTAAGCTATCCAGTATTTTGGGGTTTGCCTGACATGAATGGTCCTCTCACTTGGTAAATTCCCTTTTCCCTTCCAGGCTAACAGAAACCTTGGTGGCTTTCAGAGGATGGTGAAAGCTTATCTCTTTACTCTATCACAATATGATAGAATGTTTGTATTAGAGTTTTCTATTCTATATAGCCAGATTTTTGCCATCCTGTGTGTCTAAGCTCAACTGTCAAAAGACATTTGCTTCATGATTACTGGTCTGCATTCCAGACAGTTAAACTGCAAAGTGGTAGGTTTGGCAGGTGAAAATTTGTTTTAGAAATTTCTACCGAAAATGAATTAGCCTTCACCGAGGGGCTACTTCCATCATTTGGCAGAGTTATGTCTATTTTCACCTGGCTTCAGGATGTTAATAAAATACCTGGAAATAATATATCTCTGAAATGACTGACATCCCTCCCAGAACCAGGAAACATCATGGGGAAAAAAAATGTTTCAACATGATCAGGGAAATACATCTTTAGCCCAAGTGACCATCTCAACCCAGTGTTATTCCATTCAAAAAGGGCATGAGGCCAAATAAGAACTCCTTGGTATAATCTGTTCAACCCTTGTGACTCAAGAGCTCCCTCCCTGCTTCTAGATCCAGAGGAGAGGTTGGAAATGCAGTTGTATCTCCATAGCAGACTTTCTCCCTGTCTGCCTCTTTCCTTCAGTGAGAGAAACTTAATTCCAGAGATCTGTGAGAGAGTACAAGAGGAACCAATAAAAACCCAGCAAGACTGAAGAGAAAGTAATCTAATAGCCAATGAATAATGCTGATTTTTCTCAAACAGTTTGCACCAAGTAAATCTCCTAGTCTTTCCCCTTCCCTGACATAATTACAAATGTGGTTGATAGAGGAAATATGGTGGGGTAGCAAACACTTGTACGATATTCAGGAATGCCATGGTCTCTGGTAAAAAAAAAAAAATCATCACAAAGGCATGAGCTAAGTGCAAAGGAAATAATGATGCCTATATAATAATTGGAAATAGAGTTTCTTTGATCAGGAGGTGTATAGTAGAGACAAAGAGCATGCCAGTGTTCTACATGAGTTTCCCTCATTTTATAAAGAAGATTTAAGAATAATCAAGCATTGCTACATGTATTTATTCAAGATCTCCTAAGAAGAGAAAATTCTTTAATTCATCAAAAATTTCTTAAGCAATTAACCTACAAGTATACATATATCAATCAATCAACACCGAGTAAACAAATATGTACTATGTGTCAGGTGCTGTGAACTGGATAATATAAAAAAAAAAATTAAGTCAAACAGTCCCTGCCCTCAGGGAGTTTACAGTCTAAAGGAGGAGAACTCAGGCAAACAACTATGTATACACAAGATAAATTGGAGATAATCAAACCAGGGAGGGTATTAACATTAAGGGAGATCTGGAAAAGCTTCTTGTAGAAGGTGGGATTTTACCTGAGACTTTATAGAGGACTCAGAACTATTCAGGGGAACTCTCCATTTTCCCCTGCTTGGTCTTAACTCCAAGAATATGTACCCTCTGAGGGTCGATCCTACTGCCTTCCCCCACCTCCACCCCTTCAGCTTCCTTTTGTTGTCTTCTCAGGTTAGATTGTAAGCTCCTGGAAGGTAGGGACTGTCTTTCTTTTTATTTGTATCCCCAGTACTTAGCCCAATGCCTGGCACACAGTTGGCCTTGCTTATTGATTGACTGACTCACTGAAGAAGTCCAGAGAAATTAGGAGGTGGAAATGAGAAGAGGACAAGTTCCAGACATTGGGATGTATGGGAAGAAACTGGCAAGAATTGCAGGGGAAGAGATATAGATGTGTTGTCACATGTGTGGCCTTCTAGGTCCTCAGGTGTGGCCTTTGGACTGAGTCCAAGTTTTACAGAAAAAATCCTTTTATTAAGGGGATTTGTTCTGTGAAGTTTGCATTCAGTCAAAGGGCCACACCTGAAGACCCAGGGGCCACATACATGTGACCTGGAGGTCATAGGTTCCCCACCCCGATCTAGTCTTTCCTCCCTCTAACCCATCCTTCACTCTGCTTCCAAAGTGATATTCCTGAAGCACAAGTCTGGGCATGTCATTCCCCTGCCTCAAGAAGCTTCAGTGGTTCCCTATTGCCTTTAGGACAAAGTACCAGCTCCTTTGTCATTTAAAGACCTTCACAAGCTGCTTTAACCACTCTTTTCAGGTTGATTACACATTACAAGGAACTCTCCTATAGCCAAGCTGGCCCATCTCCTTTTCCCAGTGTCTGACATTTCTTATCTGGAATGTACTTTCTTTTCCTCTACCTTTTGGAATCCCTAGCTCTCTTTAAGGGTCAGCTCGATTGCTACCTGCTGGAAGTTTTCTTTAGGAGATAGAGAATTCTCCTGGGCAAGGGGTAGCCAGAGACAAGCCTAGTCAGGGAGTGCCTCAGTAGTGTGATGGGATGAAGGAAGAAGCTGCTAGCCCATGTATGACCTTCCTCATTTCCCAAATGTGTTGGCCTCCTTTAACCTTGGCAGAGGCCCACTCTTTGTTTTCCAGCTGCCAGATGTACACTTAGGACCCCAGAAGAGAACCTGGAAGAGATCAGAAGGCTCTCTTCCCTTCCATAGCCCAGAAGAGGTGAGCTGTTTCCAAATGGGGAAATCAAACTGTTTTTGGTTCAGAGATCTGTTTGGATAATTGTTCAGTTTTCCTACAGATATCCTGATCCCTCCTCCTCTTTCTGTAAGGGGACCTGAGGTATGGAACACAAAAACAATTTGTTTAGCAAGGCATTAAGACAACCCAGGGGGCCAGGCTTCCCAAACTAAAGCAGACTCCCCACAGACCATACCTGCATTCCCTCCCCCTCTGCAGCTAGAGGGAGTGGCAAGCACCCAGGTGAACTTCAAACAGCACCAGGACCTGGAAGGGAATGCAGAGGGATGGGGCCACCAAAGGAGATAAACAACTCCTAGACTAAGGGAGGGGGAAGGGGGAGGCCATGTGCGATCTGGGGAAATAGCCCAAAGCCTGAGAGACTCCGGATGTTAGCAGAGGGAGACTGAGATCACTCTGCATTACAAAGAATGCTGAGAAATTAGGAACTCCAAGTAGATGTGGAAATCAGAAGGTCAATTGAGGAAATAATCTGGCTGATATAGATGTCCTCTGGCTGTGGTTAGGACTGGCCTGAGGACTGGATATGCCATCAGAATGCTTGTTACTGTTCCCCAACCTTGCTGAAAGTCATAGGCCTCTTGCATAACTACCATAATGGTGTTATGTTTTTCTTTAATTATGGAACACAGATGAGAGACTCTATGCAGAGTCATGGTAAACAAATTGGAGGAAGGGGCAGGGCAAGGCCTAGGGAGAGGCAAAGAACCTGTTTCAGCTAAAGACTGTTTTATATTACTATTTCATATTTACTGAGTGCCAGGGTTTCTCTCTCTTGGAGCAGTTTAGAATTAAGGCAGGGTCAAACAAAGCAGGCCAAACTTAAAATCAAAGCAAACAGTCCATATAGTTACCAAAGGAGACCAGAAACCTTTCATGATAAAAACAGAACTTTTTGCATGTGTATAGAGAAGTGCAGTTATCCCTTCCACACGGGGGAGGGAGGCATAATTAGGGGGCATAGTGCCCCCTCTGTGCCCGTAGATCTGGAAAATCCAAGGAAAATTTTTTGGCCCTCCCTTCGAACCAGAGAAGAAATCTGAATTTTTTTCTTTTTCCTTTATGAGGTGTTTACACTACCTTATTGTAAAATTTGGGTTGATAATATATAATAATACTATTTTTATGCATTTCTGAGTTTCTAAACTTTTTCTGTGTCATCTATTGGCCTTCATGTGTTTTCTGTGGCTTCTGCAAAACTCCCAAAAAATTCCTCTTTAATTTCTTATGAAAACCCACAATATATCAAAACCACAGTTGGGAAAGTTGAAATATGGAAGGGATAACTGGAAAAATGCACAGGAAGACAATAAGAATGATGTGTTATTGGTGTGAGGGGAAGTAGGAATAATTTCCACTGAGAAGGGGAGTATGTTTGTAGACTAGAAGACAGCTAATTTCAAGAGAGGTAGGCTTATTGATTACTTATAAATAATAAAGAATGGAAGAAAATACTTATTGGGGACTGGTCTTTGAAAGATCCAGAGGGGGTTTAGATTCTATTTTTCTTGTTTTTCTCCGGGCCATCCTTTGTCATGTTTCCCTGTGATCTGCTGCCCTGTCTATTCCAAATGAACCCTATTAACCTCTAAAGGAATAGGGATTGTTTCTCATGTAGCTTCTCCCCTACCAAAAAAAAGAAAGAAAAAGATGCAAGACTAGGTTACAGAATCTCATTCTTTGGAGTTATTGTAAATCAATGATACTTCAACTTATACAGTTGGATCAACACTTCACTAGTACCAATACCAAGGATGCTCTGTCTATCTCTTGTTAGGGCAAAGGTAGGAAATCATATATTTAGAATCAAATCTAGGTGAATTCTGGCCCACTGTGTTCAACTTAAGAGATCTGGGTGGAGGTGGATACCTTTGTCTAGTGGTCTGGGTAGAGATGAGTCTCTGTCCAAGAGTGCTAACTTGATCAAAGTCATATACCTAACCCCCCATTAGAATAAGCCCATACAGGTTAGATGGTCCTCATTTTATCAGTGAGCAAACTATGGCCCAGTTAAGTGAAGTGACTTACCTAAAATCAAGAGATTTGAACCTCTCTATAACAAGTAAAAATTCCAAGAGATAGTTTCTGGGTAATTAATAAGCAATTTATTAATTAGGCTAGCAAATAATCAATAAATCGAGGTCAGTGATTCTCTCCTAACCAAAGATTGGGTATGAAGGTCATTGAATGTTTAAAATACCTTTGAAAAAGAGGGTGTCCCTAAGGGTGAAAATCAACTCTGATTGGTTAACAATGAGAGAATGAATATTATAATCAGAGGTGGACTTTTTCACTTAGATTTGATTCTCTTTACACTTTAATCAGAAATAAGCTCTCCTAGTAGAGTCCCACCCAATATAGAGAAGAATATTCCCAGAGTTAAGTCAATCTCATCATCAGCCTTGTCCTTCAGGGACTGCAAGGACTGGTCTCTGAATAAGGAAATAGAAAGGGAAAAAACCTTTGATCCCTCTGCTATTAATAATTGGTTATTAATAGTTATTACCCTCATCTCCAAGGCTGCTTCAGCAAATCAGGCTGACTAGGAGGTAAGCCTTTGAGACTTCCCTGTGTAGGGAGTGAACATGCCCCTTGGCACCTCTTGAAGGAGGGGTTTCCTCCTTCAGATCAAGACCATATACAGGAAAACTAAATATACACACTAAATAAACACACTAAAATACCTCAAAGCAGATTAGTGGAACGGGTGTTACTGTTTGAGTAAGATGCCAAAGAAGAGGGGAATCTAATTTTCATTCAGCATAAGTGAATTATTAACATTAAGAGGACCAAATGCATTCATTAATACAAGAATTTTAAAATAATATTTTATAATTTTACTCTAATTTACTGTTATTTTTCTGATCTGTGCAAATGTACTGTAAATGTATATCAGTATGTTATTATAATTTTACTTAGAAATAAAAATTTTCATCCTGATATCTCAAGTATGTGCAAATGCACTGAATTAATTGGTGCAGATTGATCTGCCCAGGTTATCTTAAATGCTAGAAACTAAAAGTATAAACACTGCTGTCTTATAGACATTGATATTGGAGGCAGGTAGGTGGTCCAGTGGAGAGAGTACTAGACTTTGGATTCAGGAAAACCTGGGTTCAAATCCAGACTTACTAGCTGCATGACCCTAGGCAAGGCACAACCTCCCCTAGCCTCAGTTTCATCATCTGAAAAACGGGAGTGTTAATAGCACTTACCTCTCAGGGTTGTTGTATCAAATGAGGTAACATTTATAAGGTGTTTTGCATAACTTGAAGAGCTATGTAAATACTAGCTATTATTGTTAGTAATAGTAAGACTATTATTGTTAGTAATAGTAAATAGTAAGTAAGTTAGTAAAAGTAAGTAAATAGTAATGGTAGTGATGGTGATAGTGGGAGGAAAAGGAAGAGTTTTGGTGGTGGTGGTAGTTTAAGATTCCTGTACATGGACAACATTCTAGGGTCACAAAGCTATAGATTACATCATTATAGTAGAAAGATCACTGGACTTGAAATCACGTGAGACCTGAATTTGAATCACATCTCTGACAGAGAACAGCTGTTGGACCATGGGCAAGCTCCAGAAAATTACATAAACTCTCTGGGCCTCAGTTTCCTTCATATGTAAAATGAGGGAATTAGACTGGATGACTTTTGAGGTCATTTCCAGCTCTAAATCTATTACTCTATGACTCAAAGTCACCTGACATCTTTGAGTTTCAGCTACTTCATCTGTAAAATGAGGATAATAATACCCTTAGTACCTTTATCACAAGATCACTTCAAGGGTCAGGTGAGACCTAAGAGCTGGAGGAGACCCCAGAGGCTATGTAGAACAACCTCCTCATTTTATAGGTGAGTTAACCCAGGCTTGAGGACATTGTCTTGGCCCAAGGCATTGATTGTCTTAGCTCTCACCAGTACTGTCAGACTCTGATTTTTACAGTATTGCTACACTATCTCCTAGAAGATGTGAATCTTTATTATAAAGCTTAAAACGCTATGTACATAATCTGCTATTATCATTATTTTGATTCATAACAATACTATTAGTTTAGGTGTAGTTTGGCCTGGAAGCAGGGGGAGACTTGGCGGTCTCTAGGGGTCTCGTTAAAGGGATGGTTAGCAAACTTCTAGAAAGGGAAGCATTGATTATAGACTCAACATGTCTTCAAGAATAGGTCATGTGAGATTAACGTTATTACCTTTTTTTTTTCAGTTTCTAAACTTATAGATTAAGGAGATGCGGTAAATAGAGTTGTCCTAGATATTATTAACATAGCATTTGATAAAGTATCTCATTCCATTTTTGTGGAGAAAATAGATAGATGGGAATTAAATCAATAATATAGTTAGATAGGAGTCCTTAATCTGGGACCCATGAACTTTAAAAATGTATAACACATATACTATATTATCGTATAACATTCAATATATTTTAATATCATTTGTTTCCCTTGTAATGTTATATATTTTATTTTATGCATTTAAAAGCATTAACCTGAGAAGAGGGTCCAATTGTTTACCAGCCCACCCAAAGGGTCCATGACATAGAAAAGGTTAAAAGTCCCTGAA
Source organism: Petaurus breviceps papuanus (assembly GCF_028583685.1). NCBI lineage: Eukaryota > Metazoa > Chordata > Mammalia > Diprotodontia > Petauridae > Petaurus > Petaurus breviceps. The sequence continues at coordinate 12,883,367 of NW_027185784.1, read as the reverse complement.
TTAAATGGATTTAGAACTATGTGAATGACCAGACTCAAAAAATAGTTACTACTGATTCAATGTAGCAGGAGGTACCAAGTGAGTCAGTCGGTCAATAAGCACCTGCTGTGTGTCAAGTATTGTCCCAAGCATCAGAGACACAAAAAGAGGCAAAAACTCCCTGCTCTCAAGGAGCTCACAATCCAATGGGGAAGACAACAAGCAAACAAATACATAAAAACAAGATAAACGTATAAATGATATCATTATGTAAATAGGAAATCATTAACAGAGAGAAGGCACTAGCATTAAGGAGTTGGGAAAGGCTTCTTTTAGAAGATAGCATTTTAGCTGGGACTGAAAGGAAGCAAGGGAAAGCATTAGGTAGAGATGAGGAGGGAGAGCATTCTAGGCATGGGGGAGAGCTGGAGAAAATGCCTGGAGCCAGGAGATGAGATGGTGTCTTCTTCATAGGAACAGTAAAACAGCCAGGGCCCCAGGAACATATGACTCTTTATGGTTTAATGTTTTTTAGTTATTAATAACTTGCACAGAGAAATAGATGACACACTCTTCATATTTACAGATGACACAAAGCTGGGATGGAGTGCTAACATGATGGCTGATAGAGGCAGGATTAAAAAAGATCTTGAGAGAGTTGAGAGAAGTGATTATTTTTCTATTATATTAATAACCCAATATTAAATTAGTATTGAGGTTTTTTTCTTTTCTATTTTCTCATTCAGAGACCAGCCCTTGTAGGCCAATCAGTCAGTCTCTGAAGGATGTTGCTGATAGACAAGTTTGCCCAAATCCTTCAGGGATATGCTTTGTCACCCAACTAGAAGACCTTACAAATAGCAATGAATGTAGATGAATTCTTGCCCTTAGGAGATAAGCCCATGTCCTTGGAACCCTCCATTAGAATTTAGGGTGACAGCTCATGAAGGAGAAAACAAATCAGAGTGGTCTGGGTAGAGATGAATTGCTTTGTCCAGATTGCTGGAGGCGACTGAGTTACATGTTCAAATTCTCAGCAGGAGGAACTGAAGTCTTTTAGCCCACCTCCTCATTAATATATCTACTCCCTTATTAATTGTTCACCAATTAGGGTTAATTTTCATCTGTCAGGGGCACTTCCTTTTCCAAAAGTATTTAGGCATTCTGGGATCTCCATGGTTTCATCTTTGGCTACTATCAGCTAGTCTAATTAATAAATTGATTATTAATTACCCAGAAACTCTGTCTTTCAGGCTTTTCATTCATCTTAGGGTAGAACATTGACTGAATCCAGGATGAGATTCACTAGGGATAAATTCAAACTAATATATGTGGATTCAAAGAATCAGCTTCACAAGGGGAGACATAGTTCCACAGCAGGTTGTGTTAAAAAGACATTTTAGGGAATGGAAATTCAAAATGGGGCAGCAGTGTGATGTAGCAGCCACAAAAGTTAATGTTTTGATGCATTAAGAGAAACCTAGCTTTCAAAAATAAACAATTCCTCTGCCCTGCTCAGGCCTTATCTGCAGTATTGTGCTCAGTTCTAGGCACCACAGATTAAGAAGGATATTGATATGCTGGAGAGTGTCCAGAGGAAGGCAGCCTGGACAGTGGAGCGCCTTGATTCTATGTCTTATGAGGACTGGTTGAAAAGCCTGGGGATGATTAGACTGGAAAAGAGAAGACTGTTGGGATATGATTGCTATTTGAAGACCGGTCATGAAGAAGAGGGCTTAGACTCAATTTGTTTGATATCAGAAGGTAGAAGCAGGAGCAATGAACATAAGTCGCTAAAAAGGTAATTTAGGCTTGATCTCAAGAAAAACTCCAATACTATTAGAGCTCTTTGAGAGTGTAACAGGCTGCTTCTGGAAATGGTGAGTTTCCCCTCACTTGAGGTCTTCAGTCTTTGTCAGATCTTATAGTGGGGATTCCTTTTGGCCATAAGTTGGACTAGATAGTTTCTGAAGTCTTTTACAACTCTCAAATTATATGATTCTGTGATTCTTTTAGCCCAAAAATTCTAGGAGAAGAAAAAAGCATTCAGGGGACCCTGTTAAGTGGTACAATCATACAAGCTCAACAGAAAATCAGGTAGCAGAATGAATATAAATTTTAGCAAAGATTGAACATATGACTTAGTGATACTTTTACTTGCTCATTCTGCTAATGCTACCTGCGATCAGATACACTATAAAAAGGACATGGTTAAATTCTGGTTAAAGTATATGTGAAATGATAGCTTTTTCTTAGCCTCTCCCTATAACTGGATTCTGCCAATGTCATGAGAGAGAAGGAACTGGGCCTGGTACTCAGAAAAGTCTGGATGGCTGACTGAACATGGAGACATCATCCAAAAATGTAGAATTGGAAGCAGCTCGTTTTTAACCAAGAAGAATGGTATTTGTAAACTGAATAAATCATGGTACAGTTTGATAACATTCCTAATCACTCCTCCTCCCTACCCATGGTCTCAGGACAGTCAGCTGAGGACACATTTCCTGAATCTGAATCCATGTGACCCTTGGAGTGAGTCCAAAGGCTTGAATAATCTAAGGCTGCCCAATACCCTGGGGGTGTGGGGTGACTGGAAAGGACAGGAGACTGGTGATATTATAAAGGGGAAAAAGCCAGATGCTGGGAATTAAGAAATGGGGGGAGGAGTAGAGAAATTTAGAACTGTAGTTTTGAATTTATAATCAGGAGGCCTGTTTCTCATTTCTGTATTCTTTGCCCCATTAACGGAACAAATTTGTGCAAGCTATTTTCCACTGATGTGCCTCAGTTTCTTTGCCTGCAAAATTAATATCAGGATTTTGGTTACTTAATACCCAGGTTTGATGTTAGGAAGAATGAAGTGAAACCTAGTCACATCATTTTAAGCACCTCTGAGAAAGGGCCTTAGTTAAGGACAAGATATTTTAATTGTGTAAATACCACTTTTACAAAACCCCATGGTATAGAGGTGACTGATTTCTAGAAGGCTATTTCAGCAGAAAGTAGGTTATGGTAGGTCTTCACCAAGCTGGAAAGGGTTCAAGTATTGGCCTAGTGATAGAATGAATGAATGAAGAATATATTACTGTATGTGCAAAGCACTGTGCTAAGGATTCAAAAAAATGTAAAGCAGCTAGAAGAGGTCCTCTTGAGGACCTCACCTTCTAATGGGACAGATAACACATACGGAAAGTTTCAGTTGCAAGTCATACAAGAAAGGTCCCATGGGCCTTAGGATACAGCAGAATCTTTTAAAAATGTAATTTCCAGGGGTGGCAGGGCCAAGATGGCAGAGTAGAAACAGGACTTCCATGTGTCTCCCGCTTCTACCTCCTCCAATACATGTAAAAAGTGACTCTAACCAACTTTAGAGCTACAGACCCCACAAAGTGACAGAGAGAAGCTAACCTCCTGCTGAAGATAGTCCAGCAGGCTGGCAGGAAGGGGCCATCGCAACACTCTGGGAACTGAGTCCAGCCCTGCATGAGCCTGGGGTTTTAGCCTCAGGGCACTGTGACCAGCCTTGACTAGAGGGATGTAGGAAGAGTAGATCACCAGCAGCTGTGTCAGTTTCCAGAATTATCAACCCATAAATGCCAAAGACAAAGTGAGAGGTCAGTGGACTTTGGGAACAGGGAGTCCAGGAGTGTGGTCCAGTGTCTGCCCCCAAAGGGAGAAGCAGCTGAGGTGTGGTGGCTGCAGCCCTGTGGCTGGATAAGAGCTGCTGGCTTGCAGATTGTAGGGGGACTAAGCAACAGTCTGAGGGGTAATCACTCTTGCTTTAACCTGCTTGGACTTCTGTCTATGGTGGAGGTTCTGGGGTATGTGACCAGTGAGCCAGAGCATGTGGAGGCTTCTGAGAGGGCATCCAACTAATAGCTCCAGCAGCTGTGAAAACCCCAGCGATTTGGGACAAAACTCTCCTGTCTGGAAGCAGGGTTCTACTGTGGCAAAAAGCCCCAAAGTCAAGTAATTGAGGGACAACAAGAGCAAGCAAAGGAAGCAAAGCAAGCTCAGCAATCCAACTTTAGACTCCTATTTTGGGGGCAAAAAAAGGATCAAAGCATGGAATGGGAGGAAGACAGCACAGTCAGAACTCCTGCACCAAAAGCTTCCAATAACAATATGGCCATAGAGGAACTTAAGAAGGATTTTGAAAACCAAATAAGAGAAGTGGAGGAAAAATTTGGGAAGAGAAATGAGAATAATGCAAGAAAATCATGAAAAGAGAGTCAACAACCTGACCGAAGAAAATAACACCTTAAAAAATAGACTAACTCAGATGGCAAAAGAGGCTCAAAAAGCCAATGAGGAGAAGAATGCCTTGAGAAGCTGAATTTGACAGATGGAAAAAGAATCTCAAAAGCTCACTGAAGAGAATCATTCCTTCAGAATTAGACTGGAGCAAATGGAAGCTAGTGACTTTATGAGAAATCAAGATACTATTAAACAAATCCAGCAAATGAAAAAATAGAAGGCAATGTGAAATATCTAATTGGAAAAACCACTGACCTGGAAAATAAATCCAGGAGAGATAATTTAAAAATTATTGGACTATGTGAAAGCCATGATCAAAAAAAGAACTTAGAAATCGTCCTTCAAGAAATTCTCAAGGAAAATTTCCCTGATATTTTAGAACTAGAGGGCAAAACAGAGGTTGAAAGAATCTACCAATCACCTCCTGAAAAAGATCCCAAAAAGAAAACTCCTAGGAATATTATAGCCAGGTTCTGAAATTCCCAGATCAAGGAGAGAATATTACAAGCAGCCAAGAAGAAACAATTTGAATATTGTGGAAACATAATCAGGATAACACAGGATATGGTAGCTTCTATAATGAGGGATCAAAGGGCTTGGAATATTATATTCCAGAGGTCAGAGGAGCTGGGATTAAAACCAAGAATCACCTACCCAGCAAAACTGAGCATCATATTTCAGGGGAAAATATGGTCATTCAATGGAATAGAGGACTTTCAAGCATTCATGATGAAAAAACCAGAGTTGAATAGAAAATTTGACATTCAGATACAAGAAGCAAGAGAAGCATGAGAAGATAAACAGGGGGAAAAAATCATAAGGAACTTATCAAAGTTGAACTATTAACATTCCTACATGGAAAAATGATAATTATAACATATGAAACTTTTCTCAGTATGAGAATAGTTGAAGGGAATATAAATGTGTGTGTGTGTGTATACATATATATGCATACATATATATGTCTATATGGGAGGGCATATGGGTGTATGAATACATATGTGAGTGTGTGTGTATATATGTGTACAGGTATACATAGACAGAGGGCACAGGACCAATTGAATAGGAAGGGATGATACTTAAAAGGTGAAATTGAGAGGTGAGAGAGGAATATAATGAGAAGAGATGGGGAGAGACAAAATAGGGTAAATTATCTCATATAGAAGAGGCAAGGGAAAATGGTTACAATGGAGGGGAAGAACAGGAAGGCAAAATGGAATGGGTCAATCTTATTCTCATTGAATTTGGCTTAGGGAGGGAATGACATACACACTAAATAGGGTATCTCACCCTACAGGAGAGTACGGGGGAAGGGGATGAAAAGGGGGGTAATAAAGGGGAGGGCAGGAGGAAGCACACTTTTTAAAAGGGACAGGGTTGGGGCAGCTAGGTGGCACAGTAAATAGAGCACCGGCCCTGGAGTCAGGAGGACCTAAGTTCAAATCTGGCCTCAGACACTTAACACAAAAACTAGCCGTGTGACCTTGGGCAAGTCATTTAACCCCAATTGCCCTCCAAAAAGCAAAAAAAAAAAAAAGGGACAGGGTCAAAGTAGAGAATAGAACAAGTGGGGGGTGGGATAGGATGGAGGGAAATATAGTCAGTCTTTCACAATATATCCACTATGGAAATGTTTTGCATAGCTATACATGTACAACCTATATTGTATTGCTTATCTTCCCAGTAAAGGTGGGTGACAATGGAAGAAGGGAAAGAATCTGTAATTCAAAGTTTTAAAATCAAATGTTTAAAAAAAAAAAATATATATATATATATATATTTTACATGCAACTGGGAAATAAGATATATAGGCACTGTGGCATAGAGATCCATCTCATCCGAACTGGAAAGTCGGAGGGGAGATGGGGGATGATATAGGAGAGAGCAGATTGGGGGAGGGAGTATTCAGTGGAATTGCTGTTTTGGGGTGGTGGGTAGGAGAAAGATGGGGAGAAAATTTGCAACTCAGAATCTTGTGGAAATGAATGATGTAAACTAAAAATAAAAATAAAATTTAATTTAAAAAAATTGTCAGGGTGGCTAGGTGGCACAGTGAATAGAGCACCAGCCCTGGAGTCAGGAGGACCTGAGTTCAAATCTGGGCCTCAGACACTTGACACACTTACTAGCCGTGTGACCTTGGTCAAGTCACTTAACCCCAATTGCCCTGCCCTCTCCCCTCCAAAAAGGAAAAAAAAAGTCATTTCCACTGTTAAAATCATATCACTTTCTTATATAGTACCCAGGAGTATGGTGGTGAAAACTTTCTTTTTTGTAGTAGATGAGGCACCTTCAGGAGCCAGGCTCCATCTCTATAGGAGTTGCTTCCCAGGATGAAGACTGAGTACAGTGAACTGAGAGCATTGTTATTTTTTCTTTTTGAAAAAAATTAATATTTTATTTTTCCCCAATTATATTTAAAAACAATTTTAACATTTTAAAAAATTTATGAGTTCTAAATTCTCTCCTTTTCACGCCTCCCCACACTGAGAAGGGAAGTAGTTTTATGTAGATTATACACATATAGTCATACAAAACATATTTCCATGTTAGCCATTATTTTTTTAATTCAATTTTTAATTTATTAATTTGTTTGTTTCCTTTTAGTTTACAGGATTCAATTCCACAATTCCTCGAATTTCACATTTTGTCCCCCTCCTTCCCCTCTCCCCCCCCCCC
>NW_027185784.1:12866769-12876352 GCF_028583685.1 Petaurus breviceps papuanus | reverse complement strand
CCCCCCCCCCATGGCGTCTTATAATCAAGTATAGGATCTGTAAATACTTTCACATTATACAATGGTCAGGTTATAAGGATGGATTGTACCAGCTGGAATGAAAAATGGTAAAGAGGACATAAAATCAAATAAGAGAACAAAAAAGATCAGGTATTTTGCTTCCACCTGGATATAAATTTAGTTCTTTCTAGTTCTTTCTCTGGATGCACGTTTTTCTCTCCATCATGCATCTTTTGGGATTGACTTATATCCCTGCATTGTTGAGAAGAGTCCAGTCTATCAAAGTTGGTCATCACACATATGTTGTGTCTGTAATTGTGTACAAATTCCTCCTGGTTCTACTCTTCTCACTCAGCATCAGTTCTTTTAAGCCTCTCCAGGGAAATATGAAGACCGCCTGCTCCCTGTTTCTTATAGCGCAATAATATTCCATAACATGCATATACCACAACTTGTTCAGCCATTCCCCAATTGATGGACACCCCCTTAATTTCCAATTCTTTGCCACAACAAAAAGAGCTGCTATAAACATTTTTGTACTTTCTCCCATTTCTATGATCTCTTTGGGATATAACCCTAGGAGTGGTATTGCTGGATCAAAGGGTATGAAAGTATTTATAGCCCTTTGGGCATAGTTCCAGATTGCTTTCCAGAAAGGCTGGATCAGTTCACAACTCCACCAACAATGCATTAGTGTTCCAGTTTGCCCACATCCTCTCCAGCATTTGTCATTTTCCTGTTTTGTCATCTTAGCCAATCTAACTGGTGAGATGTGGTACCTCAGAGTTGTTTTGATTTGCATTTCTCTAATCAATAGTGAATTAGAGCACTTCTTCATGTGCTTATAGATATCTTTAATTTCTTTCTCTGAAAACTGCCTGTTCATATCCTTTGACCATTTATCAATTGGGAAATGACTTGTATTCTTATAAATTTGACTCAGTTCTCTGTATATTTTAGAGATGAGTCCTTTGTCAGAGACATAGTTTGTAAAGATTCTTTCGCAATTTCCCACCTCCCTCCTAATCTTGGTTACATTGGCTTTATTTGTACAGAAACTTTTCAATTTCATGTAGTCAAAATTATCCATTTTACATTTTATAATGTTCTCTAATTCCTGTTTCGTCATAAAGTCATTCCCTCTCCACAAGTCTGATAGGTAAACTATTCCTTGTTTTAGCAGACTGCTTACAGTATCAACCTTTATACCTAGGCCATGAACCCATTTAGACTTGATTTTGGTATATGGTGTTAGATAATGGTCTATGTCCAGTTTCTGCCATACTATATTCCAGTTTTCCCAGCAGTTTTTGTCAAATAGTGAGTTCTTATCCCAAAAACCAGGGTCTGGGGGTTTATCAAACAATACATTACTGTAGTCGTTGACTTCTGAATCTCGTGTGCCTAATCTATTCCATTGATCCACTCCTCTATTCCTAAGCCAGTACCAAGTAGTTTTGATGACTGCTGCTTTATAGTACAGATTGAAATCTGGTAAAGCTAGTCCCCCTTCCCTAGCATTTTTTTTCATTAATTCCCTTGATATTCTGGACCGTTTATTCTTCCAGATGAATTTTGTTACTATTTTTTCTAACTCTATAAAGTAGTTTTTTGGTAAATTAATTGGTATGGCACTAAATATATAATTTAATTTAGGTAAAATTGTCATTTTTATTATATTAGCTCGACCCATCCATGAGCAATTGATATTTTTCCAATTAGTTAGATCTGACTTTATTTGTGTGAAAAGTGTTTTGTAGTTATGATCATACAGGTCCTGGGTTTGTTTTGGCAGGTAGATTCCCAAATTTTTTATAATGTCTACAGTAACTTTAAATGGGATTTCTCTTTCTACTTCTTGCTGTTGAGTTTCATTGGAAATATATAGGAATGCCGAGGGTTTATGTGGGTTTATTTTATATCCTGCAACTTTGCCAAATTTATTTATTGTCTCAAGCAGTTTTTTACTTGATTCTCTAGGATTCTCTAAGTATATCATCATATCATCTGCGAAGAGTGATAGCTTGGTCTCTTCTTTGCCTAACTTGATTCCTTTGATTTCTTTTTCTTCTCTAATTGCTACTCATGTTAGCCATTATTGTCAAAGAAAACACAGACCAAAAACAACCCCAAGAAAAATAAAGAAAAAGTATGCTTTGATTTGCATTCAGACTCCATCAGTTTGTTCTCTGGAGATGGATAACATTTCTTCAGCACAATTCTTTCAGAATTATCTTTGAATCATTGTATTGCTGAGAAAAGCTAAGTCATTTACATCATCATACAGTATTGCTGTTACTGTATACAATGATCTGGTTATGCTTATTTCACTTTGTTCAAGTAAGTCTTTCCAGGTTTTTCTGAGAGTATCTGGAAGCATTGTTATTCCAAAAGCTCTTGGGTTCAGGGTCCTGGACTATCTTCATCAGGGTCCAAGAGGAGATGGTGGTCAAGGTGGTTGTGGTGGTCAAGGTGGTTTGACTCTCTGGGAACAGACTACCTCCTGTCTTTCCCTCAGGGAGCCCTATTGCTTAAGCTAGACAGGCCCACCTGTCCAGTGAACAGACTGTATGTTCAAGGTCTGGCCTTTTTAGGTTATTCAGCAATAGCTGGAATATAAGTCCACTCTTGTTCTACACAGGAGCATAGATTTAAAACCCTCAATTTCCTAGAAGGAAGATGGTGCTGTAGTCCCCCCCCCAAAAAAAAATCCCCTTTCTCTATCACATTGAGTTGGTAGGGCAAGTTTCCTTGTTTTCTTACTGACCTTTAGGCTGCAACAACCCCACAAACTGAGAGGTGTAGCTGGGTCCCTGGCATTTAAAAAGAATCACTCAGTGTTATAAGGGACTTTGGCAACCTTTTAGGCCAACTCCATCTGAAGAAGGAACCTTTGTACAACGTACCAGATAAGTGGTCACCCTAACTCTGCTAACAGACTCCCATGAGGGTAACCACCCCATCTTCTGAGCTTGCGCCTTCCCCTTCCTTCTTTCTTTTAAAATACTGAACTTAATAAACATCCACTGGAGAACAGAAAAAAGAGATTACACATGAAATTTCAGATCTTAGTTTTCTTTCATTTTCTTTTCAAGTATCTAATAAGTTGGACCTGTAGCTTTCAAATCTGTCTTTCTTGTCTGTTGCTTCTCTCTGATTTTCTTTCTGTTCTCTTCATTTTTAAATGAGATGCCCCAGTAATGTTTTGGGGGTCTATCCTTTCTCTAGACTCCCTTTCCCTCCTATCCCTATTGGGAAAAGAAAGAAAGATAAAAACCTTTCAATAAATATGTGCAGTCAAGTAAAACAAATTTCCACATTGATTGTGTACAAAAACTCTTCCACCTTTGAAAAACTGTTTCCGTGCTTTCTTGTGGACCTTTACAAAAACCTCACAGGCTAATAGGTGCAAGTGGTCCCCAGCATTTAACAAGAGTCACTGAATTTCAGAGTTCAAAGGGACCTTTGTATCAATCCTCACACCAGGACTTCAAGTCCCCATATGTGAACTTCTGTTTTATCTTTGTTTTTTTTTAAATAAGCTTGATAAATATCCACCAACACGAACATTTCCACAGGGAAAGTAGAAAATAAAAAAGAGGACTGACTATAACACCACAAATCTATTACATATTACATATAGTTTGGGTTTTTAAGAGTATATATTAAATTTCGCACCCTAGTAACAACACTGCTTTACTTATACTATGTCCCTTTCTTTCTGTATATTGTAAAAATGTTTCATTGATGCCCTTTTATTTTTCTCTCTCTTTCTCTCTGTCTCTCTCACTCTCTAACTCTCCCTTATGTTTTCTTCCCTTCCCCCTCTGGGGCATCTCTTGACCTCTATTTCTTTCTCTTTTCTGTGACCATGATGATTTTTGCCATGCAAAAATTCTTTTCTGGGGGGATGGGGAATGGGGAGACAATTGGAATTAAGTGACTTACCCAGGGTCACACAGCTAGTAAGCATCTGAAGCCATATTTGAACTCAGTTCCTCTTTACTCCAGGGTTGGTGCTGTGCCACCCAGCTACCCCCATGGAGGCCTTTTTCACACATCCTAGTGCACAGAAGGGTCTTTGAATACCTGACAAGAGCTGAGATTCCACTGGGGTAGACACTATTTCTATTGTGGAAGACTGGAATATTTCTGGGCCTCTCATCCTGGGCAATTCTTTTTCAGTGTGATACAGACTACCTTGACAACATGGAACAGAAACAAACACCTCCAGGCCTATTTCTTGGAGAAGAGAGAACAGAGGAAGGGAAGTCAAAGTCCTTGCCCCTCACCTTTTAGTAGCAGATAAGAGTTGCCCTGGGAGGGTGCCAAGCAGAAAAAAGTCAAGCTAAAAAAGGACTAATGGCTCAGTCTTGACAGTTTTAAAGACCTAGGCAGCCAATCAAAGGAAGTTACCCCCATCCATGTGGTAGGGGATGCAGTGGGCTCCATGTTAGGCAAACAGGGCATACTCAAAAGGAGCCTCAAGGGTATCTCCACGTTAGTACTGGGCATGTCCATAGAAGCCCACATAGTCTTCTCCATCTATAGCCACTTCTAGTTTCATCATGGCTGTTTTGATGCTATAGCCATTTAACTCATGGATCATGCCCCTACCTGATGTATTACTCCATTGCCAGTATAGCAAGTTCTGGGTTCTAGGGTGCCACAAAGAGTTTGTTGTCTCTTTTTTCTCTTGTTATCAGCTTAAATTCCCACAGCTGTGTCACTCAGTCCCCAACATTAGACACCAGTCAATAGCACCTGAGTTCCATTTAACCACTTAACACCTGTTATCTTTTTAAAAGGATTATTTACAATGATCCAAGATAATTCCATAGAATTCAAGATGAAAAATGCTATCCACCTCCAAAATGAGAACTGATGAAGTCAAAATAAAATTGAAATGTAATTTTTTCATTTTTAAATTTTTTTTCATTTTTCTTGCCTTTTTTTTCAACATGGCTAATATAGAAATACATTTTGAATGATTTCATATGTATAATTGTTATATTGATTACCTTCTCAGTGTATGGGGGAGGAGCAGAAGGAAAGGAGAGGACCTGAAGCTCAAAATTTAAAAAAAATGTCAAAAATAAGCAAATAATGAATTAGTAGAGAAAAAAAACCTCCTCCAAAAATAAAATAAAAAGGGATGTTTACTTCAAAGATACAGCAAGAACAAAATACCAATGTTTTCTGATTTGTTTCCTATGTCTAATATCATAGGTAGCCAAAAGAACATCTGGAGTTCTTCTTATAATGAAGGGCCATAGAATATCCCAGCTTTGCCTCCTAGAAGTCTAAGAGGGCTCCCAGGAGAAAGAAAGGGTATGATTGATAACTGTAATCAATAATGAAAATAAACAATTTAAAAGTTCTGTCAGATTTATTCCATTTTCCATCCAGATACATTAATAAATACTCCAAGGATGATCTGGCCTAGCTGGTTCTCATACAAGGCTTTTTTCAGACCCATCTCTCTCTTTTCTACCTTTTGCTGTTTTGTGAAGCAGCATTGCTTATCATGTGCTCCTATTCTCCTCTGTACTGTTTTGTGAGTGAGTCTGTACCCTTAACCTCTACTGCAGTTGCCCTGGCTGCCATGATGCTTTTCTTGGCAAAGACACCAAATGTTTCCTGGCTGAAGCAGTTTGGGAACTCTTTGTTCTCCCCTTTGTGGCAATTGCTTTGTATTAATTAAGCTTCTTCAGCAGCCTGAGGGAGTGTGGGCTGTAGGGAGGAGGTGGGAAGGTAGGAGGTGGGAGGTGGGAGGTGGGGAGGGGGAGAAGTAGAGGGGAAGGGAAGTGAGAGGTGAAAGGTGGGGAGATGGGGAGGTGGGGAGGGCCTCTGAACTAACCTAGAGTCAGTGGTATGCTGGAGGCATCTTGTACTAACTCATGAGAACTGATTGTCAAATTTTCAGTGTGAGCATTAATACTTTAGAAATAGGTAAATGCTACAAATCAGGACTTGGTTTATTGTTTTGTTGACTGTCCAGACTTGAGAAAATGATGTAATATAAATAATAAAGATTAAATTCTGAAATGTATCATGTATACATTGTCCCTCCTGGAGGAGGGCTAGTTATCAAACATTTACCAGGTGCTCCTGCTTAAATCTCATGTTCATTCTTGGACTGTCCTTACTCAAAAGGGAGATGATCATATTCTCTTATATCTCGGGTTCATTCTATACCTACTCTAAAGTATATCCTGGGAGAAATCTCTAAAACAAACCTTAGATATGTCTTATGTCTAGCGTCTTTCCTAAAAGTGGGTTAACAAAGTTCCTTCTACAAAATGTACTTGATGTACAAGATAAGTAAAAGATAGGACAGTTATTTATTTCTTCTAGCGCAGAAGAAATATTTAAAACATAAAACTATAATCCATTACCATCATTATAATGAATATATAATATGATTATATATTATATGATTATATAATAATGAAATATAAAGTCACTTCAGAGGATTACTGAGAAGACATTTCACTTCTGTACTGTTCAAGCTACCCACAGGGTCTAGATCTACTGGACAGTTCATCATTGGCTCTCCAGACCCTTCAGGTTCAGGATGATCCTGTCCATGACCATTTTTGTCAAAATTGGTATAGGTACAGGAAATACTCCCTGCTTGATAATTGATACTGATGATGTAAGGTCTCTGGGAGACGCCTCGAGCTCTACTTGAGTCCTTGAGGTACAGGCCCTTGAACTCTGATTAAATTATCTCATTTGATGAGGCATTTGCATGAGGCAAGTCCACTAGACCTCCCACCCTAATGATCTACCCTTGAACTGGCCTAGCCCGACATTATTTGTGGTCTCCAGGTGGCCTCGAGTGACTTCCCACCCTTAGCACTCTACCTCATTAACTCCTCCTGAAGACTCTCCCCAAACTCCTCCCCTAGACCACCCCTAGATTCCTCCCACAACCTTCTGTATATAAGACCCCATCCTGTTTTCATGTTTGTGAAAACTCCTGTAGAATGACCTAGCACAGACTTACTCTGTGTCTAATACAAGCAAACTTTTAATAAACTTTATTTTTCTCTGGCTGAGAGAAGAAAGTCGAATTCATTCGGCAGGACCTGGGGTGTTGGTATTTTGGGGTCTCCAGAGCAATCCTAACTCTTTTAGTGGGAAACCTCTTCATTTTTATGATACCCTGACTGGGAACCAACTCATGAACTCCCAACCTTTTCAAATCCTCAAGGCAGCTGCTGGAAAAGTCCATTTCTCAGAAACTGGTTAATCATAACAGACCCAACTTTAGGGAAATAACATAAAAAAGAATAGTAAACCAGAGATTTGAGGCCTAGTCTCTTTTTCTTCTTCCACTATTAACTACACGGAAGTTGAGAAAGATATACTTAATGACTTAGCGTGTTGCCATACTCCATGGAAATATTAGTTTTGCCCAAGATCAAAGATAATGAACATTAAATATCAAATAATGGACCAGTACATGCTCAGAAAAACAAAATAACTACTGATGGTAACACATATAGCATGATGGTAACATCACATATTAGGAAATCATTATAGGTCATTAAATCTGATCTCAGAAAATGGCTTTCAGAGCCTGATGGGACACCACTTTGCTCTTGGGACCTTTATTATTCATTGGGTATGGTACGGATTGATACCATGGCACAATTCCTATCTGTCATGAGGAAGTTTCTCAATTAAGGATTGAGTAAATAGTAATCAATACACATTTACTAAATGACTACTATGTGCTAATCACTATGCCAAAGAATTAGAACAAGATGAAGGGAATAGAAATTATATATATATATATATATATATATATATGTATATATATATATATATATGTCTATAATGGAGGGTATGTGGGCATACAAATACAAATGTGAATGTGTGTATATATGTTTACAGGTATACATAGAGGACACAGGACCAATTGAATAGGAAGGGATGATACTTAAAAGGTAAAATTAAGAGGTGAGAGAAGAATATAATGAGAGGAGATGGGGAGAGACAGAATGGGGTAAACTATCTCATATAGAAGAGGCAAGGGAAAATGGTTACAATGGAAGGGAAGAACAGGAAGGCAAAAGGGAATGGGTCAACCTTATTCTCATTGAATTTGGCTTGGGGAGGGAATGAAATACACACTAAATAGGGTATCTCACCCTACAGGAAAGTAGGGGGGAAGGGGATGAGAGGAGGGATGATGGAAGGGAGGGCAGGCTGGGGGGAGGGAAGTTGGAAGCACCCACTTTTGAAAAGGTATGGGAACAAAGTAGAGAATAGAACAAGTGGGAGGTGGGATAGGAGGGAGGGAAATATAGTCAGTCTTTTACAATATATCTACTATGTTAATGTTTTGAATTAGCTACACATGTACAACCTATACTGAACTGCTTATCTTCCCAGTAAGGATGGGTGACAAGGGAGGAAGGGAATGAATTGGAATTCAAAGTTTTAAAATCAAATGTTTAAAAATATGTATATATACTATTATTAATACTATTTTACATGTAATTGGGAAATAAGATATACAGGCACTGGGGCATAGAGATCCACCATGCCCTACTGGAAAAGTGGAAGGGGGTATGGGAGAAGATATGGGAGAGAGCAGATTGGAGGAGGGGATATCCTGTGGGACTGCTATTTTGGGGCGGCGGGTAGGGGAAAAACGGGGAGAAAATTTGTAACTCAAAATCTGGCGGAAATGAATGATATAAATCAGAAGTTAATAAAGCATTTGAAAAATGAAGAAAAAGAAGAATTATAACTAGAACCACTCAATTACCATAAAGGAGAAAAAAAAATCTTAGAATATGAAATTCAAAAAGGTAAAAGATGGTGGTTTACAAAACCAAGAATAACTTCTTTTATGACTGAGCATAACTCCACAGAGGAAAAAAAAATGGATCTTTAATGGAACAGAGGACTTTCATGCATTACTGATAAAAAGATCAGAGCTGACAGAAATTTGGAAATGCAAACACAGGAGTCAAGAACACACTCAGAGTTTCCACACTCCTAAAACTTAAGCTCACAAGCCAAGATCAATATATTTCCCTTTAATCGTTGACAAGTAGATACAATTAACTTAAACCAAAGGTACTTAAAGAGAATTCATGAGAACAAAAGTAATAGGATATTTCCCTTATAAACTTGGTACTCTCTCTGTGAAACACACATACAGTGTCTGTCAGCTGGAAAAGTAGGTGTACACATAGAATAATAATACAAAAGAAAACTTAAAAGAACCCATGTAGTCAAGACAACTCACATCTCTGATATACTTTCCCTTCTCATGGTGTCTTCTTATCAGCAAAGTATCTCTTTGGGACCTGGGCAGGTCACTTAGTGGGGCTCACTGGGCCTATTTTACTCAAATGTTCAACTCCTGAGGCTAGGGCTGACTTTCTTCTTGACTCATAGATGTCATAGTCCTCAAAGATATCTCTTCCTTCAATTCTTTTTTTTTTATTCTTTAATTTATTAATTTGTTTGTTTCCTTTTAGTTTACAGGATTCAATTCCACAATTCCTTGAATTTCACATTTTGTCCCCCTCCTTCCCCTCCCCCCCCCCCCCCCCCC
>NW_027185784.1:12841772-12866669 GCF_028583685.1 Petaurus breviceps papuanus | reverse complement strand
CCCCCCCCCCCCATGGCGTCTTATAATCAAGTATAGGATCTGTAAATACTTTCACATTATACAATGGTCAGGTTATAAGGATGGATTGTACCAGCTGGAATGAAAAATGGTAAAGAGGACATAAAATCAAATAAGAGAACAAAAAAGATCAGGTATTTTGCTTCCACCTGGATATAAATTTAGTTCTTTCTAGCTCTTTCTCTGGATGCACATTTTTCTCTCCATCATGCATCTTTTGGGATTGACTTATATCCCTGCATTGTTGAGAAGAGTCCAGTCTATCAAAGTTGGTCATCACACATATGTTGTGTCTGTAATTGTGTACAAATTCCTCCTGGTTCTACTCTTCTCACTCAGCATCAGTTCTTTTAAGCCTCTCCAGGGAAATATGAAGACTGCCTGCTCCCCGTTTCTTATAGCGCAATAATATTCCATAACATGCATATACCACAACTTGTTCAGCCATTCCCCAATTGATGGATACCCCCTTAATTTCCAATTCTTTGCCACAACAAAAAGAGCTGCTATAAACATTTTTGTACATATGGGTCTTTCTCCCATTTCTATGATCTCTTTGGGATATAACCCTAGGAGTGGTATTGCTGGATCAAAGGGTATGAAAGTATTTATAGCCCTTTGGGCATAGTTCCAGATTGCTCTCCAGAAAGGCTGGATCAGTTCACAACTCCACCAACAATGCATTAGTGTTCCAGTTTGCCCACATCCTCTCCAGCATTTGTCATTTTCCTGTTTTGTCATCTTAGCCAATCTGACTGGTGAGATGTGGTCTTCCTTCAATTCTTAGAACTAGCTGTCTACTTATTGTAGTTTCTCTTCCTGGGAAAGTAGCGCAAGAACAAGATGTCAAGACCATGGGGCTGGAGGTGGGGAGGGGGAGAAAATTCCTCCTCCCATAAAAATAGAGGAAAGATTCCCTCTCAACAGCTGCTCTCTTGTTCCATAACTGGCTCTCTTCTCTGCTGCCAAGGATCAGTAGAGAGTGTCTTACTTTTTAGAGGATCTAGACAATGGCTAGTTGCCTCTTAATTCCATAAATTTTTATTAGAAAACTTCTTAACACTTTGTAAATGAGTAACAGTAGAATATCTTTAGTTTTCATTTAAGGCTTTAATATCACTTTGTTTCTATTACATTTCCTCTATCTTGTATGATTTCAAGTAGACTGGGGGCAAATCAATTGATTAGAGATGTCTTGATCAACTCATCTCCTATCACAGAGAGCCCTGTATTCAAGAATGCTATAATGTAGGCAAAAGATAGGCAAATGTAGGCAAAAAACTATGTATAGAAATCAATAAAATGTGGACAAGTAGAATACAACCAAATAGAAAACAAGAACCCACTTTGGTTGTAGAGACATCAGCATGAAACTAATAACTTTAGAGGCTTTAAATTGAATAAATTCCTTGAAAAAGTCTAGAGTAGATAGTTTCCAAATTTGGATACTTCCTATTGAATTTGTGAGTTTATTTAATCCATAGCTCTTCTTTAAAGACCTACCACTTCTTTAGTGTTATTTCTCAGCAAGTTTAAAAAAAAATCCTTCCAAACTTATTTTCTCCCCTTTATGAAGCTGTTCTCTGCATAAGCAGCTCCATTGATCAAGAAAACTGGCCTAAGGATATATTTCCCAGACTGCAATAGTTGCATGTCACAGGAGGTCAGACTGCTATTAACTCACATGTGCAATTTTGCTGTTCCTGATAAAGGAAAACATCACTCATTCCAGCCTCTGCCTTGCTTGAACACACATATATGGACACTCCCAGGCTTCAGTGTTGTCTTATAGTAAATTATTGACATTCTAAATTGCTGAACCATTGGAAACCAAGGCAAAAGCTAACTTTTGTGTCCTGATTAAAAAAAAATCCCAGCAACTCCAGCTTCCATGGACTCAGTCACATTACATTAAACTAGGATGCTTGTTCCATATATCCCATGAAATATCTTCTGTATAAGCCTCCTTTCCTACCACCTTGGGATGATGTTATGGAAATAGGACCAATTGTGAATTCAGTCTAGTTTTAGGGAACTGAACAACACTTCCATATTGAGAAAGACATCTGGACAGAACTCCCTGCCACCATCTGTATCCCTGTGTTTATAGGAGTTACCACCTGTGGGACTTTTGCTTTGCTCCCCACCCCTTCACTAATTTACTTAGTCATTGTGTGACTCTGGATGGGAGAGTAGTTAAGTAGTTCTTTCCACATCCTATGGTTCCCAAACTCCCAGTTCTTATTTGTTTTATCCCTGTGATTCTCTCTCTTTTTGGAGACAATTAGGGTCAAGTGACTTGCCCAGAGTCACACAGCTAGTATCTGAGACTATATATGAACTAGGGCTCTGGTATGGCTAGGGATAGGGCTGTCGTTCTATTTACTGTGCCACCTAGCTGCTGCCATCTCTATGATTCTTAGTCACTGTCAGCTTTGGCAAAAATTTATTTAACCCCATTTGTTGTTGTTTTGTCCTTTGTTCTCAGACAGGACTGAGACGTGAGGGAGATGAGGCTATGACATGCAAGTGTGCTGGATTTAAGTGAGGGAGGACTGTGTAAAGTCACCAGCCTCACTTTCTTCTCCGGAGTCATTTATTTGGTTCCAGCGGTAAGATATAAATCAGGACATCTTCAGATGGCTTTGGATGCAGTTGAGTGACCTTGGCCTTTTTAAGCTCTGTTTCACTGAGGCAATGCCCCCATTCGGTGATTAAGGCTAAGTAAGAAATGAGGCAGAGAATGGCCTCTTTACTTAGTCAAAAAAAAAAAAAAAGCAATCTGGGAGGGGAAGACCCTTAGGGTTTCTGGCCAAAACAGAAACAATTGCTATTTACTTTCACTCTGAGCCAATCAGGGCCCAAACCATGACCAAATGAGTCTTGACCTGGGACATGTTGTTGGTCAATCAATGAGGGCCTGAGTGATTTGGGTTTAGGGAATGGTCAGTAAGAAAAAAAGTTTGAGAGACCAAAATTTACATTTCTTATGATACCCTATGTGGACAGAGAAAAGAAAAGAAGAGAAGAGAAAAAAAAGGAGCTATGTTGCTCAGCTGGCCAGTTCCAATTGAGTCGGGGAGGGGGTAGCTCCTCTTTCTACTACCAGGGGTTTTTGCTTGGCCTTCCTTATGGAAGAGGACCATGACATCAGGGAGGTGATGCCACAGACATGCAAGTGAATTGGATTTAAGTGAGGGAGGGCTGTGCAAAGTCACCAGCCTCATTTTCTCCCTCAGAGCCCTCTGCATGCAATGGTGAGATATAGATCAGGATGACTGGAGATGGCCTAGGATGCAGTGCGAGACCCTCTTCTTTCTCTATATGCTTTTTTTCCTGTCTGGTAGTATTAGCTTCTGAGACTACAATTATAATGTCTTTACAAATGAACCCCTACTCTTTTTTTGTGTGTGTGGAAAACTTTTGCAAGTGGTTTTATTTACAATGCCAATGTTCCTTAAAGGGCAAGTCAGATAGCAAGAAAACTAAAGTTTAAAACTGGAAATAACTGAACAAACTGCTTTACAAAATAAGAAAAGGAAAGCCAAAAGTGCTACTTTCCATACAGAACCCAGACAGTTTCAATTTTATTCAGATCAAAGTAAAAAGACTTTTGATTATACTGATTAAAACAGCTGTAGGATTAGACTCTGGACTCATGGAACAATCGATATCCTGCTAATACAACGGATTTGCTGCTGCATTTGTCTAATATTAACAATTATAAACTGAGCAGTGCCAATAGTTATTTGGAACAAAACCTTACAGTGTTACAGTGTCAACAGGCACAAAACTTCACTTTCTTCACACCACTGGTTCTCTTTGCATACCTGGAATTCTTCCTCCTCTTCAGTAAAGTCATTCTTGATATTGAATGTTTTGCAAATCTGTTCTGGAGTTTTTCCCTTGATCATATTTGCAACAGTCTTTCATGTGACATCAAGCAAACCTTTAAGTAGTTTGCAGCCAGAATAAGTTCAAAAAGGGTTCCTTGGTCAACTTTCAGGAATTCCTGGTCCCAAACAGGAATATCACCTGTTTGCTTCTCTTTGTTCTCATCATTTTCAGGAGGAGAAGGATCATAATTGTGGTGGGTGCACCACTGAATTAACTTTGGTAATATTGCTGAATTAACATTTGGCAAAGGAACTGGATCATCATCCATTCCCAGATCTTCCAACATGGTCTTGATAGTTACAGACTGTTTTGCAATTTCAACATCAACTTCAAATATCTCTCCATCAGAACTCTGCAACTTAATTGAAGGCATGATTCCAGATCTCTGGGGGCCCTGGCAGGCAAGATGGCAGAGCCAAGAAGACCAGGTGGTCTTAGGGGCAGGTGACCAGGGAAGAAAGGCCCCCTGAGCCCCTACTCTTAGAGATGCAACTTTAATGTCTCCTCAATCTAAGTACCCCATGCCTATTATTTACTGGATAACCTCACCTAGAGGTCTCATGGTCAGTATGTTCAAAACAGACTTCATTATCTTCTTCCTTACCTCTACCTCTCCTCCAAACTTCCTCTTTTCTTTTGAGGAGATGATTATCCTTTCAGCCACCTTGGTTTGCAACTTTAGAGTAATTTCTGATTCTTCCATCTCCCTTAGATCCATTGGACTGTGAACTTCTCACAGGTAGGAATTGTCCTTTGCCTTTCTTTGTATCCTGAGTGCTTTGCATAGTGCCCAGCACATAGAAGGTGCCTAATAAATGCTTTATTGACTGACTAACTGATATCTAACCTGTCACCAAGTCTTGTTGATTGCATCTCTGAGGCATTTCTTGCATCTGTCCTCTTCTCTCAACTCATACAAATATTATCTTAGGTCAGACCTTTCTCACATCTTGCCAGGACTATTGAAATGGGCTCATAATTTCACTTCCTGCTTCCAGTCTTTCTTTTCTTTGACTTGTTACTTATATAGCTACCAAGTCAGACCCAAGACCTAGGTCAGATTTCATCATCCACCACTCAAAAATCTTCATTGGCTCCTTATTTCCTCTAAGATAAAATATAGTGTTCTCAGCCTAATCTTTACAATCCACCACAATCTCGCTTCCTCCTACCTTTCTGACATTTTATATTACTCACTCCCTTTTACATACCGTATGTAGATTAGCCAATGAAGGAGATCCAGGGCTTAGAACACACAGGGTAAACCCTGCCAGTGCTAATACAAGGAGGCTTGGTGAGTCTGCTTCCAGAATTCATGATGGAGGGCCTCTCCCCACTCACCCATCCCCCCCTTCCTTTCTTTTTCCCCTCCCTCCCCACCCCTGCCCCAACCAGCAGGTTTAGGTATTCTCTGGCTGATTCCTGTAGCTTTACAGCACTGTGATAAAAAGCCTTTTAATTGGTTGCTGAGCTAGAAATGAGTATGCATACAAAAGGCTTGTCAAAATGCCTCTCTCTTCCCAGGAGGCTAGTGAGGCATCAACTGCTGTAATCCTCCGGGTGAGGAGAGGGGTAGCTGCAGCAGCAGTCTGGGCCTGCCACCTGCTTCCTGTGCCCTTATCTCCCCACCCAGCTACCATGTTACCATGAACCCACAGTGTCACTGTTTCTTCTGTTTCTGTTGTGTTTATTCTTCCCTGATCTTAGGTGAATGAGTAACAGACAAAATGAACTAGCTTATGACCACAGGAGCTTCAAAAGGTTGGAAGAACCAGCAGAGATACAATTGCTGGTAAAAGAGTCTGGCAGTAACTGCAGCAATCTAGTCGAGTGAGGAGTCCAGTCAGGAGTTAGTAAAGAAATTGAGTGACTGGACCCATTTTAGCAATGGATAGACTTGGCAACTAAGATTCCCTCTAGCAAGCAAAGGAGTGACTTGTCCATCATTTATACCACACCCAGAAGTGAACTTGATGGGGAATCATGGGAGGGAGAGAAAAGTATTTCTGGATCCAGGAAGTATTTCCTCTGGGGCAGGTGGGATGTTGTACTTTGGTCCTTATTATATTTCCTCAGTAAATATTCTTTTGTAAAAGTTAATTGATGGTCCAAAAATATTTATAGCAACTCTTGTTGTGGTGGCCATCAATTAGGGAATGACTGAACAAGTTGTGGTATATGAACATAGTGGAATACTATCATGCTATATAAGAAATGATGAGCAGGCAGAAAAGCCTGGAAAGACTTAATATGAACTGATGTTGAATGAAGTGAGCAGAACCGGGAGAACATTGTACACAATTACAGCCACATTGTATGATGACTAACTTTGATAGACTTAGTTCTTCTCAGCAATTCAAAGATCTAAGACAAATCCAAAAGACTCATGATGGAAAAGTCTATCCACATCCAGAAAAAGAACTATGGAGTCTGAATGCAGATCAAATCATACTATTTGCTCTCTCTTTTTTTGTTTTGTTTTGTTTCTGCTTTCTTGTGGTTCCTCACATTGGTTCTAATTCTTCTTTACAACATGACTAATGTGAAAATATGTTTAACATGAGTATATGTGTATAGTGTATATCAGGTTGTATACTGTCTTGGGGAGTGAAAAGGAGGGAGGGGGAGAAAATTTAGAACTCAAAATCTTATGGGAGTAGGGGCGGCCAGGTGGCTCAGCGAGTAAGAGCACTGGCTCCAGTGTCGGGATGAGCTGGGGATCGAATCCAGGCTCAGATACGTAGCACCACACCCAGAAATAACTGGCCATGTAACCTTGAGCAAGTTACTTAACCTCGATTGCTTAAAAAAAAAAATCTTATGGGAGTGAATATTGAAAACCAAGAATAAATAAATATTTTTTTTAAAAAAAGGCTAATTTATGTAAATTGGTTAGAGGAAAAGGAATAAGCATTTATTAAGCACCTACCGTGTTCAAGGTTCAGTGCTAGGCACTATATAAATATTATCTTGTTTGATCCTTATAACAACTTTATGAGGTAAATTAATATCTCCATTTTACAGATGAGAAAACTGAGGCAAATAGAAGTTAAGTGACTTGCCCAAGTTTACCCAATTAGTAAGTGTCTGAGGCCAGATTTAAATCTGTCTTCCTGATTCTAACAACCTCTATCAGCTGTACCACCTACCTGATAATGGGGAGATAACTGATTTAAATTATATTGGGTAGATAATTGGCTATTGAGATCAAGGGTACACACTGAATGGGTATTCATGAACAACAATATTAGAAAGATAGCCCTAAACTCTCTGGGTTATTACTATACCCTTGAGGGAAGGAGCAATGCCCAAACTCTGGAGACCTAAGCTGATGACCTGAATGTGGATTGGAAGAATGAGCCCCGGGTTCTGTATTTCATCTAGATTAGCCAGCTGTTCCTTAGAGTCAATATTCTATCTATTTGTATAGACTAGTTATCTCAAGCTTGTAATATACTCTACTAACTTCTGCCTCTTGGAATTCCTGGTTTCTTTCAAGGCTGAGATCATGTACCAGTTGCTATTTAATAATCTTTCTTCTCCCTTTCCTCTTCTAAAAAGTAATTATTTATTAATTTTTACATTCATTAAAAAAATTGAATTCTGAATTCTCTCCTTTCCTCCTACCCCTCCTCCATCCTTAGAAAAGGCAAGAAATGTGATATCAATTTTCAAAATATATTTCCATATTATCCATGCTGCAAGAGAAAAAAAAGCAAACACACAAAAATAAAGAAAGTGAAAAAAATTATGCTTCAATCTGCATTCAGATGCCTATAGTTCTTTCTCTGGAGGTGGATACCATTTTTCATCATAAATCCTTTAGAATTTTCTTTGATCATTGTATTACTAACACATTCATAGTAGATCATTATATACTTTGCTATTCCTGTGTATAATGTTCTCCTGGTTCTGCTCATTTCACTTTGTATCAGTGCATGAAAGTTTTACCAGGTTTTTCTTAAAGTATTCTGCTTGTTATTTCTTGTAACACAATAGTATTCTATCATGATAATACATGACAACTTATTTATCCATTTCCCAATTGATTGCCATGCCCTCAAATTCTAATTCTTTGTTGACACAAAAAGAGGTGTTAGAAATATTTTCCTTTTCCTTCGATTTCTTTGGAATCCAGACCTAGCAGTGCTATTGCTGGGTCAAAAGGTATACAAAGTTTTATAGCCCTTTGGGAATAGATCCAAATTGTTCTCCAGAATGGTTGGACCAGTTCACAACTCCACCAATAATACATTAGTGTCCCTACTTTTCCATATCCCCTCCAACATTTCTCATTTTCCTTTTCTGTCACATTAGACAATCTGATAGATATAATGAGGTACCTCAGAGTTGTTTTAATTTGCACTTCTCTAATCAATAGTGATTTAGGTAATTTTCATATGACTATAGATAGCTTTTATTTCTTTGTCTGAAAACTGACTGTTCATATCCTTTGACCATTTATTAATTGGGAAATAGTATTCTTATAAATTTAACTTAGTTCTCTATATATTTGAGAAATCAGGTCTTTATCAGAGAAACTCGCTGTAAAATTTTCCCTCCAGTGTGATGCTTTTCTTCTACTTTTGACTGCATTGGTTTTGTTTGTAAAAAACTTTTTAATATAATCAAAATTTTACATTCTATAATGCCCTCTATCTCTTGTTTGGTAATATATTCTTCCTTTATCCATGGATCTTCCTTTATCCACAGATAGGATATTTTCCTAGGCTCCCCTGATTTACTTATAATATCATCCTTTATGTCTAAATCATATACCCATTTTGACCTTATCTTGAGTTTAATGTGAGATACTGGTTTATACCTAGTTTCTGCCCAACTGATTTTCAATTTTCCCAGAAATTTTTGTCAAGTAGTGAGTTCTTGTCCCTGAAACTTGGATCTTTGGGTTTATCAGACATTAAATGACTATGGTCATTTACTACTGTGTATTATGTGCAACTGATCTAACACTCTTTTCTTAGCCGGCACCAGACTGTTTTCATGATTACCACTTTGCAATACTATTTGAGATCTGGTATGTCTAGACCACCCTCCTTCAAATTTTTTTTCATTGATTCCCTTGATATTCTTGACCTTTTGTTCTTCCTGATGAATTTTGTTATTCTTTTTTCTAGCTCCATAAAATAATTTGTTAGTAGTTTGATCGGTGTGGCACTGAATAAGTATGTTAATTTAGGTAGAATTGTCATTTTTATTGTATTGGCTTGGCCTACCCATGAGCAATGGATATTTATCCAATTATTTGTATGTCTTTATTTGTATAAAAAGTGTTTTTTAATTGTGTTCATGTAGTTCCTGAATTTGTCTTGACAGGTTGACTCCCAAATATTTTATATTGTCTGCAGGAATTTTAAATGGAATTTCTCTTTCTATCTCTACCTGTTGCACTTTGTTGGTAATATATAGAAATGCTGATGATTTCTGTGGGCTCATTTCATATCCTGTAACTTTGCTAAAAATGTTAGTTATTCCACCTAGTTTTTTTGGTTGATTCTCTAAGCATATCATTTACAAAGAGTGATGGTTTTGTTTCCTCATGCCTGTTCTAATTCCTTACATTTTTTCTTGTCCTATTGCTAGAGCTAGCATTTCTAATACAATATTGAATGATAATGGGCATCCTTTTTGATCCTTTTGATCTTATTGGGAAGGCTTCTATATTATCCCTATTAAAGATAATACTTACTGATGGTTTTAGATTGATACTACTTTTTTTTTTTTTGTCAAAGCAATTGGGGTTAAGTAACTTGCCCAAGGTGACACAGCCAGTTTTTTTGTGTGGGTGTTAAGTATCTGAGGCGGAACCGATCCCAGGTTCTCCTGACTCCAGGGCCGGTCCTCTTACTCACTGCGCCACCTAGCCGCCCCTGATACTACGTATCTTTTTAAGGAAAGCTCCATTTATTCCTTTGGTTTAGGAATGAGTGTTACATTTTTTTCAAAAGCTTTTTCTGCATCTATTGAGATAATCATATAATTTTGGTTGTTTTTGTTATTGATATGGTCAATTTGCTTATAGTTTTTCTAATAGCTCTGTTATTCCTGGTGTAAGTCCCACCTGGTCATAGTGTATGATCTTTGTTATATATTGCTGTAATCTTCTTGCTAGGATTTTATTTAAAATTTTTGCATTAATATGCATTAGGGAAACTGGTCTATAGTTTTCTTTTTCTGTTTTTGCTATTTCTGGTTTATATATCAGCATTTCTTCCCTCCTTTCTTAAAGCCCTTTCCCTCTTCATATCACTTAGTATTTACCTATCTGCTTATATCTATTATATCTATTGTGTCTCCCCAGCAAAATATAAATTTTTTGAGGGCAAGGTGCTGCTTGGTGTTTGTCTTCATATCTTTATCACCTAGCACAGAGACTGCTTATTAAAAAAAATGTTTGTTGAAGTTAATTGGATTGTTATTTTGAACCAGTTTTTAATCAGTTTTGAGACCCATCTGGTCAAAAGGAAGACTTCTAGGAGTCTCCATGGATATTATGGAAGTATATTAGAGTCAGAGAAGGTAGGATTTGGAAGAGAGAATTGTCCCAAAAAAATCTAGGGAGAATAGTTTAAAGTGTCACCAAAAACATGTATAAAACATTCCTTTTACATGAGGAGGGAGAAATTTCCAGTATGATATCCCATAGCACACAAGGAAAGCCCCTTCTCCAGTGACTAAGACTCAGGGTTTAGTAGAGTGAGAAGTTCTTGGGTCATTATGCTATTGGGTGTGGCAGAGATCTGGGTATACAGAAATCCTAACACTGTGATTTTGGTAGACCATCTCCTTTTTTAAAGGGACGAAACATAAGCTGATCCTATTCTTGGGACTGCTATAATTAATGAATCTTTTTTGAATTTTCTTGCCATGAGGGTAGGTTCAAGTTCCTTCTTCCCTTTCTCCTTTTGCCACTGAATTTTACAAAGTAGAACTTCTGATGGACACATCTCAATACCAGCTCTGTTTCGGCACAGAACCAGCCTTCAAAGGTAGCAGATAAAGGTACTTTTCACTAGCACTCACCGAATTACTTTTGCCAGATAGCTCCCAAGTATTTTTTTTTGTTTTTTGTTTTTTTTGGAGGGCAATTGGGGTTAAATGACTTGCCCAAAGTCACATGGATAGTAAGTGTGTCAAGTGTCTGAGGTCACATTTGAACTCAGGTCCTCCTGACTCCAGGGCTTTTGCTCTATTCACTGTGCCACCTAGCTGCCCCTAGCTCCCAAGTATTAAAGAATCCTTGAAAGCATAGGATATTTCTATGATTCATCCCCTTTCTTTTTTTTCAAATTTTCCATTTAACTTAACTGTTCTTTCTATATTTTCTGAGGGTTACTTAGTGTCCAGGTGGCAATATAGGCTTGTTGTAAAAAAAGCAGTTTATAAACCTTAAATTGCTTCATAACTGCGAGTTATTATTAGTACTATTACTATTATCATTATTTAACATGGGAGCAAGATACTTCCCACATGGTCTTGATCCACAATTACTCCCCAGTGACTTTCCACCATTTTCCAGGAACAAAAATAGAGATGGGTGAACAGTTGTGGGAATATAAAGGTTCTCTTCCTCTTTAGTTTTATTATTCACAAAATTAAGG
Source organism: Petaurus breviceps papuanus (assembly GCF_028583685.1). NCBI lineage: Eukaryota > Metazoa > Chordata > Mammalia > Diprotodontia > Petauridae > Petaurus > Petaurus breviceps. The sequence continues at coordinate 12,855,132 of NW_027185784.1, read as the reverse complement.
TGAAGAACTAAGGACTTCTGCATGGAAACCATGACTACCTTGGATTTTCCCCTGAAATCTGTTGTTCTCAAGTCAAGGATAAGGCATTGGGATCTGAAGTCCTAAAAGGAAAAGACCATGTCTTTGGGATGTGAACCCCAAACAGGAAAAGCCCCTGGACTTTCCCACACAGCCCAGATTCTTGGCATTCACCTGGGGCATCTGGCCAACCCCAGGCCACCTAGATTACTTAATTAGTTTACTTGACACTTCTTAATCCCATGCAGGTCCCTTTCTCTGTTACCCCCAGACCATCCCAGGCTACTTGCCACTCCTTAATCCCACCCAGATCTTCCCACAGTCTTTCTGTATAAAAGTGTCCGTCTTGTCCCCATGAAATTGCTCAGATTCTTAAAATCTGACCTGCTTGTATTGGTGTCACAAATAGTGCAGATTCACCAGGAATCTTGCCCACCTCAACCGGTGTTTTAATAAACTCATTACTTGCATAGAAAGAAGGCTTGAATGGTTGAATTCTTTCGAGGCAGATCTGTGCCCTTTGCCCTTTCATTTTGGGGTTCCCAAGACCTCTAGACTGTAATAGGTCTGAATTTGGTCTCTGGTATTTAGTAGTTGTCTGATGGTGGACATGTTATTTAACCTCTCAGTGGGATCGGTCTCCTAAGTTGTACAAAGAGGATAATTAAAAGCCTTAAAACTTACCTCATAGAGATGTTGGGCAGGTCAAGAGATAATGGATATTTTTATGCTTTTGTAAGGGGAAATCTATCACAAAGGGATGAAATAGGTAACATTTCTTTTACCCCCGTCCTTTTACCCTCATGGGTACTTTTAAATTGTGTCTCAAGATGTTTTCTTCCTATGGATTTGTTGATGTTAAGCTGGTAAAGTTTTGTTTGAAATGGAATACTTGTCTCTGAGGGGCACTCATCTAACAGGGTATGTTATCCTAGGAACTGATTGTATTTTGCATAGATTAACTCCTCCATCCTTTTAACACAGTAGAAGGAAACTGAGGCAGGGTCAAGTGATGCCACAAAGTTTGTTTTTTGAAAGAGATAGGCATCAAATACTGTCTGATTCTCAATGAAGTGGTTTAGCGGGGTTCATACTTTTCTATTCCATTCTTACCTCCTTCTAACAAGTTTCTCAAAGATGGGGGAGACAAATCCCTTCATTGGAACATACTTACATTTAAAGAGGTTTTCTGTGTACATTGTAAAAGTAAAAATCATAAGTAAGAATTCTTGTGCCTAGGGCAAATTGAGTTTGGGGAATGGGGAGTGGCATATACAGAGCACAACCCAAACATGGTAGAGTTGTACAAGGAGATGAGATACCCTGTTCCCTCAAGAGTCTGGCCTCTATCCCCACAGGGTTTGGGGAAAATGTGGGATCTGGAAGAGGATTAACATAGCAATGGGACTCTAGAGGTGGTGGCCTGGGAGTGATTGTGGTATGTGGTAGGGTAGATTGGTAGAGGCCTAAGATGGGAAGTAATGTTTGCCTAAAGGAGGAAATATACTCACCCAGGAAGGAAGTATGATGTCCTAGATGCTGGTGCCTTGGGTAAAATCATAGGTTGCCTCATGCTAGTTATAGCTTTGATTAAGGGTATTTAAAAAAAACAGTTTATTCCTACTGAAAGAAGTTAGGAAAATAAGGTATGGAATGGTAGGAGTGCCTATGGTCAATTCCTGGATGAGAGCAGCCCATATTATAGGCTAAAAGTTAGGGTTGAGGATGGGATTAGAGAGCAAACAACAATTTCCTAATCTATTCTGTAGACCTCTTGAGTCTCTCTTCCTCCTTCTAAAATCAGTCTTTAGTGCTGTGTTCAGTAAGTACAACAACAACAAAAAAGCAATATAACAGATGTAAAACTCTTACCCTTTCCTACTAAGAGGCCTAGGCTATTGACTCAAGCAGACTGAGTTTAGTCCTAGGTAGCCTGACTCCCCCAAAATGAGATCAAGCTTTTCTTACCTTCCCCAACCAATGCCCTCAGAATAGAACTGTAGGCAATAATCTCTAAAATAAAGCTTGAGGTTAGTGTCATGTCCAGACTCTCCCCCAAAAGAATTAGCAGTGTCCCTTTTACTGGATGTAAAAAGTAGATATTATAGGAGAGATATTTTTATTTCCTCCACCATGGAAGAAATGTTTAAACTACAATCTTAAGAATACACACTGACAAATACTTAAAACATAAACTAGCAACCTGTCATTCCTAATTATACTTCCTTAAGAGGTTTGATACTTCAAGATTTGCCTCAAGTTTCTTTCCACTTCAACCTCTACACAGAAACCATCCCCACTCCTACTGTTAAATTCTGTTGTCTATCTATTCCTTCTATGATCAAATAAAAACTTTAAAAAATTTAAAGCTCTTTGGCATAGCTAGGTGGCACAGTGAATAGAGCCCTGGCCCTGGAGTCAGGAGGACCTGAGTTCAAATATAGCCTCAGACACTTAACACCAAACCCCCCCCGAAAAAAACTAGCCATGTGACCTTGGGCAAGTCACTTAACCCCAATTGCCCTGCAAAAAAAACACATTTAAAGCCCTTTACAACCTGCCCCTATCCCACCTTTCCAGTCCTATCTCATATTACTCTCCTCCATGCAATATCTACTCTGGTCAAACTGGTCCTCTCCCTCTTTCTTACACATCACACACACAATCTTTCATCTCCATGCTTTTAACCTATCTTCTCAAGGGTAAAATGCACACCTGTCTCCCCCATCTATTTCTAGAAATCATTGCCTTCCTTCAAAACTCCCGTTAAGCATTATCACCTTTTGCATGAAGCCTTTCTTGGTCCTTTTTAGTGTGCCTTCTTTCCAAGGTTATCCTGATCCTGTTTTATATCTGGTTCTATATATTTATATGTATAAGTGTACACACGAGTTGTACTGTCCAAGAGAATGTAAGCTCTTCGAGGGCAGATATTAGTCTTATATTTGTCTTTATATATCTAAACTCTAGCCCAGTGCCTGCTACACAGTAAGAACTTAATAAACACTTGTTGATTGATTGATGAATCATTGCCTTCAAAGAACATATTCCTCAAGGAGGATAAGACACCAGCATGGATAGATAACTCTAGTACACAATATTACATGAGTGAATCAGAGAGTTGCAAAGCAAAGTGCTATATGAGGTCATAGGGGAAAGACTGTTACTAACTGGGAGGACTGGGGAAGGCTATTTGAACAAGGTGGTGTTTGAGCGGGGCTTTAAAGGATGAGTAGGAGGTAAACAGGTGAAGATAGGGAAGGAGGGATTTCCAGGTTTAGAGAAGAGCTTGAGCTTTGATGCAGAGGCATGACGGTATGGTTTATGTTCAGAGGCACAGAGTTATCCGGTTTGACTGGAATGTAGAGGGCATGAGATGAGGCTGGAAATGTAGAGGGGCCACTAATTTGAGAGACTTTTCCGGGCAGAGACTTATATAAAGTTTGAACTTTATTATGGAGGCAATAGAGTGTTCCTGAAGTGTTCCTACAAGTGGAACATTTCCAGGTCTAGGGGTAAAAAAAGATTATTCTGGCAGCAGTATGAAGGGTGAATTAGAGGCAAATAGTGTGGAGGCAAAATAAATACAAAGTAATCTTTTTTTGGGGGGAGAGAAGGCATCAGCAACTGGGGGACCAGGAAAGGCCCTATGTAGGAGATGACATCTGAGTTGAACTTTGAAGTTTGAATTGTAAGAGGCAGAAGAGAGGGGAATGTATATTATTTTGTATACATTTTGTACATACCTACTTTGTTCAGATATATTTTGTGCATATCTATATGTGCATATGTTGTATCCTCCTACAGAATATAAGCTCCTTGAAGGCAGGGATGGTTTCGTTTTTGTCTTTTTATCTCTAGCATCTGCAACAGTGGCATGGTCAATCAACAAGCATCTATAAAATCTGTAATAAGTGCTGTGGATACAAAGAAATAGCAAAGGTCCTGCTTTCGAGGAGTTTACATTCTATTCGGGGAGAAAACATGTATATAATAAGGTACATACAAGTTACTAACAAAGTAGATACAAGGTAACCTGAAAGGGAAAAGCTGCATAAACTAAAGGTCTAAGAAAAGCCACTGGAAGGTGGCATTTGAGCTGAGTCTTGGAGGAAGCCATCCTTTCAAATATTTGAGCAAAGCTGTACTATGAGCCCTGAAGTCTTCCCTTCTCCTGTCTACACATTCCCCTTTCCTTCAATCAAACTTCATATGATGTGCTTTCAAGCACTTCTGTCATCCTGACTGCCCTCCTCAGGACACCCTCTTGCTGATTAATGTCTCCACCTCTCCATGACCGTTACAGCTCCTCCGAAGGCAGGGACTTTGCTATTTCTTTGTATCCCCAGCACTTATTAGACTTTTTATAGATGCTTGTTGATTGATCATGCCACTGTTGCAGATGCTAGAGATAAAAAGACAAAAATTAAACCATCACTGCCTTCAAGGAAGGCATTCTGTATGAGGACACAACATATGCACATGTAAGTATATACAAAATATGTTTGTACAAAATAAGTATATACAAAATGTATACAAAATAAATACAAGGTAATCATTTTTGTTGGGGGGGGGAGATATTAGCAACTGGAGGATCAGGAAAGGCCATATGTAGGAGGTAATGTCTGAATTGAACTTTGACATTTGAATTGTTAAGAGGCAGAAGCAAGGAGAATGCAAATGCATATTCTAGTCATGGGGACAGCTTAGCATTGTAGGAAATGAAATCTCATATATAAGGAACTGCAAAAAAGCCAGTTTGACAGGGCTGCTAAAGAATAATGTCGCACTTGTTTCTTTAGACTTGGCTAAACTGGACAAGGCCAGTTGGAGATGAAAAGAATTATACAGTGTTAAGGAGAAGCAACAATTCTAGTTATGTGCTGGCTTGAATGCTTTTAGCTGGTTGTCAATAAAATATTTATCAAGCTATCAAGTGTGCCAGAGACTGTACTGCTAAGTGCAAGGGGTACAAAGGAAGACAAAAGATAGTCCAGGTTCTCAAGGAGCTCACAATCTAGTGGGGGAGACAGTATGAAAACAACTACGTACAAACAAGGCATAGATACCGGATGGATACTTTGGTGATCATTAGCACAAGGAAAACACTACCAAAGGGGGAATGGGAAAGGCACTTATTAAGCCTCTGTTGAATACTACTATTGCAAAATCAGTAACTTTTTAAATTAGGAGCAAAATGTAGACAGTCTGCTGCTGTGAGATCCCTCTCTATTTCAGGGCAAGGCAAATGAGATTACACACACACAGATATATGCACACATGCCTATATGTACATATGTTTATTCATACACACATACATTTACATATATACGCACAAAAAGTATAGATGCATATTTACACAATATACATGTATATGTATTTTACATTTATGCAACACATTTTAACACACCCAATTCACATTTTACACACATATGTGCAGATGTATATTTACACACACACTTTATATAATATATGCATGTATATTTAAATGTATGCAATATGTATTTTATTTTTGTGTATATGTAACACATACACATATCACTTTGCAGATCTTAAAATGGTATATAAATATTAGATATGTATCTTATTATAGTAAGTGATTGCCCCACTGGCCTGCTTCCAAGAGAGGTTAACCCCAAATTACTCTTGCTTATAGAACTCTGAAAATTAACAAGCAGACTATGTATGAAGCATTCTCAACTCTTCAAAATAGACAACCAAATAAAAACTAAAGCTATCATTAGCGTTGTCATTATAATTAATTATTATTGTTGTTGTTAAGATGATGACGACAGAATTGGTTGGAGAGGTGGGGAAAGAGAAGAAAGGGAGGAGGAGGAGGGGGAGGAGAAGGAAGAGGAGGAAAAGGCCCGTGGAAGTGGAAGGGAAGCCAGAGTAAAAAAGTGGAACTACAACTCCCAAAATCCTCTAGGAAATTGCGCGCCGCCGCGGTGACCCTCCCCTTTCGGCGGCCGAGCCGGGGCCCCGCCCCATCAGGTGACGTCACTGAGAGGTGACGTCACGGCGCTCAGAGCGAGGCTTCGGTAGAGAAGCAGCCGCCGGAGCTGGAGTCGCTGCTGGTGGCGGAGGCAGCGAGAGAGCGAGCCAGGAAGGGAGGGGGGAAGCGGAGAGGAGCTCGGAGCAGCGCGGCGCTGCGCGGCGAGCCGGGGCCGGAGCCGGAGCCGGAGCCGGGACCGGAGCCAGGGCCGGGGCAGCAGCTGCGGAGCCGACGACCCAAGAGAGGCAGAGCCGGGAAGCTTGGGGCGCTCCCCCAGCCCCCTAGCCGGACGGTGCCTGGTGTCTCCCCCCGCCTCCCCTCCCGGGGGGAGGAGGAAGAGGCGGCGGCGGCGGACCGGACCTCAGGGTGTCGCCGCCCCCACAGGAGGAGCCGTGCCGGCCGCGGGCTCCACAGCGCCGGGGCCCGGGGCCCGTGACAGACGGGCCTAGGAAGGGAAGAGGCGGCGGCGGCGCAGGCGACGGGGAGGCAGCGGCGGCGGCGACACCATGTCATCCCCCAGCCCGGGCAAGAGGCGGATGGACACGGACGTGGTCAAGCTGTATCCTTCGTGGCCGTGGGGGGGGGGTGTCTGCGTGTGTCTGTGTGTAGTGGTCCGGGGGACGTGGGGTGGTGACGCCTACTGACCCCCCTCCCCCGGTCTTCCCCCCCCGGGCCCCCTCCGGGGCCCTGGGGCACCGCCCCCCCCCCGCCGTGACTCCCCTCCCCCATGCCTGGGGCTCCTCCTCAGCACCTCCCAATCCCTTTCATAGCCTCCATTAACTGCAACCCCTCCAAATACGCGTTGCTCCCCTTCTCCTGCACCCCCTCCATAGCTATGACCTCACCCGTACAGTTTTTAAACCCCCAAAGACCCGGCCTTTTCTCCCGGGACTCGGTGGGCTTTTTCCTTATTTCCTCCAGCTACTTAAGCCCACCCTACAGGTCTTCCCTCTCTTCTCTCCCAGCTGTATAATTTAGGGACCAAAGATGGGGATATCCCAGGATGGCTCCTTTCTCTTTTCAGTGAAGTCTTACACCGCCCCCCCCCCCAAACCCTACCCAGAATATTTGTAAACTGGGACAACCAAATAATCCCTTTTCTTCTTTATTCCCACTTCTTTGCTGTATTAGTAGGAAGAGGCAAGCAATACTCAATTCTATCCAGTGTCCTAACTCTTCCCCCCAATTAAAAATAACCCTTTATATACTTGTCAGGCGCCCTATCTCGGTTTTAGCTTTGCTGTCTGGGAGGACCCCACTTTGCTGCCTGCCTCTGACAAAGCGTACCTTATATACTAAGTACTGTAAAAAGAGGGACCTCGGTGGCTGTAGCCAAACACCCTCTTCTGCAAGTCTGTGTGACACTGAGAAGAGAGAATGGGGAGCACTTTCCCAAAATAACCCACTCCTCGCCACAGGGAAACCCCTCAACAGCAGGAGATTAGGGTTTTGGGGAATACCTGCACCCTTCTTCTCAAATCATACCTTCTCTACGCTCTCCTCCAATATACTTGATCTATATTATTGGGGGTGACATTGGAAAGATTAGATTGTATTTGAGAACACTGCAGACCGGGCTTCTGTGGTGGTGGTTGGTTATTATTATTTACTTAATGACTTCAGCCAGAGAAATTCCCGAAGGTTCCCCAGGCCAAATCCAGGGTTTTTTTTCTTTTTCTTGTTTTTTTTTTTTTAAAGGGTGATTTAGAGGTTGTGGGGGATGAAGGAAATGAGCCAAGCGACCAGAAAAACTAGTCCCTGGGGGAAAATGGGGGTAAAATGCAGTTGAAAAGTCCAGTTTACCTTCTTTCCCTCCCCTCCCCACCTCTCCTCCACTTCCCCCCTGTTGCTGGGTTTTGTTTATATAACAAGTAGTTTGGCTGGATTCTCCTGAAGAATTCCTTCATTTATTTATTTATTTATTCATTACTATTTTTGATTGGATGATTTATCTCTTTTGTAAAGGGTGGGTAATATTATTGAATATTCAGTTAAAAAAACTTGACTGAGTTTTAAAGTAGTATTAAAAATTTTGGTTTGTAGATGGGGGATGGTAGATGTTTGTCAAATTCAGAGATTATTCATAATGTTTTCAGGAACTAGAAGGTGGCTTTCCCTACCCCACCCTGGAGAACTTGCTAGGGATTAGCTGCTGGAGATGTTGAAGTTTGGGCCTGAGTTTTTATTTTTTGGGGGGGTTATGTGTGTGTGAAAAGACAAAGAGAAAGGCCTAGGGGATGTATAAACGAATAAAATTGTTTCTAGGGAAAATGTAAACCAAGACATTGTTTTATGTACTGTTCCTGATGTAAGGTTGAGTGTGTATGTAATGGATGATAGCAGTTGTGTTGGTGGCTTTTCATAAGACTAGCAAAACTTGTAACTGTGGATATATATGTATTTAGACAAAGCTGCTTCAGATTCTAGTCTTGTTTAGAAAATAGGAAATGACACTGATTGTGGCAGAACCTGAGTTATTTTTATCCTGGATTTAGTGTTACTGTCAGACCAATGCAAATTTTCAGCTAGTATTTAATTTAGTGGAGGTGGGGGGGAGAAGTCTAGCTGTTTTTTTTTTAAACATTATCCTTAAAATATATACATGTGTGTTTTTAGAAGGTTGAGAATAAGGAATAAGGCCCAACTTGACCTGAGCCCTTCCCAGGACTGCTCCTTTTGTTCATTTAGTAGTTGTGGCATCTAGAATGATTACCGCATTTAGGAGTAGGGGCATCTGTGGAGGGGAGGTGGTAGAGACAAAGAAGGGTAGGGTAATTTTTTTTTCCTAAGTGGCTTTATTTCGTAGCTTATTTTTAGTAGATGATGAAGAAAGACAAAGATACATTGGCTTCCTGTTCATTCCCCACCTTCACTCTTTTCTGACAAAAGAAAGCAGAGGTGCTTTTGAATCACAGGTCTCTTGTTAATAGTAGTCTGGCTGTTTAAAAGCAAGGAGTTGCCTTTGCTGTGTGTTTGTTTTCTCCTCCTAGCATAAACAACATGATTGAGAAGTTCATATTTTTCAGGTACCTTTGTAGGTCTTCCTTCTTGTCTTTTTGTGTGTTTTGTGGCCTCCTTTCTCTGATTAAATGAGATCAGTAGGCCTGAATTGAGCCATCACTTTTTGAATATAAATAATATACTCGTATATTTAGCTGAAATGAAATAAGCCCTGTACTAAAATAAGTGCAATTATGTGGAAAGGAAAGAGAGGGTGTTGAAAATAAGACAGTGAGTGAGGAAGTAGAAAAAATAGGTCTGAAGGAATGTACTTGCTTGTTACTCCCACTGGCCTTTGATTTCTTGGGTTTGTGCTTTCTACCATTTTCTGTGCAATCTCTTGTTTCAGCCCATTTTTGGATGTCTCCTGGGCATAATTATGCCACCAGGATTTTACAGCCTGGCAGGGAACCTATATACTACTAAAGTAACAGGGTGTGGGGGTAGGAAGAGAAGAGGATGGATGTGTAAACTTATGCCTCTGCTTTCCATGGCTTGGACAGGTTCATCAGAGACATGGCCTCTGTTAGTTGGAGTCATTGATCTTTCTTTTGTGACTGGGTTGGTAGGAGGAGATCGGGCTTCTAAGTTATTTGGGGAGTGAACGTTTTGCACCGATGCACTGAAATAATTTGTTCTGAAACTCTGACTCATTCATTGTTTCTCTCCTGGTTGTTGTGCAAACCTTCTTCTGGAACGTAAAACCCATTTAAATTGCTTCTTAGCTCTGTGGGGATGTCCTCGTCCCAGCACTTGCCTTCGATTACTAGAGTGCCTTTGAGTTCCTGAAGATGGGGAGAGGAAGGGCGATTTATCCATCCAGTCAGCCCAGTGGAGACTTTTCTGAGTCAGAACTGTAGTGTTCCTTTTTAAAATTTCAATCTTAAATCTAGTTGATTATTTAGATTATACAAGAACTGGGGCTTCTCTGTATTTAACCTACGATTTGCCCTCAAGGAATAACCTGTTAAATTTTCCCCTGGTGGAGGAACAAACTGCTCACATTATACCTAGGTCCCTTGACCATAGGGGTTTTTTCACTGTCTCACCCTGTTGCACAGTCTTTCTGATCCTTTTATCTGTGAACCAGAGGCCCCAGCTAAATGCCGGAGCTGCTTGTTTTGGGGAAGCGTCTGCAGGCTAAAGGCCGCAGGCACAGCTCCCCTTGGCTCATTGGCTGTTCTGTTACTACCCGGAAACTGAGCAGTGGGAGGAGCTGCCCAAACAGCTGATGGAGTGTGACCAGAGTGTGTTTGTATACAAAAGAGAGGGGGCTGGGGGAGCCTAGAGAAAGATTTAAAAAACATAAAACTGGAGAATCAGAAGTCAGTAAGTAATCAACAGAATAAAGAATACTTGTAAGGAATAGATAAGTGGCACCTGATATGTCACAGTATTTGTATATAAATAGTCGAATATATTCAGAAAGTTTGTGAGTTCAGGGATCATGGGATCACGTATCAGAATTGGAAGAGGGACCCCAGAGGTCATTGAATCCAACCTCCTTCATTTATTTTACTGACAAGAAACTGAGGCCCCATCGAGGTCAAGTGATTTGTTCAAAGTCACATAGAGAGTAAATATCAATTCATTATTTGAACCCAAGTCCTTTGACCTCAGAGCTGGGTCACTTTTCTGAAAGTAGTTTGTGGGAATTTATGAAGGATTTTATGTAGGGATTTCTCTTGGCATAGCTACCAGTGATTAGAAACACAATTTTTGTGGCAATTTTGAGAGCAGGCTCTTTTCCTTTCCGGAGGGAATGCAGTGACTGAAGCAGAATACATGACTTGAAAGATATTTAGCTGACTATATGCAGAGGCAGCATAATCAAAGCATAGTAGACATTTAACTTCCTTGCAAAGCTTCGAATTGGTTTCAGAAAAGGGACTGCTGGTGTTCTGGTGTTGTAGAGCAAATTCATTGATATGGTCACAAAAACTTTATAGGGTCTATGTACTCCCCCCCAAACTGGACCTATTATTTCATTAGTACAAGGGACTCCAAATGAATAAAAGGAAGGAACCATTAGAGCATGTACTGTGTTAGGCACTGTGGTAATGATAAGTGCTTTACAAATTTTATCTCATTTGATTTTTACAACAACTTGGAGGTAGATGCTGTAGTCCCCATTTTATAGTTGAGGATACTTGGGCAGACAGAAGTACCTTGCTGAGGGTCAGAGGCAAGGCTTATAAGACCTAATAGATCTTCAGAGCTATCTACTCTGCAGCTGCTTATAATACTTGAAAGTTTTATAGATCTTTCATAGCAAAAAACGTGAGTAATGCAGATGAAAATCTTTGTAGAAAGAACATACTTTGTATTGTGCTGTGATAAAGGAAGGAAGGTCATCACAATTACATCTTAAATAATTTTATTTTAAATTTGATATTTGAAAAGTGGTAAGAATGTTAGTAATTTACGAGTGTCAGTATAAATGAACACCTTTACTGTGGCTTTGTTTTGACTTAAAGTAAATGCAAATACAAAAATGAACATTGCAACCCATTTTTGAAAACTCCACTTTAAAAAAACTTTGTTGTTTTGCCATTTATCTTTTGTTTTCACTATTAATTTAGTTGTTTGGTTACTTTTGTTACACTTCATTTTGCACTTGAAGAGTAGACAATTCTGTAATCTTTTAACCAGCTCAAGTATCAATTGGGAACCTGTGGTTTGGCTTCCATTTCCTGATGGAAGTTGGAACAGTTTTATGTTCTTCACTCTTCTAGCTGAAACCAAAAGATTTGGTAACTTGTAATGTTCTGAGTTTGTCTTCTCAGCCTAGATTTTGGTGACAAAAATAACATGCTGGTACTTATCTTGGTTAAACAGGGGCCCACATGAGTAAGCATTCACAGCTTTAGGCCATCTGATTCCTACAGTTCTAGTTAAGTTACACCCATGTCTAAAAATTCAGCTTTCAGGGGGAAAAATTTCTACAGATATGAACCATAAAAACTAACCTGGTGTATATGCTATTAATATTCCGGTGTATGTACTATATTGGTCATCTTGTGATTGTGTATTTTGTGCAAAAATACTGGACCATGTTTTCAGTTTATTTTACTATCTATTTAGTTGACTAGAATTTCTGATTGCTGGAAACTCTGAATTTTGGACTTGAAAAAATAAAATAAAATATTTTTTTCCCCACAAATTTCCCTATAGTCAGCACTTAGATGAAAACAAGTTTTAAAAAACATTTAGTGCCTCCAGTGTGTATTCTAGTTGGTATCTGTTGACTAATTGACTTTTTATTTAGTTACTAGACTAACAGACTGGAAACTCTTAGTCTGAAATCTTGTAGTGAGTAAGAAAGAGAATTGGATCTGAAGTAAGATTTGAGTTCAAATCATTTTACCTCTCTAGTCCTTGGTTTGTTAATTTATAAAATGGGTGCTTAGAATAAATGTTTTCTATGGTTCCTTCCTGTGTTAAACCCATGATCTTGTTCTTCTCAGTACCAGTGTTCCCTATGTCTGTAATGGTAGTATTTATTGATGAAGATCAATAAATTGGGGCTGATGGCAGTGGTGTACTTGTTAGTGTCTGACTAATGTATGGTGATCTAAATGAATTAATGGTTTAAATACCCCAAATATATAGAAAGTTAGATGTCTGGCAAAATCTAGAGTAATGTGGGAGCCTGAGTTTAATTTTCACAGATTGGATTCCATATTTGATTCACAGGTGAAATTCTGGTTGTCATTATGCTGTCATTGCTTTAATTTGTAGCCATTTAGTACTTGTGGAAAAGCATGACTCTAAAGCAGTGATTACCTTGTCAGTACAATATTTGTTTTTGGTATCCTCTGCCAAAGTACTATGTGTGTTTATTTTAAAAACTGAGATGGGTTTTTAAAATTTGGAGCCTTTTTTGAGCGTTTTTTATTAGTTGGAAGCACAATAAAATCAAAATCAAATTACTTTTTTAAACAAAGTTTATTTTGTTTTACTTTTTTTTTGCAATTAAAAAGCATGATTTTTCTCTTCTTCTTCCTTTCCCCCCATTACTTTTACATTTTATAAATCACATTGTTTTTATATTTATCAGAGAGGGAATTTAGATTTACATATCTTTCCAAAAAGGTAATAGTTTTTTGGTCGTGTGTCCACATGTTTAATGTAGTGTTTATCGATCTTACCTGTTTGTTCTATATGCATGTGTATGATTTAAATTTAGATAGTATTTTCAGTCAGGTTCTGAGCAGTTTAAAATTTTTCCTGTCTATTCCTGTGGGAGGCAGTTATAGCATTTCTTTTTCCTTGCCCCTGACTCTGCCTTCCCTTTCCTTTCAGCTTCACCTTCCCTTCCCTTCCCTTCCCTTCCCTTCCCTT
>NW_027185784.1:12600499-12841372 GCF_028583685.1 Petaurus breviceps papuanus | reverse complement strand
CCCTCTCCCCTCCCCCACCCTCCCCTCCCCTTTTCTTTCATGGGTTGGAGAGAACTGAAGTGAGAAGGAATAACATTGTCAGTACAGAACAGATCAGTGCTAGGACCAGAAACAAACTGGAGGTATTATAAGGGAGATATTTTAATATCTTCTAGTCCCAGTTTTTACATTTTCTTCCATATGTATTTTACCCTTGTGTAATGTCAGGGATATAAAAAATTTATTCCTGATATCTTACGAGTTGATAGGTTAGTAGGCATTGATATTTAATGATGAAGGTAGGTACCAAAGTCTTAGTACAGTACTTTGTGAGTAGCAAACCTTTAATTAAGAGTTGTTGAAATTAGTTCATGTTATCTTATTTCCTGCTGTAAGTTATCAGTATACATCCCTGTTTATATATAGATATATGAGTGTGACTTAAAATCTTATTAACCTCTTGTTTTTAGCTACAGAAATCTTAGCTTGGTGAATTGGAGTGAGATACTTCTATGGTAGTTTCTATTTAGATCTAAGTGTAGACCTTGAGGTTGTTGTGGCAGTTGGTGTTCTTGGGAACTAAGACTTGGAGTGTGTGCTTCACAGATACGACTTGGTCTACTTTCATAGTAAAGATTTTCTACTAGGACTCTCTTGAACAGAGCAGAAGATAATAGGTTCTGAAGGGGTACTTTATCTACTGATTGTAGTTTCTTCCTTTCCCTTATTTTACCATGTGTCCCTAAAAAGAGGAATCAGAAGACATGTCCAGCTTTTGACAACTTTTTAATTATTTGACCAGCATAATAAAGATAAGTTTCTTAGTTTACATGAAATCATATATGTATGTGGGATAAAACCATATGCATTGCTTATTAGGCAGAAGATCTAATCTTTCTAGGTTTGTAGGATTGTATTTCCTTTATTAATAAAATCTCAGATGAGCTGTTATAAAATAGGAACAAGTAACCAGGCATAGCTTTGGTCACCTGGTACATTTGTTTAGAAACAGTTGTGCTTCCTTGAGACTTGGTCTAAAAAATACCAAATGTCACGTGATGTATTGAAGAGTTCAACTAAGTTTGGTATTATGTGAAAAAAAAAGCAATTGTTTTAATTTTTTTTCCGCTTGATAGCTTCTGAAAAGCAGACTAATAGATTAGAGACTCAACATACAAGTAACCTTTATTTTCCATTGTAGTATTTTTTATAGGAGAGCTTTTATGAGCATTAGGTTTCCCTATTTGATATATTCAGGTCAATTATTTGTGTTTTTCTAAGGAAATTACTGGATTTGAGACCATTTTGCAAATTCTAGAACCTACTCTTTGAATAAAGTAGAATATGCCATTGGTTAAATAGCCTGGGGTTTGAAATTTCAGCCCGTTTTTTTCCCCCCACTGTAAAGAAGGGAACAAGTTTGTTGGCTTTCATTTTTTTTTTTGCAATAATAAATACATATTAGCTCTATTTTGCCTATATAATTTTTTGGGGGTTAGCTTATTAATCTAAACTAAGCAGAAGAGTTGCTTCTGACATATCTTGAAAAACAATACGTTTTGGATTTTAAAAATGGATTGTATTAGAAGCTGCTTTTGTAAGTGACTGAGCACTTTCCTACAACAGGACTTCAGCTCTTTGTTTTTTGAAAATTTTTTAAATTCAAATTTTAAATTAGAGGACCTAAAACAATTATCAGATGGGTGTATAAATTTGATGTTTCTAGCATTTGTTAACTTTATAAAAACTGTGTTAATGTCATTGCCAAAACTTTTTTTTTTAAAGAAAAGAAAAAATTCTCTTCTATCTTCCCCCTATTCCTCCTCTACCCCAAATTGGATCCTCTGTGTTAAAATACTACTTTCTTAAGGAGTAGAAGGAGAGGAAGTAGATCTATGTGTTCTTTAGTCTAATTGTCTGGATAGTTGCCCATTTTCTTGGCAGTAAAGAAAGGCAGCTGTTGAATGACATAACTTTGACTATCAAATGAGGACATATATTTGAGTATATGTATATTCAGTGTTTCAATGTTTACCCGAGTTTCTTGTGAATGCTTTTTTTTTTTTTTGCCTTTGCCTTTTGTTGTATATGCTGTTGGGTTAGAAGGAAGACATAAGCTACTTTTCTTGAATTTGTGAGAGATTAGTTATACCTTTGTCCTCATTATTTTTCCAGAGCAATGTGTTTCATAATAGGTAACCTGATTATCATTTGGAAAACTGATTGTTGCTCCTTCTTCCAAACTTAGTTTCTTTACAAACAGGTGGAATGAGTATATTTTCAAATTTGTACTTGCTTCACTTAATCAATATATCTCTAGTCTCAAGTGTTCCATTTCTTTGATAGTCCCTCTAAATCCAAGCAGATAGGAAGATGAGAATTTATATTGATAGAAGTGGTGTTAGATTGATTAAAAAAAATTCTTTAATAGAGGAGTGAGATCTCAAGGGCTTTTGAGAATCTAATATTTATCTAAGACATTTTATTAAATACCTCAGTACTTTTCAGTCAAATAAAATTAAAAATAGTATCAAGTCAGGTACTTCTTTGAAGTACTTGAAGTTTGAAGTCCGAATTCTGCTTGTCTTCCTCTAGCCTGATTTTGCAAACTTTGCTGTAATGCTGCAAAAACTTTTGTATTCATATTGTACATGTAAAAAATTCAAGCGAGCCATTCTGATGTTGAGTAGTTAATGTATTAAATGATATCTGAGAAGTAATGAAAGCAGTGGTAGTTATTTCTAGACTGTGATTTTGATTCTGTTGTCTTTTGTGATTGTGGAATTCAGGTTCTGAAGTGTCTTAATTGTTTGGGTTGGTTACATTTCTATCTGACTTTTTTTTTATTGAATTATACTTTAGTCTTCATATTAGAAGGCTTCCTTTGTAATCAAAATTCACTCTTCACTCTGTTTACCCATGTAAGGGAAAGAGGAATAATTTCAGTTCCTGCATGCATTTCATATGAATATTAAGAAGTTTTTGGTTTGCTGCCTTTAGTAGAAACAAATGCTACTAGTCACAAGATGGCTTAGCTCTTCCACAAATATTCAAGATGCCTTCTATTTTATTTATTCTCATTTTTTTTGTGATGTGATATTACTGAACTTTTGAATCTGAATCTCTCCAAATTAAAAAAATCGAAAGATTACTATCCATGATGATGAATGTCATCATGTCAGCACAGAGTAGTTAAAATATTTGAATTGAATTCAGTAAAGATTTATTAAGTTCCAACTACCTGCTAGGCACCAGAGACGAAATCAAAACCATCCCAGCTCTTAAGTAGTTTGCATTTTGCTGTTAAGATCAGCAGTTCACATAGACAAGTATTATAGTAACAGTAGCTAATATTTTATAGTGCTTTAAGGTTTGCAAAGCAGTTTACATATTATCATAAAATATAAGGTAAAGAATGAAGAGGACAAAGGAGAGTTCTAGACATGAGGAGGAAGGACACTTTTATATGGGGGGGGGGACTTCTGACGTCATGAAGGAGGAAGATAAAGCTTCCTAAAGGCTACAGTGAATTCCAGGTATAAGGGTTAGACTCTGGGAAAGTATTGGGGACTGGCATTCATGAGAGAGATTAGGGTTCTATATGGTCCATTAAGGAGATAGGATACAGGAAAAAAAGCTTTGAATTTAGCAGTTCTAGTTAGTCAGGTATCTACTTTGCTTCTGATTCTTTGCTACTACAAAAATGCCAGTCTTGATTATTAAAGATATGATTATTAAGAAACTATTTCATGAATGCTATGAAGTATTAATATATTTGATAATAATATTACTGATGGTCTTTTAAAGTCATAATTTGTAATGGCTGATGTTGAAGGGGGAAAGAGCTTGGTTAATAGCCATTCACTAAATGTCTGTATTTATCATTATACTCGGCACTATTTGACATGTTTAAAGAACACTTTACATTTGTATGGCATTTTCACATTTTTTCCCCTCATTTAATCTTGATTAAAATCCTGTGAGACAAGCAAGGCAGGTATTATTCTCCTTTTGCTGATGAGGAAACTGAGCCTTTGAGAGGATAAGTGGTTCGTTACAGCTGACAAATGGCAGATCCTCAACTAGCATCCATTTTCCAATTTCTAGTCCAGTGGTCATTCCAAGTACATCCGTATGTCAGTGATATGTGTGAGGATTCGCTCCTGGTCTGTAACTTTAGAATGCTACCTAATTCTCAGAGAGGTTGTGATTTCCCTTGTTGGTCACACAGCTAGTAAGTGTGAGGTGGGATTGGAACTCAGATTTTCCTAATCCCAAATACAATATTCTGTCATACTAAAAATTTACTGTTCTGGCAAGTCAACTTCCTAATGTTCCTTAATTTTTTTTTCTTTTTCTTTTTGGAGGGCAGGTGACTTGCCAAAAGTCACATGGTTAGTGTGTTAGGCATCTGAGCTGGATTTGAACTCAGGTCCTCCTGACTCCAGGGCTGGTGCTCTATTCATTGTGTCACCTAGCCGCCCCATGTTTTTTAATTCTTAATTATTTGTAATAATAAAAAAAAATAGGAAGAGGATTTTGATCTGATAATTCATAAATCATGCTTCATGTATTTAGTATTTCCCATTTAATCAGGTAGTTTTCCTGATGTCAATCTGTATGTGTCTGAAAGCAGATATTTAATTATTTCTTGGATGGTATCACTTTTTGAAGGCTTTGTCAGTTCTGCTGCCATTCAAAGGTCTGTGAGATGGTAACCTTAAATTTCAGCAAGCATAACATATATCTATAGCACTTTGAAAATACAGTATTAAAAGTCCTGTAACACAAATAATGATATTAAAAAACAGTAGGTGTTGCCTGAATATAATAACATTGTCTGTGGAAGTAACATAATAAGAATTTTCCTTAGACCTTTATGGCCTTCAATATTAGTTAAAAAGTGACAGCTACTGCTGTATTGTTTCTAATTAGAAGATTGTCAACCATTTTTTGTGTGATACAGAAAATAGAGTTGGCTATGAAGAAATGCAATAACTTTTCCTTTATAAGCTTGAATTAGTCTTATTACTTAATAGTTAAAGTGCACCTGAAAAATGGGTTGAAATAAACCTCAGTCTGCCATGTCTTTATTAATCTACACAGGAGATTAAAGAATTCAAAATGATTTATCTCTTATTAATATTTTGTCATTTCTTGGTAATAGACTGAATTTTGACCTCAGTTTTTTCAGAAGGCACAGGTTTTTCATAAGGTGCAGTAGAGGAAAAAAATACAGTAAGAATTTGTTAGGTTGTTAATCCTTCTTGGTGCTAAGAATACAAGCATTTATGCTATTGGTATAACAAACTGAGAATGCAACTTCTATACTTGCTGTCCCCCTTCTCCTTTGTTAGGTATTTTAAACAGATTAAATTAGGCAGCTAGAGTGCTAGATCTCTGGAGTCAGGACAGCCTTGAGTTCAGATGTGACCTCAGACACTTACTAGTTAGTTCTATGACCCTGGGCAAATCACTTAAACCAGAGTGTCTCCAAAAAAAAAAAAAGAATCCCAGGTATAAGTCATTAACCTCTCTGTTTCTCAGTTTTCTTTTATAAACTTGTGATAATAGCACTTACCGCTTATGAAGGTCAAATGAGATAATATTTGTAAAATGCTTTTCAAACCTTTAAAATGCTATATAGTGCTGCTTGTACTTATTATATTAACGTAAGGTTGAAGCAGGATACTGTGGAATGGATTTAAGCCAAGAAAATATTTTCAGTTTTCAGAATGAATCCTATTAAATGTCTCCATCAATCAAAGTACAGTTTTTGGTCTTTGTTTTATATATTAAGTTGAGGATGATAAAATAATTTCCTAAAGCCAAGGACCTCATTTGTTAGTTTGAAGTAGAGCTCAGTTCATGTGCATTAAAAATGACACCTCCATGTTTTAACAACTTTATCTTGAGATTTTAAATATTATAGAGGAAAAAAGTATTGGATTTTGGTATCTAAGGTGGATTAAGTTAGAAACTTTAATATTTGGCAATTTCAGTTATTTAGAGTGAAGTTATTCGAGTTTCTATCTGTAGATATTTTTGTTTCTTAAACAGTTTCATTTAGTTCTTTAAACTAGATGAATGATATTAAAAGAATCATTTATGTTTTTAGCAGGGTATTCTGATGTTTCCATTATTTTAAAAACTTTGATATTTGAACCCCTTAATGCTATATAAAATCAATATAAATTAATAAGGTATGAGCTTTTAGTTTCTAGTACCTTCAGTTCAGAATAGTGTATAAGCCATTGGTGCCCATGTGCCATACACATCTTTTAGATGTTTCTATATTTAGCCAGTTTCATGGGCAGTTTAATTTCCCACATTTGATTGAAGCGGATATATAATACTTTATGTCTGAGATGAAGGTTACCTTCTATTTGGGTCTTTCCATTAAAAGTGACAAAGGCACAATTTTATTTGCTTCATATTACTCAGGGAATCATAGGATTTTGAAATAGGAAGGGAGCTTAGATTAAAAAACCTGCCACATATTAATACCTTGTTGATTTCTCATAGGATTAATTAGATTTAGGGAGAAGCATATGTTCTTATCCTATGCTAATTTCAAAGATAACTTGTTATCTCTTGCCATATGAAAATTTTTATAAATGTGTTCTAAGTATTATATCTTTTATCATTATATCATTTTATGTTTCTGTGTCCCTGTATCTGTTTTTTTTTTTAAAGCAATTGGGGTTGAGTAACTTGCTCAAGGTTGCACAGCCAGTTATTTTTGGGTGTGGTGCTAAGTATCTGAGCCCAGATTCGATCCCCAGGTCATCCCAACACTGGGACCAGTGCTCTTACTCGCTGAGCCACCTGGCAGCCCCTAAGCAATTGGGTTAAGTAACTTGCTCAAGGTTACATGGCCAGGTGTTTCTGGGTGGGTGCTAAGTGTCTTGAGCATGGATTCGATCCCCAGGTCATCCCGACACTGGGGCTGGTGCTCTTAATTCTCTGTGTTACCTGGCCGCCCCTCCTGTATCAATTTTAATGAAGCTATTAATAAAAATCCAAAAAATAGAAAATTTCTACCAGGGTAATGAGGTGTTGTGTATAAGTGAATTTTCTAGGTAACTGAAACTTACTCAGACCACACAAAAAACCCCACATTTTTGATGAACGTATTTCTAAAGTATTACACATTTGCCTACTAGTTTAAGCTATATAATTGATAGTTGAGGCTATTGGATGTGCCCTATTTTAAGATTCTGCCAAATTTTATTTTAAGTTTTAAACTTTTTATTAAAATTTTCCTATCACCTTCATTTTCAAATACTCTACTTCCCTGCTCTGTGATCTTTGTTGTAGCAAAGAATGAAAAAAAAAGAAGAGAAAAAAAAACCTCAGCAAAACTAACCAGCAGAGCAGCTGAGATAATATACACCCAAGTGTTTCCTACCTCTTCAAAGAATGGAAGTAGGGGCATCTTCTTTGCTCTTTTTGGAACAAACTTGGTCATTATAATTACACATCATTTAGTTTTGGTTTTCTGGATAATGACGAAATACAAGCAGAACTAATAAGCAGAATTAGATTTGTTTTTTCATTTGATAGAAAAGTATTCAGAATATAAAAATAGGCATGACAATTTATAATGAGAATTTATGTAGTGCTTTAAGGTTGGTGAAGCACGGTATAATTAGTATCTATTTGAGCTCCCAACAACCCTGGGACCTAGGTACTCTTAAAATCTCCATTTTATAGTTGAGGAAATTTAGACAGAGAGAGGTTAAGTGACTTGCTCAGGATCATACAACTAGTATCTGAGGCTAGATTTGAACTCGGATCTTCCTAACTCCCAAGTCCAGCATTCTCTCTACTTTGTCAGCGAGTTTGTCTCTAAATTGTGAGAGATGCCCTTGTTTCCTGTCTTACATGCAGTCCTCGGTTTTCTGAAACTCCCTTTCCCCCTCCCCTAGAAGGGTACCATTCTGAAGAAACTAAATATATCAGAGGAGCAGCAAGCTTTATGATGTAGTAGAAGGAACCCTGGAGTCAGAGGACACGAGTGAGTCTGCTGCTCCCTCTGTTGAACTGTGGGCAAATCGTTTGACATCTGGGACCTTTAAATGTATGATGAGTTTTTTCATCTGTAAAATAAGGAGAATCGACCAGATAATCTCAAAGATTCCTTCCCTTCTAGCTCTGAATCTGTGGAACAGGGTTCTTGTTTACAGATGAATGTGAGGAAGTAATGTAGGTCAGAGGAATCTTAAAGCTGGTATGTTTGCCAATCTGGGAACTCTGGTGGGATCAGTGAGAACTTTGATCTTTAATACTACCACCTTGTTGATTTATATAGTAGAAATCAGTAACAAGATACATGAGGCCCTCTTAGAGCAAGTTAGGCCTTGACTATACAAGCTTTGTTGTTTGTTTCTCTTCATCGCCTTTGGGGACCAGAGCACAGACCTTCAATGCTTCCCCTTTGCCCACCCCTGTGGCTACTTTGGGGCTCTTGGAGATGTCTGCCTTGTCTGAAAGGCAGCATGAAGAGTGGAAGGAGCACTGAGACTTGAATCTGAGACTGGGAGTTTAGACCCTGCATCTGCATCCCAGTGTGTCTCCTCACCTCACTGTCAATGGGCCATAAACTCCTCATTGGACTAAGTGATCTCCAAGAACCTTTCTGGTTTTAAGTTTTTGTTCCCACCAGGGATCTTTCTCACCTCTGAAGTGAAGGACACTCAGGATCAAGCAGTTACTGCTGTCCCGATGAGCAGGCCCTTCCATCATACCCTCCTTTCCCTTCCATTATTCCTGTTGCATAACCTGTTTCTTTATTAACTCACTGTTATCAGCCCAAGGAGAGACAGAATGGTGCAAGCAGAAGACACTGACCCTGGACTCTCACCCTTCAAATAATCTCTGATGCTTTCTTCCTGTGTGACCATGTGACCTCTCTGCTCCTTGGCTTTCTCCTTTGTAAAATGAAGTGGGGTTGATGGGATGGCCCTTCAGGTTTCCTTTAGCTCTCTATGGAATATCAAGACCTGTTAATTCAAAACAAAATTCATACTTCCCTAGCTTGCATTCAGAACTGTGGGTTTGGTTCTACTGCTGTGCTTTGATCTAGTCATGTGATTACTATTCTCTTTTTTTTTAAAGGAGAGAAGAAACAATATATATATATATATATATATATATAGTTTTTTTTTTTTTTTAAAGCAATTGGGGTTAAGTAACTTGCTCAAGGTTACACAGCCAGGTGTTTCTGGGTGGGTGCTAAGTGTCTGAGCGCAGATTCGATCCCCAGGTCATCCTGACACTGGGACCGGTGCTCTTAACTCGCTGTGCTACCTGGCCGCCCCAAGAAACAATATTTATTATAAGTAGGGGACAGAAGGCTTTGCTTCAAGAGAGGGTCACTGTAGTGGTTTTTAATACCCAAAGTCTAATAAGCAAGGGGCAGGGTCTGTCAGCCCTAGGTCAGCAGGGTCAAGCCTGGGTGGGACAGACAAGAGGGTGGCTTCCCCTGGGTTCTAGGAATGTGTATGGGGAGGAACACCCCATGCTCAACTGGCAGTAATGCCATCCATGACTAGGCTCAGCTGCTGCTGCATGTGCCCATGAATACTACCTTGTGGCAGCAGTCCTTTTCTGCCCACTGTGGGAGTGGGCTTGCACAGTCCTCTGGAAGTGAGGAAGAAGCTTCAGTCTGGGTTGACTATTTTCTTAGACTTTTGTTTCTTCTTGGAATACCCTTCTATCTGAGCATTATACATGCAATTTTTGTGCTTTGCCCTTAAATCCCCAGGCCAAAAAGCCATCTTCACCAAGCTATTTTGCTAGAGGTAATCTGTCTTCTGAACCAGTAGCTTTTTCTACCTTTTTAAAAACTGAATTTATTTTTAGTTTTCAACATTCACTTTTCTAAGATTTTGAATTCTAATTTTTTCTTCCTCCCTTCCTCTTCCTTTCCCCAAGATGACATGCAATCCGATATAGGCTATACATATGCAACAATATTAAACATATTTCCATATTAGTCATGTTGTTAAAGAAGAATCAGAACAAAAGGGAAAACTCGTGAGAAAAAAAAAAGAGAAAATAGTATATTTTGATCTGTGTTCAGAGTCCATAATTCGTTTTTGGGATGTAGATGGCATTTTCCATCATGGGTCTTTTGGAATCATCTTAGATCATTGCCTTTCTGAGAAGAACTACGTCTGTCAAAATTGGTCTTCGCACAATGTTGCTGTAACTGTACAATGTTCTCCTGGTTGTGCGTGCTTCACTCAGTATCAGGTTTTTCTGAAATGTGAAATCTGCTTATCGTTTCTTTTGGAAAAATAGCATTCTATTACATTCATATACCACAACTTGTTCAGCCATTCCCCTATTGATGGGCATCTCCTTCATTTTCAATTCTTGGCTACCACAAAAAGAGCTGCTATGAATATTTTTGTACATGTGGTTCTTTTTCCCTTTTTTCATGATCTCTTTGGGATACAGGCCTAGTAGGGGTGTTCCTGGATCCAAGTGTATGCACAGTTTTATAGCCCTTTGGGCATAGTTCCAAATTGTTCTCCAGAGTGGTTGGGTCAGTTCACAACTCCACCAACATTAGTGTTAGCATTAGTGTTCTAATTTCCCCACATCTTCTCCAGAATTTATCATTTTCCTGTTTTGTCATGTTAGTCAATCTAATAGGTGTGAGGTGGTACTTCAGAGTTTTAATTTTCATCTCTCTAATCAGCAGTGATTTAAAGCATTTATCAATTGGGGAATGACTTGCTTTATAAATTTGACTTGGTTTGTACCTCTCTTTATGGCATCTTATGTGTTATCTTGTATTATTATTTGCATATATATATTTTCTTAGATTTTTTTTTCTTTTTGGAGGGGGGAGGGCAGAGCATGTGGGGTTAAGTGACTTGCCTAAGGTCACACAGCTAGTATGCGTTATGTGCCTCAGGCTGGATTTGAACTCAGGTCCTCCAGACTCCAGGGCACTGTGCCACCTAGCCACCCCTCTGATTAGATTTTAAACTTTATATGCAGTCTTATTAAAAAATATCTCATAATGTCTGATTCATACAGTGTCTTGTGTATACATAATAGATACTAATTATTAAGTGAAGGATTTGGGTTAGATAATTTCTAAAGTCTCTTCCAGCTCTAAATCTATGTTCTTAAGAGGAGCCTAGTAGAGTTCACATTTATTCTAGAAGCATCTTTTTTTTTTTTTTGTGGGATAGTGTAATTTATTTTTTATAGATGGGAAGCTGAATTAATTAACTGGCAGAATCCTAGAGTTGGTGGATTTGGGACCTGAGGCCAAATGGATTTAATTGGCAAGAGTTTCCTGCCCCTGGTTTGTAGAGCAGATTAACTGGGTTTTCATAAAACCCGTATGTAGGTTTTGAACTTATAAAAAATCACATCTAGCTCGGGCATTAAAAAAAAACAACTATTTTTCTGGTAATTAACCACCACTTTATCATAGCTGATAGGGACTTTGGTTTTGCAGTGCATAAGATATGGTTTACTTTTTTTGTCTGTGTAGGCAATCCATTTGTCATAGGATCTATGAACGATAATAATTGTCTTAAGCTTTAATAGATTTACTTTTATATGCTATTTATAGAGAATTTTTATCACAATGGCCTAATTTATCAAAATTTAAGGATGTTATCAAGATCCTATTTAGTAAAGACTATCTAACTTTCAGTTTCTTCTCTTGTCAGATCAAGAGATTAATAGTAATGGAACTCATTAGGTTGCTTTTTAGCCATTGTAGTTTGTTGGAAGATACCAAGGTATCAAAATGTTTGTCAGCTAGGTGGGGGCCCTTAGGTGGTGGGTAGAGTGGATAGCGTGCCAGGTCTGGAGTCAGAAGATCTGAGTTCAAATACGGCCTCAGACTCTTACTAGCTGTGTGACTCTGGGCAAGTCATTTAACCCTGTTTAGCTTAGTTTCCTCATTTGTAAAATGAGCTGGAGAAGGAGATGGCAAACCACTCTAGTATCTTTGCCAAGAAAACCCCAATTGTGGGTCATGAAGAGTTGGACACGATTGAAATAACTAAACAGTAAGAACAGCAAGGTAGATATGAGGCAGAGTCCACACATGCAAAAAATCTTAGATTCTTAAAAGCGGAGATTGTTTCATTGTCTTTTTTATATTCCCTAGTGTCTGGCACAAAGTAACTGATTGATCAGAGTTTGTTGATTAGTATTATGTAGTAGGAAAATAATTGAGACATGAAAATGTAGTCCAAAAACGGTCACTACATGTTGAATATTGAGTTTTGTGACCTAGCAGAGATTTAGAAAGGAACACCTGAAATGAATGAATCTGAGCACAGTCGCTGTCTGTCTCTCTGCTGCAACTTTGTGTGTGTGTGTTTCTGTGTCTGTCTGTCTGTCTCTCTGCCTGTGCCCGTCTCTTACTTTTTCTCTTGCTGTCTGTCTTTGACCCTTTCTCTCTCATATCTGACCCCTTATAGTATGGAAGTGACCCAAATTTCTCAAAGCTATGTGAGCAGATCACAAGTTATGACAGTTGTTACCAAACCGAAAAGATTTAGCATATAGGTGACAGATTGTGTCTGTCACCCCACAACTGGCAGTCTTGTTTGGAGGGGTTTATTACCAGGTGTTTTTTTTTTTTGTTTGTTTTTGTTTTGCTACACAGCTCATTAAAACCTACACACAAGAATTAGGAAGTTGCAAAACTAGTGTACCCACTTAGATGAAGTATCTTAATTTAAGTATTGAAATGAGTGACTCCTTTTCTGGCCAGTGTCCTGAGGAACAAAGAACATTGTTTTGGCTTAAGCATCTATTTTCAGGGCTTGTTATAAGTGAAAGCCTCCTGCCTTTGTAAATTAGCACATGAAGATATTTGAGCTTAATACTCTGATGTGAAATAAAAGATTTGTGGAATTCAAACATTTGTAAAACGTAAACATACTTCTGTATTCAGATAACTAGAAATCAAGATAGAAAAGTTAGCTTTGAAATTAGATTTGGGAATAGAAGTAAATATAGAAGCAGTCCAGAAGTTCTTTCTGTTAGCTTGTAGGTATCTGTGTATTTGGCCTTAATGACATTTCTAATGCAGTGAAGTTGGCTAATGTAGACTGAATGAGAGAACAGAAGAGAAATAGTGGACTTATAAAATATATAAATCATCTTGATAAATTTAAAAATTGATTGCATATGAAATATTTCATGTTTCTTAACTTGTGTTACAGATCTCAAAATACAAACTTATCTCCTATAAAACTGGCTATGTGTGTGGTTCCTTATTGCTCTGGTTTTCCATTGACTTAATTCTCCCTGCTAAAGCCTTTCCTTCCACTTATTAGCCATCTCTTAGATGTTGCAAATGTTATGTTTTTTGATACATAGGCCCATCCATTGCTTAATGCAAGCATGTCATCAAAAATGTCAAAAAATTTCTTTTTCTTATCAGTTCTTCTCTTTCTATTTGTATTCCCAGATCCCTAGAGACTGAATTGAGATTTAACTTCTGAAGATGACTGTTCAATCTCCACCTTGTGTCATTTTGTCCCAATCTGTTGTTATTAGCACCTAAAGAGTTTTCTTATCCTATAGACCATTCAGTTTTTTTTTTGCCTTATTCCATCTGCATCTTTTTTAGTCATTGTTTGACTAAGAAGAAGTTGCCAACTTCCAGAATTATGAGCAAATTACAAGTAATTTAAACTCTCCAATAATCATATTTTCTTATTATGGAGGAATAATAATAGACTTCTGGCATAATTACGCCGGGAAAATTTTTTGATCTGAACATATAGTTAGTTGTGTTAAAGTTTCTGTGGTGTTACATGATAGCAATTGTAAAATAACAAGATTTTTTTTTTTTCGCACAGCAAACGAATGTCAGTTTACATTTTATTTGAGAGGAAGGAAAAATAAGTGGGTTAACAGTTCAACCTCTCTTGTTACAGAATATGATGTATTAAATAGTATTTTTAGTGAGGTAGTGAGTTGACTGTGACTCATGATAATACTCACTATTACAATATTTTATCAGCTACCGGTATCCCAGACAAAAATGTCTTGAGTTCTTTAATATGAATTTAGACTTCAGGATAAAATGGAATATTAGTATTAGTTTTGCTTATTGTACTTGAAGTATCTGCTTTTTTAATTTAAACACAGTTAATAGGAACATAGTGAATCCTGTTATTCTTTTTTTTTTTTTCCCTTTTTGGAGGGGGGAATGCAGGTCAATTGAGGTTAAGTGACTTGTGCCCAAGGTCAAATGACTAGTAAGTGTTTAAGTGTCTGAGGTCACATTTGAACTCGGGTCCTCTTGACTGCAGGGCCGGTTCTCTATTCACTGTGCCACCTAGCCGCCCCAAAATCCTGTTGTTCTTGTACATCATAAAAATGTATCACAGGCCTTGAGAGAATTTGAAATCTTATTTGACTCATTGTTTACTAGAGGTTGAGAAATGGTAGATTTCAAATTTGCTTTTTTCTGAGCCTTGGCTTTACTAAAATTTTATTCCAAGTGGTTTTGTGAGGATAGGAGTAATAGGGATGGAACCTAAGCCTTTTATTTATATGTATAAAATATTTTGTAGTTTCTTAAAGAGGTCTCTGTTTGGAATCAAGATAATCAAATTCTGTTGCTAAATGTGACTTCAGTTAACTTCTTTTACAAAAGGAAGATGATAGTACCTTAATGTAGATTGCAAAGAATATATAAATGAAAAATACACCCTCACCCAGGTTGGGTGTTTTGGGATGGTATGCTGGTGATTTTTAGTGAAACATGGAGTACAGGGAGATGGAATTTTAAACTGATTGCTGTAAGCCTGGAAGGACATAGAAAAGCAGATTTTTCTAAGTTGATGGAATGAAGGTTGAGGTGAATGGGAAATTTAGATTGAGTGAGGATCAGAAAAAGCAGACTAGGATTTGCAAATAAATTTGACTTTCCAGAAAAGAGAATAAAAAGCCTCAAATTGGCGAGATATTGAAGGAATGGTCATTTGTTACTTTGTAAGATAGACAATTGAGAATTGAAAAGGATTGTGATATTCTTAAATCTTCCTATCTAGCAAATCTTTTTTAAGCTGTGTCTCCTTTTAATTTGTCATGTGTATCAAATCTATAAAGTCTTCCAAAGGAGGTTGGATATATGGAACTTAAAAAAGAGGTTGCAGTAATGCAAAGCATGACTTACCAGATTTTAATAGAGAATGGATTAATCCCTGACATTTTTTGCATTAGGATGATTAAAATAATATCAAGGTAATATTACCTCCTCAGATATGTACTTTATAACTATTTGGTATCCTGACTGTTTACAGAGTAAAAAAACCCCCAACAGAAACATTTAAATATGGAAAACCAAGAGGATACTTATACCTGGCATACGACTGAATATTGACTTAGATGTGAGATGGTTAGTAGGAACATGGGGAATTGTATGGTTTCCATGATTTATATGCTAATAAGAATTCTAACTCTTTGCAAATAAAATGTGCAAAGCTTCATAACTCTCATCCCACAGAAACATATGAAAATACACATTTATATCCCCTAAAATGTTTTTTTTTCCCCTTCTTACTCTGGCTTTCCACTGACCTATTTATACCCCTAAGGCTCTTCTTTCCTTTCATTAGCCACCTCTTAGCTTTGTGGGAATCATCCTGTGTCCATCCATTGCTGATTCAAATATGTAAAAAGAAACATAAATTATAAACTAGTAGAGAGGTTTGGCTGAAATAGCCACTTGTCTGAAAGAGCTAGAGGTTTTAGGGCACTATCAGCCCAATAGAAGCGGCTGCTTAGAAAAGCTAATGTACCCTCAGGCTGAATTAAGACCAACAGGATCCAGAACCAGGGACTTGATAACCCCCATATTCTTCCCTGTTCAAACCATCTAGAGTCTTAGGTTCATTTCCGAACACTGCTTTTTTAGGAGACTTTGAGCTAGATAGTGAAGGACAGCAGTCAGGATGGTGATGATCAACTTTATATGAGGAGAATTTGAAGAAACTGGGGATGCTTTAGCTCATGATGATTATTTGGAAACAATCTCCTAATAATTATCCAAGGGCAGGTAGGCCCCACAGTGGATAGAATGCTCGGTCTGGAGTCTGGAAGACTCCTCTTTCTGAATTCAAACCTGGCCTTAGATACTTACTCCTGTGTGACCTTGGGCAAGTCACAACCTTGTTTGCCTCAGCTTCCTCATCTGTAAAATGAACTGGTGAAGGAAGTGTCAAACCACTCCATTGTCTTGGCCAAGAAAACCTCAAATGGGGTCCCGGAGTCTAACCCAGCTGAAAGCTCTCCAGAAGTATAATGGACTATCTCAAAGTATTATACTCTCCTTCAGGAGAGGTCTTCAAAGCAAGTGCTGGATGACCACTTGGAGCTTAGGTTGGAGAGGGCTTTCATTTTCAGGTGTTGGTTGGTACTGTGATTGTGACCATGGCCCTCTCAAGAAGTAGGGTTTCACAGTTTACTGCATTTAGCCTGTCATCAGCAAAAGGGGATCTCAGTAGAGGCTCTGTCAGAGGAATCCCCCTTCTGTTTGGACTTTGCACAGGCAAGTCAGCAAGCATTTACTAAGGGCACATTTATGTGCCAGGCACTGAGCAAAGTGCTAGGGCCATCTGTAACACCGATGAACACCTTTGGTGAGCATATGTCCCTCTGTCTCCATGCTTCATATTTAGCAGTGTCACCTTGGGTTGCAATTGTCACAGTATTTTGTGTGATTTTAACATTTAGGACATAACCTTATTGGAAGAAAACCTTTGTTAAAGGCAGCATTTTGCCTTTATAGGCATCTTATTAAAAAAGATAACCTCTTTTATTTATTTAAAAAAATTGCAGAACCTCTTTTATTTATTTTAAAAAGTTTTCAGAAACAGCAGATCTCATACTCTGTCAATTATGTAAGATCCAGATTCACTGAAAATTAGTCTTTTACATCTGGCATACTTAGACTGATTAAAGAGAATTAAAGGTTGATTCTTAGATTAATAATTAAAATAGCCATATTCCAGACTTCACTGCCATTTCTTAACACTTCCCCTCTCCCCCCACTTTCAGATTCTTTGCAGGTAGGAAAAAAATGAAATAATTTTTTACAAGTTTCCTGGAATAAATCTTAATTTGTGCTTATTTGGAGACTTTAACATCTTAACATCTTTAACATCTAAACCTTTTAGTTTCTGATTTGTGTCTGACTGAACTGTGGCAGTAGAGTTATTTGTTTAGTTAATGAAAACATGTATTTTTTTTTTTGAAGGAGAGAGCCTTTGTCTTAGACCCTTCAGATATTGATATTTTATTCCCCTCTGAATTAGATGATGTATGTAAACATATAATCATAATGATATCTGATATTAATCCTTTCTACCTAACATTTTGTCCATTCTTTCAATAATACTATGAAATAGCAAACAGCTGTTGGTGCAGTTTTACATGTGGTGAAACTGAGGCATAGAGCCACTGAGTTGCTTGTCTGTGGGCACGCAGCTAACAATGTATTAGAGCCAAGCTTAGAATCTGACTCAAGTATGATGTTGTTGTATGGTGTGGGTGCATCTGTTCACTTTATGTTCAAGGGGAGGGAAACTTGATATTTCCCAAAGGTCTTGTTTCTATGCTCTGTTTTTCCTGTAGAGAATACATTTAGAAGCAACATGGTGGAATCGAGCATGGCATTTAGTTTTTAGTTCTGCTAGAAAATTATAAATTTCCAGTTCAGGAATTATTCCTTCACCTTCAGTTCTAATACTTTCTCCTCTTTCCCCTGCAAGTTCTGGTGAAAAAAAGTGTAATAATCAAAAGCTGTATTATACAACTTACTATGTGAGTTTGAGTGATGACCATAATAGATAATTCTATTTTCAACTACTTTCAGTGTTTGAGATAAAGGAAATGAACTACTTGTTAGTGCTGTTTTTCTTAGGTAATTCTGTGAACCCTAATCAGGGATTATAAAATGACCCAGTTTTCCTGCATAGTATAAAAAGCTATGTAGTAAATTGTTCTTAAAATAGTATACAAAATCTAGTTTGGATTATTCATATTTTGCTGGCTTAAATTCAGCAAATGGTTCTTTTACTTTACAATATTGTATATATTTGGCTTTCTGCTTTTATGTTTCTAAAACTGGCAAAAAAAATTAAAAAAAAAGATTTGTGATTTATATTTCTAGCCTTAGTATTGAAATTTTTTGGATAAGGAAGAATAAAACTCTGATTCAGTTTTATGGTAGCATTAATACCAAGGAAAAACGGAGATTTTTCTGTTCAATTCAGTTAGTTATTTTAGCA
This sequence comes from Petaurus breviceps papuanus, assembly GCF_028583685.1. NCBI lineage: Eukaryota > Metazoa > Chordata > Mammalia > Diprotodontia > Petauridae > Petaurus > Petaurus breviceps. The sequence continues at coordinate 12,823,097 of NW_027185784.1, read as the reverse complement.
GGAAGACAATCCTTTTTCTTTAAACATTTAAGTATATGCCTTATAATTTGCTCAAGAGAGGTATCCAAGTATTGTAGTTATTCTCTACTGACATTTGATTTGGTGATGATAATATCATTTTAGAAGGATGGTATTTTTTTCATTTACAAACCCAGTTTTTAAGTGATGAATTAAATATGCTATTTTGTGACAATACTTTTTGATGGGTGAGTTTGAAAGAAAAATACTCTTCTCTCTCCTCCTTCCTACAATTATATTTCTTTTCCGGGCAAAGCCTATACAATTTTCCCTGGATATTTGCCAAGTGATTTCAGGTTGTATGTGTTTATTTTATACTTCAAACCATAGATATGAATATGCTTTTACACTAGAATTTTCAGTTAATTGGAATTCTTGGGATTGGGTTCTGGTTAATTGAATGTTTTTCAACTACATAGGGATTAAGTAGAATTCTTGGTTTTGCTGTTTTTGAGTCTTTCTCAGTATTTACTTGTTTCATTGTTGATGTTTAGTCAACAAGCATTAAGTACTTGCTGTGTTGATTGCCTTAGTCATCATTTCTTATTAGTGATATATAATACATACAGATGTTGTAGGATATAAGGTTAAATTTCTAAAACTTAGATTATTCTGAATTGCTTTGTTGAAAATTTTTTTTTCCATATGCTTGTTTCTGGTGATAGTTTTACTTTATCTCTACATAGTTTGTCTCCCTACCAGTGGTCTCATTAATTCTTTTTGCCCTTTTAGGCAGAGAAAAAAGTTGTCTTTTTTTCATCTGTTGTAACTATGTCACCAAAACATAATTAACCTTTAGCCTAGTACATAATCCATTGGCTCAACTCTCTTCTCTTGTTTAAGCTATGAGAGCAGTGAAGTTAACCAGTCTCTTCAACTAAGTTCTTTATTCTTCATTCAGGAAGCAGATAGGTACTTAACCTGTTCATGCATGTTTTGCTATTTTATGAATTTCTTTTTTCCTGTAGCATTTCATTATCTAGCAGAATTTTTCTTTCTCTTTAATAATTATCGACTATTCATACCTCATCCATGCTACCATCATAGGGGAAAAGCTAGTTGGACTCCTTTTTGAAACATTGAGTGTCTCTTGTTAATCAGTTGAAGGGGTCAGGTCACTGTTGGATGATGTAAAGTGATCTCCTTGAGATTCATTGCTACCTTTAGCATTCTGGAGTTGTCAGGCTTTTAATGGAAACTGTTGTTTTTGCTATAAGACACTAAAAATGAGTATAAGCTTCACCTAATTTACAGAAGCCTTTTTAGAAACTTGAGTTGGAGAGCTAAAATATTTTTAGAATCCTGTGATTCCTTAGAATTAATCATGGTTGTGCTTATGCAACAATAAATTCTTGTTTATATATTTGATATTAACACTTGGCTTTGAGACTTATAAATCATTCTCTTTTCAGGTGAATGTTCAGATATGTTAATTGTAGTGCTAAGGGTTGTTTTATACTGTGAGCACTGAGTTATAGCTGAATAGATATAATTAATTGTAGAAATCCTATATTTTGTGTAAATTGTGTAAACCACATAGTTCAAAGAATTTACCTGTTTTCCCTAGCAACTTGATATTTTTATACATACACATACACCTTCAAAATCTTGAGAAAATATAGGCTTTCTATTTAAACTAGGAATTTAATCCAGGGAGTGCACTTATTGAGATAACCACACTTTAGGATTAGAAGAATTTAGTCAGAAGCATGTGTTTCTTTAATATCCCAGTCTGTGAACTGTCCTCTGTGAAAACCCTGTAGTGTGGTCATCACTTGGCCCTTAACTTTTTTTCTTCTATAAAAAATAAGTTAAAATTTTAGAAAGGAGTTAGGGAGGGGTTAAAAAGATGGGGTATAACAAAGGAGCAAGGATTATATTATTTGATTTTTGGCTTTAGCATATGTAATGCTTAATTCTTTGTTTTTTTGGAGGGGGGAAGGCAGGGTAATTGGGGTTGACTTGTCCAAGGCCACACAGCTAGTAAGTGTGTCAAGTGTCTGAGGCCAAATTTGAACTCAGATCCTCCTGACTCCAGGACTAGTGCTATTCACTGCACCACCTAGCTGCCCCTGTAATGCTTAATTCTTTAACAACAGTTGTTAAAGGCGGATCATTCTAAAACAAAACCAAAAATAGAATAATTTTGCATTTGTAGGAAACAGCTGAGAATGAGCAAATCAAATATTTCTTTACAGGTAATTTGGCCATAACTTTCAGCATGTTGGGCATGTGTTTAGGCTTAGTGGACAGGATGTTCTGTGTGTGTACTATGTAACCTTGAAACCTTGCATCTATTTCTATTTGCCCAGGATTGAAATTAAAAACAAGGAAAGCTTCACTCCCCCTCAGCTTTCAAAACAAATGTCAAGCTGGCAATGCTGAACTGCTTAAACTAGATGATTGTAGGGTGTTTCTGAGATTGTCTCTGCCCTTAAAGCTTTTTTGGCTATGAAATTTTTTTTTTAATATGAGTTTGATCTTGGATGATAATGTGGAGTATAAGAGGATAAAAACATAAGAATAACCTCTGGGTGTGAACTTTCAATAACAAGTGACTGAGAGCTTTGAGTAAGGAAGTGTGTTAAGGTATTTCCTGTTGTCATTATTGCTTTCAATGGTAGATAAAGCTGAGGTATTATAAGTCATGTAGTTTTTAAAAGGTTATTTTTCACTTTTCTCCAGCTTCCATTAAATAAGGTAGACTTATTCAATCTGTACATTTATATATACAAATCAGATTTTTCTCCTTTTGTATTGAGGGTTTTTTTGTAAAGTTTTGTTTCACAGAATTATGGGAAGTTAGAGTTTGAAGGGACTTTTAGCTAGCTTACTTAGTCTAGTCTTTGCTTAATATGTATTAGTAGAGTCTTGGGGGGGGGGGGGGGGAGTGATGGAAAAGTGTATTTCCAAATCTACAATTTGGCAGAAAATACACTAAAGTAATTTAAAAAGTTGAAGAGTTAGCAGTTGTAGGAATATAATCCTTTGGGAAACTTAACCCATGCATCTTACTTGGAGGGTTTTCAGTATTCAGATTTATCATCAATAAATAAGATAAAATAAATAAGTAAAGCAAATTTTAATTTGGGTGGACTTAAAATTTTTCATTTCATTTTAAAATTTATTTTATTCCAGATTAACTCAAATTGTATTTTCTTTGAATTGTAGTTGCTTTGTAACATTACATAATGTTTATAGAAAAGCAAGTTTGTGACTTTTAAACATTTTTATGGTCTTTAAAATTTGGTTGCCCTTGAGTATAGTTATTGACAAGAAGGAGTTTTTGTGATAGGCAAATTTGGAATCTCACGTTCTCTCAGCTAAGCCATCTTTTTTGTTTGATTTCTGGATTGGACATAGGTAGGGGCAGATTTTTATCTAGTGTCCTAGAGTCCTGAAAATCAAATACAAGTTCAGTGCCACCAGACTAAAAGTTGTTTTAAATATATATCTATTTTAGTAAATTTCAGGCAGCCCAGTGAGACTGAAGAAAACTTCCTATTTAATGAAATTGGGGTCATGTTTTCAGTATACTTTCACCTTGCTCATGTTTAGAAGCAGCATGCTATTTTACTTCTGTAAATCTTTATGGTGATAGACTTGAAGAAAACTTACATTGTTCTAATTCTAGAAACTTGGAATCTGACCATATGAGTAAAATCTTAAGGCTTTATTAAACTTCTTAAACTGTTCTGTTTTTGTCTTTATATATAGTGCTTAACATACATTAGAGACTTGAATGTGTGCTTGATCCCATCCCCTCTCATCTTTTGCAGATTGTGGCCTCATTTATATTGTCTGTATCTAATCTTCAGCCTTTCCCTTTCTACTGATTGCTTCTCTACGCCTTCAGACATAACATTTAATATTTGTAAAAAGTGCTTAGCATAGTGGCTGTCTCTAAATGCTTATTTCTTTTCTCTCTTCCCTATCCTTAAAAAAAAAAAACTTTTATTAGACTGTACTGTCGATCTATTCTCCCTAAATCTCTCCTACTTATATTTTTATCTAGATTCCTTGAAAAGGTTGTCTACACTAGCTTCCTCAACTTTCCCTACACTTGCTCCCTCTTCCACTTTTTATAATCTGTCTTCTGACCTCATCATAACTCATTTGAAACGACTCTCTTGATGATCTTATATTTGCCAGACTGTCTTTTTTTAGCCCTCATCCTTTTCAATCTATATGCTACAGTTGACACTGTTGACTACCATCCCTTCCTCTATATTGTCTTCCCCCTGTTTTGTTTTGTTTTTCTGAGACAATCAAGGTTAAGTGACTTGCCTAGGATCATATAGCTAGTGTGAATTCAAGTCTTCCTGATTCATGGGCCGGTGTTGTATCCTTTGAGCCACCTAGCTGCCCCACTTCCTGGTTTACAGTGACATTAGTTCATAGGTTCCCAGAGTGGCAGATACTGTCTCCTGGGGGCCCTGGAATGATCCAGGAGGGTGGTAGTACCCTCGGATGCAAGGGGGGGGGCATTGAAAAAAAATAAGGGGGTAATGGAAGCATAAGGAAAGAAGGGAAGATAAAATTTTGAAAAACTGTACATGTTTCATCTGTTGTATAACTGAGTTAAAGTTGTAGTGATTACATTATTTTCTTTTTTTTTTTTTTAAAGCAATCGGGGTTAAGTAACTTGCTGAAGGTTACACGGCCGATTACATTATTTTCCAAATAAACATACAAAATTTAAGTTATATCTGATCAGTGGTTGAGTCTGCTGACGGATCTTAAGAAGCAAGTGTTAGCAGGTGAGCCTGTTGCCCATTGTTGGGAAGATCAGCATGCATTGGCAGAAATATGAGTGTGTAATGACTTGTTTATGGTATGATACTATACCTTATATGATACAATATTGCATTGTCAAAATTCCAATGCAAGAAAAAACAAATTTACAATAAACTTAATTTAAGATGCATAAATGATGCATATTAAAAAAAAAAAACCCCAAACCTTTAAAGAGTTAAAGAAAGTAGATTTCTGGTGGTGCTGAGAAATTGAGGGGGGACAGTTGGGGTTAATTGATTTGCCCAAGGTCACGGCTAGTTTTTGTGTTAAGCTGCATTTGAACTCAGGTCCTCATGACTCCAGGCTGGTGCTCTATTCACTGCACCACCTAGCCGCCCCCCCAATTTTTTTTTTTTGAAAAGGTGGTGATAGGCCAAAATAGTTTGGGAACCTCTGCATTACTTTCTCCTTGTTTTACTACTTGGGTACCTACTCTTCTGTCTTCTGGTTCATTATCTATATCATGCCCACTAATTATGGGTGTTCCCTGGGGTTTTGTCCTATGCCTTCTCTCTTTCATCTGCATTCTCTTTCTTGACAATGTCATCAGCTCTCATGGGTTTATTAATGACTCTCATCTCCACATCTGGTCCCACATCACCAGTTACCTATTGGACATTTCAGACAATATTCTGGAGACACCTCAGACTCAACATTTCCAAAACTCATTACCTTTCCCCTAAAACCCTTAGCTCTTTCTGTCAAAGTACGACCATCCTTCTAGTCTCTCAGGTTTGTTATGTTTGGTATTATTTTTGACTCCTCACTATCCTTTATCTTAGTGCTTCTAGTATGGTTTTAATAAAATGCTTGCTTGTCTGACTGACCTATATCTAGCTATTTCTTCATCCACATCTTTTACATTTAATCCTTTGTTTTCATTCTTATAGCTACTGCTTAGTTCAGGCCGTTATCCCCGCACACCTTGATTATTGCAACAGTCTCCTAATATGTCTTCTTGCCCCCAGTGTTTTATTGCTCAAATTTGTTTTTTTGGGTTTTTTTTTTTTTGCTTTTTGGAGGGGGGGGAAGGCAGGGCACTTTGGGGTTAAGTGACTTGCCCAAGGTCACACGGCTAGTAAGTGTTAAGTGTCTGAGGCCGGATTTGAACTCAGGTTCTCCTGACTCCAGGGCTAGTGCTCTATTCACTGTGCCACCTAGCCGCCCCTTTATCACTCAAATGGATTGTACACATTCCTACCAAAGTAATTTTCATTTAGCACAGATTGCTTGCTCAAATCAATTCTGGTAGCTTCCTATTGCCTTTGGGATAAAATATAAACTCCTATTTAGTTTTTAGAGCCTTTTACTCTCTGGTTCCAGTCGATCTGTCCAGCCTTATTGGAGATTAGTCTCTCTCCCACACTCTTTGATCCAGCGAAACTGGCCTTCTTACTGTTCTAACACATTGCACCCCATCTTCATGTCGTTGGCACTCACCATTCCACATGGCCAGTCCTTCATTCTTTATTCATTTCCACTGGCCACTTTCCTTAGCTTTGGCCCAGAATCATCCTATTCTCAAGTACCATTTGCAGTCTGAAGCCTTTATTGATTTCTCCAGATGCTAGTGTTTCCCTCCTAAACAACTCTATTCATTATATCTTATGCTTTTATTACTATTTATCATACTTGTATCCCCTCATTAGATTGGAACCTCAGTATGAGTAAGAATTCTTGTGCTTGGCACATAAGAGCCTAATAAATGCTTGTTTATTGTTTGATTATTTAGTAGATTTATTTGGGCACATTTTGCTTACTTTTTTTACTAGTGAAATAACATTAATGTCTTTCATAAGAATATTATAGGTAGTCAGTTCCTAGTTTATGCATGGGTTGACATTCCATATTTCATTTGTCATTTGTTTGGATCTCAGCCCCCCCCCCCCCTTTTTTGGTAATTTTCCTTATTTATTTAAAACTTAGATATAAAACTAGAAAAGGAAAAAAAATTGCCATGTACACAGCAGAACATGAGAGGATTCAATATAAAACAATAATTTTTCATTTCAAGAAAACCTATATGTCATAACTACTACACGTTGTTTTCAAAGCTATATAGCTTTTCTTTGCTTCTTTGTAGGTTTTCTTTTGTTCTCTTCTATTCACTTTTTACTTTATCTTTTCCCCCTCCTTCCCTACCCTAAAGAAGGCTACAGTTAAATTCGGAGATATAGATAAATAGATAGATATAGATATACACCTATATTTACATATATACACACTTATATGTAATGTACATTCATACACATATATATGTAAGACTACTGTGCTTATTTCTACTTTATCTGTTTCTCTGAAGGTGGATAGCATCTTCCTTCATAAAACCAAATCTTTCCATGTTTTTTTTAAATAAAATGCTATATTAGCTTCTAGTTTACATCATTCATTTCCGCAAGATTTTGAGTTACAAATTTTTTCCCCGTTTTACCCCTACCCACCACCCCAAAATAGCAATCCCACTGGGTATCCCCTCCTCCAATCTGCTCTCTCCCATATCTTCTCCCAAACCCCCTCCCAACTTTCCAGTAGGGCACGATGGATCTCTATGCCCCAGTGCCTGTATGTCTTATTTCCCAGTTACATGTAAAATAATATTAATAATAGTGTGTGTATGTATGTATATATATATATATTTTTTTTTTAAATATTTGATTTTAAAACTTTAAATTCTAGATTCATTCCCTTCCTTCCTTGTCATACACCCTTACTGGGAAGATAAGCAATTCAGGATAGGTTGTACATGTGTAGCTATGCAAAACATTTCCATAGTGGATATAGTGTAAAAAACTGACTATATTTCCCTCCCTCCTATCCCACCTCCCACTTGTTCTATTCTCTACTTTGATCCTGTCCCTTTTCAAAAGTGGGTGCTTCCAACTTCCCTCCCCCTCAGCCTGCCCTTCCTTCCATCATCCCCCCTCTCATCCCCTTCCCCCCTACTCTCCTGTAGGGTGAGATACCTTAATGTCATTCCCTCCCTAAGCCAAATTCAGTGAGAATAAGATTGACCCATTCCCTTTTGCCTTCCTGTTCTTCCCCTCCATTGTAACCATTTTCCCTTGCCTCTTCTATATGAGATAATTTACCCCATTCTGTCTCTCCTCATCTTCCCTCATAATATTCTTCTCTCACCTCTTAATTTCATCTTTTAAGTATCATCCCTTCCCATTAAATTGGTCCTGTGCCCTCTATGTATACCTGTATACATATATACACACATTCGCATATGTATTCATAAACCCATATAGTCTCCTATATAGACATATGTATGTATGTGTACTATATACATATATATATATATATATATAATATATACACATTTCTATTCCCTTCAATTTTTCTCATACTGAGAAAAGTTTCATCAGTTACAATTATTGTTTTTCCTTGTAGGGATGTAAATAGTTCAATTTTGATAAGTTCCTTATGATTTCTTTTCCCTGTTTATCTTCTCATGCTTCTCTTGCGTGAGAATCTGAATGTCAAATTTTCTATTTAACTCTGGTTTTTTCATCATGAATGCTTGAAAGTCCTCTATTCCACTGAATGACCATATTTTCCCCCGAAACATGATACTGTAGCTCTAAAGTTTCTTCAGAGTCACCTTTTACATGAATTGGAGGAGGTGGAAGCTGGAGCCCCACGGAAGTCCTGTTTCTGCACCGCCATCTTAACTCTGCCCCTTGGCCCCTTTTCCACATAGAAACATTGTTATAAATGTTTAAATTCCCAGGCCCATACCATTATTTTTTTTTCTTGAAGTTTGGGAAGATGACAGAGCAAAAAGGAGTTGTATAAAATTCACCCTCAGTGTAAAATTTTAAAATGGAAAGATTTTCTCTTTGATATTCCCATAAACTTCTATTACTTTTCTTTGGCTCCCCGTGTTTTTATGCTTTGCAAGTCACCTGTTGTAATAATCGTTACCCCACCTATATTAATTCATTCAGCAGAATTGACCAATAACTACATGTTTTTAAAAAAAAGTTTCATTTATCTGATTCACATTGTATGAATAATAACTTATGTAGATGGAGATTGATTTACCAAAGGATTTCTTCACAGTGACTCTGAGGTAGTTAGCAAAAATATCGCGACCCTCCTGTTACAATTGAAGAAGTATGAGTCTCAGAAGTTAAGTGATTTGCTCAAAGTCACTCAAATAGTGTGAGAGCTAAGAGTCAAATTCAGATCTTCTCACTCACAAAGTCAGGTCTTCCTTTTTGCCTTTTTGTTTTTTCCTTTTTTTTCCTCCCAAGTCCTCCATTTTGATCCATCCCTTTGATAAAAACAATTAAACAAAAACATCCAATACAGATTTGATAGCATAAGTAATCTTCTGTTCTGGTAGTCTTTCACTCCTCTGCCAGTAGGGAGGAAGGTGGTATGTTACATTATCTCTTCACCTAGGACTGTGCTTGGTTTTTCAGTTACTCCGTTCCACTTCCTTTTGGTGATCTTTTGCAGGTGTCTTTCCATAGCACCAAGAAACTATGCAGCATCCTCATCCATGGCAGCCCCCCCAAATGTACTTTGTTCTTGAGAGTCTACAAGCCTAACCCAAAGGAATTTCTTTGGGGAAATCAAGATATTGTAACAAAATGAACTGAGAAATTAAGGTAGATCAGAGGCTAATTGCTGTGAACTCCATTTTTGAAACCTTGACCCTTCTTACTCTACAGATTCTCAAACTACTCCTTATATTTCATCTGAAAATGATGTTTTTGTAAACTTTAAGTAATAGAAAAATTGTTTAATTTAAGATTTTGCAATAAATTTGATAGCATAGCTTGACTAGTTGAGAAAGAAACAAATACATGTAAACTGATACTGTTCTATTATTATTACTTTTTTTTTTTTGGAGGGAGGAAAGCAGGGCAATTGGGGTTAAGTGACTTGCCCAAGGTCACATGGCTAGTACGTGCTAAGTGTCTGAGGTCAAATTTGAACTCGGGTCTTCCTGACTCCAGGGCCAGTGCTCTATTCACTGTGCCACGTAGCTTTCCCTACTCTTCTATTATTTGCAGATATAATCTTTCTCAGCCTAGTTTGTTACCTATACTGTAAACTGTATTCTCTTGAGTAATGTGTACTTTTTGAACACTGCTTTTCAAGTTTTTTGTTCCATTTTTAAATATCTGTGGAAGATAAGATGGAAAAACTAGACTTAAGGGCAAAGACGTGTACAAATGCTTTGAAAAATTCTGATCTTTGGTGAAGCCTATTGCTTGATATAATGAAAAGAACATTGGGTTGGAAGTCATGAGACCCAGGTTCTTGTCCCATTTTTGCAGCTGGGAAACAGGTAAAGGCACAGTCTCTTTGGGCTTCAGTTTCCACATCCATATAATTAGAGGATCAGACTAGATCATTTAGTAGTAAAACCATCTGTCATCTGGGATATCATCACTTAATTGTGAATCTGATTATTGTACATTTTATTTGGATGAAATATTTTGACTGTTTTGTCTCATAGTTCTCATGTCTTTTCATTCTGTCAAATGGCAAAAATACATAGGATCTCAAAAAAAAATTTAATGGGGCCTTGGGTACACATTACACATTAAAATAATAAAAAATCCTAAATCTATATCAAAGTTGAAAATTTATAATAAAAATCATTGGATAAAAGTATATTTTCATTCTCAAGGCAGGGGCCCTTCAAGGAAAAATTAAATTCATAAAACTAAACTTAAAGGTAATTTTTGTGTTTCATGTTTACTTCCAAACATTGACAAAAGTTTTTGCTTTTTTGGCATGTAGATATTTAATTGCAAGAGAAACCTTTTCTTCCACAGCATCTAAAAGTTGTGAATGTAAAAGGAAAGAAGGAGGTAATAAAGTCAAGTTTATATTTTCCTTTATCTCATGAAAACTTTGATATATTTTCTTTTTTTTTTTTTTTTTTTTTTTTTTTGAGAGGGGAAGGTAGGGCAATGGGTTTAAATGACTTGCCCAAGGTCACACGACTAGTTTTGTGTAAAGTTTCTGAGGCGGAATTTGAACTCAGGTCCTCCTGACTCCAGGTATTCACTGCACCACCTAGCCGCCCCTGATATATTTTCTTAATATAGGTCATGATAAGGGTAAATTAATGTTGCTTAATGATTTTGATCTAAAATAACTTGTTAGTGTGAATTTTGTTAGTTTATATAAATTTATGGAGTCTACCTTTTCTTTGTCATCTGGAGAAATTAAACCATGGAAAACAGTAGGGCTTTGCCCAAGAGTTTGATGCCAAGCATTGGCCAATTTAGTCCTTCAGTCCAAAGTCAACAGTCATTTATTAAATGCTTGCTTGTTCTGGGCTCTGTTCCAAGATGGGGGACAGCCCAGCTGGAGCCATGGCACTGTGTAGGCCTTCTTTATAGGTTTTTAGTAGCCTGGGGGGCATTGAAGGGTTTAACCTCTTGTTCTCCACCAGCATATTTTGAAATACATGCATGAAAGGTAGGATCAGAACTCAGATCCTCCTGACTCTCAGGCCAGCCTTGCCCCTAGCAGCTGTAATTATATCATGATCAAATGTGTGTTGATTTGAATTGTCTCTGTATCCCTTTCTTCCCTTCCTCTCATTGGATAGAGAGGCAGCATTTATGTGGTCAGACATAACTGAGTAACACTAACCAAAATGCCTAGAACACCGTCCAATAGAAAGTTCGGTTTAGCTGAGGCTTGAAGGCAGCCAGGAAGTGGAGATTTCTGAGTAGGCAGTAAGCCATCAAGAAGGAAGGAATGGAGTGCCATTAGACGGGCGGGAGGCGTTGCTGCATCATAGAGTACATAGAAGAAAGGGAAGTGTAAGAATGTTGAAATGATGGGAAGAGAGCAATGTCCAAAGAGGATTTTATGTTTGTCCCACAGGCATAGGAGTGTATCGAGAAGGAAGGTGATTGAAGAGATCTGTGTTTTAGGAAGATAAGTTTGACAGCTGACTGAAGGGTAAATTGCAATGGAGAGAGACTTGAGTTAGGAGACCAATTAGATTGCTGTTTAAATAGTGATAGATGACCAATTAATAGGTGAGGGCCCTTCATCCCCTCTGTATTAAAAGAAATGATTTTTTTTCTCTTATATTAATAACCAATTATTAAATTAGGGTTGAGATTTTTCCCCCCCTTTATTTACTCTTTCAGGGACCTGCCCTTGTAGGTCAATCAGTTCTGAAGGACTGGGCTGTTGATGAGATTGGCCAGGAAACATTTTTCTCAGGCTTGGGGGCAGGACCCTAACCGACTCAGAGAGCTTACTTTTGATTGAAATTTAAAGAATATCTAATTTAGGTGAATTCTAGACTTAAAAGCCTTAGACTCAGGCCCTTGAAACACCCCTCCTCTCCTCAAATTGTTCAGTGGGAGTGGTCTAGGTGGAGATGGATTCCTTTGTTCAGAGTGCTAAAGGCAGCTAAGTGATCAAGTTCTCAGTCCATTCCCTAGTTGATTCACCTGTCAAGGGTGATCTTCCGCCTGTCAGGGGCACCCACTTTTCCAAAGGTATTTAAGCATTAGATTATCTCCACGGTCTTTGTCTTTGGTTATTGAGAGAGATCACTGACCATCAATTTGTTATTTTCTAGTCTAATTAATAAATTATTAATTAACCAGAAACTGTCTCTTGGACTTTTCATGCATCTCATATACGTGTGTGTGTGTGTGTGTGTGTGTGTATAAAATCAGAGACTGAATTTATACATTTATACATGATTCTCTGTATCTTAGTCTGGCTTTCTATCCACTACTCTACACTTTATTGTTCAGTTAGATTATGAATTAAAAACTGTATTTTTTCTGGGCTGGCTTCAGAATTTAATTACTTGATTTCTGTGGGAAAATGTATTGAATTCTAGACAGCTTATGTATGAATGAATTTAACAGAAAACTGTGAATAAGTCAAGAACTAATACAATATGTGGAATCTACTTTTGAACAATATATTATCCATGTGTTGATTCATCACTTTTGTAAGCCGAGTACCCCATAGTTATTAAAAACAAAAGAACCCTTATATTAAGGAATATAGGAGCTATGGGTTCACCCACCAAGAAGATCCCTTTTTTACATTCATATGTCTTGGTGACTAAATAAGAAAAACTCTAAAATATCCATTTGAAGTAAGTTTGAGGTCTATTACTGGTTTTGAAATTGAAGTAGATAGCTGCAGCATGGCATTTCTAAATTTAAAACAAACAAAACTACATTTATAGAGAAGATTCAGTGATCTGCATGAACAGCTTTTGTCTGAAAAATAGTTTTAATGGACATGTTTTAGAAACTCTTATTCCAAAAGTGAAGACTGAATTTATCTTTTCACAGTAGGATTTTTGTAGAACTCTCATTTTATTCTGTTGAAATTCATTGCTTAGTGGTTAGCATGAGAAGCAGTATGTAGTTAGGTAGACTTATTATTAGTCTTTACTACAATCTAGGCAAATGCTTGAAACTTACTTTGTGAATTACTATGGTAAATTAATGTTTAGTCCAAAGCTAACCAAATAATAGTTGTGAACACTTGATTGAGGGAAGAGATCTAATAATAGGCATTTTCTGTTAATCTTACTCCCAGAGTTTGAATAAAATTTCATGGACTTTCAGATCTTATTATTTTTTGTTGTGGCTCCAGATAATAAGTTTTGGACACTGCTGGGCTTGAAGTCAAGAAGACTAATCTTCCTGAGTTCAAATCTGGCCTCAAATTCTTACTAGTTTTGTGATCCTGGGTTAAGTCACTTAACCCTGTTTGCCTCAGTTTTCCCATCTGTAAAATGAGCTGGAGGAAGAAATGGCAAATTACTCCAGTCTCTTTGCCAAGAAAACCCCACATGGAGTCATGAAGAATTGGACGTGACTGGAAAACTACTGAAAAACAACAAATGATAAGCCCTTTGGAGTTTTGCACATTTGCTATGAAACTCATTTGACAGGTAGAGAAAGAGAAAATGTTACCTCTAGCATGGATAGTAAATGAGATTTCTGTGTTTTTTTTTTTTTTTTTTTGCATGGAATGCCCTTTTTTGCATTTTCTCTTATGGTCTGTCTGTAGGTGGAATACCCCTAAAGATCCTTCCCAGAAAACATAGAAAGAGGAAATGGGAAAAGGAAGCAGAGAGATCCAGAGAGATATAAGTGAAGCAGAATGGTGCTGCAGTGTAGGAATAGAAAGGGTCAGATAGAGGGGTGAGTTTCTCCCAAGGCATATGAAGTCACATCATGATGGGAGGCACATAAGAGCAGACATGGACAAGACAGGAGAGACATGAAAACATAAGGGCCTAGCTATAGGGTAAAATGCGGCTTTTCAAATCCTGTTGATACATGCCAAGTTTTAGTCTTGGACACTTGCTCTATTCTTTTTTAATTCATTTTTGTTTCTTTCCTTTTTGATTTTTCCATGAATCAGTTTAAACTCTATAGTTGAAATGTGATGATACAGACAAACCACAGAAACTTAGGGACGATGCCTAACAGACCAAAGAACAAAATAGTCACAAACATTCCTCAGCTCTCAGACATTTGCTGTATGTTTGTGCAAAAAGTACTACTAAAACACAAGTGTAATTCGATGTAAATCTGATGTCAAGCAACAAATTGACAGTATTTTGTAGCACATCACATGGTATTGACTGTAAGTCACGGCAGCAATATTTGGTGAATGAGCTTCACAGAATTAGCTTTATGGATAAATGCTAGATCTTAGTTCACCATAAAAGTCAGCTAGTGCTGTTCACAGCTTAAAAAGAAATAAAAACCACCTAGTTTAAGAAGAGAATGCAAATCTATACTTTTTCTAAGTACAAAACCAGGATTTATCTGATCATTGAAAACAGATCATACCTTAGTGTCTAGACTCCATGGCAAAACCTATTCCAGTAACTGCTTTGGACAGTATCTGTTATGATTGCTTCTCATTTTAGCAAAAGGCAGCTTCAAGGAAGTATTTGAAGTCAAGCAAACAAAAACCTAAAGTTATATTCACTAAACAGGGTTTAATAGTAAGGCATACTTTTAAAAGTCATGTCACTTTTCAGAAGTTACACTATTTAAATGAGTTGTCTTAAATTTTTTTTTCTTTGTTTTAAAAACATTTTTAGAAGCAGCTTTTTGTACAGTGCCAGGCCTAGAGTCAGGAATACCTGAGTTCAAACCCAGCCTTAGATACTTAGCAGTTGCGTGACTGAACAATTTACTTATGTTTGCTTCAGCTTTAAAGTGAGGATAATAATATCTACCTTATAGCCTTGTTGTGAAGGTCAAATGAAGTAATATTTGTAAAGCTCTTACCACAGTGCCTCACACATAGTAGGCCCTGTATAAATATTTATTTCCTTCCAATAAAAAATAAAAAGATGAGCTAAGACTTTACCTTTTCTCCTTTACTTATAAACCCAGCTTGAACAGACCTCACTTACTCTACCCCCACCTCAATATTTCATTAGTTACAAAGAAATCCTATTCTATCCTAAAGGAATATGGAAACAAATCTAATGAAGGATCTAAAAAAAGTATAGGACCTGAAGGAATAGGTTATTTTTGGGCCATTTTTCTTTTGTCCATTGGGTCCACTATAGACTGTCTTCCTCTAAGAGTAGCTTCAAATTTTATTGAATTTTGGATGACCTGTTTTATATTAGTCAAACAAAAACTTGTAAAATTAGTATTTAGAACCCCATTGTAATGCTCAGTGTTAAATAAAATCAGATATAGTGTGAGTCAGATCACATCCTTCTCCCTCAAAAAAATTCCAACCCAGCCTTCCATTCCCCCAAAAGATTATGTAATGTAAAGACCAAATGAGATAAAGTTTAGTTTGTGAAACTTAAAGTAGTACATAAATGTCAGTATTTATTAATAGTGAAGACAAGTATAATGTAACTTAGCAATTTTTAATATTTGCATCATATATGAGTACTTCTGCCTTTAGGGTAATCATTATATGGAGCCATGATTTGAAACTAGAAGAGTAAAATAGATATTTAAAAATTTTTATTGATAGTTTTTTTTTTTTACAAATTGTCTTTATTTCCAAATATATATATTCCTTCCTCCTCCCCACAGAGCCATCCCTTGAAGCAAAGAATTGGAAAGAAAGAAGGAAAAACAGCTTATTGAAACTAAGCAGCATATCAGTCAAGTCAGACTGTATATGCAACATTGCCCCTCCATAGACCCTTACCTTTGTATAGGAAGAAATTTTTTTTTCCCATTCAGGGACAGGCTCGATCATTTTAATTAGTCTTCGCCTTTAATTTTTGTGGATATTTTCCATTTGCAGCATGTAGTCATTGTATATATTTTACTGTTCTGCTTACTTTAGTTTGTATCTGTTCATATAACTTTTTCATGCTTCTCTCTATTCTTCTCAAATATTCTTCATATTTGTTGTTTCTTATATCTTAGGAATTTTCCATTACATTAATGTACCACAAGTTTACCCAATTGATAGGCATCTATTGTGTTTTTTAATTTTTTGCTACTACAAAAAAAATGCTACTATAAATATTTTGGGGGCATGTGGAACTTTCCTTTCTGTCTTTCATTTTGTCGGCGAAGGATCTTTGCCTAGCAGTAGGATCTCTGGGTCAGAGGGAAAAGCAAATATTTTAAAGGGATTTTTCATTTAAAGCCATGTCTATACTGATGAAGTAGCTTCTTAGCTAAACTGCCAAGTTTCTTTTCAAAAGTGATTTTTTTTGGAGGATATTTAAATCTTTGTTTTTTCCAACTAGATTTTAGAGTGATAACTACTAAGTGTTGGTAGCCCTTGAATGGATACAGGATTGTTTCAGCATAGGAACTTACAGTCTAGCTGGGGAAGCTAAACATATATGCATGGCATGATTATATACTAAAAATTCATAAGTGGCCTTATAGCTCTAATAAAATGAAAAAAATTGAAATCTGAAGCCAGGCTTCACCAACATTTCTTTTTTTTTTTTTTTTAAAGCAATTGGGGTTAAGTAACTTGTTCAAGGTTACAGGCCCAGGTGTTTGTGGGTGGATACTAATTATCAGAGCCTGGATTTGATCCCAGATTATCCCGACTCTGGGGCCGGTGCTCTTACTAGCTGTGCTACCTGGCTGCCCCTTCACCATTTCTTATATCAAGGATGAAACAAGGAAACTAGAAGAATGCTGTCATAGAAAGAAAGAAAAAAAGAAAGAAACCTATATGAGAGCAGAAAGAATAAGTTTGTACTCAGTGCCTTTTCTGTAGAAAACATAATTATTAGAAAATATTACCCAAACAGTAATTCCTTTCCCTGAGTTTAAAAAACAAAAACAAAAAACCATAGTGCAGCTATCGAGAATAAAAGCAGTTATCCCCTAAAATATTACAATGTAGAAATGATTGTTATCATAGCTTAGATATAATTAGTCTCAAAATTTTAAAAATATTTTGATTTAGTTATTCTTAAGCATAATTTAAAGGCAGTTTTATGCTGTTACTCTAATTTTAGAAAGCAGCCATAATTTTCCCTGTGATGAATTCTCCTTTAGCCAATGAATATTTTAATTTCTCCATACTTATCTGGTTAAAAAAAAATGTCACCTGGTGGCTAACTTTTTGATCATGATTCTTTGTAAAATTTAGCTTATTTGATCTTGGGTACAGATCACATAAACCTATGCAGAACCTGTACTTAATAGCCTTTCTAGCTTGCCAAGACTTTTTAGAGTTTGTGTATTACTAGCATCTCATTTTGAAAACCAGGGGTCATGTCTGTACCATCGTGAGGTCTTGGAATATGACTTCAATAGAAGACCATTATTATATGTGACATTATTTTTGAAAGTGACACTGAGAGTGATCATTATGTCTCTTCCTATATAACTGTAAAGACGTACAGGAAAAGTTCTTTCAGCACTGGATGTGATAACGCCTATAGTTTGCAATTATGGTTACTAGTTACAGAACCTGTTAATTTGGAGAGTCTGCCTTTTTGCCTCACAGTCCTACCTTACTTCATTTTTTGAACTTCATCACCTTCTTCCTGATTGGTGGTGTTGTCTACTCTTGATGAGCATTCCACCCTAGGCTGTGCCACTTAAATTTGAGATTCATTGTGTTCAATTGGCCTTTGATTTGACCAGTTATTGCCTGAATATCTTGCTGTAATTGGTTCTTTGTATGCCTTTTTCAGTGGAGATCTATTGAAACAAATGTGGCTTGGATATTCCTAGGTTTGGGTCTATTCTAGGACTCTGAATTATGGTTTGTACATTAGAGGTTAAACTTTTAAAAAAGTTAAATGTGATGATCAGCACATATCCAGACCACATTTCATTCAAGTTCAGATTTTGAACAGTCAATATTGGTGTAAGCTATGCCTGTAGCTACTTTATTTTTGTGTTTTATTTTGTCTGATCATGTCATTGCCCTGTATGAAACCTTCATTAGTTCCCCATTGCTCCTAGAACAAAGTGTAAACTCCTTAACCCACATTCAGTGCTTTCTTACAGCTCTGTCTCAGTTTGCTTTTCCAGCCTTCATTCACACCACTTCTCTGGATGCAACCTTCTGCTTAAGCTAGATTTCTAGCACTTCCGTGCTCTTGTTCCTACCTTACTCCTCTTCATTTATGCAGTTTATCTCTCATGTCTGGAGCAGATTTCGTCTATATCTTTGCCTGTTAAAATCCTTTTCTTTCTTTTTTTTTTTTTTTAAAGCAATTGGGGTTAAGTAACTTGCTCAAGGTTACACGGCCAGTTATTATTTCTGGGTGTGGTGCTGAGTGTCTGAGCCCGGATTTGATCCAGGTCATCCCGACACTGGAGCCGGTGCTCTTACTCGCTGAGCCACCTGGCCGCCCCTAAGCAATTGGGGTTAAGTAACTTGCTCAAGGTTACATGGCCAGGTGTTTCTGGGTGGGTGCTAAGTGCCTGAGCCCGGGATTTGATCTCCTGGTGTTCTTAACACTGGAGCCAGTGCTCTTACTCGCTGTGCTACCTGGCCGCCCCCTTTTCTTTCTTTATGGTCCAGGTTTTATCTCAGTTTTAAAAAAAATTAAACAACCTGTTTCTCTAGCCAGAAGTGATTCTTACTTCCCTGAAACTATCAACTTTCAGCTTAACCTCTTATTTTGTTGTTGTTGTTCAGTCTTTTTCAGTAATATCTGACTCTTTGTGATCCCATTTGGGTAAAGATACTGGAGTGGTTTGCCGTTTCTTTCTCCAGCTCATTTTACAGATGAGGAAATTGAGACAAACAGGGTTAAATGGCTGAAGTCAGATTTTAAGTCAGGAAGATGAGTCTTGACTCCAGACCTGGCACTCTAGCCACTTAACCACTTAGCTACCCACTTTAATATGCACTTATATTTTAACTTAAAGCTAGATCCCTTTTTAATCTTGAGATTTTGTGTCTTATACATATTTTATTCCAATACTATGTTATGTTAAATCCTTTTACTTGACCCTCCTTATGCTTTGGTCCTATATCTGACTGCCCAGTTCCTTGACAGTGCTCTCCTTGTCTTCAGTTCCTCACTATCCACTTCATTTTCAATATCTTGTATTCTGGCTTCCAATTTCGCCTCTCTACGCAATCTGTTCTCTCAAAAGTTACCAGTGATCTTAAAAAAAAAAAACCTTAACATTAAAATATCAATACAAATAGCAGTGCTTGCTTAATAACTATTTGTATCTAAAATAATCCCAATGGAAAAAATCATAAAGACCTTTCAGATTCTCTTTGTACTTAGAATTAGGGAAGGGAGGGGGCCTGAGGATCAAGAAGTTTGGAACAACTGCTGTGATGAGTGAGGTAATAATTTGATTAGGGAGGCAAAGAAGTGAGGTCTATTTGAGATTATGTAACACAAATATATAGTGGACCCAGTTAGCAAGGTTTCGTGATTTTTTTTCCAGTTTTGATGACTAGATCAACAGTATGTATGTTGAAGGGTAGTGGAGAAGTAGGTTATGGGAATTGAGTAGAATGAGAAACTAGAAAGTTAGGATATTTGAGAGGGTATCAGTATTTATAATGAAATTCCCTAGTTTGAGAGCATGTGATGCAGAAAAGAGAGACTGTGAGCCAGGCACTGAACTCAACTGAGAAAGGAAGAATATGTTGGGGTTTGATAGATAATAGTCAATAGAATCTAGATTGGGTGATAAATTTGGATAACATGAAGCTCAAACAAGGTAGAATCTGAAAGTGACAATGGGGAAAAATGAATATTCAGACAAAGTTACTATGACCAGTAAGTTAGGGGAGCGGAAGGATGAGAAAAAGTATTGCTTGTACTGGAAAGTGATGTCATCAGGAAGGAGCCATGCCTCAGGAATAGGAGATGGAAAGAATGAGAAAGGAAGAGAATTAAGATGAAAGAATTTTTTTTCTTTTATTAAGTATAGAGCAAGCATTCTATCTGGTTAAGGGTTGAGAAAAGATTTGATGTGGAATTGAGATTAGGATTTGGGGGAGAATGGGATTGAGGTGGATACGTTTTGAGTTTAGAATGGTTGAAAGGGGTTGTGCAAAAGCAGCTGTAGATTCATAATCACTGGGATGAGTTGAGTATAAGGGAATTGGGAGTATGTTAACCATTGGGCAGTGAGGCCGAGTAGAGCATCAGTGGTTGGAAAGAGAAGTCTTATTGAGGAAGGTATGTGATTAGATTGTTTTGAAGCTAGTGATTGGTATATTAATATACTGTAGTACTATAAGTAATTGACATGGACAAAAATAAGAGAAGACTGTCATTGTTTAACTGTTTATACTTTTTTCTCCTGGGTCTCATCCTACCTTTCTGACTTCTTCTTTTCATTCTTTCTAATGATAGTCACTAATAGTTCAGTGTCCATTGAAAAGGAGATTTCTAATGGAGCAACCCAGGCCATCTGTTCTTGGTTCTAGTCTGTTTATCAGAATCTTGGGATAATAGCATAGATAGCATGCATGTCAAATTGCAGTGACCAAAAGTTTAGAGAGATAGCAGAAATAATAGATAACAGCTTAAGGATTCAGAAATATCCTGGATCAGAGATGGTTCAAGATGGAAGAAAAGTGGCTAGACAACAAGTCATCTGAAAAAGATCCGATGATTTTAGTGGAGTACAAACTTAATATGAGTCAGCAGTGAGATATGGCTGCAAAAAACAAAAAAAACCCAGTGCAATCTAAGACTATATTTAGAGAGGCATTTGATTAGACCATACCATATTTGGAGTACTGTGTTCAGATCTTGGTACTATTTTTTAGGAAAAGACATTGATAGTACTATATATGGATCATTCAGGGAAAAGTAACCAGGATGGTGAAGGGCCTTGAGATCATGTCTGGATCATTTGAAGGAGTTGTGGATGCCTAAGTAGGAGAAAAGAATTAAAAAGGAATATAATGGTTGTCATATGGAAGATGAATTTGAGTCAGTTTAAGAGGGCAAGAACTAAGATTAAAATGTGGATGTTGCAGAGAGGCAAATTAGGCTTAATATAAGAAAAACCATTGTGATAATTAGACCTATCCCAAAGTTGGAGGAGCTACCTCAGTCATTAGTGGAATCTTCTTCAATGGAGGCCTTTAAGCAAAGACTTAAAGGATCACTTTTTGAGTATGTTGTAGTGGGGATTCTTATTAATGTAAAGGTTGGACTAGATGCTTTCGCAAAACTCTTCCAGCTTTAGGATCTGTTATTTCTTTTCTGGTTGCCTATTTATCTCTCCTTAAGGGTACATATCCTCCAAGTCTCTTCTCCATTTATACTTTGTCCCTTGGTGATCTTTTTTTAAATTTTTCTTTCCTTGGTGATCTTATCTGCTTTTTTGGGTTCAGTTATCATTTCTCTGCAGATGACTCCCAGAGCTACATACCCAGGCCTAATCTTGCTTCTGAATTCCTGCAGATGACTCCCAGAGCTACATACCCAGGCCTAATCTTGCTTCTGAATTCCAGGTTTATGTGGCTAACTATGAGCTGGACATCTCCATCTGGATATCCATTCGGCATCTCAAAGTCAGTGTATTCAAAATGGAATTGATCATCTCACACTTCCTCCCTCACCTTTACTCTCTCTTAAATTTCACTTTTTTCCTCATGGGTGTAACTACCCTCCCAGTCATCCAGTTTTGTAACCACAATTCTGTGATTCCATGCTATGACTTACTTCTCACACTCAGTTGCCAAGTATTGTTGACTCTGCCTCCACAACATGTCTTGTATCTGTCTTATTGTCTCCACTTACCTTGTCACCTCTTTAGTTAAGATCCTAATGGTTTCTTGCATGAAATGCTGTCATTGCGTACTATTTGGTCTCCTTCCTTTCAGCCATTGTGTTCTTTAATCCATCCTTCACAGAGCTGCCAAAATAACCTTATTTAGGGACAGGTTTGAACATGTAATAGTCCTGTCAAAAACTTCCTGGTCCCCTATTGTCTCTAGGGAAAAAAAGAAATTTCTTATTCTGGGTCTAGTGTATCTTGACAGCCTCTTTTAACATGACTCCCCTTCTTAATAAATGGCTAATTTTTCCTTGAATTTGACATTCTGTCCCCTGCCTTCTTGCATTTGTAGACTCTGACCCCCACTTGTGGAATTTATTCTTTTCTTTATTTTCATCTCTTAGAATCCTTATCTTCTAGGTTTGGGATCAGTGTCACTTTCTCTGTAAAGTTTGCTTTAGTAATTAATGCCCTCCTCTGCCTCAAATAACCTTGTAACTACTCATCTGTGTACTTTTTGTAATTCTCTAGTAAAATGTAAGCTACTTAGGGGAAGGGCAGTTATGTTTTCTCCTTTATATCCCCAGTCAGTAGCACAGAGCCTTACACATAGTAGGTGCTTATTAAGTATTTGAATTAAATAGAATTATGAGTACTTGGAAGATGATTTTTTCCCCTACTTTTAGATTCCTAATTCCTAATACTGTACAGTGCCCGGCACATTTGTTGTTCAGTTGAGTCCAATGCTTTATGACCTCCTTTCTGGGATTTTCTTGGCAAAGATACTGGGAGTGGTTTGCCATTCCCTTCGCTAGCTCATTTTACAGATGAGGAAACTGAGACAACCAGGTTTAAGTGACTTGCCCAGGGTCACACAGCTAGTAAGTGTCTGAGGCCAGGTTTGAACTTAGGAAGATGAGTCTTCCTGACTCCAAACCCAATTCTCTGTCCACTGCTCTATCCACAACTATCCCACTGTGTACATATTACACTTTAAAAGAATTCCTTGGTTTTATTTTTTAATAGTTTACATTTATTATAATTTGAGTCATATACAGTCACTTTCTCCCTCCTGCCTCTCCCCAATAGGTGGGAAAAAAAAGAAAAACAAAACCCTTGTAACAAATATACATGGTCAAGCAAAACAAATTCCCACATTGACAGTATCCAAAAATGTGTGTTTTATTCAGGATCTTGAGTCCATCAACTCTGTTAGGAGGTGGATAGCATCCTTCACCATTGGAACTCTGGAACAGTGGATGGTCATTACATTGATTGTTTTTTTTATTTATAATGGGAATGGGAATTTGAAGATCTTCCCTACCCCCTTAATAGACCTAGGGGGGAGTTTGAAGACCTCCCCTGCTTTGAAAGTAAACTCTGCTCCCTAATAGGCTGATGTAATCACATGAAGCCTGTGATGGAGGGAATTTGCTAAAGGATGCAGCAGAGCCCACAGGAACCTTCCCTACTGTGAAGATAAACTGCCCCCTAATAGGCTGAATGTAGTTACATTGAGCCTGTGGTGGGAGGAGTTTGCTGAAGGGAAGCAGAGCCCACTGGAAGCTGGTCAGAGCCAGAGAGATGGTGGGAGAGAGAAGTGGTTGAGGCAAGGAGATAGGATCATGAATAAATATTGATCTTGTGTTGGTTTGTGGGAAAGCTGATGGATGACATGGCTCTCAATGTTATTATGGCTTCTTAATATCTTTGTTTTTTTTTGCTTATGGATCCTTTTACTCTTTATTTGATCTTTTTGGAGTAGAGTCCTAGTGTAGTGGTCTTGTTGGTTTAAAGGGTAATGTATAGTTTAATGACTTTTTGGTCATAGTTTCAGTTGCCTGCTAGAGGAGTTGCCCAGTTCACATCTTTACAAATAGGGCAGTAATATGCTTTTTTCCCCTGTTGTTCTTCCAACATTTGTCCTTTTTTTTTTCTTCCTTGACACAATCTAAGGGGGTGTGAGGTGGAATCTCACAGATGTTTAATTTTCATCTCTGTAAATTATTAGTGATTTTGCACATTTTTTTCATATGGCTATTGATAGTTTTAATTTTTTTCCTTTAAAAACTTCCTTTTAGTATCTTTGACTATCAACTGGGAATATCTCTTGTTCTTATAAATTTAAATATGTTCCTTGTATATCTTAGAAATGAGATCTTTTCAGATTTCTGTTGTTTGTACATCATCTTTTTTTCTTGATGTATTCCTCACCCTTCCAGAGAGCCAACCCTTACAGCAAACAGTAAAAAATGGGGGAAAAAAGTTAAGAAAAACTATCAACACATTGCAAAAATCTGAAATTGTGTGCATTATTCCATACTTGTCCCTTTTTCTGCAAAGGAATGGAGATGTCTTTCCATATCTTTTCTTTGGGGCCAAGCCTTTTCATTATAGTTTCACAGCAGTCACTTCCTATCATATTGTTTTGTTGTGCTTTTCTTTCCTTTACCTTGTTGTCGTTGTTACTTACTGATTTCCTGGTTCAGCTTAGTTCCCTTTGTATCAGTTCTTCCTATACTCTTCTGTATTCGTTATATTAATTGTTTCTTTCAAAAAATTATTTACACATTTATATTTACATGTATTTATGTTCTGGCCTCCTCTCTGAACAGAAGAAAGGAAAGAAGGAAAGAGATTAATATGCATAATTGCAGCGAAACAAATTCCCACATTGTCCATGCCCAAAAATCTGTGTCTCTGTGTTTTGGTTCACTTTCCTGTGGGGAGGGGTTAGAGGTGGGGGGGAAGGTGGAGGAGGTGGGGCGGCTGCTTAAGTGATGTATTTCATCTTCAATCTTCCGGCCTCATGGTTTTATAACTGCATTGTTAAGAGAGTTTTAAAAGTTATCCATTTTTAGCTCACCTCAGTCTGCATCACTTCATAGAGGTCCTCCCAATTTCTTCTGGAACTGCTCATAGTGTCATTTTGTGGGACAATAGTATTCCATGTTTTAATATGCCAAATTTTTTTAGTCACTGCCTGATAGAGGGGACAGCTCCTTAGTTTACATGTTTTGGTGATGATGAAAAGATCTTCTGTAAATACGTTTGTACATGTAGGCCCTTTCTTTGATTTCTTTGGGTACAGGCCTAGTTAAAGGTATATCTGGGTCAAAAAACTTGCACAATTTGGTTCTTGAGCATAGGTCTAAAGTGTTTTTCAGAATGGCCAGACTAATTCTCAGCTCCAATAGTGCACTAGTGTTTACTCCTCCAACATTTATCATTCTCCACTTCAGTCATCTTTGCCAGTCTGATGGGCTTGACATGGAACCTAATTTATGTTTCTCTAGTGATTTAGAGCTATCCACAAGCAATAATATCACAATTATTTAAGTTTCTCTTTATTTCTGTAATCCATATTTTATAGTTATGTATGTCTTGGTAAATGGGTTCCCAAATATTATCTCGTCCTCTTGAGTTTGTTGGTCATATTGAAATACTCATTATATGGAATTTATTTTATATCTTGCAATTTTGCTGAAGTTAGGAATTGTTTAATTTTTAGTTGACAATCTAGAGTTCTAAGTAAACTATTATCATCTACAAGAAGTGATTTTTTTTTTGCTTATGCTTATTTCCTCAGGTTTTTTTTTTATTGCCATAGCTAGTGTTTCTAGCACTATATAAATAGTAGTGGTGATAATGGACATTCTTATTTTTTCCTTAATCTTGTTGGAAAGAACTCAAATTTATCTTTATCAAATATACTGGCTCTCCTTAATGTCCATGTTAAGGAAAGGTCCATTTATTCCTATGTTTTCTAGTAGGTTTTTTTTCTTTAAAGCAGTTGGGGTTAAATAACTTGCTCAAGGTTACACGGCCAGTTTTTTTGTGTGGGTGTTAACTATCTGAGGCCAGAACCGATCCCAGGTCCTCCCGATGCCAGGGCTGGCGCTCTTACTCACTGCGCCACCCAGCCGCCCCAGTAGTTTTTTTAAAACAGCATTTGGTGTTTTATTTTGTTAGAACTTTTTTTTGAGTGTCTATTCATAGTTATAGTTTTTATTGTTCTTATTATAGTCATTTATATTTATGGTTTTCCTAATTTTGAATAAACCCCTTTATTCCTGGTATAAATCCAATCTGGTCATAGTGTATAATCTTTGTAATAAGTTACTTTGGCCTCTTTGCTAATATTTTATTTAAAAATTTTATATTGTGTCATTAGTAATATTGGTCAATAGTTTTCTTTCTCTTGATTCTTCCTTGATTGGGTGTCAAGATTATGTTTATACCAAAGAAGGAATTTGGTAGAGTCTCTCTTTATTTTTTTTTCACATAGTTCATATAATACTGGAATTAATTTCCTATATTTGATGGAATTTGCTTGTGAATAATCCAGTTCATCCTTTTTTTGCTTTGAGATTTATTCATTAGCCTTTATTTGACAGGTAATGGGAAGCCATTTTATGGTTTTGAATGAATATTATATGGATACTTTTATGAGGATTAATTTGTTGACATGTGGTGAATTTGAGGGGACAGGTACTGGAAACAGGTAGGCAATGTATTGCCTACTCACCTGGGATATTGAAGTCTTCTCAGGTTTTAGAATACTGACTATAAATAGCATTCAAAAAGTGAATGATGGGTTTTTTTTTTTTAAAGCGGTTGGGATTAAGTAACTTGCTCAAGGTTACACAGCCAGTTATTTCTGGGTGTGGTGCTAAGTATCTGAGCCCGGATTCAATCCCCAGGTCATCCCGACACTGGAGCCGGTGCTCTTACTCGCTGAGCCACCTGGCCACCCCAGAATGATAGATTCTTTAAGAATGTTTTGAATTAAGTGTATTTATTCACAGAAAAGAAGGTAATGAATTGCTAACACTTGGCAACCCAGGATCTTCACTGAATAACATAAGCACTAGGTAAGAGGCAGATATTTGAAGGTGGGGGGGATGGAAAATTATTCCAGGGTTCTTCCAGTCACCAAATTAAAGTATTTTTGCACTCAGTAAATTTAAGTGGCTTCCAGTTTTCTCCAAGATCAGATGTAGAATCTTTTTTCTGGCATTTCAAGCAATTTTCCCGGCTTTCTAACACTTTACTCTCCTTCATGCATTTATGGTCTGGTCAAACTGACCTTGTTGCTGTTGTTCCTCATAAACAGAAGTTTTATCTTTTTATGCCTCCTCCATGCTTTTGCACTGACTCTTCCTAAGTCTGAAATTTATTCCCTTCTCACCTCCACCTCTTGAAAATCCTGTTTCCTTCAAGACCTTTCCTGGTCTCCTCAGCTGCTGCCATCTCCCCTCTGGGTTATCTTTTATCTATTTTGTATGTGTTTAGTTTGTCTACATGTGTGTATGTTCTTCTTTTCTTTTTTAAGTCCTTTGGGGGAGAGACTGTGTTTTACTTTTGTCATTGTAGCCCCAACTTAATAAATACTACTTGATTAATTGCCTCTTGGAATCAATTTGACATCAGTAGAAGTGAGCATTAATAATTTAAAAAATTTGCATGCTGTTGGAAATTCACTAAGATTGTAAGACCACTTTGTAACAAATTGATTTTTTTTGTGTCAGTGTCTTTGATTATCTTATTTAACCCTTTCCCCATTACTGCTTAAAGGGAAGCAGCTTTGTGTAATAGACTGAGGATTCAGTCTATTCTGTACTAAAGGGATTTTGAAAGCTGGTGTTAGGAGACATTAGACATACTAAAAAATCTACTCATCTAGCATTTTTTTGATCCATAAACTGGTACCTGTGCTCTATTCCCTATTTTTTCATTTTATCCCTATTTTCATTTATTCCCTTTTTTATTCATAGTATCTATACTTGCTACCTGAACACCCCTCACCCATGCTAGTGCTTCTTGTTTTCATTTCTTCTTAGCTTATTTCTTCTACCTAATCTTTATTATTGGTCTTTCCTATCCATTCCTCTTATTACCTTTCTTTTGTGCCCTCTGGAATGCTCTTTCATTGTGCTAAAAGTCTCCTATAGCTTTAACTTTTTTTTCTTGTATTTGTTTTCACTTACAAACTTGTTTTTTCCAAGATCAGACTTTTTCTTTCTAGCCCTTACTAATAGGAGTTATCTTTTTCACTCTCCTGGAAAGGCTGACTTACTCCTTGTTCTCTATTCAATTTCCACAACATTTTTCTGTCACTGTCAATATATGAGAGGAACTGTGATGCAGTAGAAAGGCTGCTAGAAGGATTTGGAGTCAGTGAACCTGAGTTTTGAATACTGATGCTGCTACTTTTTACCTATGTGAACTTAGACAAGTCATATAACCTAGCTAAATCTTAATTTCTTTATTAATGAGAGGGTTGGACTAGATGGCGTCTAAGGCTCTTCTTGCTCTAAGTTTATCATTCTGTGAACCTTCCTTTTGAATTCCAGACTATTCATAGGTGCCATCTTTATAGCTACTTCCCACTGAACACCTTCCTTGATTATTTAAACATCCATCTTTTGTTTTTATTCTCTAGTCTGACTTTTAACATTTATGTTGGTGACCCATATGATGTTGTGATCTCAGTTCCTTGAATTTTAATTCTGAGGGGCCCTTGGTGCACATGGGTCACCTATTGGTATGGTTGCTGTACCTTGAATCTTATCATCCCTCTGTTCTACTTCCACAATCTTAAACTTTGAGGTTTGTGTCTTACCACAAACCACTCTGTCCTTTTCCAGAGTCTGACACCTATTAGATCTCTTTTCTCTGACCTCTGATCCCTCTATGCCTCACCATTCTTTCAGTCTATCCTCCTGTCATATTCTAGGTTGCTTTTACTGATTATGGTCATGATGTAGAGAGAGGAAGAAGAGAGGAAGGATCACTTCTGAGAAACTCAGTGGGCCACAAATAGGATTTAGAACTGCAAAGGTCCTTAGAGGCTAGAGTCCATTATTCCTTTACCTTAAGCCCATGTTACAGATGAGGGGCCTAGAGAGTTTATAGGTAGTAAGTAATAGAGTCTTCAGACTCTAAATCAGGGATAACTACATTGTGGAAGAAATGGATGAATGAGATGCTTTGTGCTGATGGCCTTCACTATAGACAAGTTGTTTATAAGAGATTACAAATGGGCATTATTGTCACTCAAAATAAAAAGTACAGTAATTTATTCCTTCACCCAGGAATCTCTCCAAAGAAATCTTTCAGCTTAAGAGTTTTAGCCACATTAACTTTGGTGCTAGTTCTGAATCAAGATTGGTCATTAGATTTGTGATCTGAAACTTTTTGCTGTACTCCTTACATATGTTTCTTTTTTTTTTTCATTTTGGAGGGGAGAGGGCAGGGGTTAAGAGACTTGCTCAAGGTCACACAGCTAGTGTTAAGTGTCTGAAGCCAAATTTGAACTCAGGTCCTCCTGACTTCAGGGGTTGGTGCTCTATTCACTGCGCCATCTAGCTGCCCTGTTTAATTTTCTTTAAGCACTCATGAGAAACCAGGTGAAATCTCAAGAGATTTCCCCTTCATTCCAGGGGGGCATATTAATGGATTTTGAAAGAACTATTTTTCTCCCAGTATTCTTGTTTTCATTCTTTCCTGTCAAAATTTGCAGTTTATTTATTGAAAGTCAGCAACAAGAAAACCTACCAAAAATTTCCAAATAGAGTAGATGTGTGTTCTTTTCATTTGAAATGAGTGATTATCAACTTAGTAATTTTTGTTAGCTTATTATTCATTGTTATATTTTAAGGGATTATTTACTCAAAAGCACTTTTGTGGTATTCTTTATTTAGAAAGTTGACATTCACAAATGACTCAACTCATACAGTCTCAATGATTAGAGCTATAGTAATTTTGAGCTATTTTTTTGAATATAATTCCTGGGAGAATGAATGACCCTTAGGATATATAGACCATTTTAGAATGTTAGCTTCTTTATCAGTTTATTTCTCTAAGGAGTTTTTAAAGTATCCGGTTTGCCAAATCAAAGGTCTGTCTGTTATTCAGCTAGTATTATTTTATAGGGATTAGTTATTTCTAAAGTAGTTAATAAATAAACTAGGAAGTAAATGTTTGTATTTCCAAAGTTAGGCACATTGTAAATTAGCTTTTGCAGCGAGTTGGTTTACATGAATAAACTCCAAATAACTATATAGGTTAAAATAGTTTGGTAAACAGTGTAGTTGGATATACTTTATACCATGACCTCATCTGCAGAAATATTTAAAATGATTGTTACTGACTTGATGCCAACCTATTGTTACTTTTTTTCCACCTCAAGTAGGTATGTGTTGATAACTTTAGCATTTGCTATTTTAAAAGTCTTTCCTTTGGTGTTTTCCTGGTAGTTATTCTATTCGTATCTATATATATATTCAGTTCCTTATTGATTTTGCTGTAAAAATCAGTAAAGACCCTTTAGTTCTTGGGATTAGTACTACAGAACTTCCTTACCAGCGGTGTGAAGTCTACAAAAGTGGGAATGGACCAACTGAAATACATTGCAATTATGTATCTTAACTTTTGTTTATTTTCTTTCGGTGACCATTTATCAAATGCCCAACACTGTTCTAGGCACATAATTGCTAATTCCTCAGAAGATATTATTTAATATATGACCCAGAAGTTCATTTACTAGTTTTACAAAATGTTACCTTGTGAGATGAAGCTGTTAGATATTCTTGAATAAATAGAGTTAGAATAAATGCCTTATGAGGATTAAGGAAGAATTTAGAGGAGAGGCTGGTTGTCAGGCGTTTGAAACTGGAGTTCTAGAGTTTTTGACCCCTACAATTTCACTTGTGCTATTCAGGAAGACGTGTAAACATATGCTGACTACTGTACATCATTGGGCAACTTGGCTGCAGGAGGGGGGGAGAAGCAAGCTTAAATGTTGGGGAGAAGAGACAATCAAGTTCAGATTTAGAGTTTACTATGGAGGTACAAGAACTTGGAAGTACTAGAAAAGCAAGATGATTCATGTACTTAGAACGACAGTTTTGCAAGCCAGAAACTTAGATAAATACTATAGAAGTTTGCTGTATTAAATCTGAAGCAATTGGTATTGGAACAGGCAATAGAAAACATTTACCTTTGCTACCAGAATGCTTAAAACTTGGCAGAAAATTTCCTTAGAAATGAGGTGAGGAAAATCCCTGAAAGTTGACTAATCTTGTGGAGCTTGAATACAAGACAAGGAGTTAGGAACTTGAAGTGCTTTTGTAGGGGTCAAAAATTTTGCTTCTTTGCAACGATTTAAAATTTGAAAAGTTGTTATTCTTGTGAAGATTATCTACAGCCCGTTTTTAATCCCAGAATGGTTTCTCTTTGGTACCTAGAATATTCATGGGTCCCCTCCTTTTATTCAGCCAGCACGTGTTTAGGGAATATAAATTTATTGTGTAAATGAAATGTAAGCAGTTTTGCCCAAGTGGATACTCATGATTTTCTTTAATGTGAATAATCAGGAGTTGATTGGTTTTGGTACACTAGAAACTCAAAATTCTGTGAAATGTTAGGAATCCTATTAATGGAGAAACTTATAGTATTATTACTAAATCTGATGTGAATTTAAGCTTTATAAGATTTAAAGGCAAAAAAAATTGTATGGACCTTTTCTTTCTCTCATCTAGAGAAATCAAGGCACAGAAAACAGAAAGGTTTTGATCTAGGGGCTTTTGCCCAAGGGTTCGATCCAGTTGTCTAATTTAGAACTCTCATAGAGTCTTTGAATAAGGAAAAAACCAGGTGATTTTATGGATTTTAGACGGGTGTGATGTGCAGTATGTTGTTACTTATAATGGAGGAAGGATAAAATTCTTTTGTCCTTCTACCTTTTGCATCTTTTAATCTGGCTCTTACCTGCCTTTCTAGTCTTATTTCTTAATACTTCTCTTCAAGTTCTCTACCTTGCTGCCAAAGTCTCTAAATGTGATACTGTCTCCTGCCTACATGCTGATTTTCCACTGGCATAAGCTTTGAGAACCCAGGTTTATTGGCATGACTTCCTGAACTGTTGGAGTAGGACTCTAAGGAGAGGGGGGGATTTTGTGTCAAATGCTCAGATGGATTTGTGATCTCATTTATTTGGGTGTTCCGTCCAGCTATGCTATTTGTAGTAGATCCATGCCAGCTTGTCTGGTGTGACTCTTGTCCATGCCTTCTCCTAAATTTGAAGCAGGCCAGACACACTGTTGGCAGTCTCCTGGGCTTTATTCTGACCTCATAAGATTAGTGACATGCATTGGCTCCCCTCTGCCGTATGACCTACCTACTTTCTTTTATATATATATATATATTTATACAAAAAGTTGTTACATAATTTTGGGGGGGCAATTGGGGTTAAGTGACTTGCCCAAGGTCACACGGCTAGTAACTGTTACATGTCTGAGGCCGGATTTGAACTCAGGTCCTCCTGACTCCAGGGCCGGTGCTCTGTTCACTGCGCCACCTAGCCACCCCTGTTACATATTTTTTATTCCTGTTTTTCTTCTAAGTCCCTCCTTGGTCATATGCTGTGTCTTGCTCATACTTAGGATGCTTCTTTATTGTCCTCTGTATAATGTTCATTTTTTTTTTCACAAAGCAATGTTAATATTGGCTTGATTATTGATTACAGAGTAAAAGGTGGAAAATGGAGGGATGGTGGTGATGGTGATGCAGCAGGGTAGGTGGCAAGGCCATCAGAGGGATAACTGGTCAGATATGATATGAATGAAGCAATGATCTTGGACCTGTGGTCAGCAAGACATAGTGGGCCATGTGTGTTTTCACTGTTTGACTCATCAGTCAGGAGTGCATGTGCAATTCAAAGCCCGTGTATGTTGTTACCCAGGGTATGGTCTCAGTGGATCCAGAAGAAGCAATAACAGGGTGGATGGAAAGTAGATGGTGGGGATAGATGGTCATAAGCTCCTTCACTTTGTGGTATTTGGATATCTCCATCAGCAAAACATGTCAAATACTACTGGGAAGCAGTCATGGCTAGTGGTTTTTTTTTGGTGTGTGTGTGGGTGGGTGTTAAGTGTCTTAGTCTGGAACCGAACTCAGGTCCTCCTGACTTCGGGGCCAGCGCTTCACTCACTGAGCCACCTAGCCTCTCCCTAATGTTCATTTTTTGATTCTTCAAGACTGTTGAATTCTTATGCCCAAAGGGCTATAAATCTCTGTATACAGTTTGATCCAACAATATCACTAGTAGGTCTGTATCATAGACTTAAAAAAGCACCCATTTGTATAGAATTACTTATAATAGCTCATTTTATGGTGGCAAGGAAATTGAGGGGAT
The DNA here is from genome assembly GCF_028583685.1 of Petaurus breviceps papuanus. Lineage (NCBI taxonomy): Eukaryota > Metazoa > Chordata > Mammalia > Diprotodontia > Petauridae > Petaurus > Petaurus breviceps. The sequence continues at coordinate 12,789,920 of NW_027185784.1, read as the reverse complement.
GTTTATCAGTTGGGAATGACTTGAACAAGTTGTGATATATGAGTATTATGGAATACTATTGTGCTATAAGAAATGATGAGCAGGCTGGTTTCAGAAAAGCCTGGAAAGGCTTACATGAATGCAGAGTGAACTGAGCAGAACCAGGAGAACTTTGTACACAGTTATAGCAATACTGAATAATAATCAACTGTGAATGACTTAGGTCATCTCAGTAATACAATGATCCAAGATAGTTCCAAAGGACTCATGATGAAAAATTCTATCCTTCTCCAGAGAGAGAACTGATGGAGCCTGAATGAAGATTGAAGCTACCATTTTTCAATTTATCCTTTTTTCCTTTTTTTTTTTTTGGCCCTTTTTCTTCCACAACATGACCAATCTAGAAATATCTTTTGCATGATTATACCTGTATAATCTGTATCAAATTGCTTGCTCTCTCAGGGATGGGGGGGGGAGAGAGAATTAGAAATTCAAAATTTATTTTAAAAATTGTTTTTTTTAACATGTAATGGGAAATAAAATAAAATGTCAGTAAAAAATGTGCCTGTAAAATGAATAGCAGAATTGTATCATCATGAAAAGGTTAAAAAAAAAGGGCTTGTATTCTGTGATTTACAATACAGCAACACAAGCAGAATGTTGGTGTTAAAAAGATAGGCTTCTGTTTCTCGGTGAAGCTTGCAATTATTAAAGGAGTATTGAAATTTTCTGAGGGTAGTTCTCAGTTTACTTCATTTTTGTGTTCAACTCTGGGCCCAAGTTGTCCATCTAAATGGTCTTATTATAAATAGCCTTCATCTATTTGGTTTTTCCTTTGTGGGTGGTTAGACCAAACTCTTTTGAGTGACTATATTTTTGTTTTATATTTTACTAAAAAGAAGAACCTGTCCAAATGGCCGGAAATAAGCCACTAATAGGGGTTACAAATGAAGAAGATAACAGACTTGAAGGAGAAATTACAGGCTTTGAATAAAATTTCCATTCCATCTCTCTTGTATAACTTTAATGCTGTTGATGAAAGTGCTGAAAGTTGTAGAGTTTCTAAATTTAGGACCATTAAATATATGGCACTTTTGCTTAAAGTGTAGATAGAATAGGAATTAGAAAACAGCACGAAGTATTCAGTAACCTCTGATTCATTACCAAAAATACCTTCTTTATATTTTAGGCACTTAACAGTTTTAACTAAGAGTTTTAAAAAGTGGCTACCTTTGATATAGAAGAACAATTTTTTTTTTTATACCTGAGCTTTGAAAGCAATTGTCAGTCAATAAACATTTATTAAACATCTACTGTTACCAAGCGTTATGCTAAACACTAGGGATACGAACATGGAAAAAGAGTCCCTGCCCTCAAGGAAGAAAACACACAAAAGTAAGCAGAAAAGTGGGGAGGAAGAGGGACCTGAGTTAAGAGTGTGATGGTTAAAAAGGTTGAAAAGAGTACAGCCTGGTGGGAAATGAAGAAATAGCTGACTTAGGTTCCCTCCTTAAATAGAGATTTTGGAGCTCATTACTCTGCCCTCCAGTCAGAGGGCCAAAGGGTACTGATGATGTGTGAGTACCAAGGCTGATTTGATATGTCAGGATGATGAGGTTTCCCACTGAAATGTTTAAAAAATACAAGGTAATTGCTGTAGGATTTTCACAGTTCTATTCATTTGAAAAAGATGAAAAGTTTATTTTAGCATTTTTAGCTATGAATGCTATTCCATTTTTACTTGTGAAATAAGAGTAATTTCCTTCTGACAAGTTCATTTCTCTTGTTCAATGGACCATACTACTAGTTTGCAGACATTTTACAGTTAGTGTCATTTTGAGGCTCTTTTGGGTTCATTTATATCAGTTGAACTTTTGTATGAAATAATTGTAGTTATGTCTATTTTTTTTTTTTGGTCAGTCCATATCTTGTTTTTTGACAGCAATAACTTGTATTAATAGGTCAGGTTGGAGTTGTTGAAATTTCATGCCATGTATCTTCTCGTTTTTATTCTTGTATGGTTTTGAAACATGAAGCATTCTCAAGAATTGAAAGTATCAACCCAGAAGACAATGTCTGGGGGTGCTCACTGGGTTTGATAAGGCTACAATGTATTACACATAGAAAATTGCACAGGAACAAAGTAAAAGGATGTCATCAAAGAAGGGAAAGAACAAAAGGTGAGAAATGAATGTAATGGGATATTGCTGTGTCACAATTAAACTATGAGCTATTAAGAGACACATGGGAAATTTAAGGGATGCTGTGATGCACTACAAAATAAGCAAAACCAGGAAAATCATCTATATGATGATTATAAAAACAAAACTGAATAGTAAAAATCCTGAATGTGGGATGTATGATTACAGTGAACAAGCTTGACTCTATAGAAGAATGAAGACAAGCACCTTCTATTCCTCTTTGCAGAGGTGGGGGCAGTGGATGTAGAATACTTCATTATACTGTCAGATGGTGTTGGTGTGTATTGGTTGTTTTTGCTGAATTGTTTTTTTTATCCTTTTAAATCTTTGTTACCAGGGCTATCTCACTGGGTAAGAGCAGTGTGATGCATATATTTCTGGAAGTGAAAGTGATGAAAACCAAAAGAAATTAATAAAAATTAAAAAAATATGGATAAAAAAGGTATTAGACTGGTCATGAGGTGAGAGAGAGGAATAACCAGTAGATAGCAGGTATGCTACATTGATTGTACTCAGAATGTCAAGAGAAGAAGGGGGCAGAGTCAAGATGGCAAAGTAGAAGCAGGACCTCCCCACTGCTCCAGCTTCTACTTTCCCGAATCCATGTAAAAAGGGGACTCTAAACAAACTTTGGAGCTGCAGAACCCACAAAATGACACAGAGAAGCTAACCTCCCACTGAGGACAGCCTGGCAGGCTGGCAGGAATCGGCCAGCGCAGTGCTCTGGGAGCCAAGCCCAGCCCCACGCCAAGGCTTTAGCCCAGGGCGGGCCTGACCAGCCCTTGGCGGGAGGGACTCCAGATCAGCAGCAGCAGTGTCAGTTTCCAGATTTATCAACACATAGATGCAAAGGAAAAAGTGAGAGGTCAGTGCAGTCTGGACTTTGGGGCCCAGTAAGTAGGAGGCCGCTGAGACACATGCACAGCCAGCGCCACATGGCAGCTTCAGCTCCTGGCCTGCAGAGTGTAGGGGGACCAAGCACCAGTCTGAGGGGTAATCGCTCTTGCTTTAACCTGCTTGGATCTGGATTACAGTCTAGGGTGGAGGTCCCGGGGTGTGTGTCCAGCTTGCCAGAGCATGTGGAGACTTCAGAGAGGGCACCCATCTAATACCTCCGGCAGCTAAGAAAACCCCAGCGTTTGGGATGAAAGCTCCCCTGTCTGGTGGCAGGGTCCTGCTGTGGCAAAAAGCCCAGGGGTCAAGTGACTGAGGGGCGACATGACCAGGCAAAGGAAACAAAGCAGACAGAAGATTCCAACATTAGACTCCTATTTTGGGGACAAAAAGGAGCAAAGCATGGAACAGGAGGAAGACAGTGAAGTCAGAACTCCTGCACCAAAACTTCAAAGGAAAATATGAGCTGGTTACGGGCCATAGAGGACCTTAAGAAGCAGATAAGAGAAGTGGAGGAAAAATTGGGAAGAGAAATGAGAACAATGCAAGAAAATTATGAAATGAGAGTCAACAGCCTGACTGAGGAAAACAGCACCTTAAAAAATAGACTAACTCAAATGGCAAAAGAGGCTCAAAAAGGCAACGAGGAGAAGAATGCCTTAAAAAGCCAAATTTGCCAGATGGAAAAAGAATCTCAAAAACTCAATGAGGAGAATCATTGCTTCAGAATTAGATTGGAGCAAATGGAAGCTAATGACTTTATGAGAAATCAAGATGCTGTTAAACAGATCCAAACAAATGAAAGAATAGAAGGCAATGTGAAATATCTCATGGGAAAAACCACTGACCTGGAAAATAGATCCAGGAGAGATAATTTAAAAATTATTGGACTGCCTGAGAGCCATGACCAAAGTAAGAGCCTAGAAAGCATCCTCCAGGAAGTTCTCAAAGAAAACTGCCCTGATGTTTTAGAACGAGAGGGCAAAATAGAGGTTGAAAGAATCCACCGATCACCTCCTGAAAAAGATCCCAAAAAGAAAACTCCTAGGAATATTATAGCCAGGTTCCAGAATTCCCAGATTAAGGAGAGAATATTACAAGCAGCCAGGAAGAAACAATTTGAATATTGTGGAAACACTGTCAGGATAACCCAGGATCTGGCAGCGTCTACACTGAGGAATCGAAGGGCTTGGAATATGATATTCTGGAGGTCAAAGGAGCTGTGATTAAAACCAAGAGTCACCTACCCAGCAAAACTGAGTATCATGTTTCAGGGGAAAATATGGTCAATCAGTGGAATAGAGGACTTTAAAGCATTCTTGCTGAAAAAAAACCAGAGTTGAATAGAAAATTTGACATTCAGAATGTCAAGAGAAGGCAAAGAAGATACCCTAATAGATGTTAGTTAGACCTTTTAGCAAACTTATGGAATACATGGACAAGCATTCTACCAGATGAGTAGATATGGATGGTTTGTAATCAAAGAGGCAGATTACAAACCATCCATGTCCACATCTTTGGAGAGATCACCTGCATTGGACAAATCCCAGATCAATTTGAGTATTTTAAGTAGTTGGAATAATTCCAAGTGATAAAGTGAACTTTTTTTTTTTTTTTGCTTAAGGCATTTTGGTTAGTCTGCTTTACAACTATAATGCCTTGAATGCTTTTTTCCAAAGGGGCAATAAGATCTTTTGGAAAAAGTAATGTTACTGCCAATTATTGTTTAACTGTTTAATTTTTGAAAGTCTTAATTTTGTCTGTTTCTTCATCTTTTCCTTATCTTATGGGGAGGTTGTTGTAAGGATTACTAAATGAATGTATATAGTATATTTATTTCTGAAGAAATAGTTTATATAATTTAAAGTGGATAATTATAGCATTTGTTTAATGTTTCATTCTGAAATAATATAACCAGCCAAACTGATTCACTCTACAAACTGGGCCTTTCATTTCCTTCCTACTTCCCTTGGATGTTGTTCCACATAACTGAAATGTAGTGCTTCCTCATCTGCTCTTAGAAATCGTAGCTTCCTCAGGTACCATCCCATAAGTCAAGCCTGTCCTCAGTACCTCAGTATGTACTCTTTCTTCTTTAATGATCTCATATTTAGTTGTGTAAACTGTGAATCCTACTGGTAGAATAAGCTCCTGAGGTCAGGGACTGTTTTTCATTTTACCTTGTACCTAAGAATGTTGTGTTTGAACAAATATTTGTTAATTGACTTGAATTTTTTTTCCTAGCTCTGAGGCCATTGTACTCTGTCACTCCTGAGATGCCATGCTATGTTAATCAATGAAATTTCAATTATCTCCCTTTTAATACCCAAAGTAAAAAAAAATGTCAAAATTGATATTAGGGTGGTGACTGTGTAATTAAAAAGAAGGGACCAAGTGCCAAAGATCTTGTGAAAATATAAGAAATGAAAAGCTGGTGAAGAGTTAAAGTTGACAGTTTGTGAACCCAGATGACTGGAAGGTGGTAATGCCTTTCTGCATAAGCTTGGAAGAAATGTGAATTTCACAGGAAGGATAATGTAGTGAGATTGTTGAGGAAAATCACACTCCTTGTGTTTGTTCATCCTTTACATTAATCCTGTTGTATTCCAAAAAAAAAAAAAAATGGGGGAAGTAGGACACTTTCTCACTGTTTGCTGCCCCAGAACCCACTGGCCTTTGGAGGAGTGCCTGCTCAGTGTTAAAAGTGAGCTAAGGGCTAGGGTAGGTGTGTGTGAGAATTTTAGTTAGAATATAACTGACCTCAGGGGTCCACTTGACTCTAGGGGAAAGGGTAGGAGCTTGGTACTGTGAAGGAACATCATAGTTGGGGAATATCAAAGGATAAGAATGGGTGTGGACAACAAATAATAAATTGATTATTTAGGGAGGGCTCTGTGGGAAGGATCTGATGTGACACATTTTCCCACACTGATAAATTGATCACATACCTCTTGACTCTCTCCATGGCTTTCACTTTGGAGACCACTGTCCTCTAGCATTCTTACTCTCACATAGTCTGTGCTTGTAATAAACGTATTTTTTTATTGGATTAAATTTCATGGGGTTTGGGGTTTCTGAACTTTGGACTTGATGGAGAAGCTGCTCTAGGCTTATGGTATTAGTTGGAAAAAGTGAATTTCTAAAAAGAGAAATTTACTAAATTTCCTTTCAGTAGTTGTGATACCTTCTATCAATCAGCAAACATTTATCAATGGCCTACTGTGTGCCAGGCACTGTGCTAAGTGCTGAGGATACAAAAAGAGGTGAAAGACAGCTCCTGACTTCAGGGAGCCGTGTCACAATCTATACTTTTGTGTGGCAGAAGTTTACGCTTTTAGAAAAATCTTTTTTCCTGGGAACACTAACATGAACTGATGAATAGTGAAGTGAACAGAACCAGGAAAAAGTTGTACACAGTAACAGCAATGTTTTTCAGTGCAGAACTCTAAATGACTTGGCTATTTTCAGCAATATAATGATCCAGAACAATTCTAAAGGACTAATACTGAAGTAAACTTACCACCTCCAGAAAAAGAACTGATACTGATTAGAATGCAGATTGAACCATGTATTTTTCGATTTCTTTCATTTATTTTCTTTTATTTGAGTCTTGTACCAAATGACTAGTATGGAAATGTTTTATGTAATTGCATATATATGTATGACCTGTATCTGATTGCTTACCCTCTCAGAGAGGGAAGGGAAGGAGGGCAGAACAGAATTTGGAACTCAAAACTTTATTCTATTTATTTACTTATTTTTAAAAGCAATTGGGGTTAAGTAACTTGCTCAAGGTTACGCGGCCACTTATTTTGTGTGGGTGTTAAGTATCTGAGGCCAGAACCTATCCCAGGTCTCCCAACTCCAGGGTTGACGCTCTTACTCACTGCGCCACCTGTCCACCCTGGAACTCAAAACTTTAGATAAAAAAGCCTAGTAAACCTTTAAACAAAAAGAAAAACTCTAGGTTTTTTTTTTTAAAGGTATATTTATTTAATTATTTTTCAGTGTATCTTCATTACCTAATGTATATATACGTGTGTATGTATATATATATGTGTGTATATATACATCTTTATATCTATATATAGTTTAAGAGACCTTTACACAGTTTGTGATCTCTCTGTATTTGGGAGGACAGTCCATATTTTGACCAGTGTGATGTATTAAAAATTAGAAACACAGTTTTTAAAACTCATTTTAAATACTTGTTATATTCATGAAGTTAAGAAATGGATCTTTTTTGTTGTTTAATCATTTTCAGTCATTAGACTCATGACCTCCATTTGGGGTTTTCTTGGCAAAGATCCTGGAGTGGTTTGCCATTTCCTTCTTCAACTCAGAGTGAAGTGACTTGTCCTGGGTCACACAGCTAGGAAGTATTTAAGTCCAGATTTGAACTAAGGGATATGAGTCTTCCTGACTCCAGGCCAAGGACTTCATCCGTAATGCTATCTAGCTACCTCAGAACTATCTTAACCATTTTTGTCTAGCATAACTACATAGAATATTATCTAGTTGATTTGAGGTTTGAGATCCCTAATAATGCACTTGATCCAAAATAGTTCAGTTGTTCCTGCTGTCTTGAAGTTGAATCAGATTTGATTGTGGTTGTCCATTGAATGCTTATGTAAAACCAAATCTGCTCAAAATTATTTTGTTCTATATAAACATAGGTTTTTTATCCATGAAGCTTCTGTGAAAGGCATCTTGTCATATAAGAGACAGATATATATAAGAGATAGCCAGAGGGATTTTCTAGGACTGGGAGTCAGATCTGGGTTTTTAGTCCTACCTCAGCCACTTACAGTGTTGCTCAGTATTCAGTTCCACACACATTTATTAATTTCCTATTATATTTAAAGCATTGTAGTAGTTGCTTGGAATATAAAGACAAGAACCAAGTAGTACCTACTCTAAGGGAGCTTTATGTTTTGCCAGGTAGCTGCAACATGGAAACAGTAAACAGTATATACAAAGTGATAAAAAATGATTTAAGAGTGTGATCTTATCAGTAAGAGGGGGTGTCTTCAGGAGCTTCTTGTAGGAGATTGAATTTGAGCTGTGCTTTGAAGGGAGATTGGGAATCTGTGAGAAAGAGGTAAGAAGGGAATGTGTTTTACATGTGGAAGAGCACTTGTACTAAGGGAAAAAGTCAAGAGGTGGAATAACATGTACAGGGAATACCTGTCTGGCCAGCCCGAGGAACAGAGTGTGACTGAAAGGAATAAATATGAAATAGGAATTGAAAGTAGATGGGAACTAGATTGTGGAAGGTTTTAAATATTAAACTGAGAAGTTCTAGAGGCAGTAATAGGGAGCCATTTAAGTTTTTTTAATAGGGATTTGACATGGTCAGACCTTTGTTTTAGGAGTGCGCATTTGGCAACTACGTGGAGAATGGATTAGAGAAAGGAGAGACTAGAGACACAAACAGTAATGGATAGACTATTGTAATAGTCAGGAGGTGATGGAGACCTGAAAGAGAATGGATTCTATGTGAGTGGAGAGGAGAAAGTTGTTAGAAGTGCTGTGAGTATAGAATTGATAAGTTTCTTTTTGGAACTGCTAGAGAGCAGGGCAGATAAGGGTGATTCTGGGCTTGTGAACCTCTGTAACTGGCAGGGAAGGGGGAAATTTGGGCAAAGGGTGGTTTTGGGAGGAAATAAGAATTGAGTTTGGACTTGTTGGTGATGCCACTGGGACATCCAGGTGGAGTTGTCCATCAGGCATTTGTAATACATAATATGGAGTTCCAGAGAGAAAGTAGAAGTCACTTGCCTAGAGATGATGACTGAACTTACCGGAGGGGATGAGCTTATCAAGGGGGAGAGTGGCGAGCAGTGTTTCAAAATTTTTGTAGTCATGGCCCCTTTTAAAGAAATTATTTAACTCACTCATAATAACAATCTATATAAATGATTAATTTCTTTATTCAAACAAAATTAAGAATTTATTAATATTTTACAATGCAAATCTTAAAAAATAAGATGCTATATTTACAATCAATTTTTATATTTACAACGTATAAAAATAGTCATAATACTATTAATATAATAGTTCAGATTTTCTTAGAATATGGTATCATTGATGATACTGCTATTATTAGTTCTTTTCAGCCACTAATCTTAGGCTAAAATTAGGATCTTGGGATCAATCGCTGTTTGTGTCACTAGTCTCTCCTGTCTCTAATCCATTCTCCACATAGTTGCTAAAACTGGAAAAGATCCTTGAGGCTGGGCAGCCCAACCCTTTACTTTTATTAATGAGAGAACTGAGGCACAGGGTGGTGCTTCAGTTTGCCCCAAGTGAGGCAGAGAGTAAGAATCAGAGATGGGGTTTCAACTCAGGTCCTATGACTCTAGTGCTGGTGAAAGCTTTTTACCCTGTACCCCACCTTTCCAACAGCCATAGCAGACAATTCCATTTCAAAAACATGCAGTGTAATTGATGGCAGTAAAATAATTATTAATTTGTTTGATAAACTGGAAAATTCTTTATTTACCCATAGCCAAAGCGTAATATGATTTTCAGGCTCAAATGCTTGTTTTAATCACAAGATAACTTGATTAACTGCCCATATTTAGATGGAGTAAAACTTGTGTGCTGTGTTTGTCTAAGGCAAAATATGTTCTTTATCCATTCATAGTTATAAATTCCCAGATCTTTAAAATAAAATGGGAATCACTGAACAAGTGATTAATGCTTATTAGTTTTTTATTTAATTTGTAGAAAGGTATTTTTTTAAATTGGGGAAAATATTTAAATATTTTATAACTTTGCTGTCCATAACATTAACTTTTTATAAATATAGTCGCTTATAACCTTTCTGGATCAAAATTGGGATTTGAAGACCTTGCATTGATTTAGAATAGAAGTTAAAAGAAAAATCCATGAAATACCTGAGTTTCAAGAGGAAAAGTTATTTGCAAAACAAATTTACTTCATCTTTATCACTTTGAAAAATGGCTGTTTCTTCCTTTAGCTTGCATGCCCTTCAGATTTTTTTTGGTAAATGACAGCTAGCATGTTTTGCAGTGATTTAGATATGCACTATACTTTGCCTGTATATTTGCATGCTGTTTTGCAAAGCTCTTTCCTTTTAGTGGACTGTTTTTATAAAATTATAAACTTGAAAATATATATATATAATAATTTCTGCATACAAATGGTCTATGAAGTTTGCTGAATTTCCTGATTGTATTATGGGTCACATTTTAAACTTTTATTTTGTAGACCTGTGTTTCTTCCTAATATAAATTGAGTTCCATCAATATAGAGACCAATATAACTCTCAGATGACATCATTTTCTATTAAAAACTCCATCAAGTATGTTGAAATTTTTTCTTGTTGTGGCATTGCCATCAGTAGGTTTGGAAAATAAATTCTCCCATTAGTTTCATCAACATATCAAACATACGTAATCATACAAGAATCTTTAAATCTCTCAATTTATCCACTCTTATCCAAGATGATCTGATTTTGCTTCCTCAGTTAATAGATTGCAAAGTTCTTAAGATATTTAGGCATTTCTCCTCATTTTCTGCAAGTGGTGCTATTCAAAGCTGCTTTACATGTGGTTTTCCCGTCTTCACTGACTGACCAAAAGAGTAGCTTCATGAGGTACCAAATCTATTATCAAAAGGGGCTTTTTGCACTTAGCAAACATAAATATTTTTATATGATACAAGCTTTCCTTTTCATGGACAGATATAATTTTTGAAAAAGTTTACTTTTGCTTATTAAAAGCATCTTGGTTATTTTTGGAAAAATTCATTTCAGCATTTTCTGCATTAATCCTTTCATGATGTTTCATTTTAAGTGTCACACTCACTGAGCTAATGCATTTGTGTAAAGAAAACACACAGTGGTCTTTCTGCTCCATCAGTTAACAATACTTGTGAATCCCAGTGATAAATATAGTGGATTACATTTTCTGGATTAACTTCAAGTTTTACATGTTTCACTTTCAAATTCAGGTAATAGTGCTGTGATACAGCTATCAGTCTCTCGAGCTCCTCTGTGTCAATTAGCTTGTGACATAGCACATCCTTATGGGTAGTAGGCATGTGTCTACTTATGTTTGACTACACATCTGTTTTCTGTCAGTTGGAGGGAATTTGCCATTTTAGTGTTGCTTTCATTTATTGTATGAATGAGGGTTCCAGAAAATACCTGGTTATTTGTACATTGCTTTGCATTAGTATCTTGTCTCCCTTTCCGCCCCTCTGGAAAACTGTATCTGTGATGTAAAGTGAGGAGAGATGTCGTAATACAAAGCTTTGGGGGATATATCCACAGTGGGAGAGAGGGGAAGGAGGAGGATTCAGTCTAGGAGACTGGGAAAAAAGAGCTGCTTTTGGGTAGGTAGGAAGAGAACCAAGAGAGCAGTGTTGGCCTATGGAGGAGTCAGTCAAAAGCCCACAGAGAAGATAGTTCAGTCAATCCATAAATATTCATTAAGCACCTGCTTTGTGCTGGGAATACAAAAAGAGGCAAAAGGATGAATTCTTCCCACCGGAGCTTAAATTCTGAACCTTAGGAGAAGGCCATTGGATTTAGCAGTTGAAGTCATTAGGTGGGTTAATTATTCTCTTTGAGTGCTTTTCCTCATTTGTAAAATAGTAAATATTGTATTTTCGTTATACTTCAGAGGGTGGTTGTGAGGATCACATGAGAATTTGTGTAAAGCATGTTGTAACCATAAAGTACTATAGAAATAAATGTTATTTCGATGCTCCTTCAAGCTTAGCATTCCTATATTTTGCTAAAATTACTATGCCTAGACTAATTTGTTCTTTGACGGCTTTCCGTCCCTACTCATATAATGTAGAAAATTTCTGTTTCTTTTTAGAAAAGAGGACTGTTCCTTTTCTGTAGTGCTGTATCTATAACAAATGCATTTTTTAAAAAATTTATTCATTTTTAGTTTTCAACATTCACTTTCAGAAGACTTTGAGTTCTACATTTTTACCCCATCCCCAAGATGGCATGCAGTCTGATATAGGCTATACATATAAAGTCATATTAAACATATTTTAAAGAACTTGTTTTTGCATTCTTGTGTAATGTTACCAACCATTGTAACAACTTTTTGGTCTTTGTCATTATCTAGACCAGTGATCTCCAGAGTTGTCTGCATGTCACAATGATTCATTGGTATGTGGGAAGGAAATATTAGAAATTATTTATTTTTGACTTTTAAAAAGATAGAAATTAAAATTAATAAATATTTAATATATGGGTTGACTCTAGTGTGCTCTGGTGGTCAAGTGTTACATGCTACATGCAGTGAATCCTGTAGGGAAGAACAGGAGGCTTGAACTTGAAGGAGTTGATGGTTTGTTTCCTCAATAATTTATTCACTTTCCAGCATATTATGATGTATTGCAGTTTACATATGTTGTCATTTAGATGGATTTATATATCATATTATCTGGTTTTAACTAAACTCATCACAAAATGGACAAATGGCTTAAAAAGATCACCCTCAAGATGTAGATTAAAGATGACGCTAATAATAGATATATGCAAGAAAATGGCAAATCTGATGTAAACCCCTGCCCACATACCCACTTTTTGCCAGCCACATTATAAGGCAAAAATGCTTATCTAGGGGCGGCTAAGTGGCACAGTGAATAGAGCACCGGCCCTGGGACCTGAATTTGAATTCGACCCCAGACACTTAACAGAAAAACAAAAAACAAAACCTAGCTGTGTGACCTTGAGCAGGTAACTTAACCCTAATTGCCCTCCAAAAAAAAATGATTATCTAATCAGATATGAAGAAGTTGGCCAAAAATTTTTGATTATTCCAAATAGAGATTTATGTTCATAGTGTTAATGATGAACCTTTTCCCACATGTATATTGTTCCTTTAGAACTTAAATAAATTGATATCATTAAGCTTCCACAATTAGGAAGACTTTTAAAAATAAGTTCATTGTGTATGTTCTCTTGTGCTCATTGTATATATTATATTGTTTATTCTGTTTCCTTCACTTTGAGTGAAGTCTCTGAATTCTTCATGTTTCTTATGGCAAGAGTTATTCACTCCATTTATATATCTCAGTTTGTTTGACAGCTTCCAGTATTTGGTTCCCTGCAAAGTTCTGCTTGAATGTTTTAGTATCTTTTTAGACCTTTTCCCTTGTTTTTGATCACCTTAAGGTGGCCCAGTAATGATATTATAAGTTAAAGGTCATGAACACTTCAATAACTTTTCGAGCCTATTTTGTCTTTATTTACTTATTTATCTACATTGTCTTTAGAACATCAGCCCCCTAATTTGGAGATGAGGGGAAAAAAGCCCAAGAAAGAGAGATGACTTGCCAAAAGTCAAAAAGATACTAAGTGACAGGGCTAGATACTTGGATGCCAAATTCAGTCACCTTTTCACTGTGGACAATAGGGTGCGAATTGTCATAATAAAAACCCAATGCTTTCTTTTCCTTTTTTTTTTTTTTTGGAGGGCAGTTGGGGTAAAGCCGCTTGCCCAAAGTCACACGGCTAGTAAATGTTAAGTGTCTGAGGTCACATTTGAACTCAGGGCCGCAGCTCTATTCACTGCGCCACCTAGCCGCCCCCACCCAATGCTTTCTTAACCTTGAGCAGGGGAATTGCTAGTTTCTTTGAAATCAGCCACTGATCACTTAGACTCTAGGTTTTGGGGATAAGGAGATGAAAAACAATGTAGTTTCTGCCCTGCAGGAGTTTGTCATCCCATCACATTTCCCCCACTACACCTGAGGTACTAGAGAGTCCTAACAGACTTGACTCCTTACAGCGTCAGATGTCCTGACCATGTATTTTTTATGCAGCGGTGTGGCTTTGTGTTTCAAATACTTGACTTGGTGCTAGAGTACCTTTCTCTGTAACCATGGACAAGTCACTGCCCAAAGTACTGCTCCAGGACTAGGAGTTGCTTTTGACACATTAATGTACATTTGGTGGGACTGGTCCAGCCGTTCTGGAAAGTACTTTAGTGACCTTGCCAAACTGTGCTTAGTGAACACCCCCTTTACCCAGCAGTACTTTTACTGAGTCTGTACTACAAAGGGAATAGCCTGTACACAGAGAGAGGAAGAAGACTCATAGATACAAAGATATTTGTAACAGCTCCTTTTATAAAAGTGGACAGTTACTGGAAACTGAGAGGGTGCTCATCAGTTTGGGAATGGCTGAGCACCTTATAGGATATGAATATAATGAAACATTGTTATACCTTAAGGGATGGGTTCAGAGAAACCTGGGAAGGCTTCTGTGCACTGATAATAGTGATGTGATCACAACTAGGAGAATGCTTTGTACCATATTAGCAGCATTGTTAGGACATGCAACTTTGAAAGATTTAAAAGCTGTGATCAGTGTAATGAGTAGCTCTGTTTCTGAAAGATTGGTAATAAAGTACGCTTCTCACTTCCTGATAGAGGCAGTGGATTAAAGATACAGAATGACATTTACTTTCTGGACATGGACAATATGGAGATTTGTTTTTATTGACTTTGCATATTTGTTACAAGGGCTTTATTTTTCTTTTTAATTTGGGGGGAGGGGATGAGAAAAGAATGCTTGTCAATTGAAAAATAAAATACCAAATTGTAATTGGTGAAGGAAGTTTCTCGTTTCCTGTATTGTTGGGACAATAAAGGTTATTTTGTTTTATATTCATTATCTAAGAAAAATTCTTCTAGGTTTACCATACATCATCTTTTCCCTTATGTTTATAATTATAACCGTATTCCAACCTAATTGCTAGGTTGCTTTGATATAAAGGTCTTCTATTAAAAAGACTGATTTACAGTAAGTGAATTGATGTTTGTCTTAGGGCCACTTACTTAATTGTATTTGATAACCTTTACCACCATCTCTTAGTAATTCTATTGGAACCTTCACTTTGTATCTTTCTGTTTCAGATGTGCCTCTGACCAAGTGCCATATTCTAGGTGTAATCTCACTAGTTACATGGAAAGAAATTATCCTTTCCTGGTTTACTGTTAACTTTATATGGGACTCAAAATAGCACCAGCCCTTCTTTTTGCCATATCCCATTACATATCTGATTTACAATCCATTTTTACTTCTGAGCTCTTTGGCACTTGGTACTTTCCAGGGTTGCTCTGTCATTTCAACTGAGTTTGGAATTATTTTCCAGTGGAAGTTTTTTTTATTTTTTAACAAGTGGCATTTTGATTTTGCTTTCAAATTTTAGTCCAGTATCTATCCTCATTTTATTTTTTAAGCCCCTTTCCAGTTTCCAATGAATATTTAAAATCATAATCATCATTCAAAAAGATGCTAAGTAGAAAATAAATCAAATGGCTCCAGAAATTTGCTACTTAAAATTGGACTGTTAGCTTCTTGTTATTATTATTATTTATGGTTTTGAAATAGATAATCAAGGTGAGTCGGGCTTTATGCTGAGTCAGAATACAGTTAGATTGCTTTGTATTCTGAGTTCTGTTGAGTTACTGGGCACAGACTGACTTTCTTTGCATGATACTAACTTGAATATTTGTAGTTTTCCATTTAAAATCTCTCCAATATTCCTGCTCTCTGTTCCTTTGAGTAGATATTGCTTGGTGATGGTGTACTAGTTCCTTCAAAAAAACTCAATTTTCCATTCTTGCATTAACTTTTTCAGATACCAGAAGAGTATTTTCCTTAAGGGGTCTAATTCTTTCTTTGTTTCTCATTCTTCCTTCTTTCAACTTTTTTGTTGGTTTCTCTATTGACAATATTTTTATTTGTTTTTATTCTGTACTTAAACGCTGAGAAAAAAATTAGCATTACTACATCACAACAAAAGAGAAAAAAGATGTTTATATATAAATCCTTGAATCTTGATTATATACAGTTTTTAAAAGATATAGAACATTTGCTGTGTTATTTTCAAAGTTGTCTTCATTTGTCTTCTAAATTGACTGTGGTTCTTTTCTGTACATTTTCTTTTAAATGCTTGGATAACGCTCTTCCTTATTATCACTGGTATTCTCCTTTCCCTAAATCCATTCCAGGCATCAAAAAAAGAGGAGCAAAATCCTTTTATCATGTATGCATACTGAAGCAAAAACAGTCCACAAATTGGCCATTTGTAAAAAAGCGCTTGTCTTCCTGTGGTTGAGTCCACTGCCTCTTTGCCTGAAGTGCAAAGGAACTGGCTAATAGCACTATCTAGTAGTCATCACATGGATCACAATTCTTAAGCCTTCACAAAAATTTTTTAAAACAATCTATGAATTGTTCTTTTTGGTCACTTTACTTTGTATCAGTTTATGTAGGATCCCAGGTTTCTAAAAAGCAGTGCCTTTCATAATTTCTTACTGTATGATAGTATTTTATGACATTCATATGCCCAAATTTGTTCAAATTAGTGTGAATAAGAGCCATTTTTCCACTAATACGCAAAGGATGTAAACAGGTAGTTTTCAAAGAAATCCAAGCTATCCATGGACATCTGAAAAATGCATTAAATCACTAATAATTAGCAAAATGAAGATTTAGAGCAACTTTGAGATGCTACCTCATTAAAAGCACCCCCCCCCCATTGGAAAAGATACTAATAAAGGAAAATAACAAATTTTGGAGGGACTTACGGAAAACAGGCACATATAAGCATTCTGGAAAACAGTTTGGAATTATGCCACCAAAGTCACTAGTCACCTTTTGAGCCAGTGATATGAACCTGTTGCCCCTAAGATCAAAGAAGGAGATAGAAGACCCATAGGTATAAAAATACTTATTGCAACTTCTTTTGCAAAGAACTGGAAACTAAGGTGATCCTAATCAATTGGGGAGTAGCTGAACAATTTATATGATTAATGACATCATCCTCAGCTTTTTTGGATTTCAGCTTTCTTTTTTTATTGAAATCTTATGGTTTTTTTTTATGTTATCATAGTTATCGCTCTTATTCTTCCTCTTCCCAGATGGCCATCTCATATAGCAAATAATATTTTTTAAAGATTAAAAAAATCTGCATGGGGCGGCTAAGTGGCGCAGTGAATAGAGCACCGGCCCTGGAGTCAGGAGGACCTGAGTTCAAATCTGGCCTTAACACAAAAACTGGCTGTGTGACCTTGGACAAGTCACAACCCCAATTGCCCTCCAAAAAAGTAAAAAAAAATTTTTTTTTAAATCAGCACAGTTCGTTGATACATGGAAAAAGATATGAAAACATGTGCAGTGTGACACACCTGTGAACTGTCCACGTTTAGGAAAATGGGTTAGGAGTGTCTTTCATTGCCCTTCATTTGGGTTCTGCTTGACCTTTATAATTTTTTTATATTCACTTTGGAGTTTACCTTGTAGTTATTGTGTATATTGTTTTCTTGGCTCTGTTTGCTTTATTGTGCTCCACTTCATGTAGATCTTTCCATGCTTCTATGAATTAATTGCATACATAATTTCTTAGAGTACAATAATATTCCATACATTCATATAGCACAATTTGTTAAATCATTCTTCAATCCATGGGATCTACTTTGTTCCTAATTCTTTGTTATCACAAAAAGTGCTGCTATAAATATTTTGATATAGATGGGGACTTTTTTCTTATTTCTGATTTCCTTGGGAGATAAGCCCAGTAATGGAGTTTCTATTTAAAAGGGTATGGGCATTTTGATCACTTTCTTTGCATAATTTCAAATTGTTTTTATAAGATGGTTCTACCATTTCACAGCTCCACCAAAATGTGGTAGTGTGCCTGATACTATATATTTTATATCCCTTTCAATATTGACATTGCCATTTTTTGGTCATTTTTTTCCTAGTTTGTAGGGTGTGAGATGAAACTTCAGGGTGGTTTTGATTTGCATTTCTCTTATTATTAGCAATTTAGAGCATTCTTTCATGTAGTTGTTAATACTTGGCAATTCTTCCTTTGAGAACTGTTCATATCCTTTGGCCACTTATCTACTAGAGAATGACTTATTAATCTTACATATATTACTTGTTTATATGTCTTATAGACAGTGTTGTTAAAGATAATAATAGCAGCTGGTGTTTATATAATGCTTAATATGCTAGGAACTGTGCTAAATGTTCTTTACAAATAATACCTCATTTGATCTCACACAATACCTGTGTGAGGTAGGTGCTAATATGATCCCCATTTTACAGATGAGGAAACTGTGACAGATTTTAACAGATTTAGCCAGAGTCACACAACTATCTGAGATAGGATTTGAACTGTCTTCCTGAATCTAGGCCAGTGTTTACCCACTTTACTTCCTAGCTGTCACCAAAATATTTGTTACATAGGGTTTTTTCCCCCTCATATGACCACATCCCTTCTTATCCTAGGTGCACTAATGTTGTCTATATAGAAGCTTCATTTTCTTGTAATCCAAGTTTTCTGTTCTATCTTTTGTAGTTTTTTCTATCTCATTTGCTTAAGAATACCTCTCCTACCCATGTCTGTGAGAGGGTTATGATCTGCTTTTTTATAGTATTATCTTTAACATTACATATATTATATATGTATATATATCCATTTAGAATGTATTGTGGCATGTGGTATAAGGTGTTGATTGTACTGGAAAATACAAATTAACTTATGCTAGCATTGTCTTTTTTATTATGTTGGCCTGGACTAGCTATGAACATGGAACTTGAATATTCCTCTGTTTAAGTTGTTTATTTTTTTAAGGAGCACTTTGTAATTGAATCTATAGAAGGCCTTTGTGTGCTTTTTGTAGGTTAGTCCCCTAGGTATTTTATGCATTTTGTAGGTATTTGCAGTGGGATGTCTGTTTCTACTTTTTGCTTCTTGGGTTTTGTTATTATGTAGAAATGAGCATTTATTTTTGACGGTTTATTTTGTATCTGCAACTTTGCTGAAGCTATTTTCTCAATTAGTATTTGATGATTCCCTATAATTTTCCAAGTATACCATCAGATCATCAGCAAATGTACATAGTTTTATTTCCACTTTACCTGTCTTCATGCCTTTAACTTCTTTTTCTTTTGTTGCTGTTGCTAGCTTTTCTAGAACTACACCAAATAATACATGGAAGAGTGAGCATCCTTGCTTCAAATTAGATAAGTTCTACTGTATTCCTGTTGCATATATTGCTAGCTTTTGGTTTTAGATAGGTTTTTTTTTTTTTATGATGTTAACAAAAGGTCCCTTATGCCTATCCTTTGTAGAGATTTTAGCATAACAAATTTTGTCAAAGGTCTTTTCTGTATCTATTGAGCTGATCATGTAATTTGGGATGTTTTGGTTTGTAATATGATTAATTATGATTTCCTAATGTTTAATCATCATTGCATCCCTGGTGTAAATCTTGCTTGGTCATAATAAGTAATTTCTTGGATAAATTGCTGTAATCTGTTTTATAGATAGCATTTTGTTTAAAAATTTTGAGGCAGTATTCATTAAAGAAGTTGGCCTATAGTTTTCCTTCTGAGTTTAATCTTTTTTTGGGTTAGATATTAGGACTACATTTTTCTCATAAAGGATTCTGTAGGGCACTTTCTTAATTTCTTGAGAATAATTTGTGAAGTGTGAGTACTAATGTGTTTTTCAAGTTTGCTGTAATTCAGGGCCAAGAGGTTTTTTCTTTGTTAGTTCCTTTATAGCTGGATGTTATTTCCTCTCCTGAGAGATTGGATTGTTTAAGAGCTTTAACTGACATTTGAATTTTTTGGAAATTTTATATTTTGGGGGATGATTTATCTCTCTTTTGTGTTCTTAGTTTTGTTAGCATATAACTGCAAAATATGTTCTGATTGTTTTTATTTCTTTTGATTTTGTTGGGATTTCATCTTGCTCATTTGCTTTTTTAAATTTAATTTTCTATTTTCTTTAATCAGATTTGCCACAGGTTCATCAATTTTATTAGCATCTTCAAAGAACCAGCTTTTGGTTTTATCTTTTCTGTTTTTATTTCCAGTTAATCTATTTCTCCTATTATTTTATTATCTCTTCTTTTGGTGCCTATTTTAGATTTTTCTTATATGTTGGTGCTCTCATTTTTAAAAATGCATGTTTAGTTCATTAGTCTTCTCTTTTTCTACTTTGTTAATATGTTTATGGAAATTTTATTTCCTCCTGTAAAGGACTGCTTTAACTGCACCCCAGAAATTTGGTATATTGTGTTTTCATTATCATTTTCTTTTACATAATCATTAATGGTTTCTTTGATTTGTTATTTGACTCACTCATTTAGTATCTCATTAAGTCTTCATTTGGGTCTGTGTATTTTGTTTGTGGTACTTGAACCCAATGACTATTATATCATGGTCTGTAAAGTAAATTGTTTCTGAGTTGTGTTCTTAAATTAAACCACACTGTCTTGATGTTTGCAGCCTTTGTTTTTGTTTTTTTTTTCTAGACGTGATCAATGATTTCTTTCAGTTGGTACTTCATTTTCTATGTTAACTGTTCACTAGCATAGGTCTCTTGCCCTAAAAGACTTTTTCAGGGAACTGGTTCCAAGGGGATTCTGAGCTCTTTCCCTCCTGCTTAGTGGAGTGCTTTATAGGCCCTTTCTTGAGCAGCCCTTTCCTCTAGTGTCCTGGTCCAGTATCCTGTCCAGCTTCTTCACTTCCTTGCTTCTCTAGTCTGGCATTGGCAGTGTGCTCGGGTTGATTTCTATACTTTTGTTCTCCAAAGTTCTGGGAGGTGGGAGTGTGGGGTGTGGGGTTGAGTTCTATTTCAAGCTGAGGCACATGTCCTGCCCCCTTTCTGTATGATCTTTGGTTCTCCTGCAGAGATCTTTTTCAGGACAAAATGCTGCTGCTGTTACGCTTTTTGTTGCCAGAGTAAACTTCTGGAATTGACACATTAGAAAGGGGGGAGTGAGCAGTAAATCCAGGGTGTGGGGTTAAATTTTATTGAAAGCTTGTGTTTCGGGTCTTTGGGCTGGCAGCCTTGAATACTGGTAGCTTGCTGTGTGGTGGGGAAGGGGATGGGGAGTGATGGGTTTCTTTGGGGAGAGAGGGTGGCACATAATTTCTCTTTTGGAGAGGTTGGAGGATTAAAAGAGAAAATATCTAGTCTAGAAGCTTGTTAGTCACGTGACCCAGGGGCCTTAAAACTTAGTTTTCTTATCTGTAAAAGAGTGAGTCAGACTAATTTATCTCGCAGGTCCCTTCTACATCTAATTTTTAAGATGTTATTTTACTTCATCTTTTTGATGATTTTTTTTTGAAGACTGGTTGCAAGCTCTCAGTATTTATTAACTGGTTGGTTCTTGCAAAGTGGTTTGCAAACATGTACCATGCATCTGTTCTGGTAGTATAGTACAAAAGAAACTGTTTCCTCAGTGTTTTACTTCTACTTCATTAGAAATTTGTGGGTAGCATTTGTTAAATACTTACATGTGTTTGGGTAAAAACTGTAGGTTACTCCATTCCTTTAGAACCAGCAACATGAATCCTACAAATAGGTAGCTGGAAAAATGGTGAAAGTGTTGAGAAAGCAAGTGGCTGTTACACCCTGGAAAACCTTTTTTTTCTTTTTTCCTCTAGCATATGATACTGTCTTAACCCTTAGACAGGATTTTGATAGAAACTGAATAGATTAAAAAATATTTACTCTTACTAAACTATTAACAGTGCAAACAGTGGCAAATCAGCTCCTGTTGGCATTAATAGCCAAGTGCAGTATTCTACCAAATGTTCTGAAATGCACTTTCAGTTTTTGTAAAAATTCTTGCTAACTTCCTGACTTTAAAATTTAACTTGATTTTCTTGCCCTTGCCTTAACTTGGCCCACTTGTTACCTTTTTTATCATTTGTTTCTGATTAAGCTAGATCTTTAATATAACTTAATTTCAGTCATATTAGGCTGTCCTTTAAGTTCAGGCCTGTGCTGTTCAAGTACTTGATCATTTCCATGGAATCTGCATATTGTGTGAAGAGTTGGTTGTGGCCCCTTAATTTTAGGGTGTTCTTGAATGGATCTGGCATTTTATGGGCAAATAGCATTTCTCCTTAAAAGATTTCTTTGGTTACTTTAAGAGAAGTGCGTAATGAAGGAGTGGACACAACAAGTGAAGTTACTCACTCATGGCTGTGCTGCCGAGTCAAGGAAGAGACTGGTCCAGCTTGGAAGCAGTTCTCTGAGACCGTGACTGGAATCCGGGGTCTTTGGCATCTATCTTTGGGACTTTTTGTGGAATCCTCAAACTTAAAGAACTAGGTTGGCACAGAGTAAGGAATTAAGTAGGAATTGTCAGTTATATGGATTTGCTTTTATTTTTGAGCCTATCCAAAAGAGGTGGGGAAAGAGTCATTAAATAGTAAGAGAGTCAGAAGATTTCTTCCAGTGCTGAAATAATCAGAATCATACTAAGATCCTTGCCAACAATCAGTCAGTCAAACACTGTAGATGTGATTGGTTCCTCTTAGCATTATATGCATGCTGTCTTCCCTGAGAGAATACTCTTTGAAAGTAGGAACTGTTTTGATTTCTGCCTTTGTTTCTCTGCTGCCTTGCACAGTACCTCCCAGCATGATAAGATTCTTATCAATAAAGGCCTGTTTGGTTTTTTTCCCTGTAAGACTCATATTGAGGCCTCTTATGAGAATGATCCTTTAGCATAGTTTCCTAAACTAATTTGGGCATAGAACATTTTGGGGTTTGAAATGAGTACTTCTGGTCATTTTAAATGTTTATTGGTTTCGAGCTGGATGGATGACAAAAAAGAAAATTGACCTACAAGTAGTCATTCATTATACATTTGTTGAAATTCTAATACTTTCATGCTAGGCACTGTTTGAAAGCAAGGTAAATGGAAGAGAGGGAAGTAAGGAAGAAAAGGGCTCTTCCAGGGACTTTGTCTTATTGGAGAAATAAAGACTCAAGTGAGTGTTTGTGACACGTTATGAGAGGGACTTGGGAGACTTGGCAGAGAAAATAGAGACCATACGTAGTGTATTGTAAATAGGTGTGTATAGAGTTGTGAAAACCTGACATGACAATTCATAGTTACAAAATGGTAAAACATAAAATTATTATTCTTACAAAGTAATTTTCCATAGGGTTACTTCAAATTCTGAATTCCCTTGGTGCATAGAAAATGTGATCTCTTATAAAAGTTAGAAACAGTCTTAGGGTATCCTAAAAGTCTTAAATTTCTGGGATACCAATAATTTAAAATGAAAGATAAAGTAAGATTTCCTTGTATAATTTCTTCCTTTATTTTGGACATAAATTTTTTTGTGCAAGATGTAATGTAGTCTGAATGGCTTTGGGAGAAGTTTTTATTCTCTGAGAGTTGGCTTAGGGTACTGGAAAATTTAGGGTTTTAATTAAGTACTTGAAGTGTGTTAGATTTTCCAGGACCAAGTTTTCAGGATAGCCTGTTTTCTAGGTCAGCTATTGAAATGTTCATTGTGGATTTGATAGTAATGTGGGTATTCTTGTCTCCATCTGGTGTCTGAAGCCTTTGTGTTATTATTTTTTTCTTCTAGTTTGAGATGAAATGCTAGGAGTGAAAAAGTTTGAACAGATGCCTGAATTGTACATATATAGATCCTTAGAGTACACGTTGCCTTTTAAATAATGTGGTGATCAGACTACTGGGTAGTATTTTAAAATCATGGTAATTTGTTAGTGGAAATAAAAGAAAATCAGGTAGTTTATTTTAGAAAAGAGGATTATCAATTTTGCTGCTGAATCCAGAAGCTAATAGGATATAAATGGTGAAGAAAAACAAAATAAGCCTGCTAATTGGACACAGCCTCAAGTCTCTCCCCATTCCCATCCATATTACAGTGAGGCAGCTAGTTATCATTTGTTAAACCTCTACTCTGTGCCTGTCACCATACTAAGTTTGGGAGCTACAAGGAAAGGGGGAAAAATAAATAGTCCATTTAACATTTACTTAAGAAGCTCACAGTCACTTAACACTCCATATCTTATCGTTATGCTTTTACATTGGCTAAACCCATACTTGGAATGCATTTCCACCACTCTCCTACTTAGAGTCATTCCATGCACTTATTTTCTATTTACCTAATTATGTACATGCTGTTTTCCCTGACAGAATATAAGTTACTTGTGGTGTTAAAATTGTTTTACCTAGCACATAGTAGGAATGTAATGAATTTTTTGTTGATTGACTTCCACTAATGATTTCCTCATTGTGGAGTTGAGATTTACATTGGTGGAAGGAGTAACGACACTGATAGAACAATTTTTTAAATATTGAAGAAATATTTTCTAGTAGTATTCTACTATAAGCAGCTTAGTTGGGTGCAGTCATTGCACAAGACAGCTCCATTTTGTTCATTTGGAAAACCTTATTATGGCATTTTTGATCAAATGACACTTACATTTTTGGTGAAATTTAAGACCTTCCCTTGTTGAATGTTTGTCCCTAGCTATTGTTGTCATTTTTGCAGCCAGTGGGTAGAACACTAACGGCCCCCCAGAGTAAGGTATACTCCAGTCTAAAGGAAAGGTTAGAAAGTACTAAGACTGAAACTAATTAATCCATGTTAATCCATGTACCCTGTGATGGGATAAGCTTCCTATGGGTAAGTTTACTTAAAGAGTAAACTCTTTTCTTGTGTAATTTAGGGTTGGGTTAAGTTCTTTCCTTTTTTCCTCCTGTCCTCAGAAAACAAGTTTAAATATCAGTGAAAAATATTCCTTAAGTTTGGAAATTGATATGGCAGCATGTTGAACAGAAAAAGAGTAATATCTTGAACAAACACATTCAAAAGTGATTTTGCTTGGATTCTAGAAATGGATGTATTAAACAGTAAGAATTTGTCAGTGTTTTTGCAGTATTTTAGGAGGAAGAAGGAGGAATACTTTGACTAACAGACTTGAAACAGATATTTTGGTTAATGAGACAAGTTGAGTTTTCATTGTAGATGAATAAATCATCTTTGAAAAATAAAATAAGTTATAGAATTTGGGAGATCAGGACTTCTGGTATTGAATTCAGTATTTTCTGATATTGAAGTTGGGATTAGCAATCTAGTTACAGGCAAGTGTTATTGTTCATTTGTATCAGTCATGTCCAACTTTTTGTGACCCCATGTCAAGTTTTCTTGGCAAAAATACTGGAACGGTTTGCCATTTCTTTCTCTAGCTCATTTTACAGATGAGGAAACCGAGGCAAACAAGGTTGAATGACTTGCCCAGGGTCACACAGCCAATAAATGTTTGAGGTTGGATTTGAACTCTAGTCTTCGTGACTCCAGGCCAGGTGCATTATTCATTTATATCATCTAGCTTCCCTAGTTATAGGCAATAACATCTTCCCAAAAGATCAGGATTTTCCACAGGATTTTAGTTACTGTGAAATTGAATAGACAGTCCCCACCTTAAAGATACTTGCCACGCAACTTGAGTTCAGTCTAAATTGAAGGCAAATTTCAGTAATTTAAAAAGGAGATATGTGAATGTTACATTCATATAAGATAGCAAGAATCCATTTTTATAGAAATTAATGCTTCCTCTTTCTTTGTAGTTTTAAAAATCATCAAATTGAGTTCCCATTCTCTTAATCTTAGAAGAAGATACATTAAAGTTAGGTAGAGAGCTCAGGGATTTTTATTGCTGGTAAAAGCTGTTTAAACCCATAAGATATATAAGAAATGGTTATATATGTCTTTCTAGCTAACCTTGAAATTATATTAAGACTATCATGGTTTACTATTTACATTTAAATGAATAAAAATATGCACTAATATTTTA
This sequence comes from Petaurus breviceps papuanus, assembly GCF_028583685.1. Lineage (NCBI taxonomy): Eukaryota > Metazoa > Chordata > Mammalia > Diprotodontia > Petauridae > Petaurus > Petaurus breviceps. The sequence goes on along the minus strand of NW_027185784.1, from coordinate 12,764,182 downwards.
CATGTGGGCATTCCATTACTCATGAAAGTGATGGAACTGCCCTCCTTCACTGCCCTCCACTGCCTCTGCCTTCTTCCAGTGCCTTCATCCCAAACAACTATTTTAATATCTGCTCTGCTTCTGAGTTTTCTTTTGTATGAAGGGATATTTGTCTGTTACTAATATCAGAAGGTAGAAGAAATCTTTACCATTGGAAAAAAAATTTTTTAGATTCTGTATCTCAACCTAGTTGCTACTGAAGCATCTTTAGACTTAATTTTTCAGTTATAATTTATACAAAAGCAAAAAAGATTTTAACACACTATTATTGTATAGAGGTTTTGTGGTTATCATACCTACACAGATTTCATAGTGCATATCTTTCATTTTAGCTAGAGCCTTCTATTTATTGGGTTTTTAGTTTAATTTTTGACTACTTGAGTTTTAGAATAAAGAGGTTTTTGGGTGGGGTGTTTTTTTTTTTATTTTTCCCCCCTTTCAATTATGATTGAAAACTTTCCAGTCAGTTAGTATACAATTATTAGACGCCTGTTATGTGCCAGTCTCTGTACTAGGGATAAAAAAAAGAAACAAAACAGAGTCCCTGCCCTCAGAGAACTTACAGTCTAATGAGGGGAAGCAAGAAGCAAACAAATATGTACTGCATACAGGATAGATAGGAAATGATTTTTAAAATAAAACAAATTTTAAGAATTTTTTTCATAATTTCCATTTTCTTTCATTTTGACCAGCCTTTCCTATTTTCTTTCTTCTTACTTAGAATAAGTAACAGACCTTAGATCCTTTAGGTCTTTGGCCTTAAGAATAATACATGCATTCACACATATAAGTTTATAAAATGAGGGTGTTAGAGAGTGTAATCTTCCAAGTATTTATACTCAAATGATAAAGCTTTGAAAATGAATACAGTATATATTCGACTCTGACGTTTTCCTTCTTGATGATATTATTTTCTTAACAGGGAGGTTTTGCCAAGAATTTTGTTTCTTAGAATTTTGTTGTATCTAAAATTTCCCCTGGTTTTGTGATTTTCAAATTGTTTTTAATACGATTTGGTTTCACAGATATTTCCCAATGAAAACTCAAACAAAACCCCCAATAAAGTACATTCTCTGGAAATAGTTTATCGTTTACCAAAAAAGAGAGACGTATTTATTAACTGGATGATTATGTTTGATCAGAAATTTTTTGTTTCTTAATGTTGACTTTGTTTGGGTAGTCTCTCTTATTTTGGTTCTACTTTCCTCGCTGCCACTTCATACAGTTCTTCTCATGTTTCTTTGAATTTTTCAGTTATAATTTCTTTTGGCATAATACTATTCTGTTACATTCATATACCGCAGCTTGTTTAGCCATTCCCCATTTGTTGGGGATGTATTTTGTTCCTAGCCTTTTCTGATCTCAAAAAATACTACTATAAACATTTTTTTACATACCGGCCTATTTTTTTTTTTACTGGAAAGTGAATTAACAAGCACCAGGAAAGCAGTATACACAAATGACAGCAGCATGGTAAATAAGATCAACAACAACAACAAAAAACAACTGTGAGATTATAGTGACTGAACTGAACTTGTCCCCGAGAAGAGATTAAAAAATGCACCTCCCTTCCTTCCATCCCGAAGTAGGGCAATGTGGATGGACGTTGCTTATATTGTCAGGTTTGGTTAATGTGTTGGTTTTCCTATGCTGATTTTTTTCTCCCTTACGCCAGATAACTCTTTGAGTAGGAAAGGGGGGAGGAATACATTCAGAAATGAAGATACTATAACAATAAATATGAATAAAAAATTTTAAATGAAAAAAATTGCAGTTTGGTTCATTCTTTCCATAAAAAGAATATTTCAGCCTTTTCACAGTTGATGGTCCATGTAAGTCATAATTTTAAAAAATTGATTAAAATTAATTGCAATGGTGCAGTATGATCGTCACAATTCATTAGTTCTGATTTCTAATAGAGTGTTGCTTCTGCAGATTTGTAAGCTGTAATGTCAGGTTAAATTAATTGTCTTTTCATATTTCTTTTGTATGTAAACTCATTTGATCTTTTAACAGACTCCTCCTTCCTTCAGCTTTATATGGCTACTTAATTTTAGAAGCTATTTATTTGGTATACTTTTAGTTCTGTTACTGTGTTCATTTAAATACTCACAACTTCCTAAGTCAAGCAAGATAATAAGGTGGATGAGAACATATCTATAATGAATGGAATTTTATTTTTGCTTTGGCAGTTCCTCTTGTAGAAAACCCAGCAAAATCAACTTAGGATCATCCTTTTTATATTTCCGGTTAATTACTGAGTTCTCTTGCTTCTTGAAATATCTCTGAATTCAATACTTTTCTTATCTATTCCCACTGTCCTCACCCTAGGAAAAGAGTGTTCTGTTGCCTGCGCATCCATGCAGTGCCCTCCCTGTCTGAGATTTTTTTATCTAATTAGCTAGCTCACATGTCTTAGTAAGCCAGTAAATCTTAACCACCTGCCTTTTACTACAATTAATTCACTGCCACCAGTTATTATGCTAGCTGTATCGGATGCATTAAATAAATGCAAAAGTGTATGTGACTTGCACACATAAAAGTTTCTTCCAAAAGCAGAAGTTAACATTCTCTGGCACAATGTAATGCAGCCATGAATGAGGAACCCTGGGATTCAGTCCTAGCTTTGCCACATAGACTCATTTTTCTGAGCCTTACTTCTCTCATGTGGGAAGATCAGGAGTTGCAGTAAGAGATCTCAAGGTCAGTTCTAATACTTATGATTCTGCTTCAGGTTATTTTCATATCTCTTTCCAACAGTTGCTTTTTCTTCTGAGGTAGTCTTTGTTCCTCTGTTCTCTTTCCCAACTCTAATCCATCTTGTACATCTCTACTGAATTCTTTTAATAACATGCGTTTAATTGAATTATCTCCTACTCAAAACAAAATAAAATTCAGACTTTGTAAAGCTGACTTTTCGTGAACCTCTACAATTTGGCCACATCTACTATTGTTGCCTTTCAATCTCCATTCCTTCCCTAGCACTCTCCCTGCTCTAGCCATAAGCACTGTGGTCACTTGCCATCCTCATCACAAGAAGGTTTTTTGAGAACCTCATACCCCCTTTAACATATTCTTCAACTTACTGTTAGAGGAGAAAAGAGGAAACTCATTGCATTCATAATGGTCAAAGGGATAAGGGCACTCAAGGAGAAGCAAGCCATTAGAAATTTTGCTGACTGGTAACCCAAAACTATTCAGTTTAGGGAATTAAGAAGCTAGTATAGTAATAGGTGATGTGAGTCTAAAATTTGCAAAATGATTGGTTTTCCCTTAAAGAAAATTTTAAAAGTCAGTTTAAATTTCTAAAGTATAACATTAAAAATGATAAAAGGGGGGAACCCTTACTTTCAGTCTTTGAAGATTTGTGGAGGGGGAAATGAATGGGCCACCAATAGTACTGAACTTTTCTAACTTATACTTTCCTCTTCTGAAAAATTCTTCTGTTTCTTTAATGGTGAACCTATTTGTACTATAGTAAGAGAATTTAATTTAGTTAATGGTGATTTTTTTTTAAGAATCAACTTTGGTTGATATATTTAATAATCTTAGCTATGGTTGACATAGATTTAAGAATCTCAATTATTGTTTAAAGGTTCTTTTTCCTCAGTTTTATCTCCAGTAGATTTTTTGACCTTATAAAGTTAAACTAATATTTGTTTAGAATGAAGCCATGTTCATCAGAGGTGCATTTGCCATTTCTGTGAGCTGGAAATAAGCCAGTTCTATATGCCGTGGTGAAAAATTTTAACGTACAAGGTATCAAAATAGTTCATTTAGGTCTGTAAATCTGATTTTATAGCTCTATCTGGATGTGTACTAATAGATAGATGGAAAGGGATATTCATTGCAAAGAATGTTCTAAAGTTATTGAAGTGCAAAAAAAAATTGTTCTGTAATGCTTCTATTAAAATGGCTAATATCCCTTTCTCATTAAGCTTTCATTCCTGTTTCTTTAAATCTCTTTTTCTGAAATGGTCATTAAAAGTTTAGGGAATGGATGAGACTACATTTAGTATCTTTGATGTTTTCCTATGGTTCTGGATAACCTGTTGTAGAATGTTTTGAGGAGACTTTCTCCCAAAATTCCATCAGTTAAAATTCCCCCTATTAGTCTATAGATTCAAAGCAATAAATGTTATGTTACTTGAAGAGTGGCTAAGTGGTCCTCTCCTTTTGCATGAAGAGATTTATAAATTTAGCTCATTAGCATTTTAGACCTTGAAGTTATAATACTTAAAACTGTCAAATTTTGATACCTTCTCAGTTGGGAAAAAAGGAAAGAACTAAGCACTTATTATATATGAGGTACCATGCTAACTGCATTACGGTTATTCCATTTGATCCTCCCACCAATCCCAACCCTTTGATGTAGGTACTATGAAGTATGTACTAGAATTATTCCTGTTTTGCAACTGAGGAAACTGAGGCAGAGGTTAAGTGACTTGCTCAAGGTTACCCTTGTGTGCCTAGTCTGGAATAAACTCAGGTCTCCCTGCTCTCCAATTCTAGTGCTTCCTCTGCTGTACCACCTAGCTGCCTCAGCTTGTGGGAAAGCAGGTATTGAGTGTTTAACTATAGGAGGAGGAGCCAAAGACATTTTGGGAGGCATAAAAATAGGTTATTTCTGTTTTTATATATAAGAAAATGTTATATTAGTCAAAGCAAATAATCCTCTATTACCCCGCCTCCTAACCCAATATATTTAGCTCTGTATATGGCAGATCTATTTGTGCTAGGGATAATATCTAAGAGTTTTGAATCTTCATTTCAGTCAATTAGTACTTGACTATCAAGGTGGATGTCACTGAGATGTTATGGGTGACTTACTTTGCTTTACTGGCTTAAATTTAGGGGCAGAAAATCCTAACATATGAATTAGAGGTGTAGCTAGCTGTTTTGACACCAAAGCAACAAAAATCATGACATAAAATCAGTTTTTAAAGAAATGCATTTGTTAGGGGAAGAGGAAACATAAGGACACAAAGTTCTTTTTGGAAGAGGAGACAAAACCTATGAGAATGCTATTATGCCATACTCTTTGAATAATTGCCAACTTCCTAACTTTAGGACTAAGTTGTAGGTTACCTAGCCCGAACCTACCTTTCTTTGCCACTACTCCTGTTCCCTTATACCCATCTACATCAGGCCCATTCCTTCCTGACATATCTGACTTTACTTTATCCTAATATTGTACCCCCTGAAATACACTTTCTGAACTTAACACGTTTCCCTTTGTAGTAGACATGTGCTGTCTCCTGAGAAAATACTTCATGTTTTAAAAAACATTCTTTTTGGATGTATATGCTGTTGCCTCCAGGGGAATGTATACCTCATGAGGGAAGAAATGTTCTCATTTTGGTCTTTGTATCTCTAGTACCCAGCATAATGTTTGGCATGTGGTAAGTGTTTCATAAATCTTTATTGAATTGAATTACCAGTGTTATTTCATGATTTACAGACACATGACATCACTAGAATAGCATTCTTATTAAAAAGATGGACTTCTGTTCTAGGTGAAAGCTAAAGGTCATCAAAAGAAGTTGCAATTTTCTAAAAGCAACTCTTTCCTTGTTCAATTTTGAGCCCAGCTTGCCGGTTTGTAGCATCTGTTGAAGATTTATTTACTGATGAGCATCATATTATATCACGTCATGTCTTGTCATGTTATATATCATACGATCATGTCATATATCGTATAATATTAAATATTATGTATGAAAGTGTGTATATAAATACATGTACATATTTGTGACTTGTATGTATATATGCTTATATACATGGGCATCTGTATCTATAGCTCTTATTTCTGTCCATATCTCTACCTAACTTCATAGCATATCTTGAACAATGATCATTCTTTATTCACTTGGTTTTTCCTGTTTAGTCAACTCCAGTGGTTTTCTCTTGCCTCCAGGATCAAATATAAAATGTTTTTTTTGGTTTGTAAAGCATTCCAAAACCTGGCCTTTCCTTACTTTTCAGGCTTTTTTTTTCTTTTCAAGTTTTCTTATACCTTACATCTCTGCCATGTATTCTGTAATCTAGTGACACTGGCCTCCTTGCCATTCCATGACTCCCAGGTGTTTTTGTTGACTATACCCCATTGCCTAGGACTCTCCTTCCATGTCTCCTCTTCCTGGCTTCTTTCAGTCTCAGCTAAAGTCTCACTTTCTATAAGAAACCTTTCCTGAACTGTCTTAAAGCTAATGCCTTCCCTCTGTTTTTTGTTTCCATTTCATCTTGTATATAGCCTGAAGTTAGAGAGTTGTTTGTGTTTTGTCTTCTTGAGACTATGAGCCCTTTAAGAGCAGGGATTGTGTTCTTTCATTTACTTGTCTCACTAGTGCTTAATACAGTGACCTGCACGTAGTTGGTCCTTAATAAATGCTAGTTGGCTGACTGAATAGTTAGGTCATAAGTAGAATGATTATGGTACAGGGATTAATAGTCAACCACATAGTACAGGTGGTGCAGTGGATAGAGTACTGGGCTTAGAGTCAGAAAGACTCATTTCTTTAGGTTCAAATCTGGCCTCAGATACTTACTAGCACTGTGACCCTGGACAGGTCTCTTAACCCTATTTACCTCAGTTTCATTATCTGTAAAATAAACTGGAGGAGGAAATGGCAAAACATTCCAGTATTGCTGCCAAGAAAACCCTACATGGGGTCACAAAGAGTCAGATCATCTCAACAGTAACAGACGGTTATGTTCGGAAGTATTGACTGAACCACAGCCATAACACAGTGGATAATGTGGGACTTGGAGTAAGGAAGACCTGTGTTTGAATGTCTGCCTCAGACACCAGTCGTGTGACCCTGGACAAATCACTTATATCTTCTATGTTTTAATTTCCTCATGTTTTTTTAAAAAGGGGTTAATAATAGTACCTACTTCCCAGGGTGGGTGGTGAAGAGGTATTAAAACATTTGTTGAGTTAATATATATATATATATACATATATATATATATATATATATATATATATATATATATATATAGCACTTTGCAAACCTTATAGCCCTATATCAATGCTGTTATTTTTGCTGTTATTAATATTGTTATGGCTCTTGGCAATGCTGATGAAATCAGTATATTGATATAATAATAATAGCTAACATTTAGATAGCACCTCCTATGTGCCAGGCACTGCACAAATACCGTCAAATTTGATCCTCATAGCAATCCTGGGAGGTGGTGCCCAGAATCATATGACAACTTATTGGCAGGATTGGGACCAGAATTTTTCTACTGTGCCATGCTGCCTTTCAAGGAACAAATTTTATTAGCTGCTATATTCAACTGTTTGTAGGATTTGAAGATGGAAATTTTCTAAAGGACTTAAACTTTTCGCTTGGATTTCAATGAAGGTATAAATACTGGCAACAAATTACTGTATGTCTCAATTCATAGGACTCTTATATTATGTACTTCCTATTCATACCATCTTCTCTTTTATAAGATTCATACAATAATTCTAGTAAGACTTCATAACTTCTCTTGGAAATATGAGTGATAGTTCTGTCATGTAATATTAAACATGGATACTTTTCCTTAACCCTCAATGTCAGCATTGAAAGCAAACATGAAGTCACAATCCTAGGAGGACTCAATGAATTTGTAGTGAAGTTTTATGGACCACAAGGAAGTAAGTATATGTCTTTTCTCAATGTAATCCTGCTTATACTAATTGACTTTCAGAAAAAGCAAAAGCAACATGCAAAGAGAATATTGGACAGATGGCACCTATGATAATTGGAAACCAATTTAATCTGAACTACAGGGCCATTGTGGAATCTTATGCCCTGTTTATATGCTCTCTTTCTCCATGACAATAGATTATTTATAAATTCAGGGTTTTCATTCTATAATAGATTATTGGTGAATTCAGGTTTTATTATAGCTGCATCCTCTTTGTGTGTGGTGGGAGGTATATGACCATGTCCTGCTAATGAGTGGTTTTTTTTTAACTAAAGTCTTTCAGTAATTCTTACAGAATAAGTGAATCTCTAAAACAATGAAATCTGTCTCTTGCAGACTTTCTTGTCATATGTCTTTTAATTTAAAAATTACTTTGAAAGTAAATTAAATATTAATACAAAAATCGATTTCTTATTCCTATAGAAACTAGTTTATTGATCAGTAAAGCATTTATGAAGTATTTGGATATCAGGCATTGTGCAAGGCACCGAGGACAAAAAAAATCAAAAGATTGTCTCTTTCCCCAAAGGAGCTTACATTCTATTAAGGAGAGACAACATATTCACAATAAATAAAGAGTGGTTTTGGTGTGGGGGAACGCTAGTAAGTGGGAAAATCAGGAAAGGTATTTTGAAGGAGGTGGCATTTAAACAGCCTAGAAGGGAGCTAGGGGTTTCAAAAAAATATAATTGAGTAGAGTGAACATTGCAGATATGTGGGACAGACAGCCCATGTAAAGGCATGGAGGTAGAAGGTGGAATATTATGTATGAGAGAATAACAGGTAGACAAGGTTGAGCATAGAATATCTGATATCTTGGAGATAAATTGTGAAAGGCCTTATATATCAGTGGAATTTATATTTTGTCATAGATTCTGTGGGGTAAGCTCCTTGAGTAAGGGAGTTACTTCATTATAGGAATATTAGTTTGATAGCTGTGTGGAAGATCACTTGGAGAAGGGAAAGACTGGATTCAGGAAGACTACAATGAGGAGGCTCTTGCTGTGGTATAGGTGGAGGAGATGATGGCGTGCACTGAGGTAGTTGTGATAGGAATTGAGGGAAGACACATGTAGAAGATGTTGAAGTAGAATCAAGGAAACTTGGTAGTTGATTGAGTATTGGGGGTGGGGGTGAAGAGAATGGTGAATGAACATGAAGAGTTGAGCCTGGGTTACCAAAAAAATGCTGGTGTCTTGAATGAAATAAGGACTTTAGAAGGAGAGGTCTATTTTTGGGGAAAAAAAAAAAAGTGAGTTCAGTTTTGTCTCTGTTGAGTTTGAGATGCCTACTGGACATCCAGATGGAGATGTCAAACATGTAACTGGAGATGATGGAGTATTGGAATTCAGTAGAGAGGTGAGGACTGCATTTTTAAATTTGAAAGTCATTTACATAGAGATGATAGAACCATGGCAGCTGATAATAAAGAGCACTATGGTACACTTAATCCATAGGATGTAGGGTGTATTTAGTACTGCAAGAAAAACCAGCAAGGATTGATCAGACAGGCAGAAGATACTTTTGTCAGAGCTGTTTGACAAAAACGCAGAGAGGTTAAAGTATGCAGAAGATGGTTAACAGTGAGAAATGCTCCAGAGAAGTAAAAGGAAGACTGAGAAAAGGGCATTTATAAGATTTTTGAGATGTGATAAAGGATTTTAAAGTTTCACCTACAATCCTGACTTTTAAATTTTGTTGCAGTTATATGCTTAATTTATATTAAAAAAAAAGTTTCACAATTTATCTCCAAATATGTTTTTCTTTTACAGCACCATATGAAGGTGGAGTGTGGAAAGTTAGAGTGGATCTTCCTGATAAATACCCTTTCAAATCCCCATCTATAGGTATGCAATAATCCAATTTTTTCTTTAAAGGTTTTTGATCTCATGAGGAGAGAAAAAACATTTGGAAAGCTATAACTTGTGGAAGTTAATTCTAATAATAATTACCTGAGTGAATCTTTTTTGTTGTTGTTTTTACTTAATTAGTGACTACGTATATTTTTTGTAAAGGGGGCGCCTTTTAATACATTGTTTGCTTTTAAAGATGACTCTTATGACTAAGGTGATATTTATTCCTTTTCTTCCCTCCTAAGGCACTTTAAGGAGTTCTGAGGCTGAAGGCACTTAGGAATATTTAGAGTCCTTCTTTGAATAATGAATACATTAATTAAATTTCAGTTAAAATGGCAAAATATACAATTTATTTTTTTGGCATAGCATATTGTCAAAATTCCAATCTTGTAGGCCTGTAATTTCTCCACAAGAAGAACTTTTTAAAATTGTCTCTCTGGTCAGAGTATGTAGTAGCATCATTACTCCTTCCATTTTAATTTTTTTTCCCAATTTGAAGACTTGTATTCAAATCCCACCTTTGATACTTAATGGTTGTGTGGCCAGGGCCAAGTCATTTAACCTTTCTATGCCCCAGTTTTCCTCATCAGCAAAATGAGGGGTTTTGATTCAGTGATTTTTTTTTCTTTTTGGAGGGGATAAGGCCAGGCAGTTGGAGTTAAGTGACTTGCTCAGGGTCACACTAGTAAGTGTTAAGTGCCTGAGGTTGGATTTGAACTCAGTTCCTCCTGACTCCAGGGCAGGTGCTCTCTCTATTCACTATGCCACCTAGCCACCCTAGATTCAGTAATGATTTGAGATTAGTTCCAGCTCTAAATCTATGATCCTGTAATTCCAATGATTTTATCTTTATCTGTGATGTTGTTAACTTAACATTATTAAAGGGCTTGGACATTATAATAAAAAAATATTTTATGATACTTATTTGTGATGAAAGATGCACCTTTAAGTGTAATTTTTGAATTGTAGAGTGGTAGTAACTTTAGTTTTTTTGACTTTGGGATGACTCTTCTTCATCAAATTGGGGAAAAAAACTTTTTTAAATTATAGAACACTAAAAGCACTTACAAAATACGAAAGACAAGAAAATAACATTCAAACACAATAAAACCATTCACTGAGCCGGAAAGGGAGGCTGCGGATCTAGGCTAAAAGAGGCTAGGAACCACAGGAATTACCAATATCATGAGATAATTGTACAGCTGATGCAAGATGTCATAGAGTTCAGGAAGGGTGGGTTCTCTAAGAAGTGGTGTTTCTCTAAAGGGTTTTGATCCCAGATAAGATGCCCCTGGACAAAAAGCTCTTAGTCTTGACCATCTGCCTCTGCTTCAGGCTTATGGCTAAGTCCCAAGCTCATGGCATTTTTATCTGAGGTAGATGGGGCCAGGAAAACCAATCCTCACTAGGCAGATTCAGCATTCTCCCTTCTAATTCATTCAGCCATCAAAAATATTCTTAATTAAAAGGCCAAGTAATTTATTTTAAATAACCTTTTGAAACACACACACATTATGACTTGGAAATCCTACTGCTAATTCAAAGAATAATTTAATTTTTTAGTTGAATTTTCTCCAAGTTATTTTGAGAACTCATACCTCTCACTAAATAAAAGGGAAGCAGTGGTGTAGATAAATGAATTGGTACTTTTCTCACCACCCCAATTGTCTCTCATTCTTAGCCATTAATCTGATGAAAGGCAGGGAAATAGAAATCAGTCTTTGTGAAGACTCCTAAAGCATAGGATTAGTTAAATTAAATTCAACTAAACTATTCAGCACTTAGTAAGTTCTAATGTGCAAGGCCTAGATTCTAGATGCAGTCAACCCTTAACTTTCCAGGGGTGGGAAAGTCAAAAAGTAGAGTATGGAAAATAGGGGATTAGGTTCCCCCAACCACCAAAAACTGTAATCTTTCATAGCCATCAGCTGCTGTAGACATTCTGGCACAGAGTTTATCTAACACCTTTATTTTCTCACTAAGCCCTGTCACTGATGGGTTGGGCTTATAGCCCAAAAGACTTGTATTAAGCTTTGGGGGCATATTTGCAACACAAAACTTTTTAAGTTTTAAAGGTGAACAATGGACACATGGTGAAAGCATGGAAAGATGTTTACTATGATAGGGTAAAGGAGATTAAAGTACCTGGTACCAGCCAATCCACAAACTTGCACACATTGTACCTCTCCATTTTTTTCTCTACTCCACATAGCCTGAATGTGCACAGTTGGCAAGTCAAAAATGAAAATGAGGTTACTGATAAAATTGCAGGCATGCTTGAAGTCATGAAAGTTAAATGAATGAATGTTGAGGATTGACTGTACTTTCTTTTGAGTCATCTGATTCTGATAGCCCTTTAAATGGTTCTTTTTTAATCCCTTAATCTCTGCTGATATACAACAGAGGGTGAAGAGAAAACTAACTACAATGTCTTTAGTTGATTAAAAAAAAAAAAGACAAATCAGTTAACTCCTAATTTACATAAGGTTATAATCTAGATGTTTATAAATCAGTTGTGTTTTAATGTAGACACCTTTATTGGGCTAAATAGGTTCTTATACATTAGTTTGGGAATCTATGAAGCTTTTAAGACATTGTTTGGATGGGAAGGTTTGTATGGCAATAAGAGGAAACAGAAACTGAGACAACATTTGTGCCCCTATTCCTTCAGTCAGAGAAGGCAACACTCATTTTCTTTCATTTTCCTGGGAGAAGCAAGTCTCCAGCCTGGCGCAAGTTGTCTTACATGTGTGCAAAGGCCTGTAAGTCAGGTACTTTTTAATATCTAAGGGAGTGCCTGCAATTTTTGCCTTAAGGGAAAGAATGTATAGAAGTTGAGCAAACCAATTCACACATTCTGACTAGTAAGATACTTAGCAACAAGGTATTATTTTAAACCCTGCTATCTCTAATCAAAGCCATTTTGCTACAGAACTTCAAAGTGGCCATTTGAAATTAACACCTTAGGTAATTCTTAGCTTTTTGTGTTGAAAAGACCCTACCTTAACTATGGAAATGAAGAAACAACAAAGGGGAAAATGTTTAGGGCACCAGACTTAAAAAGTAGTCAGTTTATCTCTGGGTTATTCATGGATGCATAGACAGATGAATTACCTTCACTGTGGGCTATTAGTCATTCTGTTGCTGCCTTCTATCAACAATACTTAACTGATTACTCATCATGACTGATCACTGTGTTGGGCCATAGTATAATCCTTTTCTTTATAAAGGAAAATAATCATAGGGGGGAATATATTTTGAATTGTATGTTCTTTTGAGCTTTTTTTTTTTTAAGTTTTGGTGGCATATTTGTACACTCGGTCACATATTTTTGATTTAACATGTCAGGGGCACATTTATTGTCATAGAAGAGAGTCACTTTAGGATTGAATTTTTGACTATAGCCCTAGTAACATTATGCTTTAACCTTTGAGCATGAATAGAGAAATTCAGTGTTCCTTCTCTCAAAAGATCTAATTATGATGATGAATGAGTACAGAGAACATCATCAATTAATAAGACTTCTTGTACTATCATGTGCTGGGAAGTTAGACTAATGTTAAATTGATTAGATAAACTTTGAGATAACTTCCTGCTCTCTTTCTGTGTTCTATGATTCCATATGATCATGGAGCAATTTTAGGAACTTTCTCTGAGTAGCTTTTTCCAAGTATTTACTAAAGCATTTAGTATTATCAGGACAATTCACAGAATCTTGAGAGTCTTGTGCTACATATGTTAAATTGAGAATCAGAAATGTCAGGTACTACTGGGGAAATCTTACTTATCATGATGGATTTTAATTGACTTCAGAGAGTTGAAAGGTATTTCTAAATTAAAATTGAATCAGCAAATAAACTGAAAACAGTAGTTATTCTTCAGCAGACAGAGCATGACACCAAGACCTAAAATTTAAGTTTCTGAAGCAATCTTAGTGTTTGTATTTCATTTTTAAAAATTTATTTATTTACTTTTAGTTTACAACATTCAGTTCCACAATCCCTTGTTTCAAATTTTCTGCCCCCCCCCCCATCCTCCCTCCATGGCTGCATGCAATCAAATATAGGATCTATACACTGGCCCTGGAGTCAGGGGGACCTGAGTTCAAATGTGGCCTCAGAGACTTAACACAAAAACTAGCCATGTGACCTTGGGCAAGTCACAACCCCAATTGCCCTTCCCCCTCCAAAAAGAAAAAAATATATAGGATCTACAAATATCTTCACATTAAACATTAGTCAGGTTGTAAAGAAGGATTATCACCAATGTAGTGAACAATGAGAAAGAGGAAACAAAACAAAACAAGAAAGAAAGAGCAAGTAGTTTGTTTCAGTCTGGATTCAGACTAGTTCTTTCTCTAGATGTGGATATCTCTTTCCATCATGAATCTTTTGGAGATTTTGCAGAATGTATGTGTGTATGACAGCTGCATTTTCAATTAGCTACTTTATGGTGAACTGAAGCCTCACTGTCATTATTAGAAAAATAGAATTACAGTAAAGGCACATTGAAATAAAATTACAGGTGAAGTAACATTAAATGGATTTCTGAAAAGCAACAGTCTCAGATGACTACTTAGTCAGAAATAGTATGCCTCTCTCTTTTTTTATGCAAAGGTAGAGAAAAGAGTGTGAGGGGGTCTACAAATAAAGATTTAGTTTCACCGAGATTACAGTTTTTATGTGGACACATAGGTGCATCAGTCTTTTCAACTCTACCCAGGGTAATTAGTTTTGTAAAAATATGACATTATGTCTTGAGGATTCACTTGAAAGGCATTAAATAGAATTATATAATGATAATGTTGAAGTTCTTCTTTTTCTTTTTTAATTTATTTAGTATTTTCCCCCCAGTTACATGTAAATATATATATAGTTTTTTTTTTGGAGGGCAGTTGGAGTTAAGTAACTTGCCCAAGGTCACACAGCTAGTGTGTGTGTGTGTGTGTGTGTGTGTGTGTGTGTGTGTGTGTGTGAAGTATCTGAGGCCGGATCCGAACTCAGTTCCTCCTGACTTCAGGGCCAGTGCTCTACTCACTGTGCCACCTAGCTGGCCCCATAAATATAATTTTTAACTTTTGTTTTTAAAACTCTTGAGTTCCAAATTCTCTCCCTTCTTCCCACTCCTCCTCATTGAGAAGGCAAGCAATTCGATACAGGTTATACATGTGTAGTCATGTGAAAAATTTCCATATTAGTCATGTTATGAAAGAAAACATAGACCCCCCCCCAAAAAAAAAGAAGCCTCAAGAAAAATAAAATAAATATGCTTTAATCTGTATTCAGATACCACCACTTCTTTCTTTGGGGATGGATAGCATTTTTCATAAGTCCTTTACATTTGCCTTGGATTATTGTATTGCTGATAATAGGTAAGCCTTTCACCACTGATCATCTTACAATATTGCTGTTACTTTGTACATAGTACATTTCATTTTGTATCAGCTCATGTAAGTCTTTTCAGGTTTTTCTGAGAGTATCTGGCTCATCATTTCTTATAGCACAATAATATTCTATCATGATCACATAGCACAATTTATTCAGCCATTCCCCAGTTGATGGACATCCTCTCAGATTCCAACTCCTTGCTACCAGAAAAGAGCTGCTATAAATATTGTTGTACATGTAGGTCCTTTTCCTTTTAGTTTTTTATCTCTTTTGAGATACAGACCTAGTAGTGGTCAAAGAGTATACCTGGTTTTTTAGCTCTTTGGGCATAATTCCAAATTGCTCTACAGAGTGGTTGAATCAGTTCACAACTCCACCAACAGTGCATTAATATCTCATTTTTTAAAAGTCCCCTCCAACCTTTGTCATTTTCCTTTTCTGTCCTATTAGCCAATCTAATAGGTATGAGATAGTACCTTGGGATTGTTTTAATTTGCATTTCTTCAATCAATAGCGAGTTAGAACATTTTTTCATCTTTTGATCATTTATCCATTGGGGAATGGCTCTTATTTTTATAAATTTGACCCTGTTCTTTGAGAAATGAGGCCGTTATCAGAGAAACTTGTTTCAAAATTTTTTTCATTTTTCCCTCCATTCTATCCTCCCTCCCCCATTTATTCTGTTCCCTCCTTTTACCCTGTCCCTCTTCAAAAGTGTTTTATTTCTGACTACCTCCTCCCCTAACCTGTCCTCTGCTTTATTACCCCCTTTTTCTTATCCCCTTCCCCTCCTACTTTTCTATAGGCTGAGAGAGATTTTTATACCCAATTGAGTGTGTATGTTATTTCATCTTTGAGCCAGTTCTGATGAGAGCAAGGTTCACTCACTCCCCTTCACCTCTCCCCTCTTTCCCTCCACTATAAAAGCTTTTCCTTGCCTAATTTTTGTGAGATAAATTTACCCCATTCTACCTTTCTATTTCTCTCAGTAGATTTCCTCTCTTATCTCTTAATCTGATTTTTTTAGATAATCCCTTTTTTTCAGTAATAATGACATTATTGTGCAACAGCCTTAGGCTAACTGTATACAAAGTTTGCCTCTATTGGGAAATTAGTTCATTCCCCCTATATATTATTATATTATATAATATATTATATTATTGTCCACCTTTAGAAAATATGGGCAACAATATACTACTTAAAATCAGATGTGGCTTTAAAATGGTAGTAAATCTTGTGAAATTGAACCTCTTTTGAAAGTTTGTTCATTTTGGAGCTCTTTTTTATATACTAGGATTGCCGTACATTGGTTCTTCTATCTTTGGAATACTGCTATTTAAGCCTATATTCAGAGATTTGTGTTTAGGGAGTTTCATGATTAAAGTATAAAGTTATGTGCCTGACTTTTTTAAAAGAAATCTAGCAAAACTTGATTTAAGTATAAGGTTATATGCCTGACTTTTTAAAGAAATCTAGCAAAATTTCCAAGTAAGAGTATGCTGTGTGGTTTAAAACATTACACTGGCCATCCAAGTCTACTGTGGCTGCTAATGTGAGCCATGGTCTGTGTACTTCTGAAGCTCCACCTTGAGCATTATCTTAAAAGTTTCCTACACTTAAAATCATAGAATCTGAGAGTTAGAAAGAATCTTAGGGGTCACTTGATCCAACTCCTACCAGATGCGTGAATCCCTCTTATTTATAGCAATAACTGTATTGTCAATAATCAATAAACATTATTAAGGGCCTGCTACATGCCAGACATTCTGGGGATATAAATAAGAAAAAGGTGGTCCCTGCCCTCAAAGAGTTTACAATCTTACAATCTAATAGGGGACAACAGTATGCAAAAGGAAGCTGAAAAGTAGAGAAGAGGGAAGGACCAGACAGTACTCAGTGAATAGGACATGATGTTTGTGGAGCTGTAGCTTCCTCTTGAAGACTCTTGTAATGAGGAATTCCTTGGAAATAATAATGACAACTAGTAACTTTACAGCACTTCAAATTTGGCAGAGTGCTTTTGCATGCATACTCTCATGTAAGCCTTATAGCACTCCCGGAGAAGTAAGCTTTGCAACTATCTTTATCTCTGTTTTATAGATGAGGAAACTGAGGGTGAGAGAATGTGACTTGCGTATTGATACAACCAACATTGAAAAAACTGCAGTTTCAGAGATGTGCTTAAGGATTGTAGTTTAACTAGCGAGGCAGAGACTCAAACAATCTTCAGTCAGTGGGGGTGTTCTTGAACCAACAATAGTGATTAATTGAAAGAAAGGTGACGTGTGTAGAACTCCTCCCTCAAGTGTCCCAGATCACTTTGATTCAGAAAAGAAGGAAAATCTGAGGTAATATAAAGTAAAAGAAAAGACTAGAAACGACTTCACAGAAATAAAAGCCAAAATATGCCTTGGAAAAAAACAAAGGTTGGAGTCAGTTGCATTATGAAAAACACACACACACACACACACACATATGAGAATAATCGGTTGACACTACCTTTCTTTCTTCTTATCCAACTTAAGGCTACTATGGCTTGGATTGACAACACTATCCAGCAGCATGGAACTTCATGACTCCTTATCACTTTAATTATAATCCCCTCCTTACTTTGGACATTTTGTACACAGAACTCAGAGTTGGAAGGGACATCAGAGGCCATCTATGCCAGCCAGTATACCTAAACAGACTCCCCTTTACAGCGTCAACCCAGGATCATCCATCCTTTCCTTAGAGATGTCTAATGAGGGGAAACCCGCTATCTTACTGCATTATGAAATCACATTCATGCCTTCCCCAGTTCTTTTGTGCATGAGCTCACTGTCAGTTCTTCTCCATTATACACATAGACATATTTAATGCTCTGTCCTCCTCTTTATTTCCCCTTTCCTGTTAGCTTTTCATTCCATTTTAGCCAAAATTAACCCTAATCAATAAGAACTGTACTGATGTATTACATTTATCAAGGAAAAATAAAATCAGAATTTTTAATGTTAAATTAGACATGATAGAGAAGTGGTACTACCAATATCTAAGGCCTTGAGCTTAATGACAGACACCAGTTGAATGCCTAGTAGGTATAAAATACTATTCCTAAAAAATTATTTTTAGTGTCTTCCAAAAGTTACCATGTATCTATCTCTCCATCCTCCCTAAATTATACCCATCTTCTTACTTAAACCCCAGAAACTGAATGAGGAATGCTTTTCCCCCTTGTTTTATTTAATGGCATTATGGAGTCTTTTGGTGTTATCCATCCTAGTGGATTGCCACAAGACTCTTATTTTAGTCTGGTCCAGCCTTTTTATCAATAACTTGAATAACAGTGAAGGCAGACTTAAAATATTTTCAAACTGACATGAAGTTGGGAGACCTAGCCTAATCCATTGGAGGATGAAATTGGGATCCCAAAGTATCCCAGCAAACTGTAATGGTAGGCTAATGAAATTAAATTTAAACTCATCTTTGGACCCATAAAATTAACTACATGTAATGCTAATAAGCAAGGGAGAGCTGGCCAGAAAATAGTTCATGTGAATAATTGGTGGTTTTGGTAGAATGTAAGTTCACTGTGGTGTATAATATGGCAGCCAAACATCTTGTTTGGTCTTAGGCTGCATTAATAGAAGTATAATATCCAGAGTAAGGAAAGTGATTGTTCCACCATCCTTTTCCTTGGTCAGGCCACATCAGGAATGTCCAACTCTGGGTGCTACAATTAAAAAGAAAGTTTAATAAACTTGAAATTTGCTTAGAGAAGAGTGAACAGGATGGTGAGTGGATTCAAAACCAAGTCATGTAAAGATCATTTTGAAAGAAATAGGGATTTGTAGCCTTGAGAGAAGAGACTTAATGAATTTTCATCATTAATAATAATATATAATTAATACTTTTTTTTGGGGGGGAAGGGCAGGGCAATTGAGGTCAAGTGGCTTGCCCAAGGTCACATAGCTAGTAAGTATTAAGTATCTAAGGCTGGATTTGAATTCAGGTCCTCCTGACTCCAGGGCTGGCGCTTTATTCACTGTGCCAGCTAGCCTACCCCATAATTAATACTCTATGTCAGCTATATTTTATATTAAATTACATTTTATGTTAAATAGACTTTGATGGCCTAGGTTGGAAAGTTAATATTCATTTAACAAAACACTTTAGGTGGCTGCTGTTAGTCAATAAGTAATACATTTATTAAGCCCCTTACTATGTGGGCACTGTTCAAGAAGGAATTGACCCAGTTTCTCCATAACTATATATAAACTAGATGGAGTGATATTTGAAAGGGAAGTGTTAGAATCTCCA
Organism: Petaurus breviceps papuanus; assembly: GCF_028583685.1. Lineage (NCBI taxonomy): Eukaryota > Metazoa > Chordata > Mammalia > Diprotodontia > Petauridae > Petaurus > Petaurus breviceps. Next base: position 12,744,897 of record NW_027185784.1, on the reverse strand, counting down.
AATGGTCACCATGCTCAGGGTGGGCACCAGGAGATTCCCTGTGTTTCTGCTTTATGAAAGCAAGCAGTGGCAGCAATTAGTCCCCTGCAGCCAAAGTTTAATCGCTGGTACTTGTGCCCCAGTTAATGACAGTTGGTGACCCTATAAATGTAAATGCTGAACCCCTATTGGGGGATTCAGCTTTATGGTGCAGATAAACTTTGGAGCTAGAAGCCCTCAGAGCAGCAGTGCTAAGGGAAAGAATGACTTGTGAATATACTCCTGCAGTTTGTCTGCATTACATTGGTATTTCTATGTCAGGGCTCCTTCAAATCAGGAAAGGCCCCATGTGGATAGCACTTGAGCCTTTAACAAAAGGAGGCTAGGGATTCTAGGAGATGGAGGGGATGAGGGAGTGACACCATATTTAAAACATTGTTTTAGGTGTTGGGGAAGATGTATTTGATAATTTGATGTGTGTGTGTCATCTCATCAGTATGAGCACTCTCTAGAATTGCAGATTTAACCCTTTACACCTTCATTTCCTATACAGTTTTTATCAGTAAGTATTAAATTGAATGGAATGGAATTCCTAAGATCCTCCCAGTGGAGTCCACCTAAAATACTTAAGGCTTTTTAAATATAATGATGATGATGATGGTGACAACCCTAATAGTAATATATTAATGGCCAAGATTTACATGGTTCTTTAAAGTTTGCAGAGCACCTTACAAATATTATCTCATTTGCTCTTCAAAAAAATCCTGGGAGGTTAAGTGCTATTTTAACAGATTAGGAGACTGAGACATACAGCAATTTGTGACTTATCCACGGTCATAGAGCTAATAAGTGGCTTCCACCCATAAGTAGAGGCTGGATTTGAACCTAGGTCTTCCTTACTCTAGCACCAGTATTTCATCTACTGTGCTAACTGGCTGCTTTGTATCTGTATCATCCTATATACCAGTGGTTGGTATGCCATGTCGTGTCTCATTCTGCTACACTGACCTTTCTACTTTCTCTGTCATACATGTTTCTAGGTGTGTTGTTTCTGCCACTTCTCACATGCAAATCACCATTTGATAATATAGTATATGTTACTTACGTCTGTCAGGTATCTTTCCACTGCCCTTTGTGTCTACAACAGTTTTGATTCTTCAGAGGTTTGTGATGATTCATGATTCATAGCCATATAGCATCACTGAGGAAAATATGAAGCCAAATTAGACAGGGACTCAGACCTTAAGGAACTTAGAATATTTATCACATTGTAGCTATGGGGAAATGTGTTCTGAATTCCAAATAGACTTAAAAATGAAGTTTTGGAACACAGCTGATCTGTGTGCTTATGTGTCTTATGCTGAATGTGAAACCTCTATATTTTGCTTCTGGATTGTCTGTGTCTCTTGGTGCTAGTTGGGCCTTTCCTTAAAAATGAATTAGTCCATGAGCACTGTATATTGAATATAACTTGACTTCCGCAAAGCTAAGCAAGTAAGGGGAATGGTTCATACTAGGATTTCACAGTATAAAAGACTAATCACAAAAGGGCTAGAAGAAACCGCAAATTATTCTACAATGTAACTTTAATAGCAAAAACAAACAAAAAATGGGAGTAAGTAGTCCACTCACTGTAAAGCTACATTTTAAATAACAAATGGGTTCTGAGGTGAAAAATTAGCCCTAATGCGACTTAAATACTGGGGAAATCTTTAAAATTAGGGTAGAAATTAATCTGAATTTAGATTATGTATATTGACCTCTTGAGGTAGTTAGAGAGATTTAGTGACCTCTCAAGGTTCCTTCCAAATGTGCAATTCTGTAATTGTCTCTGTTAGTGATAACCATACCTTCTAACTGAAAGGTCTTTTATTTTATTAGGATAATTAGTCACAATTGCTTGTAGTCTTATCAGTGAGTACAGCAAATGATGGTACCTTTAAAATATTATCTTTAGAGTAGATTTTGATCACTTATGACATGACATAACATGATTCTGGAATAGAAATCTTACAGCCTTTTGGGGAATAAACAGTTCCTGAATTTTTCTATTATGTCTGCCATTTCAGGCAGAAATTACATACCACACTCTTCTTGGAATAGAGTTTTGTTTTGTATGCCAACAAAGCCCAGTGTTGCACTTAAAAAGCTTCCTATCTTATCTTGTGTCTTCTGGATAAAACACTGGTTTGAGAAACTTAGCTGCTTCCTCAGGAAGAGGATTGTGTGAATAACTAAGCTATTCACTAAGTAAGCCTTGAGGTATAGGCTAGTATAGAGGGGAACTATGTCATTTAACAGATTTGAAATTTAGATAGAAAATGAAGGCTCTACTGACCTGTTTATTGCATTTTCCAAAGAATAGAGTGGTTGGGGCAGCCAGGTAGCACAGTGAATAAGAGCACTGGCTCCAGTGTCGGGATGACCTGGGGATCGAATCCAGGCTCAGACACTTAGCACCCACCCAGAAACACCTGGCCGTGTAACCTTGAGCAAGTTACTTAACCCCAATTGCTTAGGGGCAACCGGGTGGCTCAGCGAGTAAGAGCACCGGCTACAGTGTCGGGATGACCTGGGGATCAAATCTGGGCTCAGATACTTAGCACTACACCCAGAAATAACTGGCCCTGTAACCTTGAGCAAGTTACTTAACCCCAAATGCTTTAAAAAAAAAAAAGAATAGAGTGGTCATTCCTTCTCTCTGAGTCAAATGCTAGTACAATATAAGGAATTCTGGAGATTGAGGTCTAAATTGAAAGCAAAATCAAACAAAAAAACTACCCCAAAATAGATTTTGTTTTATGATCAAAGAAGTCTGAGAATTTTTTAGAGCAACACCTTCTATCTTTCCTTAATCAGTTTATCTTTATTATTGGTATGCTTGTTTGAAAGCTCAGGGCAAGTAATTTTAAGCCTAGCTTAAGTGTTCCTAGATAGCTTTAACTAGAGTAATCATGCAGTTAAGTAGACGTTGGATTTCATGATCCTAAATATCACCTTCAGTGTTATAACAGGTGAAATAACAAAGATATTAGTTTGAATACCAGTGTTTGGTGTTGTCTGGGTTGTACTGCTACTCACATAATGTTAAGAGTCCTGGAGGAGGATCCACAGAATGTTGAGTGCATCGCTCCTATCTTTTTTTGAGGATTTATGGGAAATGACAGTGGATGAGATGTAGTTGGGTTGTTCTCTTAATTGCATGGAGTGTCCCAGATAAGATAGATCACAGCTCCATCGAAATGTTCAGAAGAAATTTAATTTCAGAAGAAATTAAATATACCTTAATTTAAAAATACTTTATTGAAAAAAATTCTAACCATCATCTGAGCCTTTTGTGAATCATAGTCTCCGTGTTGATGGCTGTGACTGCTCAGGAAAGTGGTTGTTCAATGTTGGAGTGCTGTGGCCGCTTCTTAAAAATAAGACAACAGTCAAGTTTGCCACATTAATTGACTCTTCCTTTCACTTGAACACTTAAGAGGCCATTGTAGGTTTATTAATTGACCCAGTTTCAATTTTGTTGTGTCTTGGGGAATAGGGAGTCCTGAGGAGAGGGAGAGAGATGGGGAATGACAGGTTGGTGGAGCAGTCAGAACACACAATATTCATGTATTAAATTTGCTATGTTACACAGGTGTGGTTCATGGCTCCCCAAAGCAATTAAAAGAATAGCATCAAAGGTCACTGATCACAGATCATCATAACACAGAATAATAAGGAAAAAGTTTAAGATATTATGAAAATTACTAAAATGTGACTCAGAGACACAGTATGAGCACATGCTGTTGGAAAAACGGTGTCTAAATACTTGCTTAATGCAGGGTTGCCACAAACTAATTTGTTTAAAAAAGAAAAAAGCAACATCTGCAAAGTGCAATAAAGTGAAGCATAGTAACATGAGGTGCACCCTTGTACCTACTTTTGCCAGAAGATTGTCCATTTCCTTCTTGAAATTGGCCTTTGTTTTTAATTTTGCCTTTGATTGTGTAATCTCATCACTCAATGTAGATTAGTCCCTATTTTAATGATAGTGGGTATCCTTTAATTTATGAGTTGGTGTCAATTTTTGACATTCTTTTTAAAATATCATTGACTCTATTCATATATTTTCCTTTTGGATTTGGTATCTCAGTGATAATTATTCTATACCCTGAAGCTTCCTTTTCCTCCATTTCCAGATGACCTCAAATTTTTAAAGATATTTTTATTATGTTTAATTTTATTTTAGGAAGTAATGTCCCAATTCCCTTGGGAAAACCATACATTCAGTGGTATAGTAGTTTTAAATCAAACCTCTTGTTTAGATAAACAGATGGTTTGAGGCCTGAAAAAGATGTTAAAGATTGACTAGTGTTAAGTTCTCTCATTTTACAGTTGTGGAAACTGAGGCCCAGAGAGGTTAAACCTAACCCTACTCAGAGTTATACAATTAGTAGCAGAAGTAGAATTCTTATTTCCTGATATACCCATCTAAGTAAGTGTTCATTCAAATGTCAAAACGGTTTTGTCACAAGTATATTAAACTACAACTTTCTCAATGTGTGTGATGTTTGGCTCTTCCTCTCCACTCTTGACTTCATTCTCGGAGACTTTAGCATAGTTGTTGATGTTCCTTCAAACACCATAACATCCCATTTCCTCAGTCTTCTTAGCTTGTGTGATCTCAGTTATATACTGGGATATTTATACTCTTGATCATGCCACAGGGGCATGCTCCACTTCCATGTTCAAGAACTTTGAATTTCTGATTAAGAATTTTCCTGAGGTCCATGAACTTTTTAAACCTATTTTGATAGCTAGATTTCAGTATAATTTATTTTCTTTGTGATCTTATATATTTTATGCATTTAGAAACATTCTGTTAAGGCATGCATGGGACTTACCAGGCTGCCAAAGGAGGTCCATGATACAAAAAAAAATTAACCAATCCCTTTATTCCATCCTTGTCTTTTATCTTTTCATCTCTTTGCTATGCTTTACTCCTTTCTTTTTTTTTTTTTTTTTAGAGAGGGGAGGGCAGGGCAATTGGGGTTAAATGACTTGCACAAGGTCATATGGCTAGTAAGTGTTAAGTGTCAGAGGTCAAATTTTAACTCAGGTCCTCCTGATTCCAGAGCTTGTGCTCTTTTCACTGCACCACCTAGCCACCCTGAGCCTTACTCCTCTTAGACCTACTTTTCCTTCTCAACTGTGATGTCCAATTTCTCTATCCCTCAGTACTTTATCAGGTCATTAATTCTTGGTCTACACTCTCTTGCCTTTCTAAACTCAGCCCTTTGATGAGCCAGTTCAGTTTTATACTGTCTTTTACCTTCAAATTCCATGTTCCTTTGTCCTGTTACCAATCACACCTTGACAGGCCCTAAGCCTAGACTCCCACAATCTGTCTGGTCTTCTACTCCTCTGCTTTTAAGAGGAGATCTTGAAACCATGCTATTGGACCATTGCAGATTAATGTTACATAATCTCCACAGGGCTCCCATTGCAATACAACAATGCTGTTGTTCATCCCTAACTGATTCTTTATACCACTCACCCCATCCCTTGCTCTAAACCATCTCTTCTCAAGTCTCCCATGTCATTCCCCTACCCTCTCAGCTAAGGATCTTTTATACTTGACTGAAAAAACTGAAGCCATTCCGAGAGAGCTCTTTCTTTTCTCTCCTCATATCATACCCCCCTGACTTCACCCTCCACTATTTCCTCCACTCCAGTCTCTGCTGAAGGTATGGCTCTTGCTTCTCCTTGCCAAAACCAATTCTTCACTTGTACCATTGACACTTTAGCATCTTGTTCTGCAGATTGCCCCCATCATCATCCTCTTCACGATAATCTTTAGACTTTCCGTATCTACAGCTTCCTTTCTTGCTGCCTTCATACATACTCCAGTCTCCCTGATCCTTAAAAAAAAATCTTCATTAGTTCACTCAGCATTGTCTTACATCTCTCCACTTCTCAGTTGAACTCCTTTAAAAAAAACCCATTTACATTTGGTGCCTTATCTTCTCATTCTTCTAAACCCTGTGCCATATGACTTGATCTTGTCATCCAACTGAAACTCCTTCATAGTCTTTCTTCATAATCTTTCTTAGAGTGCATTCCATTTTATTCTATGCAGTATGAAAACCAGAATGTGTAGCTTTCTTTAATTTACCAAAAAAGGGGTGGAGGATTAGTGGAAAAACATTTACTAGTCACTCAGTAGCTTTTCAGAGTCATTACAACTCACCTAGGTAAATTTCGAAACCTGGGTAAATATTAATTACTAGGCAATAATAGCCAATATAGTATTCAGGGATGACTGGTGGACACACTCAATTGAATTGCTATAAAGTTACTAACCTATTGTAACATTACTAAATCAATCTCTTGTTTTTCCTTGGAACTTAACTGTCATCACCGAATTATTTTACTAACAACATTTAATGGCAGTAGATTGAGCATACCTGTAGAATTTCCTTTACTTGGTCTCCTATATAAGTTAAAAGGTTTGTAATTCTCTTGTAATTTGGCTTTGACCCTATTCTTCTCTTAAAACTGCTTTCTTCAGGATTACCAAATTGTACCATAGTTTAAACCTTCATCATCATTATCATCATCACAGCTTCCATTTATATACCGTGTTTCCCCGATAATAAGACCTATCCCGAAAATAAGTCCTCCCCTTACTGTGTAAGATTCCTCGAAAATAAGCCCTATTGAGATTGCTACTGTAGTGAAGGTGATCCCCTGCGCTACACGGTACCCTCTGTATGCACTGTTCCCCCCCCTCCGAAACGCACGCCGCTATCAGAGCTGCAGCAGTGAGCGCGTCATCCTGTTCTTCCCCAGTGATTTGCTTATTGAATAAAGGTACATTTTTTTGTTCACATTTACCTGTTTATTAAAATTGCTGTCAGTGTTCATTAAAATAAGCCCTCCTCTGAAAATAAGCCCTCTGGTGTTTTTCTGTCCAAAAAAAATTAGTAAGACAGTGTCTTATCGGGGAAACACGGTAGCGCTTTAGAATTTGCAAGTACTTTACAAATTTCTCATTTTGTCCCCACAACAATCCTGAGAGGTAAGTGGTATTATTATCCTCATTTTACAGATGAGGAAACTGAAGCAGAAAAGCGAAGTGACTTGCTCAAGGTCACACAGTTGTTACATATCTGAAATAGGGTTTGAAATTGGAGTTTCCTACCCCAGATCCAGCATTCTGTGCTGCTTAGCTTCCCTCATCACCTCTCACTTGAACCATTAGGTTAGTCTAATTCATCTCATTATTTTTGGTCTCTCCACTCTCTAACCCTTCCTCCATGCAGCTGCCAAAGAATAGTTTATGGTTTACAAGTATGTCTTAAGACACAGGTCTGACCTGTGACTCCTTTATTTTTAGTGATTCCTTATTGCTACTAGTCAGAATAAAATACACACCTAGCTTGGCATTTAAAACCATCTGCAGTCTAACTCTCTCCCCTTTCTATACTTAAATCATATTCCTCTCTTTAATGCACTCTGCATTCTAGCCAGACTTGCCTAACAGCTCATCTTTGAATTTAGTATGCTATCTCCTCACTCTTTACTGTTACACAGCCTGAATGTATACTCTCTTCTTGCCTCTACCTATTATAATCCCTGGATTCCACTTCTAATGCGCTTCTCCCCCTAGCTATTTATGCTCTCTCCCTCTTGAAATGACTTTCTGTTTACTGTCTGTGTGTGCTACATTATATTCTACCATCAGTAGAATGAAAGCTTTTTGAAGACAAAGTTGTCTGTGTCCTCAGCCTCAAGCCTTACAATATGGTATGCCCTTAATAAATGTAATACAGTTGAAACAGAAGACCAGCCTTTGGGAAGCATGGATCTTTTTTTAATGCAGAATGTCTGTGGGTAATTAGTCCCTAGTTAGCCCAGATTAATGGATTTGATCCTTCAAGTAAGCTAGTTAGTTCTTTTTTGGTCTGGGTCAGGATGTGGATGGATCACTGAAAATCCAATGGATCTGAGGGATTAGTTATTTTCTTGTTCAGACCTGTGCTTCCATCAGTGTAGCAAAGCTCCCAGTGAGGAAACCTCTACCAGTATGGATCCCAAGTGTTCTTGAATGTGTGGCCTTGGACATGCCTTGAGCACTGGGAGGTTGAGGGACTTGCTCAGAGTCACAGAGCCTTCCTTTTCCTCCCCTATCCACTTTTCAGCTCCTTTTTCTATATTATGTTTTGACTTCCTAAGTTAGAGTATAAACTCCATGAGAAGCAAGGACTATCATTTTGCTTTAGTTTTTGTCTCTAGTGCTTAACATAGCCGCTGGCGCATAATAAACACTTATGCTTCTTGTTTTGCTCTGTCTCGTTTTTCTTTGTGGGGTGCATTAATGGTAAGATCAAAGCTAGTATTTTGATAATATTATTTTTCTGAAGGAAAGAGATTTAGTGACATCTGCCACTAGAGCTAAAGTTCTAAGGCAGAAACTAAGTCTTGACTAAATAGGTGAGAAAGCTTTCATCTTGTCAACTAGTTTGATTCAGAATTATCTTCCTGTAGTCTTGCTATAGAACAGTAATGATTTCTCTATTCCAAATAAAGGATGTCATTATAATGTACTGTTTTTATATACTGAGACCTGCAAATGGGATTCTTTTGCTTATGCTTGCATTACAAAAACAATAAGTAGATAGGCTCATTTTATTCCTGTATTGCTAGGCTTAGGTTTTTTTTTTTTTTTTTAGCATTTGGTCTGATTATTGTAAAATGTGATTTTTAAAAAATTTCTTAAATCAATGGTCTGGCTCTTTTGCAATGCACCTCATTCTGAATGAAGTTGCTATCTTTTAACGTTTAAGTAATTAGTCCTTGTATTTAATCCAGTTTCACCATTAACAAATGTTCTCTATTCTTTAGGTTACTTTACCCCTCAAATCAAATGAAACAAAAATTTAAGACTTAAAACTTGTTTGTGCTATATCATCTGTCTGTGAACCCAGTCTCTAGAATTACTCAAGAGCTCACTGCTTTATACCAGATCTTCCCCTGGGATTAGGCACGAAGACAGGTTGAAATGCCTAACTTGGTTTTGCCATGACTTGGCATATTTTTCTTCATGTACTGTACCAATTTACTAAAAACTTGTGGGTCAAGTGACTTTTCACCATAAGTGAAACAAATGTGTCAGTTCAGACAAGCAATTCAAACAAATCTGTAATAGTTTGCCAATTTATAAAAATCTTGTGCTTTTATTCTTATGTAATGACTAATCATTTACTTTTCCTCTGTTCAGCAGTTCTTATTCATCATAGCCTACTCAGTCTTCACCCCAAACATGAAAGACAGAGGGGGCTTTAAAGTCAGCTTTTATCTTCTTTCTTTTGGGGGGGGGGTGTAATTATCAAACCTGTGCCAAAATAGTTATTCAAAAAACTTTTTAAGTTCTGGTTTCAGCTGTTCATTGAAAACACCATTATAAAATGCCTGACAGGAAAGAAAATGTCACACCACAGAGATTTTAAGAAAGGCTACAGTTTCCATTTAACTTCCCTGCATAAAAGCAGTTTTAAAAATTCATTCCCTCAAAACATTATCTTCAAAACGGTTCCTGATTACATGGAAATAAATGTTGAGAAAACTCCCTTGTTACAAACTTAAATAGTTAAGGAGGTGGCAGCAGTGCCAAAGGGAAAAGAAACACGCCAGGGGAAACATGTTCAGTCCTGAGAATATTCCTTTTCTGAGTTCCTGTCCTATTCTTTCTCTATTTTCTCCTTCATCCAGAAGTTTCACTGCTGGTTGCTATTATGCAGATATGGTGGTCATTGCTTGGTGAGAACAAATTAAAAGGAGAAATATTATTTTCTATGTATTTGCTTTGGACTTAATTTTTTTTTGTCATTTTGTTTAATATAATGAAAGAAGATAACCTTGACCCAGGAAGTATTTTTGACAAGTGTTAACTTGTTCCATATATCCCTTTTTATAGCTTTCAGTCTGAGACTGTTTTGTTAGGATGCCTAGAAGTCTAGATGATTAGGTAAACATATGTTTATTTCTTTATTTTCTAGGCAGTTTTAATTTTGTTGGTGTTGGGTTGTATTCTTCTAGAAACTTTTATCAACTAAAGTAGTGGTTTCATAAAATTGCAGTGTTTAGATTTCTCAGATTCTGTCCCCTGAGGTCTTCCATCAAGGCAGGGAACCACTTAGGGTCCTTCAAATCATTTGGAAGGCTTGAGTATCCCAGCTATGTATTTGTGGTTGAAATGTGTACATAGACATTATAGAATAACTACCATTTACTTACTAAAATGACTTGGAATAGCATACTCAGTGAGTAATTGATGAGTGATGATTTTCTTGATACTTTTAATTTTCTGGCTCTTGATGAGACCTGGCTTCCCTGGATGCCCTCTGGCACTGGGTGTACTCTTTCACTCGTCTCCACTTCACCCTCTGCCCATTTCTCTTCCTCCTCTTCGTTGGTTGTAGTTGGGAAGTTAGACAGTGCTTTGCCTCTGTCCATATCTCCCACCTGACCTAGATATTGGTGGCTTTTGTCTACCAACAACAAAGGACCCCCTCTTTTCTTTGTACACTGTGCCTTCCTGGCCGCTTCTTCTAGCCCTTTTAGTCCTACCTTGAACTCAGTGTTTGCTGTGAGGGGCTTGGTATATTCTTTGCCCCCCGCTCCAACTGCAGATCCTCGTTCTACCACCATCACTCAGTAACCTCTCCTTTGAGGTTCATTCCTTTCATATTTATCACCCAATTATTCATATTATTCATGTTATCACCCAAGTTATTCTAGCAGCTGTTGAATACTCACCTTCTGGACACTCACTTCCTTCCTCATTAAGTTGGTGGCTGCTTGGTTCACAGTCCTCTCAACTCATACTAGGGAACTTCAACACACAAATTAATGCTCTTTCCAATACCCTAATCTCCCATTTCCTTAACTTACTTCCCATTACCTTACCTCAGCTACAGATCATCTCAGATCTTATCATCACTCACAATTATTCCTTCCATGGTCATGAACTGAAAGAAATTTCCCTTAATAGTCTATTGTCATTCCCTTCCTACCTTTGCCATGCTTACAACCTCTAACCCTCTTCTTTGTGCTCACTTCTTTCCCAGACCATCACCCTGACACCATCTATACCCCCCCCCTTCCCCATCTTGACTCTACACTGTCTTCTCTTGAGCTCCTTGCTCCTTGCTCCCTTCTCCAATTACTGTTGATATTTCAAGCCTCAGCCTTAGCTTACCCACACCATCCTCATGCCTTCACTCCTACTCAAGTGCTAGTGAATGGACCTAGAGAAAATCATGAGGCTGTGCTGTCCACTGCAAATTTATGTTGCATAATCTCTCCTGGGCCCTCATGGATGTAAGACAATTCTTTTATACCTCCCTAATCAATTCACTGTCCCACTCACCACAGCAGCTCTTCAGATCTCTTTATCCCTCGTCAAGCCTCCCTTGGCTGCTCTTCCTCCTGCCCACTCAGCTGAGAAACTTGTCTCATGTTTCACTCATATTTCTCAAGACCTCCTTCTTATTTCCTCCTCTGATCACATCTCACAGATGCCTTCTGCAATTATCTCCTTCTTCATCCCAGTCTCACATGAAGAGATGGCAAGGCAAACCCTTCTATATGCACAAGTGATCTCATTCCATCCCATCTTCAGCAAATTGCCACCACTGTCTGTCATCCCTCCTCACCTGCCTATATCTCTTCATTTTCACTTGCTGCTTCCCTGCCTATCAACATCCCCATGTCTCCCCCATGCTCAAAACCCCTCACCTGATCTGTCCATCCCTCTAGTTATCATCTCTGTCCTTTGTGGATAAACTGGAGAAAGGCCATCTACTCAGTGCCTCCAATTCCTTTTACTCTTTTCTTAACTCTTCAGTCTGGCTTCCTACCTTATCATTCAGCTGAAATTGCCTTCTCCAAAGTTAGCACTGCTGTCTTAATTGCCAGATCTGATGGCCCTTTTTCACTTCTCATAGTTCTCTGAAGCCTGTGACACAGATGACCACCCTCTTATCCTTGATGCTTTCTTTCTGTGACATTGCTCTCTCCTGATTATTCCTTTTCCTTCTTTGTCTCCTTTGTTGAATCTTCATCCAGGTCATAACCACTCACATGGCTGTGGGTGCTCTATACGATGCTCTCTCCTGGGCCTTCTTCTCTTCTCCCTCTTTACAACTTCACTTAGTGATCAGCACCTTGATTTTCAATTGCTACCTCTGTCCGGATGCTTCTTAGATGTAGTTATCTATCTCTAGCCTCTGGACATCTCTTAACTGCCTATTGAATATCTAATACTGGGTGCTTTGTAGAAATCTTAAAGTCAACATGTCCACAACTGCACTTATCTTTCCCCCCAAACGCTCCACTCTTTAAGTGATTTGAAAGTAGGTCTTTCTGACTCCAGGCCTAGCTTTCTATCTGCTGTGCCACCTAGATGCTAAACTTCCCTATTGTACCACCTCCTCCCAGTCACTTGGGCTCTCAACTCTTGTCTCCTTTTTCTCTCTCGCTTTCTATATCCAGTCTGTTTCTGAGTCCTATTGATTTTTATCTTCATAACATCTGTCTATATATCTGTCTCTCCTCTGACACTGCATCTGGCTTGTTCCAGGCTCTTATCACCTCTCACGTGGATTATTGTCATAGCTTGCTGTTGGTCCCTGACTCGAATCTCCCCATATTCTCGTCCATCTTCCACTCAGCTATCAAAGTAACTTTCCTAATCATTTGTCCCCCTGCCCTCCCCTGTCACCTCTTTCATTAAACTCTGGTGTATTCCTGTCACTTCTGGTTCAGTTATAAAGATCAAATATAAATTCCTTAGTTCAGTTTTCAAAGCTCTTCACAACCAGGCCCCCTCTTACCTTTCCAGATTGTTATACCTTAACATTTCCCCTCCCTGCTTGCTGCCTATCATTAGTGTTCTGCTGTCTGATGGCACCAACATCCTGGCTGTTCCTCAAACAAGATACTCCATCTCCCAGTGCTAGGCATTTTCATGGAGGCTCTCTTCTATGTCTGGAGTTCTCTATCTCCTCATCTTTGCCTGCTGGCTTCCTTTAAATCCCAGCCTAATTTCCACTTCTGTTAGAATCCTTCCCCATTTCTCCCTTAGTGCCAGTCCCTTCCTTCTGTTGACTGTCTGCAATTTAGTGTGTGTGTGTGTGTGTGAGTGTACACGTAAATACTTATATAGTTGTATTTATATAGTTCCCACATTAGACTCAGATCTCATTGAGAGAAGGGACTGACTTTTGTCTTTATATTCCCAGTGCTTAGCACTGTACCTGGCAGATAGTAGGTCCTTAATACTTATTGACTGACTTGACTCCTTAAAACATTTCTTTTCCCAGGCCTGTTAACTGAGAGTACTTTCAGTAGTCCTGGTAAAAGAATTTAAAAAAAAAATCTCATATACATTAATTTAAGCAAAATTATCTAGTAAATCATGCTTTTTGTAAATTATTTCCATTTTATATCACCTCATTGCTAGTTAAATTTTAATATTTCCCACATACTCACTCAAAAGTAACTTGAGGGGCGACCAGGTGGCTCAGCGAGTAAGAGCCCGGCTCCAGTGTCAGGATGACCTGGAGATTGAATCCCAGGCTCAGACACTCAGCACCACACCCAGAAATAACTGGCCGTGTAACTTTGAGCAAGTTACTTAACCCCGATTGCTTAAAAAAAAAAAAAGTAATTCAAACCCCAAGAGACAGTATATGATGATTGGGTTTGAATCCTTCCTCAGGTGCTTATTGCTTGGACAGGTCACTTGTCTGTAAATCTGACTTAGTAACATTTGAATTACCTGCTTCCCAGGATTGTGAGGAGTACTTTGTAAAACCTTTATGCAATGCTGTGCAGATGTGAGGAGCAGTGACTGGACGAAAATCCCTTGCTAGCCCATTACCCTGCTTAAGTAGTTTTGGAGAACCCTGTGCTCTATACTGTAACAAAATACAGCGTAGTTTAAGGGTTTGCCAAAGCCTGCTTAGCAGACCTGAGAGGAATTTGGGAAAAGTTTCTCTTTATGTCTCCAAAGCTATAATAGTAGTATGCTATTCCTAGGTGACTGTAGTAGCTCAAATTGCTTCCATTCCTGTTAAAATGTTGGGAAATATATGAGGCCTAGCTTCTGCTTGTGGGTCCAGCATACTATTATCTAGCTTCTACAGCTAGAAACATTATGCTGAGTCAGTGACCTACTACCCAAGGTTAGTCCTTGATATTCAGGAAGAGACCCTGGGCTCGTAACTTTTGATTCATTGTTCCTTCCAGTGTTCCATAATGTTTGTAAATTATTCAAAACATCTGATCTTGATTTTATCTTAGATTTTTGAGTCAATTCAATTCTCTCAAATATATACTGTAAACATCACATTTTCTGTTTATTGTAGAGTTTGGTCATTTTTTCTCCTCTGTTTATTTAGGGGTCATTTCAGTCATCATTCCTTAGTTCAAATGTTTGGTTTTATTTTAACCTGAGAAAAGTAGCAACAGACTTTTGATTTTTAGGGCCAAGTTGACAGAGGAATTTATAGGGGGAATTTTGTTTGCCAGGCTCAGATGCAAGACACTGATGAAAGAGAACAAATTTTAAATGTTTTTGTACTATTTTGAAAACTTGTAGGCAATCCTTTTAAAAACATCTGTTTCCTGCAAATATAATTTTGAAAGGCCCAGGACTCCTGTGGGAAATGGTTTCCTAAAATGGTGTCTTAAGTTGCTAACATTTCATTTCCCTTGATTGATCCAGGCTGCCATCCAAAAATTTAGGTTTAGCAATCCTTGGTAAGGACACTTTTTTCTTTCTTTGTCCAGGACAGGCATTCTTTTTTTAAAAACATTTTTAAAGTTTTGAGTTCCAAATTCTATCCCTCCCTCCTACCTTTCCGTTCCCTGAGACACTAAGCGGTCAGATGTAGGTTATACATGTGCAGTTATGTAAAATGTATTAGTAATTTTGTACAAGAAGACTTGAGTAAAAGAAAAAAGGAAAAAGAAAAGAAAAAGAGCATACTTTTGTATTCAAACAAAAAATGAAATTTTAAAAAATAACATACTTCTGTATTCAGACATTATCAGTTCTTTTTCTTGAGGCAGATAAGATAGTATGCTTCATTATTAGTCCTTTAGTAACCTGCAATGGAAACTTTAGCATTTCCTTCATTTATGAACGTAGGCAACCATTTTTCTGAGGTCCATAGATTTTACTAGATTGCCAGAGTCAGGGATCGATGGCACAAAACCCATTTAGTCTAGGAGAAATAATCCTAATTATTCCTCATTTGTGACTATTACAGAGACAAAAATATCTTTAAATTACCAAACCTTTGTTAAACTAGTTGAATAGGGACCTATCTCCTTGCTGGGTTCTCTGGATTCTCAACTCTGCTGAGTTGAGCTGGCTGCGCTGTGAAGGCCTTGTTTAGAAGTGCTCAGAAAGTTGAGGTCATTTGTGGTTGTTCATTTGTTCAGTTTCGTCCAACTCTTCATGACCCCGTGGGCCAGACTGTCCATGAGGGTTTTCCTGGCAAAGATACTGGAGTGGTTTGCCATTTTCTTCTCCAGTGAATTAAGGCAAATAGAGGTTAAGTGACTTAACCTAGAGTCGCACACAGCTGTATGTCAGTGTCAAGTATCTGAGGTCAAATTTGAACTTGGATCTTCCTGACTCTAGAATGCCCAGTATTACTTAAGTGCATAGAAGTTGTCAAAGTATTAGGTGAGGTCTTAGCAGAAGGCACCATTTATCTAGCAAGCATAAAGATATACCTAATAAAAGATTGGTTGACAAATATGGTAAGACTTTGAAATGACTCTGTAGCAATGGAGATCATGTATTTAAAGCTCTTGTATCTTACAGCACTATAAGGAATGGCTGTTATTATTAGTGTATATAATCTTGAGTTAGTATATATTCTTGATGAAAGTATTTATTGACTACAATTTCTCTCTTTATTGCCCAAGTCTTCTTCCTCTGGATTTATACCAATCAGTCAGCATTAATTTATTATACAATTACTATGAGCTGGGCACTGTGCGAAGTTCCGGAGATACAGAGAAAAGCAAAAAATAGTTCTGCCCTTAAGCAAATAAAAAGTCCAGTGGGTGAGACAGTGTGTCATTAGTTTATGAATAGAAGATATATACAGTCCATGGAAGCAATCTGGAATTAACCCAGTTGAGGCACCAGGTAAGATACATGATGGAGGGCAGGCTTTGAGCTGAGTCTTTGAAGAAGCCAGGTAAACCCTGTGTCAGACATTGTGGGCCAAAGCATTTCATGCTTGGTGGCAACCATCACTAAAGTAGGGAGACTGTGACTGAGGTGACATGTTTGGTGAGTTCCAAGTAGACTACTTGGAGGGGGTAGTGAAAGGTAGGAGGGGGCTAGGTTATCAAAGTGTAGCATTCTGTATTTCCCTCTTTTTCTTTAAGGAGAAAAAAAAGATGAGTTTTTTCTAAGTCTAGCAAAAGGCTAGATTCCTTCCTAATTCAATAAATATCTCTATTGTCCTTGTTAGGTAGAAGCATTTCCTTTTTTAGATATCTACATTGATTATTAGATTGAAAGCTCCATTCATGGTAGAGAGCACACATACACACACACAGAGTCTCTGTTAGCCAGGGTAAGTGTCTAAGTGTGCTAAACAATTCTAAGTTGAAGAAACTTTTAAGATTTGCATCAGTAGAAAGGTTCTTCACAGAGTTTCTTACAGAAATGAACTCACTGTCACCTCTTCTCCTTCTCCATTTCCCCCCATCCAAAAAAAAAGTCATCAAGCACAGGAAAACAGCACAAATAGAAAAAAAAAAAAAAAAGGATGAGAGAAAAAGGAACTTTGGGGGTATCCAAAAGGGTAGATTGAAGTTAGATTGCATTGAAGATAGAGGTAATGATTTTAAACTTGAAGGTAATAAACATAGATGGATCCATTCAAAATAAGAGAAAGCACTATTATAATCTAAACATCAGATTTAACATTAGGTCTTGATTTGCCTAAAAATATCTTAAATTGATCAGAACCAAAGACATCAGCCGAGGAAATATGAGACTAGTTTTAGTTGAGTAAGAAATTTCTTTTGTTGAAAGAGTTTTGTGTATGATTCTGAGCACCATATTTTAGGGAAGACATTGACAAGTTGGACAGTGTGTCAAGAGGATAGCAATCAAAAGCTAAAGGTAACAAAAGACTTCGCTGTACAAAGGTCATTTGGTGGAACTAGGGCTGCTGAGCCTAGAGAAGAGAATATTGACCAGGAAGGGAATGATGTGATCCCTCTCTGGAAATCCTAAAATCGCTGTCCCATGGAAAAGAGATTAGATTTATTCTGCTTCTGACGCCCTCTCCTGCTATTAGAAACAATTGGTGGAAGTTTCAGAGAGGCACATTTTGGCCTTTCAGGGTCTTTGCAACTTGGCCCCAGGAATACCTTTTCAGACTTTTCCCCTTCGTACTCTGTGTCCCTGCCAAACTTGCCTCCTTGGCATTCCCTGAACCCAACAATTGCATTTTTACTCCATGCCTGCAATGCCCTCCTCCTTCTGACTAGCTTCCTTCGATACTGAACTAAATTACTGTATCCTCTGGCAAGTCTTTCCTGATCCCATTGGTTGTTAGTGATCTAAATTATTACTTCACAAATTGTCACATATTTCCTTATCTATATAGATGCTGTATCTTCCTGAGTCCAATGTTAGGCCCTTGAAGGCAAGACATAATATTTTGTCTTTCAATCTTTAGTGCTTAGCACTGTGTACTGTATATAATAGACACTTAATAATTGGTGGTTGGATTGAGTGGAAGTTAGAACTTAAAAAATCAGTTATCCCCATGTATGATGGTTTGTTTCAGGAGATAGTTTAGTTCCCTCTTGATGGAGGTCTTCAGGAAGCTGGATGACCGCTGGTCCTGAACATCAGTTCTCCCTTCCTTCAAACATATACTGGCTTGCAAAATTGTATAATATGTTTCTGTAATTGGAGCTATCTTAATAACTTTGTAATAACAAAAACCTTTAGTTTTAAAATAATTTTTGTGTATATTATCACATTTATTTTGAAGTGTTGAAATTATTTGAGAGAGCTCATTTGAGATCTACAAACTGTTCTTTGGGTATTTTTTGCTACTAATTAACATTTCTTTTTACAGGATTCATGAATAAAATTTTCCATCCCAACATTGATGAAGCGTAAGTAAAAATTTCAAGTAGATTAATTAAAATTTTAGTAGGAAACACTTCTGATTAGAGAGCCCTCTTTCTGTTTTACAAAAAAAAAAAGGATATTTTCAGTTTACCAACATTTGTAATTGTTAATTGTAAAAGTTTGATACTGTAAAGGAGTTTGTTGTAAGACTGCTGCTGTACAACTTATATTTTCCTCACCACTGGAACTAGAATTCTATTTACTTATACTTAATAGTGACAGTAATATACCTTGCCTCATTCTCCTTGCATAGGTACATTGTTAGAGTTCTGTTTATATATAATACCCTCAAAAATATATACTTCAGTTTACACTCAGTTCATCAGTTCTCTCTCTGGCAGTTGTTAGCTTTTTTTCATCATGAGTACTTCAGGACTGTCTTGAATCATTGTATTGATCAGTAGCTAAGTCTTTTACAGTTGATCATTCTTCAATGTATATATATTTTTTAAAAAACCTATTAATGAAAATGAATGTAATTCTTTTATTGTCATTTAAACAAATATAGTTGTGCTTTTTCTTCATTTTAATTGTGATATAGTGAGACCTTAAAACTCAATAGGATTGTTCCGTGGACTATATCTACATCATTTTTGAGCAAATCTAATTATGAGCATTTCAGCATTGTTTTTCTGCCATAAAAACTTACTAAGTTTATGCGATTTTATAAAATGATCAATTACATAATAATCAAAATATGCTTCATTTTTTATGAGAAATAAGAGTTGCCAGACCCAGGAGACTAAATTTCTTAAAATGCCACTCTTTCTGTCTTTTTCAGGTCAGGAACTGTGTGTCTAGATGTAATTAATCAAACTTGGACAGCTCTGTATGGTGAGTTTTTTAGTGGCTTATTTCTGAATGAGTGATGAGATACTTCTTAAAGAATGTTAATTTGGTTTTTGTTTCCTCATTTTATTTAACTTTTTGTTGTATTTCCATTTTGTATACTTGTTTGGGAAATTTGTTCACTAAAGATTATCTTCCCTTAATTAAAGTGCAGAAATTTTAAAGTAGTAATGTGATAGAAAGTATTTGTGTGTAAGGGCTGTATGTATAGAGAGATAAAAACATGGTTTATGTGAATTTATGTATACCTTTTTAGTATTAAGGAATCTCCTTTAAAATCTGAGAAATTCCTTGAGGAAATATGTTTTTGAAAACAGGTTGTTTTGGGGGTAAAGATTTTCTGTTTCACGATGTAACGACCAGCCTTGTCTGGTTGGTTCTCTTTTAGGGTAAGGTGATGGAGAAGATAATTTAGCCTGTATCATTCAATTTAATAAACATTTACAAAATACCTACTTCAGGCTAGGTGCTAGAAAAAGAAAGACAAAAGCCAAACAATCCCTGCCCTCAAGGAACTTTTATTTTACAGATTATAGTGCTAATTTTTCATCTCTCCTAAATCAACAGATTCAGTACCTACAAACAAGTTGATTATTCTAAGCAGTTGGAGGAATAGAAGGAAAAAGGAGACATGGGTCCTGTTCTTAAAGAATCTTGTTGCACAGAGGAGACCAAAAAAAGTTAACCAAAAATATAGGGGTAACATGTTATTACAGAGTTCAGAGAAATACATTGTTCTTTTGGGATAGAAAGGATTCTTTTTGAAAAAGGCTCTGGGTGGTTTTTTTTTTTTTTTACATTAAAGATACCTTATCTTTATCCAGAAGTAGTTACTGCTGCCTAAACATGGTGTCCTAGTTTTTTTAGTTGAGAATCAAAGAAGAAATGCTGATTAATAGCAGCACCTGGTTTTGTCTTGTTTTTTTCCTAGGCCTGCCTGCTGTTCAAGATCTCATTGTTTCCTAACCTTGCTTACCTTAAGAAATCTGGGTTAATTATTTAATTAATTAAGAGGGAAGTGTGGCTTCTTGGGGGTGGGGACCGGAGTGGGGAATAACACAAGAGAGAACACAAATTCTGAAGCCAATTAAACATTCTTCTAAAGATGGGAGGTTTTGATCTTACATGCAAACTCCCTGGAGTATCTAATATGATGGTGTTTTCTTAAATTGCATTTGTAGGATATTTAGATCAGATACTTCAGGCTGACTGAATAAAATAGAGACTTCCTTAGATTTTTTATTTCTTTGACTTTAGTCAGAAAAATTTTTTATTTGCTAATCCAAGGTACCCCAAACCAGATTTTAAAGAAAAAGGAAGACTGGAGTGATGAAAATGTTAGCCTATTTTTAGTACTTTGTGAAGTATTTTACAAGTAGCAACAAATTAAGCTACATTTGTCAGAGTAAACAAAGTTTAAATTTCATCATTATGTAGTTGGCGTGAGTTAGCAATGTGTCATTCATTATATTTGGACCTTTCAGTACAAGATTATGGTATACATAAATATAGTCATGAAAAGCTATTTTGAAGAATGAACAAAATTTTTAAAATTCTGCTCAAAACTTGAAAGAGTAGATTCCGCATAGCAGAGGGTTAAAAGCCAAGGTATGGTATGTTAAAAGTAATTGTTTCTGTACCACCAAAAAGAACTAAATTAAATGACTGGGAAGAAGGTCCTTTTCAGCTCTAAATCTATGATCCTAAGTAGTTTCTTCATTTTTTAATTTAAATATTTATAAACTTAATAACCATCAACAAAGACAATCAAGTAAACCTACTGAATAAAAAATAAAGTCTTACATAAAACTCCTAGTTTTTACCAAGTAGGACCAAATGAATTAACAATGAATAGTACTTTGATACCTACATGGAGGAGCTTTCATCTTATTAATATGGTTATTTTCTTCCCATGCTGCAGATTATGACCTATCCTTACTTTTTCATTCTGTTTCATTTTTCTCCATATCTTATTGTGATCCATTTTCTGGGTGAGGGCATTTGCAAAATTTTTTTCCAGCCTTATGTATAATTTCAAAATCTGTACTAAAGAGATATTGTCATAAACGTTTAGTTTTTAGTTTGTCCATTTTATGTAGCAGATTTTGCTCTAAGATCTTAGTTCGAAAAGCAAAGTAGATAATTTGATAATCTATAGAAAAAAATTGACTTATAAACTTAAATACTTAATTAGAAAAAGAAATTTTCTTTTTATTAAAGTTCTTACATGTCTATACAAATTATATGCTTTTTTTTCCTAATTTTGAGAGAGATGATCATAAAATTATATATACTCTTTTATCCCAAGACACGTAAACATCTAGAGCAAATCTTGAACATATCTATCTATCTTTCCCCAATGGATTTTTACATGGATGTTTTCTGCAGTCAGTTTTTTAGGGGGAGGAATCCAGATCCCAAAAATCCTTGTCATATTAAGGAATTTGTTGAAACTTAAATCCAGAAGTCTAGTAGAATCACATGATTTTAGCTGTTGTAAACTTGCCATTGTACTCTACCTTTTGGTTGCCTTTCCACTTTAGAATAATGATAAGGGTCAAAGAGCTTTGTTGAAACTGTGCAAAATCCTCTACCATTATTCTTCTGAGTTCCACAAACTTCTTTAGTCAAGTGGCAGTCAATGAGTATTAAGTGCATGCCTGTTTTGTGCCTGTCTCCTCTCACAAGCTACATTAAGTTCACCTATGGTCATTTGAACATGTCTGATTTAGTAAATTACCACTCTAATGTCATAGAAGTGACTGAGAAGATTTAATTGATTTCCAGAGATGAAACAGTTTATTTTTCTTGATAGTTGGGTCAGACACATTATCTCATTAGCCAGTACTCAGGTACTCACCATCATGTTTCCAATTCTGTTAATGTAAAAATTCACAGAAAGAAGGAAAATATTTTGCCTTAGGAATATAGGGAATCAATGATTGGTGAAGAAGTGGACAGTAATGTACAGCTCAGGGACTTTGTGATTAGGGAAGGAGAAGAGTTTTACCTGCCCTTTGGTAATTTTACAGCATTGAAAGGTTGCTTGGGGCATTGGAAATATAAATGGTTTGTCCATGGGCACACTGTGTCATGTGACAAAGGTGGGCAGTATGAAGAGGCAAAAGCATTCTTGAACAAGTCTTCTTGACTCCCAGACTAGCATATTCGTCCCTCTGCTGCTTCCTTGATTATCAGGATTATTCCAAAATGTACCTAATGCTTTTGTGACATGGCTTAAAGTTTTTTTTTGTTTTGTGTTTTGCTTTTTGGAGGGCAGGGCAATTGGGGTTAAATGACTTGCCCAAAGTCACACAACTAGTAAGCGTTAAGTGTCTGAGGCTGGATTTGAACTCAGGTCCTCCTGACTCCAAGGCCAGTGCTCTATTCACTGTGCCACCTAGCTGCCCCATGGCTTAAAGTTTTTTAAGCCTCAAGTATAATTTCACTTTTTTTTTTGTGATTTGGAAGAAGTTATCTTAGTTCCATTCTTACACAGCTTAGGGGAAACATCTTAAGCAATCATTTAAATATTAATCAAATAAAACTTTTGTTTCAAAATACTGCATTTTTTTTTAGCTTCTCTGTTTACAGTGTTTCTTTTTATGCCAGGTGGAAATATGTTTTTTGTCTGCTTAGATGATTGATTGGTTAACAATTACTGTTTGAATAGGGTTGAGAAATCATTGATGTCCACAAGTTTCACACTGTCTTTGGAACAGATTTCATCACAAGTCTCTTAGACACCATATAGGCAGAGCACTTTATTTCTAGGAATATTCAAGAAACATCCATTGTGGTGGATAAAATGAGAAGAAATGTGCTGAGACCGTTGAATTTGATGATAACTTTTAATGATACTTCATTCCATGACTCTACCTTCAACATATAACAACATATCATTCAAATACTAGGAGATCTTCAGATGATGATGGGCCCAAAAAGTTAATCAGCTACACACAGCCTATCTTCCTTGGGATTTAGAATTTATTTGGAATTTAGCAGTGATGCATCAAATAAATATTCCGTTTTGTGAAGTTCACAATGTAGACTAGGCTCTAGCACTAAAAAGCCTATATTTCAAAGCTAGTGATGCAGAATCAGCAGTTAATTTGCTGTTTGAAAGCCTGACTGAAAGGTAGTTTTAATTTTGACCCCTGGGTAGTTCCAACATGGGTAATTAGGTGGTGCAGTGAATAGAGCAGTGGGCCTGGAGTCAGAATGAGTTGAGTTCATATATGATATGACCTCTGAAACGTACAGGCTTTGTGACCCTGGGCAAGTCATTTAACTCTGTTCATCTCAGTTTCCTCATCTTGTAAAATGATCTGGAGAAGGAAATGTCAAACCACTCTAATATCTCTGCCAAGAAAACCCTAAATAGGGTCAAGAAGAGTCGGGCATGCCTTAAAAACAGCTGAACAACAACAGAGTTCCAACATGTCTTACAACTTAATTTATGGATTTACACGCCAGTTTGTTTCCTTTTCTAAAATCTAGGATTCATCATGTGGTGAATGGTGGTCTTAGATGTTCATGGGCACTTAACCTTAGAGTCAGTATGGAGTTACATATTGATAGTTCTTACTGTGCAAACTTTATAGAATGCTCTAAGTTGTTACTCAGTGATTAAAAGCTCTATGCTGAGTTCAAGTGTGAGCTGGAAAAAAAAATACCAGAGAAGCTGGTTACCTATTAACTGCCCTTATTTATAGAAGGTTAATAACAAATCTTGTAGTCGTGATGATGCTTTTGATTACAATCCATGAGGTAAGAAGGGTCACACCAGGTTTGTACTTAAACAGGAAAACCTCAAATGAACATCTAAGAAGTGAAAGAAATAATTTTAGGATTTAAATGACAATATTCTTCTCGTTTAGAACCCATACTCTGAAGATCTACACGCCATGTTAAGAGTTATAAGGGAGGACCACATAAATTTTGATGGGAAAGAATTTACTTCCTTCAAATTTGTTTGAATGATTGCATTGTTTCTTCAGTTTTCTGCAGTTTGTCAACTATAGGGGATTTTTCACATAAAAAAGCCCCAGCATATTTCTGGGATTTGAGGAACAATATTATTTTATAAATAGGTCAGAATCTTTAAAATGGTTTCTCTTAAATGACCAAATAGTAGTATCCTGGTTTGCTGCTTTAAAAAACATACTTGCTATACTCAAACTGTTTTAGTGTCCCATGCTTTTGATAATTGCCCTTTTCCACAGCTACAAAGTTGTCTGCTTTTGGTTTATGGACATTTTAAATTATTATTTTGGAGTAGATGTACCCAAGCACGCAGGATTATTTTAGTGATTGCATTAGTACTTCATCAAATTAACCTTCCAAGTGCTTTGATCTTGGGTATAGTTTGAGTACTTCTTGATCTTCACTTCTATCCTCAAGGAATTCTTACTATTTTTAAAAGGTCTAGTTAGTTCTGATTTTTTATTTTGCAAGCCCTTTATTAAATACCTGCTATGTAAAGCCCTGTGCTGGATGTGGGAAATAGTTTCAATAAGATATAACCCTTGTCCTCATGAAGCTTATAATCTAGTAGGGGAATAAAACACAGACTACTGTAATTCACAATATTTTATACTTAAGAAAAATCTTTTTAAGTACTCTTTGGTCAGAGGTAGAAGGTCATTACTGAATTATAGGAAGAAGCAGTGGGCTTCTTGGAAGAGGTAGCGTTTGAGTTGGACTTTAAAGGAGTGTAGCATTTCAGTAGGAGGGGGAGGGAAAAAAGATGGGAAATTTCAGTGTATGTTTAGGGAAAAACTTAGTCCAATTTGGATAGATTGTAGAGTTCATGTAAGGGAGAGGAAGAAATAAGCTGAAAAATTGATTGTGAAACATTGTGAAAAGCCTGAAGTGCCAGGCATCGGGTTTAAATTTTGATTAATGGGTAATAGCAACACTGAAGAGTCTAATCTGAGAAATAACATGACCAGATGTATGTAGAAGAAAAGTTATTCTAGCAGCAGTGTATGAAGAATAAAGTACAGGCAGGAAGACCTGTTATGAAGCAGTTTTCAATAGTCTAGTCAGCTGAGGCCCTATACTGGGAGGACAGCAGAGAAGGTTTGGAGTTGGACTTGACATGATTTGGTAAGTGATTGCATATGAGAGTTGAGAAAGTATGAGGAGTAAATAATATTCCCATGGTTTTGGTCATAGAAAAGCAGATCAGTGCCTAGCAAATCAGACAGAAAAAAACTAAAATCAGAAGAAGAGCAAGATTGTTAGCTTAGTTTTGGGCATGGTTAGCTTGAGATACTGATTCGGGGGAGGTGGTCTGTAAACAGTTGCACAGCACATGTAGGTCTTAGGAGAGAAGCATCATCTGCATAGAGCCTCATAATTAAAGCCATGTGAATGAATGAGCTTGCCAAAGGAGAAAGTATAGAGAGGGCAAGAAGGCCAAAGACAAAGACCTTCATTAGAGAACTCCTTCATTAGGGGGTCAAGGAAAGCATGAATCCAAAAGACAGCAGAGGTGAAGCACTTAGGAAAGCAGAGCCAAGAAAATGTGGTATTCCTAACTTCAAGGGAAGGAAATATATTTGGTAGGACAGGGTGGTGAAATAGTGTTAAGAACTACAGGGGTCTAGGATACTAAAGACTGAACAAAGGTAATTGGGATTGGTGATAGGAAGTCATTGGTGACCTTTGAGAGGAGCTTCAGTTCAAGGATGGGATTGGATGCTAGATTCCAAGAGTTTGAGAGAGTGGGTCCTGAGGAAATTAGTCAATAAACACCTCTGTTCTAGACACTGTGTGCTAAGCACTGAGGATACAGAAAGAGGCAAAAGACAGGCCCTGACCTCAAAAGAGCTCACAATTTGATTGGGGGAGATATGCAAATAGTTCTGTATAGGAAAATTTTGAAGTAATCCGTAGAGGGAGGGTACAAGAATTCCAGGAGATTGGAAACTTTGCTGTAAAAGGTGGGGTTTTACCCGGAACTTGAAGAAGCCAGGAGGCAGAGATGAGGAAGGAAAACATTCCATATGTGGGGGACAGTTAGTGAAAATGCCTGAAGTTGGGAGAATGGCTTCTCTTATTTGAGGGGACAACAAGAAGTCCTGTGTCACTGGATCACAGAGTATGTGGTGAGAGGTAAGGTGTGAGAAGACTGGAAAAGTAGGAAGGGACAAGTAATAAACTTTGAACTTCAGAGGATTTTACATTCGATCCTTGAAATATTTAGGATCCACTGGCGTTTATTGAGTAGGTGGTCATGGGTCACACATGGATTTTAGAATGATCATTTTCACAACTGACTGGAATGGAGAGAGACTTGGCAGTAAGACCAACTGTTGCAATGCTTGAGGGGTGAAAGGAGGAGAGCCTGAATCCAAGTGATAGCAGTGTTAGAGGAGAGGAGGAGGCACATGTTCCGATGCTCAGAAGATAGAATTGACAGGACTTGGCAACAGATTAGATATGGGAAGTGAGAGGGAGGAGTAGAAGGTGCCGCATAGGTTGTGAGCCTTGGTGACCCCATAGTACTCTCTCAATAGTAACAGTGAAATAAAGAAGATAAGAGATAATAAGTTCAGTTTGGGACATGTTAAATCGGTGATCTCTACATCAGGCCATCCCATCTACAATGTTCAAAAGATAGTTATAGATTCAAGATTAGAGGTCAACAGAGAGATTAGGGCTGGATAAATCTATTTGAAAATCGTCAGCATAGAGATAATAATTGAATCTATGGGAGTTGATGAGGTCAACTGAGTGAAATAGTAAAGAGGAAGAAGAGAAGGGGCCCAAGATGGAGCCTTGTGGGACTTGGGGCCTTATAGGTTATTGGGCATGATGTGGATGAAGATCCAGTGAAAGAGACAGAGAATGAGTGGTCAGAGAGGCAGGGGAGAATCAGGATAGAAGGTCTTGAGAGCCTAGTGAAAAGACAGTATCAGGGAGTAGAGGGTGATTGACAGTGTCAAAGACTCCAGAGAGGACAAGGGGGATGAGAATGAAGAAAAGGTCATCAGATTTGGCAACTAAGAGATCCCATTAGTAACTTTGGAGAGGACAGTTCATTTGAATGGTGAGGTGGGAAGCCAGACTGCGGAGCTTAAGAGAGTGAGAGGAAAGGAAGTGGAGGCACCAATTGCATAACCTTCTCAAGAGTTTACTTACAGAAGGGAGGGAAGATATGGAACCATATCTGTTGGAGGTGGACAGATCAAGTGAGGGGTTTTATTTTGAGGATGGGAGAGATGTGGACATGTACGTAGGCAGTAGGGATGCAGCCAGTAGAAAGGGAGGGATTGAGGATGAAACGGGGAGCAGTGGGGTAGAAATGGGATCCCTTGTGTTTGTATAGTGGTTTGCCTTGGTGGGAAAAAGAGTCCCTTCATTATGTGAATTAGGTATGAAGAAGATAGTGACATCAGGTATTGGGTAACTTTTTCAAGAAGTTTTGTGCTGAAGGGCAGGAGATTTGATGGTGGCCATGAGGTATAGAAGAGCCAAAGGAAAACTTTCCACCTAAGACTTCTCTGTTTGAGTTAGCCATATAATTGAATACATGCTTGAGTTTCCCATTTAAGAGGTGGGTGATGTTTTTGTGCATGAGAAGGGTATCCAGCAGTGGCAGGGCCTAGCACACTGACATTTTTTAAATTAAACTAAGCAGTTGAGCAAGTTCTTTTGATAGCCAGTATCAGTTTATTTTACAACACAAAGATCTACCAAGCAGCCAACTTTAGAACGTGCAACTATAGAGACAGGATGTTCCACATTAAAGCCCGGTTCAGTTCTCTTGTTCAGAAAGTTGCTTCTGATTTCAAAGCATTTCTGTTTTTCATGTCTGCCTATCTCAATCGTACTATACACTTTGGTTTATTGTTTTCCAGAAGAAATTTTTCAGTTTCATCTATTTACCAAGACTTTTCACATAAATATTTTCTCTCAGTTATGTAGAGCTAAATGGCCAATTTATATTAATGACTTAAGTGCCTGGTTACTTCTTTTCTCTCTTTCACTGTTCTATGCTCTTATTGTTCATAAGCACCTTTTCTAGGAATTGAGTAGAATAGAAAGGAGGTGAAAAACTCAATTAATTTTGCTTAATTTTTGGTAAAAACAAAAATTTAAAGATTTATATGTGTTCTGTTCCAGCCTTAGAAAGTTGACTGCACAATTTCATGCAGAGTAGATAATAAATACATTGAGTGAGTAAATGAATTAAAATGTTATGGCTAGTCACATTACAAACTTGATCCATACAATTCATTACCCATATTTTTCATGTAAGTAAACTACATTTATTTTTGTGATTTTGATTTTACTAAACATTGAGTTGATGAGAGTTTTGCCAATTTCTATCATAGAAAATATGATAATTGTATAGGGATAGTACAAATAAATAAAATTATTGACTAAAGTGAAGTATTCCCTCTTTCTCCATGGGTTCTAATGGGCCCAAAAGTGGTCAGAAGTCTGCATTTGGAGGGTAAAATCCATAAAACAATAACTTAATCCCTAAATAATAGTGACTTATATAGTTTATACCCATAAATATATTTTTCTCCAACCTTCCTACCAAGCAGTTGTTTAAATCTTGGTATTTAAAAAATAGCTGAGTCATTATCTATGATTAAGTCTGTTCATTTGCTCTTATAAAACTTTCAGGGGCTCTGAATAGGATTGCAGGCTAAAGTTAGGCCAAAATAAACTGTGTAGCCCTATCACCTATGGATAACTTTATTCCTGTGGAATTAACTGTGTGCTGAAATATTGCTCTACCAGACCCAGTATTGTTTTATGATCATTTAAAAACATTAAGTAGGTTATGCCTTTGCTGCTATTAGAGGAATGTTGGGTTGGTAAAGTAGACCATGTGGTTTTTTAGGGACTCTGTAGTAGACCAACTCACTTGAAAACAAACAAAAAATGTCTTTCCATAGTCAGAGATCTGACTATTAACAGAATGTTAGAGACGAAAGAGATTTGGGACATTACCTGAATAACTGTCCTGGTTTTAGATGATTAATCTGAGGCCCAGAGAAGTTAATTGCCCATGGTCACAAAGCAAGTATCTATCACATCTACTGTGCTCAGCACTCACTTTATGAAGTACTAAGCACACAGATCAAGGTTGAGACTGGGGAATGCAGAAGAGAGAAGCATGTTCCAGATGAGGGGCAGTTATGGGAAAAGAAGCAAAAGGTGTGGTGGCACCAAGAGAAAACTACTGATCAGAGTAGAGGCTGTGTGTTTGAGAGTTAGACTGGCATCGATAGAATAGACAGACAATAATGGCATTGAATACTAGGCCACGGAAGGTAACATTTGTCAGTAAGTTGATGGCTGCTTTGGTACTTCAGGCATCTACAGTTTCAACATTGTGAGTTTTTACCAACTGCCGCTACCATCACCTGCATCCCCCTACCCCCACATTCACCACATGAAGATGGTCTTCATGAGTTGCTGTGTTCAAAAAAACAAAAGATTGCCTGTTGGCCAGGCTTCTAATGATGATCCTTTATGAACTTATACTGGTACCAGGATGACAAATGTTCAGTCTATCTCTGGGCCTATTTTTCCATGCTCTTGTAGGCTGGGTAGCATTTGCCCAGAGTTTCCAAAGAGAACCCAGTCATCTTCACATACTCAGGAGGAGTCTGAGTAGGACAAGAGTTGAGGAAGATTATCTGTGTGTGATTATAGGTTAAATTGGTGGGAAGGATGAAAAAGGATGAATTGAAGAATATACACTTGAACCTTAACAAGAGCAATGACCATGAAATAGAGAGGAAAGGATGG
Source organism: Petaurus breviceps papuanus (assembly GCF_028583685.1). Lineage (NCBI taxonomy): Eukaryota > Metazoa > Chordata > Mammalia > Diprotodontia > Petauridae > Petaurus > Petaurus breviceps. The sequence goes on along the minus strand of NW_027185784.1, from coordinate 12,715,055 downwards.
CTGCAAGAAAGGGAGAAGAAGCCGGGGTGCAAAACAGCTGAGGTTTGGAGCCTTGGTGATCCCATTAATAGAAATAGTAAAGAGAAAGCTGGGGAGAAAGGCGTTGGGTTTTAGAAATAATGAATTTCAGGTGACTGGGTAGAATATTTGATGGACTGATCTAGATTTGGTCATTATAAGTATTAAAGGTAGATCTCTTAAAGAATGTTAGGATGAGACCTAAAATACAAATGCCCCTGGGTAACATTGAATTAAATTCATACTGAGGTGCACATGACTCCTACCAACTTCCTGAGAAAAGGTTTAAATAAAGAGGATGAAGCACTTAAGAGTTATTAGGTATTATAGAGAAATAGTATTAAGGATGCTTGGGAGACTAAAGGTAAAAAGAGGACTGCAGAAAAGATAACTACTTCACTGATCTCTACTACTGGAAGCCATTTCAGCCTGCCACTAGAGCGACATAATTGTTTCCTGGATAGAAGTAGCTATTTGATATGATGGGATAATTGCTGTGTTTTAAAGTGATCTATTTTAGAAAGGTGTTGGGTGGTGGGCTGGTGAGCATCAGGTAATAAATAGAAATACTAGCAGAGATTCCTTCAGTCAGGCCCTCAGATTGCCAGCTAGTTGAGGGCAGTAATAGTGGTTGGCCTGTTGGAGCTTTGTACTTCCACATAATTTTCATTTGACAATACCAACTTGCTGTATAGACGGATGTCCATTTAAACTGAAGGGAAATTGGGATAGAAAAATGGAACAACTATGGCTGCTTGTCATAAAAGAGACACCTGATCGATTTTTCTATATATCAACCTTTTTAAAAATTTTAATTAAATGAGTTACTTTGTGGAGTATGGGAGCTGGTAGATTTTTTTTAAAAGACTCATTCCAATTAACACATTTTAAAAGATATAGAACATGGGTAGTTGTGATGTTTTTGTTTGTTACTACTTTCTCTTCCTGGAAGTAAGACTGTGTTATTATTATTATTATTATTTTTAGTAGTAGTAGTAATAGAAATATTTTAATCTAGCCCTTTGGTGTAGTGTGAAAAGTACTTTACAGTAATTTTTATTACTGTAAAGGATAGCATATTATATTTCTCCTTTTACAGATGAGGAACTTGAGATGCAGAGAGGAAGAGACTTGCCCACAGTCACACATCAAGTCTTGGAAGACCTGGGATTAGCTTTGTGGGTTTTTTGAGTATGTGCATCCCAAAGAGCCAGGTTGCTTTGAACCACTTCCCCTTTGCTTAGATGTTTCTCATCTTTGACTCCCCCGACTCCCACCCTCCCAAAGAGCCCTGTTACTTTGACCTACTATTCCCTTGCTGGAGATCATTCAGTATAACTTCTATTGCCACTGATTTTTATCACAAAGTCACCTCGAGAATACCAAAAACAAGCCAATTTCCCTCTCGTCCTACTCCTACCCCACATCTGACCACTACCTTCATCAATTCTTGCCTGTGTTCACTTTAATAATTTTTTGCCTAGAGCTTGTCAACACTACAAGTTAGGGACAGGCGGTGGCCTGAGCAAAAATTAGAAGATGAAAGGGTTAAAGGTAGGGATTCAGAATTTGTATTGGTCCATGGAAGGGAAAGAGTAGCTGGGTGTCACCAACTCACATTCGTGTGGTGATTTAAAGGCCGCCAAACACCTCTGCAGAACAGCGCTTGGAAGCCCAGGGCTTTACAAATATCCCTGTTTTACAGATGAGGGAAACCGTGACTGACGCTGTCACTTGTCCAAAGGTCACGGGGTTGGCTGTCCTCTGAATCGTTCCAGCTCCCCCTCTTGACTCCAACTCCAATGTGTAGCCGTGCTGCCTTTCTGGCTTGGGCAGTCAGTGGTTAGAGCAGTGGGCCTGCAATCAGGAAGACTAGTTTAAATCTAGCTTCAGACACGGAATAGCTGTGTGACCTTGGGCAAGTCATTTCACCTTTGTCTTGGTTTCCTCAACTGTGAAATGGGAATAATAATAGCACCTACCTCCCAAGATGGTTGTGAAGATAAAATGAAACAATGTATGTAAAGCACTTAGAGTGTCTGGCACTCATTGTTATTTTACCTTCTTTGTATCTTGAGAGCTTAGCAAAGCGTCTGGCACATAGTAGGGGCTTGTTGACTGAAAAAATGGAATTAAATTGCTTTGAGAATGAGGGGGGAAACATCCAAGAACCATTTATTTGGGGACCAAGAACAAAAGGGGGAAAGAGTGGAAGAAGAAAACAAACATTTATTAAGTGCATACTATATGTTAGGCCCTATGCAGCCCTTGCCCTTCTAAGATCTCATAGTCTAATTACTAAGTCAACATGGAAATGATGTGCAAACAAAACACATACAGGACAAAACTGGAGATAATCAACAGAGGGAAGACACTGACATGGTTCTCCCCAAAAGCCCACAGTTTTCCAGAATCAGTGAAATGGATGTTGCTACTTTTTAGGGAATCTCTGGGTTTGAGATTTTTCTTAGTGGAAATTCCTTGAGGACAGAAACCCTATCTTATTGCTGCATCCCTCACCCTACTTAGCACAAGGTTCTTGAATATAGAAGGTAACAAAAATTCATTCAGTAAATAAATGGGCTATAAGTGTAGTTTGCTAGTTGTTATGGATGTTGCCATGTTAAATATTACTCAGTTCATGAAGCATCTAGGGACCAGTAATCTGTGGGCCACGTTTTAAGAATTAGAATAGGACGAATGAGAGCCATCAGTTTGCCTATCCTTTATTTATCATGAACTGATATTTTGAAGACCTTTTAAAATTGGTTTAGCTTTGTAGTCATCTTTTGACTGTTGTCTACAAGATGTGTGATCTCGAACAAGTCAGTCACATCTCTGTTTCTCCATTGTACTGCTTTTCAAAGTGTTAAAGGATTAATCATAGTAAAGTGGTTGAGATTTGGGGGTTTAAAAAAAGTTTTCCAGTTAATAAGAATCACATTTTATTGTGACTGATCAAGATATGTGCCCACTTAAAAAACAACAACAAAAAAAATACATTTAATCCTAAAATTAGTTTGGCTTCTTCTTGGTCTTCTTGGATGATAGTTGTGTGAGATGTATGTGAAATGATGGAGAGATACCATTCTTATTTACTTTATTTCACCCATCTTTTAATAAGGGTTGACTTGTTCCCTTTAAGTGTCTTGGCCCAGTGAGTTGGTATTCACTAGCTTGCATCTGAACTATGTAATTTTCTTTTTCTGCTCTGTATAGTTCATGTTTTACAGACATGACTCAGCACATCAGTGAAATGGAACAGGACAGGGTGTGTTGATACAGGAAGAAAGGAGAAGCAGGAAGGAAGAACTAATAACTGAGGTTTCTTTTGCTTATTAGATATATTGCCTAGGCAGAACCCCTATCAGTAACTTTAAAAACCATAAAGCTGTAGGGGCAGGGTTTGAATTCTTTTCCTGTAATAGATGACATACTTGGTTATGAAATGTCATCTCTGAGATATTTCTCTAACCCTGGAGCAATTTTGAATGCTTACTTAAAGGACCTACTTACACTCTGAATTATTTTTAAAGTTTGTGTGTGTGTATACACACACACAGACAAACACACACACATAAACATTCAACTTCTGTTCCTTGAGTAGCATTTGTGGTAACATTTCAGCATGAAATGCCTCAGGGTTAGCAGTAAATCTGAATTGATCTGGGAAATGCTTTCATTTCCTTTTACTGTGCTACTTGAAAGCATGAAGTTGTAAGTTTAGAGCTGGAAGGGACTTTATAGGTCATCTGGTCTGACCCCTTTACTTTACAGATGAGCAACTGAGACATAAAGAGGTGACATGACATGGTCACTGTCCCTCCTTGTAGGAGCAGAAGAGAGCCTTTGGACTTGGGTCTTTTGGCTCCAAATCCCATGCTTCTTTACTCTGTACGACATGAGACCACTTGTATATGTATGAACAATTCAACAACAAATCTGCCTGAAAAGTTGGTTTGAAATGATTTTCTGTACCATGAATTTCAAAGAAACTTTTTGGGGCATTTTTTGGCCCAAAATGGGGAAAAGAATCCTGCTCACAATGTATGGGAATTTAGTGTAGACATTGAAGGAGGGCTTCACTGCCACTCAAGTTAGAGACACTGTTGGGAACTAATTTGTGTTAGTAGTCCCCACTGATCATGAAGGGTCACTTGTCCCACTTATTATGAATTAGCATGTACTTTAACCTGACCATTTCACTAGTCATTTGTATTTCCATCAAAGGGTAAGGGAGGGGGAAAGAAAAAGGAAAAAAACCTCAAATTTTATGAGTAGCAGATTCTGATACTGTCCTTGGGGCCCCCTCTGACCAATCTGTAGATGAAACATACTTATAAAAAGGGTCTTTGCTTTTTCACTGAGTAAAAATAAACTGCCTGGGTAGAGGCAGACAATGAATTAGCATTGTAATAGTCATCAAATTGTAGAATTTTGGAGTTAGAAGATACCTATAGATCATCTATTCTACTTGCCAATTTTATATTGAAAAAACTGAAGTTCAGTGAGGTAAAATTGACTGAATTACAGAGAGTGCCCTTATCATGCATGGTGTGTTCTGTTGTGGCATAAGTTTGGGAAGGTCCTTAAGTAGTGCATAGGTACAACTAGCCACAAGTCCCCATGTAGAGAGTCATGTGATTATTCATGCCATAAAGCAGTGGTCTCCAAACTTTTTTGATCATTTACCTCATCCATAAAATATGTTAAAGTACCCCTCTCTGGTGTGTGTGTGTGTGTGTGTGTGTGTGTGTGTATAAAATTTACAAATTGTATTTATGTACTAGTGTACTAGTAATTATGTGTGTTGTAAAATTTATACAAAACACAGGCATTGCAAAGGATGAGATAAAGATGAAATAATATTTGATGTAGTCAGAGTCAATAGGACACCACTATTAGTGAATAGGTGAGTGACGTGGTTGGACCTGAACTTTAAGAAAATTACTTTGGCAGCTAGCTGCATGGATTGGAGAGAGAAGACTTGAGCATGGAGACCAGTTAAAGGCTATTGTAATCTAGTCAATAGAGGGTAGGGTGCAAGAGGGTACAGAGAGAAATTGTGGAGGTAGAAACCAAAGTTTAGCAAATGATTGGTTATGTGAGCTATGGGAGAAGTAGAGGCTGAAGATGATACTGAGCTTGTGAACCTCAACAGTGATAGAAAGTGAGGGCGTGCTGGGAGGGGATGAGGAGAAGATACTGTAATGAGATCTGAAGTACACATCACGTGCCATTCGTGCCTGCTTGTCCTGTTGGACTCACTTTTGCCCCCCCCCCCCCAAATGGGAAGGGGGAAAGTGGGATTTGTAATCGCTGATCACTGCCCTGGTATTCAGAATTATTCTTCTTACCTTCCCAAGGGCACCTGCCACCAGCATAGGGTGAGCAGGGATGGATGTGCTGGGGGCGAGGGGGAGTGTATGTTATTTTCCCAGTGAGATCTTATAATAGCTGACTGTCAGAGAGCAGAGGAGATTCCGCATGACTTTCTATGCTTTTATCAGTCCCAGCTTCCTACTGGTTGATCATGTATCCTGTGGAGTCAGCCCACATCCCCTGGCCCTCACTTGTTGGAGACCACTGTTATATAGTCTTAGAGCTTCCCAATTTGTCTCAGTTTTACAGATCATTAGCAGTTTGGCGTGACTGAAGGTGGCAAATGGAAGATGAATTAGAGAGGAAACAATAAAATAAGTCAGTGGGAAAGTATTAATCAGTTTAGCAAAATTGCTTCTCTTGTATAATGCTATGTGTCCATGTAGTTTTACCAGTAAATTGACATCTAGTTTTCATATGTTACCAGTTATTTGGAAATTTGAGTTGTCTTCTTTACCCACATTTGGTCTGGACAGGAGATTTCACTGTTCTAGGGAACTTCTAGTGAGGGGATACACCCTCTACCCATTCAGATCTGACACTCTTCTCCAGTTTATAATCATAGGAGTTGCTCAGACCATTCTTGCAGCCAGTATATGTCATAAACAACTGGAACTTAAGTTGCAGGTCCATCCGACTTGGGAGGTCATTGCTTCCTTTTGCTACTCCAAATAATTAGAAGATGGTCCTACTGAGAGTTGAAGCTGTTAGAAGTTTACATTCAGGTGTCATGTCCTGAGAGGTCTCAGTCTGGTACATTGGAACAGGGCTAGATTTGGAACCAGAGGAACTGATCCCAGGTCCTAGTTCTGTATAACCACAGCCACATCTCAGACTCTTGGGATCTCAGCTGTTGTCTATAAAATGAAGGGGTTGGACTTGATGACCTCTTGATGACCTTTGATTTTATAAGCCTACAAAATTCCATTGAATTTCTTTAGATAAACATGATGTTTAAATGTGTATTTGAGGGTGGAATAGGAGGTGAGGAAAGATGATAGAAGAGGTTCCTATATCAAGGAAGTGGAAGCTTTGAGCTATGAGAAATTAAAAATAATGATAGAGATGGTTAAGGAGAAAACAATTGTTTATTGCAGATTATGTGGCATTCCAGCCAAATTGTTACATGTTTGAGAATGGAAAACCAACTTGTAGAATGAATTAGTTATGGGGATTGTCCTTAGTTTTAGGAACAAGACATAACTTAGTTTAAAACTTAAATTTGTCTGTGGGTGGCTTGTAGAACAGAAAAAATATTGATGTAATGGTTGCCTGGGGGATAGATACCAAGCATTCACTCAACAATTCCATCATCTGCAAAGCAAACTTAGTGATTGTCTGGAAAAAAATTTGAAAACAGTTATAAGTGAATTCCTGGAATGCATGTAATAAATGAAATTTAAATCTACTTCCTTGCTCCAGTGTATGCAATGTATACATCTCTATATGAATGCTTAAACACTTATATTTGTGTTTTTGTAGATCTTACCAATATATTTGAGTCGTTCCTGCCCCAGTTGCTGGCCTATCCAAACCCCATAGATCCTCTAAATGGTGATGCTGCAGCCATGTACCTTCATCGACCAGAAGAATACAAACAGAAAATTAAAGGTGAGAGAATAAACAGTTTTGCCTGGAGCCCATTGGGTTTCATTGTTATTGTACTGCTGTCCCTTCTGTTCACCAGTCTTAGACTGGGAGGTGTGGTCTAGAACAAGTATCAGCAACCTTCTTGGCAATGCAGACCACTCTTTTCCAGGACTGAACATTGCTCATGAGTGTCATTGGCAGACCTAAGGGAAAGAAGAAATAGAAACAGGAAAGAGAAGGAGAACACCAGTATTCATCTCAGTGTAAATTGTCTACCCCCTCTTTGAATTAGAATATTGGACGTTAAGAATCAGTGGTCTAAGTCCTAACCTCCGGTCCACCACTGACTCAGGACACCATTTTTTCTGTCCTTACAATAACCTTGATGTTTCAGAGGAAGAAAGTTCAAGCTAGTATAGTGATGATGTTAAATCCAGTAGGATCAGACATTTTAGCTTTGTTTCTTTCATTGTAATGACTTGGAAACAGTCACATCGTAATAGATAAGAGAACTCTTAGCCTTATGTAACTTTGTGAATACTTCAATAACTTGTTTTTTTTCTCTTTTCTGCTAATAGCAATCAATACTTGTCAATAGATAAGGGCTAACATTGCTGTTTAGCTATAGTAATATCCTCCTATTAGAGGAAGCTGTTTGCACAGTGCTACAAATCTGGCCTCAGACCCTCACTAGCTGTGTGGCCCTGGGCAAAGGAGGGTCTTCCTCTGTCTACTCAACTGTAAAATGGAGTTAATAATAGCACCTGCCTCCCAGTGTTGTTCTGCAAGTCAGTGAGAAACTCTTTGTGAAAAGCCCTTAGCATAGGGCCTGGCACATAGTAGGCACAAAATGTGTGTGTATTCTCCTTTCGAAATGTGCAGCATAACAGTGAGTAATTGCTGGCATATCCAATTAGGATAGTTCCCATGGATTAAAGTGGAAGTTTATATTTCATTTGTATAAAAAGTTAGGAGTTTCAAATCCTCTTTTTCCATTCTGTAATATTTGCCTGTTGAAGGCACATAAAACTATGCTAAAATTAAAATTAGGTTTATGAAATCGTCACCAAAAAAGGAAGGGAATTCAGAGGAGCCATGAGAAGTCTCCAGTTTCTTCAGGTTAGGGCAGAATTCCCTTTGGTGACTGTCCAATTTAGCATAACTTGCTACCCACCTGTGCAGCAATCCAGAACATCAGCTTCCTCAATAAATGCTGAGACTTCTGGCTGCTTTGAAGTGCACCTGCAAAAGATTAGAGTCAGAATTATTTAAACATGGTTTGTGTGTGAGTCTTTTCATGAAAACACAGGAGAAAAAAATATTGGAACATGTTTTGTTAGTCAGCTAAAGATGGTTTCTTCTTTTACCATCCCAATTCCCCAAAGGCCAGTAGTGCTCAGTGGCTTTGCACAAGTAGGAAAAATAAACCAAGAAACATTAGTTTGCTTAAGTGGGACACTTGGTACTTGCTACACTCTTGATGCAACTCAGTATCTTTGAAGTGTATGCAAAGCACAAAGTGGATGTTAATTCCAAGGTAGAGTTTTAAGACCAAATATTAAATATTGACCTAAGAAGTGTTTAATGGCAGGATTAGATAATTTTAGACAGAGCAACTCATATGACATTGCAGTGGATTTCTGGTGTCTGGTCTCTACTGTAGAAAGAACTGAGATGGTTAATTTTTGTATCACTATTATGATAAAGTAACATAATTACAAAAGGAAAATGACTTACATTCTCCTTCAAGTAGCTGATCTTCAGAATTGGTTACTTCCTGAAATGAGAATGTTTCAAATCACTTTTCTCATCCTGTCATCTTTGGTTGTCCGAAAAGATTAAGGCTACCAAATAGGAACTTCCTGCTTTTCCTCCTCCTTTCCACCTCTAAATATCTCCATCGCACACGTTGACCCTAAGTTAATCTCTCCAAAATTGTTTTGATCATGACAGTCAACTAAAAATTTTTAGTTTAGGTTCCCTTTTGCCTAAAAGATAAAGTCCAAGTTCTTTTAACTAGCATTCAAAGTCTTTTACATCCTGTGACTAAGTCTGCCATTTATGAAGGCTTCTCTCCTTTAAGTCTCTACCCCTACATGAAGCCTATTCACTGGTGTGCTCACTTTTTCTCAAGAACATCTTGTACTTCCTGCCTCTTTTTTTTTTTTAAAGCAATCGGGGTTAAGTAACTTGCTCAAGGTTACACGGCCAGTTATTTCTGGGTGTGGTGCTGAGTATCTGAGCCCGAATTTGATCCCAGGGCATCCCGACACTGGAGCCGGTGCTCTTACTCACTGAGCCACCTGGCTGCCCCCCTGCCTCTTCTGAAATACCCATCTTATCCCCCTTTTCCCAGTAAATTCTAGTCATCCTCAAATCCCAACTTTTAAGAAAAACCTTTTAATATTTATTGCCTGTAACATTCATATAGCTCCAAACTGTGAGATATACCTTGTCTTGTTGTCTTGGAATCTTTTTGTTTGTTTGTTATTTTAATTAATTTTTTTTTAACAAGAAAAAAAATCAGTTTTATCTCCCCACTCTACTCCACCTTTAGAAAAAAAGAAAAGAGCCTTCTTTAACAAACAAACATAGTTGAGCAAAACTAATTCTCTCATTGACCATGTGCAAAAAAATGGATCTCATTCTGCACCTTAAGTTCATTATCGCTCTGTAAGGTGGGTAGGCAGCATGCTTTAGCACTGATCTCCTGGAATCATGGTTGGTCACTGTTGATCAGAGTTTTTATGGCTTTCTAACTCATTTATTTTTACAGTTAGAACTATTGTTTAAAACGTGCTGTTATTAACTTATTAGGAATTTTTTTGCCTGTGAACTTTTCAAGGATAGGGTATTAGGTCGTTTACTTTTTCTCAGCAGTCCTTACAATATAGTAAACATTAAGTAAATCATAGGGTTTTATGGATAAAAGTACACACACAGGCAACCCTTAAGTGATTATACAACCAGTTGTTTTGTTCATTTTAAAACGCTCTCATTTGAGACCTTAAAAATACTATTGATGTCTAGCATTTATAATCACATGGTTGGTCATGATTTCTGAATTAGCCTAGCTGGCCACTGTCTGATGTTTCCACCAGCAGAAACATTTAGCATATATGTTGATTGCTAGTGGAGACCAGGTTAGTTTTGAGGTAAGTAGACTTCAGGAGCTCTTGCTGCTGACCAGTTTACTTTCCCACTTGAATATTTTAGCTCAGTTCTATGAAATACATCTGCCATATGTGGAAGAGTGGTTGTAGACCTCCCTAAGATATCAGCATTTATGAGTTATTAGGCAATGGTTTTAATAGCTATTTTGTATATTTCCCTGATTTTAAAGCAGAGAGTTTGATACCATGCATTTCATTTCTAAAACTGGTCTAAAGTTGTATGAAAGTCTATAAACCTGAACTACTGAGCAGTGATTCCTTTGAAAGTCAGCAGAATCTGTTCCCGTTTAGACGGACATTTTGTTTCTTCTCCTTATCTAAAGGTACAGCTAACAGCAGTAGTAAATTTGAAAGGCCTTCCCAGTTGGGTAGGCAGACCTTTCCTGCCATCATCTTATGCACTCATTCCCTCAAAAATCTTGGAGGAGGCAAAAAAGGGGGTACAGGATAAGAAGAGAGGGCTCAAAACAGTTTCTCCTACATAGATACTTTTATTTGTTAGGAACTACCCAGAAGAAATTATTTCACATGCGTAAATAAAATTCTGGTTAAGGAGTTAGATTTTATCCCTCTGTATGGAAGGAATGAGACAAATTTAATCCCTCAGAATTTAATTTTGTCCTGTTGTCATCACCTTTTTAGAAAACCTTCAAAAGTTTACACTATACTTAGGGTTTTAATGGAAAAAGCCCTAGATTTGGAGTCAAAGCAGCTGGGTTCATATCCAGCATTTCTGTTCATTAGCTATATGACCTTTGGCGAGCTATTCAACCTCTCTAGGCCTCAGCTTCTTCAAGCACTTGAGTGAAGTATGAATCTTTTCATGATATAGGTAAACTATTTATTTGAAAATAATTGTACACTTAGGGTTCATAGGAATAATCTTTAATGGTTCAGTCAGTAGTTCTTCTAATTTTTCCAGATTTCAACCTTGGTTAAAAAAGCCTTATTCTGAGGTAGCTAGGTGGTGCAGTGAATAGAGCACTGGCCCTGGAGTTAGGAGGACCTGAGTTCAAGTGAGGCCTCAGACACTTAACACAAAAACTAGCCATGTGACCTTGGGCAAGTCACTTAATCCCAAGTGCCCAGCCTTCCCCTCTCCAAAAAGCAAAAAAAAAAAAAAAAAAGCCTTATTCTTAGGTAATTAATGTATGTTAAAATTAATAAAGGTGTGTAGGCATCTAGTGGTACAGTGGTGCTGGACCTGGAGTCAGGAAGACCTGTCTCAGTTTTCTCATCTATAAAATGGGGTTCATAATAACACCCACTTCCCAGGATTATCACAAGGTTCCCATGAGATACTATTTATGAATCACTTTTTAAACTTTAAAGTGCTCATAAATGCTAGCTATTGTTACTGGGTTGTTGTCTTATTTTCCACTTGGCAAACTATTTTTCAGTGACCCTCTTTAACCAGATGGCTCAGATACCTGACAGGCAAAGTCTATAGTTCAGTAACATTCCAAAGTCCATTCTCATAGTAAGAGGCTTGAGTTACCTTTGATTACAAAACTGTAAAACAAAGAATTATTGGGGTTTTGGGAGTCCATATAAATACTAAACAAATGTTTGAGGCAAATATTTGTTTTAAGTTAGACACACACAGAAAGAGTATGAGAGGACACATTGAACTCTTTCCTCCTCATCCCCATCTCCTGACGACCCTGATTTCCTCCACATCTTAGCTAAACTTCCACCTTGTGCAAGAATCCTTTCCCAGTACTCCTCAGTCTTACTGCCTTCCCTCCAAGATTGCCCCCAGCTTATCCTTTATATATCTGTTTGTACACAGTTAGACTGTGAACTTGTTAAAAGTTTCTTTTTTGCCTTTCCCTGTATCCTCAGTGCTTAACACAGAGCCTGGCTCATAGTAGGCACTTAATTACATGCTGATTGACTGACTGTTCTCTGCCTTCACTGATAAAAAACAAGGCATATTTTCAGCTCTGGATTGAGCAGAGTAAACAGTTTGGGGTGGAAGTTGAAGTCATATTAGCTACTTACATGAAATTGCTCACTAGTTTTAACATCAATGAGTTGAATGGGCAAATTGACCTACTTGCTTCCATATCTGGAATATTCTTTGTTCATAGTCCTCCCTCTTGGAATTGTTAGCTTCTTTCCACACATAGCTCAGAGCCCTTTTCCTTCTCGCACCCAAAGCCTTTCCTGATTCCCTGAGTTGTCAGAACTTCCTCCTTTACTCACATTTTCCTGTACTTCTCTCTGTGTCTCAGTTGTAACCCGCAGTATGATATAAGTGCCATAAGGGCCATGAATTTTGTTTGTTTTGTCTTTTTATTTCTAGCCCTTTTCCATAGCATAATGCCCTAAATATTAGGGTGGGCCCTTAAATCTCATTGAAGAGAGCATACCGTCTTATGCCACCCCTCTTTCTCATCCCATCTCTCTTCCTCTGTAACTAATAACTGAAGAGTGTTAGGGATGAACAGGAAAGGATTAAGGAAAGGGAGTCATTGGGGAAACATGCAAAGAACAAGAATATAGAAATTCTTTTTACCTTCTTTTTTTTTTAATCTAAATCTGAAGTTAGAGAAATAAAGCCATATTATGAGCTAGGACATCAAGTAACTGCCATGAGCCAGGCAGTCAGAGTGTAAGGACAAGTTTACAGGGTGTAGTCCCTGACTTCAAGGGGCTTACCTTTTACTGAGGAATTTTTTATGGGGAAGTTTTTATGGGAAAACCAACAGGTCCAACGTGAGACTTGTTTGAAAACCTCGTGACTTATGCCATGTACCTTCCTTACTCAGATTTGCAGCATCAGGGACTAACATGGTCTTGTTAGCAGCCCAGTTGTCTCTCTTCTACAAAATCCTACATTGTAAAGTCAAGGTTGAGTTCATACAGCTTGATATACCAAGTAAATCAATTAGGCTAGAGTCTTGGCTAAAGACATGGGAACTGAACTGAAAGGATATCACACCCCTGCATATTTTCTTAATTCAGTTTTTATTTTCAGTTCCAGATTCTTGCTCCTCCTTCCCCCACTGAGAAGTAAGCCCTCCATTTCTTAGTAGTTCTTTCTTTTCTCAGCTCCTCTCTAGTCCCTTTACTCCTCTTCAGTAGCAGTGAGTGACATTGAATGTCATATGCTAGGTGCCAGGTGAGAAGACTGGGCCAGTCTGGGAAGGTTTAGAGCAGACTGGAGTGCATGGCAGACTGGGTCGGCTCTCTAGGAAGGGCAGCACCATGCACAGGGAGCAGTGAGGAGGCACCTTTAGCTGGAGAAACCTCTGTATAGTGCTTACTGTGTGCCAGGAAGTGTGCCAAGAGCTTTATGCTTATTATCTCATTGGACCCTCACAACAACACTGAAAGGTAGGTGCTGTTATTATCCCTATTTACAGATCAGGAAACAGAGGCAAACAGGTTAAATGACTTGCCCAGGGTCCCACAGCTGGTAAGTAGCTGAGGCTGGATTTGAACTCGTATCTTCCTGACTACAGGCCAGTGCTCTCCCTTGCACTCCCACCAGATGCCCAGAGAGTAGGGGCTGATGACAAAAGAGAATAAGAGGGCAAGGCTGGAGAGGTTGTAAACAGAGGCTGGATTGTGTCAGGTTCTCTGACTTTTTTCTTCCATCACAGTTTGCCTGTTCTCCTAGACTTGGCCTGTGAACTCTAGACATGGTCAGTTATCTTGTCCTCATTGGGTCTGTTAAGTGCTCCAAGAGAGGACAGGCCCCTCTCGACCCATTGGTTTGGCTGTTGTATGGGCCTGCCTTCTCTCAGGATGAGGCCTTCCAGTTCTTTCCAGGTTCCTCCCCCTAGCACATCTCTCTGGTTCAGGCTCTGCCCCCATGCTTGCTCACTGTGCCTCCTGTCTCTTGTCCCCTCTGCAGAATACATTCAGAAATATGCCACAGAAGAAGCACTGAAGGAGCAGGAAGAGGGCACTGGGGACAGCTCGTCGGAGAGTTCTATGTCTGACTTTTCGGAAGACGAGGCGCAAGATATGGAGTTGTAGTAGAAAAGGCCACCTGCTTTTCAGAAAGACTATTATTTCCTAACCATGAGAAGCAGACTATAATATTCATATTTAAACAAAGCAATTTTTTTTATTACTAAACAAGGTTTTTATGAATAATAGCATCGATATATATATATTATATATCACCCTTTAGATCTTGATTTCTTGGTCATTTCTCAACCTGAGGTGCATAGCATATTCCCACATTCCATTTTGGTAGCAATATGCAGCCCGAATGCATGCATTCATAAGTCCATTTGGCCAAGTCAACTTGTGCGCTACTGAGCTGTCAACGAAATAGCTGCTGTGATAGGTAGACGTGAGGACAAAAAATACTGCTTCCTTTATTGGTGGTTCCAAAGAAACAAAACAAACCAACCAACCCTTGGACATTAAGATAGACTAGAGCTTTTTTCGGAACAAAGAGGAAAGACTCGGGAAGGGAGAAGGCCTGATGTAAGTGTGCTTAGAGAGCCAACAGCCCAGTAGCAGTGCCGCTCCTTCCCATTCGTGTTGGCACCCTGTTTTACATGGAGTGACCACAACTGAGTACAGGGAGCTATCTATCTGGAGTATTGACGCTTAAAGGAAGGTTTTTTGACTTGGATTTTAAGTACTTTTTTTATATGTGGATTCCTGCCCTTCCACCTACAGGGCCCTGCAACCATGGGTGTATTTGTTTTGGGAACCTTTTGAAATCCTTTTTCTGGACATGACTCATTTTCTTGGTCTGGATTCTAAGCTCCATCCCTTTTGTGGGCGGAGGGGGGAAAGGAGGGAAATGACATGAATAGTGCTTCGGTTCATTCAGAGCACTTGCAAAATTAGACTCTACTTTGCCAGTTTGAGACTGCTACCCTTGACTGAGAGCTTTAAACTTGCTCTTTCGTGCTTGAACTGTGTTTAGACATACATTGCAGATTGTACCTTCATCTACCAAGAGAGGGTCTCATCATCAAAACGAGTCATTATGCTGAGCATTAGACCTGGGAAGACTGGGCCAGTGGCCACAAATACTTCAGCACTCTCATTTAATGTGTTGTCTTTTTTTTTTCCTTCTTCTGCCACCCCTTGACAGCGGCTTGATTACCGTCTGCTCCTGGGAGGGGGGAGAGGACATTGCAGACCCCAACACACATTCAGAATTCTAACAGAAGACAGATTTGAGCAAATAAAGGTTATTCTACCCAAAGTGATTATACATGGGGAAAACAAGTGCAACAGTTGAAGGACTCTTCTGAAGGGGGAGGGAGGGAAAGGGAGGGGATGAAATATCTTCTGATGTAGTAGAACAGGTTTTGAAGGTGGATTTTTTTCCCTGTCCATGTTAAGAGGGAATTAGACACTTTAAAATGCCCGCCAATCAGATGTAAACTCAGCTAGCTACATGTCTGGAGGTTGCCTACAAAGTTCCTTTCAGATCTTAATGTTGCCTGCTGTATTTTAGGGAGTTTTGTGAAAATTTTTAGACAGCCAGAAAAAAATTCTTTTTTTTTTGGGGGGGGGGGTGCAACCAGTAAGGACAGTAGCAGAATTAGCCAATTTTGAGACACTTTAAAAAAGAATGTTTTGAATGTCCCACAGGGCTCATTCGGTAGATTTAAAAAAAAAAAATTCTGAAATGCATTTTTAAATTTAGAAGTACTATATTCCATAAGATTTGAGTCAATGAGGTTGGAAGATAGCCTTTTTTTTTTAATTCAAAAAGCACAATCAATCTCTTTTCCTTTGAAAAATCTATATAAAGTACAACTTGCTTTATTTAGCATGATTATTTTCCTAAATAAAAAGACATACAAAGAATTTATTTTATGTTAATTACGGGCATGACGCAAAAGGTTTTCTTTCCTTTTTATTTGCTTAAAATAAAAAAAAGTGCAGTTAAGTAGGGCTGTGGTTAGTTAACCGTGCTGAAGTTATCTATCTAGCATTTGTGACTTGTTGGAAGGGTAGTATTAACTATTTAACCTGTCATGGTGTACTTTAACTCTTATCTAGCACGTTGTATTCTCATTACTTTGGGGGAGGGGAGGGTATCTCTGCTGGCACGGTCTAACTTGCTTACCTGCTGAATTAGCAGTTTGCTTGTGCTATAACCTTTACTGTAGGTGCTATTTAGGGGTAGGCTTAAAGTGCTGGGGGTGGTGATTTCAGTTAAAACAATAAAAAATTGTATTTTTTCAATATTGTATAAACAATAGTGTTCTAATGACCTTAAATTTATTTCCAGGTAACTATTGTTTTTAATCTAGTTAATAACCAGGTTGCCAGTCCATAACCAGGTTTGGGGGCATGTGAACCAGTGTACATCTCGTCTCCATGACCAAGGCCCATTTCTTTAATTAAACAGACAAGCCAACAATTCCTTCTACTCTAAAGCACCAGCATCAGAGGTTTTTATAGTACAGGGTGCTCTCATAAGTGAGACTCGTTCTGGAGACCGGAAGCCAATCTGAGCATTGCTTCATTGTGTGGTGTGTGTGCGTGTGGTGCGTGTGCGTGCGTGTGCATGTGTGTACATAAGCGTGTCAGTGATTAGGTTTCTCTGTTAGCTTTCAAAGCCTCATGCCATTGCTATATAAATTACATGATGTCCTTTCAGGCTGTACACATCCTTTCTGAGAGACTAACTATGGATCTGTGCATGTTTTCTTGGCTCTTTATATGTGGAGACTGGTTTTCTGCATGTCAAAAAAGATTGCCTAATTAGCATTTCTCAGTGCCCCATCTTTGCCCCTCTACTACAGCTTGAGGGAAGTTTTGGTCAATGAGGCCCATAGTTGGTCCCAAGTAAAAGAGGGCTTTCTGTATTTCAAGGGGAATCCAGTGCCGCCTCCTCCCTCCAGCCCCCCACTCCCCCCCCAGTATGGCAGGGAGAGTAAGCCAAAGTAGATTTTCCTACACTAACCAGCTGTCTGTGGTCCAAACCTTACCTGATTTTCCCCTTTTACTTCTGAGACTAGTTAACCAGTATCCCCAGGGAATCCTGGATGCAGATATTAGGCAACTAGCGATGGCAATTTTTTTTAGTTCAGGTAGTACCTGTACTTTCTGAAATCCTATCTTGTGGTTTTATTACTATTCTCTGCCCCTGTTCTATGACTGATCTTAAGCTCTGGCCAAATACCAACAAGCAAGATAGTCTCAACCAGTAGCATTTGATCTGCTGTCCACTGGCACTCAATGGATTCTTGAACACCGGAGCCTTGTTAGAGGCTAAGTGGGTAGTGGTTGATGACCTAGAAACAGGCACTTTGGCTCGTGTCCTTGAGTGTCCCCTCCCCCCACCCCACTCTGAGGTCACCGTACAGTTTTAACCTGGCATCTCATACCTTGAAGATGAACGATCATCAGAAGTTGCCATATCTTGTCAGGACCTAACAATCTTCTTTCCACTTCAAAAGACGCTTTTCTAATTGCCAACAGGTTGAATACAAACTCAGAGAAGTGTTTAGCTTCTGAAAGGGAGTTTAATCTCAACAAAATCCATGAATCTCCCAATTCTTTTTGGTCTGATGTTTGATTTGTATTAAGCCTCCTATTGTGGTGACTGAAAAAAAAAATGAAAGGAGGCATCCTCTGTTAATCCTGGTGGGTGAGATAGCCACAGTTAAGGAATTGGCTTCTAACTTGACTAACATGGTCTCAAGGATTCACCCAGTAAAGTTAAAAAAGAAATAACTCAGAAAAGTTAGCAGGGTTTGTGTGTTGTGTGTGTATGAGTGTATGCGCGTGTGTGCATGTGTTTTTTAATCAGCACCCTCAAACCAGTTCCCTGAAATCAACTTAGTTCAGATTTATAGGAGGGCAGCAAGCACTTCCCTCCTCTTAACCCATGTTCATTTTCCCTCTAGTCATGTGGAATATTCACAGAGGATTCTGGAAGACACTGGTTTTCTCACTGAGTCTTGTGGAAGGGTGCCTCAGGGGAAGTGGAAATAATGAGCAGCTTTTAGCTATGTGAGGATTCTCCACCATCACTATATGCCCCTCGAGGGCAGGGACTTGCTTTTGGGCTTGCCTCAGTTAAGCGGGCCCTTTGGCAGGTCTGTAGGCATCATGAGAAATGGCCATTATTTACTGACTGTATTTGGTACATATTGTGTGATACTTGAAGAGATGAAAGGGGTTTCCAAGCCCTTCATTGGAGTCTAAGATTTTTATCTTTTTTTCTCCTCCCCCCCTCCCTACCGCCTTTTTTTCTTGCATTGTGATGATGTAGTGGGCACATCTGTCAACAGGACGAATGCCTCTTCTCTAAGACTATAACCTCTCAAATAGTTGTGTATAATGAAAGAACTGTAAACTTTTTTAAATAAAATGTATATACCTTGGCATTTGGCTGGACCTTGATCAATAAGCTCAGCTGACAAGCCCCTATGTTTTCTCTTAGGAACTGGACTCCAAAAGTCCCTCCTCATAAAGCTGTTGAAGGCAGCTGTGTGTATTTGAGTCTTGATCTCAGAGCACATATTGTTCTCTTAAAGGGGATAAGTTTGAGGCAGATGAATAGATTGGTCTGGGAGTGTGTGTGTGTGTGTGTGTGTGTGTGTGTGTGTGTGTGTGTGTGTGTTACAGTATAAGTTGTTAGTAACTGGTTCAAAAAAGTTAGGTCATTTTTCCACTAGACCTTTTCTAAAGTATAGTGGCCTGACCCTCATACCAAGTTTGGTTCAACTAGGCAGGGTGCCCGTTTCTTGATTTTAGCCCAGACCTTATTGAGAAAGTGAAACCTCCCAACCAAGTATAGTGAGTTCTGTGATCAGAAAATGGCCCCAGTTTATGTCAAGGGATGACTTCTTGAGGAGAGGGGCTCTGGGAAGATAGATTAGATTCCAAAAATCTCCTAACAGTTGTGTTGAGAGAGATGGTCTTCTTAGTTCTTTAGACCTCGGCACTTGCCATCAGTCAACACTAGGTGGTACTGTGAACTACATTTAATATCTAAACAGCATCTGGTTTGGATGGTTTCTTTGGACAGTGAGACCACTCTGGGCACTGACTGCCTCCTTCCCACATGCCAAAATTCCTGACTCACCTCCTTCACTCCTTCTACTCTCTTTTCCTTTCCTCTTCCTCCAGTTCTTAATTCTTTTGCCATCTTTGGTAGCTTGTTGTAGTTCCCTGAAAATGGTTGAGGCATTTGAGCTGCTAAATAGCCAGAATTCTCATGAAAATAATACCCACTCCCACTTAACTTTGGCTTTCCCTCAACGCCCAAGGGAGGAGAAGCACATTCCTTGTAGATTGATTGGATCCTAGATCCACGGTCCCCAGTTTCAGATGAAGGATGAAAGTAACCAGCTTCAGGAAATAGCACTTTTGAAGTCAAGTCAACAAGCATCAAGCTCTGGACCAGGCTGTGTGCTAAGTGATGGAGACAGAATGAAGGGTAAAATAACTCACAGCCTACTGGGGGAGACAGACATACAAACAATGAACAAACAAGATATAGACGGGATATACAGAAGATCGTCTCAGAGGGAAGACACTGAAGTGAAGGCCTGTGCAAGACTTCTCAGAGAAAGTGGAACTTGGAGACTTGAAAGAAGTCAGGTGGACAGGAGTTTCAGTCGTGTGGGTCAGCCAGTGAAAATGCCTAGGGTGAGAGATTGGAGCATCCTGTGTCCAATGGATTGAGGTGTCTGGTTATGAAATGAGTGCTTCTGGATTAATTATTATATTTGTTTAGGTAGAAGGCACCCTTACATAACTGCTAGACCACAATTTCAGAATCTAGCCTTCAATATTTAGACCCTCCTCAAAATCTGGATTTTTTTTTAGTTGCAAAGGGACAGAAACTGACTTAAATCTTAAGCTTTTAGAGGTCATGGAATCCTCTTTTATAGGTGAAGAAGCTGAGACCCAGGGGGCAGCTAGACAGCACAGTGGATAGAGTGCTGGTCCTGGAGTAGGGAAGACTCCTCCATGAGTTGAAATCCAGCCTCAGACACTTTACTAGCTGTGTGATCACGAGCAAGATATGTAACTGCTGCCTCAGTTTCCTCAACTATTAAAATAGAGGTAATAGCACCTACCTCCCAAGGTTGTGAAGTTCAAATGTTATAATGTTCATAAAGCACTTGGCACATAATTGTGATTAATGATCATTTCCTCCTTTCTTTCTTCCTCTCTCCCTTTTCCTTCTTTCCTCTTGAGCCAGCAGAACTATCAAATGAGCCTCTCTAATACACAGAAAAGCCAGAGACCATGGCATAATTTTGAGGAGTGAGAGTTATGTTGTCTCCCTACTGTCAACCAGGCAAGGACCTGTCTTTTCTGATTCATAATGGCTTTGGGAAAAAGAAGGCCTTGTCTTTTCCCAAGTCTTTAGATTTTCGTGAGCCTCACACTTACTTATGTTTGAAGGCAAGAGAAATTGTTGGATTCCAGAGTAAAAAACCCAATATCTACCAAGCTTAGACCGCATAGTCTCTGGATCCCAGTCTGGAGTCTTCTGGGGTAGACTGCATTATACTGACAGCCTCACTCAAGTTTATACCACCCCTAGCGTGAGTGCTATGGTGCCATCTTACAGATGGGACACATAGGTGCTTAAGTAACCAAGATAGGATCTAAGACAGGCTCAGCATGTGCCAAACACTTGCCCAGTGGTGCTTCCCAGAAAGGTACCAGTCCTTGTATACTGGATGCTTGGTGTAAATGCTACTGGCCCAAGCTCTACCCTGCCCTCATGATTGGTAGCAAAGGGATAGAGACTGGCTCTTCTCTCTCCTGTGAACTGAGGAGTGGCTCTTGTCTCTCTCAGGACCCTAGTAAAGTCATACATCATCCCAGAGAGTAGGTAACTACAGCCTCCAATTTGCTGGGCGATAAACCTGATGATGGAATTTCCATCATTATCAGAAATTGACATGGCAGAGGGTTACTTAGGCTGCAAATGGGAACCCAAGAAAGATTTTCTCCATTTTCCCTAGTGTGTGTTTCCCCCATTGTTAATGGCGTATACCTATCAGATAATAGACAAGTAATTCTCCCAGCTAGGATCCTCAGATTTGACATGGCAGATTCCACCATCTCTCATCTTTACTGTAGAAGGCAGTGTTCCTACGTGACAAAGGCAGCTATTTCACAAACCACTCTGCTTGGGAGGCCCAGATGAAGTTCGTGCCTGGGGATAGGTACTACAGGTATTATTATCACCATTTGATAGGTGAGGCTGCTGGAAATAAAAGGTTTGGGGGTCTTGAAATAAAAGATCTGGTTGAATACAGACGGGGCCTGTATTATTTTCTTTAAAGGTATGTAGCAACCCTACCCCCTCCATGCATACATAAGCAGAGTAATAATTATCTATTTGACGAGATTACTGGGGAGACCTCCTACCTTGCCCCCCCAAGCCACTCCCTGACTAGTTGGCAGATGTTTAGGATTCTGTGGTTAGATTTATCTCCTTGGTTTAAGATTTGTTCCCAGTCCAATGCAAACACCCATGGAAAAGCAACAAGTTAAGCCCTATTAGGCTTTAGCCTACAGTAAGAATGAATTTATTGAGCAGGTCTGGGTAGTGAGAAAGGGATGAGAACAGGAAGACTGGGGAAAAGAGGCAGAAATAGTGTGATAATAGCCGGCACGTATAAAGCAAAGCACTTTACATACATTCTCCCCATGAGCAGCACAACAACCATGCCCATTTAATAGAAAAAACAGATTCTATGAAGTTAAGTCATTTGTGATCACGGCTAGCAAGTTGGAGATTAGATTCCATACGAGGTCTCTCCCGGTTCCAGATCCACTTCATAATATTACAGAGCTAGACACCCCCATACTATCCCCCTCTGCACTTCCACGTCCCAGACTGATCTTCAAATGTTCACTACCCCGATGCTGACGATGTCCACTGTGGCCACCAGGTGGCTCTCCTGCCTCTCTCTGGCCACCTTGCTCCTGTAGTTTTGCCCAGTCCCCATCTCGCCTTAGTAGACTTGCAGTTGGGATAAAGAGACAGGGCTGGGTGTCAGAGACTGGCTTAAAGGACAAAGTGGAACCCAAGGAATAAGGCACTGACTTACTCTTCACATCCAGCACCCTGAAATATTGGAGGCTTCACAGACTTCATTTGGTAAAACAATGGACCAAGCAAATGGAGCTTGCCTCACTGGAGAAGTCATTACATTCAATCAACAGTATTTATGAAGTGCCTATTATGTGCCAGCAAATAAAAAAACAGTCCCTACAGTCAAGGAGCTTACCTTCTCCTGAAAGGCAGGGATGGGGAAGACCACCTGGACACAGATGAATGCATCCAAAATAATAAAAATTATTCTGGTGGGGGGAGAATAAAAATAATTCTGTCAACTACGGAAATTGGGAAAGGCTTCTTGTAGGAGGTGGTACTTGAGCCTTGAAGGGAGCTATGAATTCCAAAGATCAAAAAAAGGAGAGAATATTCCAGTAGAGTCTGTGCCAAGGCAGAAGGAGAAGCCCAGGCAAATGCCCAGAAATGAAGAAGCCAGTGGCATTTAGTCAACAAATGCAGAATGGCAACTATGTGCAAGATTTTGTGCTAAGTCAGGAAGACCTGAGTTCAAATCTAGCCTTAGATACTTATTAGCTGTGAGACCCTGGGCAAGTCACTTAAGCTCTGTTTGCCTCAATTTCCTCAAATGTAAAATGGGGATCATAATAGCATCCACCTTCCAGAATTGGTGTTGGGGTCAAATGAGATAGAATTTGTAAAACACCACAGTGTCTGGTATGTAGCAGGCTCTCCACAAATGCTTGTTCCCTTCCCCTAATCCCAAAAGGGGACACAAGTATAATATGTGGGTAGGACTGTCCTGGAAGCATGTGCAGAAATCCCTTGCCTGGTTTCATTCCTTAGAGTATGCACAAATACCTCTTTCTTGCTTCCAATATAACTATGTGGGAACTTTAGAGGGCTGGTTTTGTCCATGAATAGCTCAAGTAATGAAAAATATTCTAATGATCTTATACAGGTAATATAGAAATCCATCTTGCCCTACAAGAAAGCAAGGGGCAAGGGGAGGGATGGGGAATATATGAGAGGGTAGACTGGGGGAAGGAGTCATCATTATGCTTGCCATCTTTGGGTGGGGGAGGGGAGAGATGGGGAGAAAATTTGGAACTCAAAACCTTGTGGAAATGAATGTTGAAAACTAAAAATAAATAATGGAAAAAAATTATTGTGATGATCTGTCCGACTGGAAGAACCCATGACTGGAGTTGCTCTGAAGAAACTGAGTGTATACACAAAAGATGTGACCCACCTTTGCTCTCCATCTCTCCCTTGCTGACTAGCTCTGGGCAGTACTACCCTATGCATGAACTATAGGAAGCTTCTGGCTTGGGTTTTTTTCTTTTCTGTTGATTCTTTCCTGCTCTTAGGTAAATGATTATTTGAGGATGAAAATGCCTCAGTGACCACAGGAGTTATGGCCTGAGGCTCTGCTGGATGAGTTTACCAGAACAGGGATCAGTAGCCACAGGAACTGGAAAGCGAATAAATATCAGCCTTAAGAGGGACATGCCCAGGAGGCAGCCCTGTGGACAGTTCAAGGCCTGGAGGGATTTCAGGGCAGGGCACTGGACCTTCCTAACCCACCACAGTCAGGCCTGGCAAGCAGCCAGGAGACATCTGGGGTCTTCCCCTTGTCCAGTTCCAAACAGAAGGGGTAGGGAGCTCCCACGTGACCACCTTTGTTCAGATCAGCTCTTCTGGAGAAGAAAAATTTGTTTTCCTTCTGCCTTGGCCTACACTACACACTGCTGCTGACAGACTGATAGAAATGCACAGCTCTGTAATCTTACTAGTATGCTCCAGCAGTTTGGATCATGTCTCTGGTCTCCTTCAGAACCTCCTGGGGCTCTCCATTGCCTGCTGAATAAATGTAAGCTTCTGATACGTCATTCAACCACCACGTTCTAGCCTTATTTCATACCACTCGCCTTCTCTTACTCCATGTCATGGAAAAAGTAGACTGTCCTCTATCCTCTAGGACTTTGTTCATACCATCTCCCACACCTGCTGTAAACTGCCCAGTGTCTCCATTGGTTGATGTCCTTCCTTTCCTTCAAGATGCTTCAAGGTCACATGTCACCTCTTCTACAAAGTCTTCTCTGATGCCTCCAGATGAGTACTTCTCAAGCTTTTTGGTCTCCGGACCTCTTTAGACACTTAAAAATTACCAAGGACCCTTTCAAAGAGCTTTCATTTATGTAGGTTTGAGGTACACACACACACACAAATACACATATAGAGTTATCCCTTCCACATCACGATTTTCTCTATCTCAGCTTTGACATATCCATATAGTGTGGGTCAGCATAAGAAATTAAATGGGAATTTTGGGGGGAGTTTTGTGGAAGCCATATGCAACAACTAAAAAAGTTTAGAGACTCAGAAATCCATAAAATATATGTATAGTAGTATATAATATCAACATATTTTATCCTTTAATACCAGAAATATGCACAATTTCTTTTTTAAAGTTAAAATAAGTAGAAAGTTAAAGTCTGCAAAAAAGAATACAAAGCCAGCAGATAACACACAAAGGCTAGTATTTTTACTTAACATTGATCTATATATATAGCCTATGACCAAATACTTAACCAAAATTTCACATTAAAGTACTGTAAACATCCCATAAAAAGAAAAAGAAAACATTCAGACTTCTTCTTTGGTACAAAGGGAGAGCCAAAAAATTTTATGTGGATTGATCAGATTGCTACCCCTGTGATGTGGAAGGGATAACTATAATATATATATATATATATATATATAGTATATATTACGTATATATACACACATGCACATATATGCACCATATTTAGAAATTAAAACATCTTAGTATTATGATAAAAATAGTTTTGACCTCAAAGACCCCCTAAAAGGAACTCAGGGAGCCCCATACATCTCTGGACCACACTTTGAGAATCCCTGCTCCAAATAAATGTTCATTCCTACCTCCTCATAGTTCTCATAGCATTTTGCCTACTCTTAAATGCACTACTTTGTACTTAAAATATTCTTTCTTCTTTCTGTAAACTCTATTCTGATAGGATCTTTGTTGGGTCTCAGCACCTAGCACATTGTCTTGTACATGGTAAATGATTAATAAATGTTTAATTGAATTGGGTGACATCTTGGGGAGAGCAAGTTTAGTATGAAGAGAGTAGGGGGTCTAGTGAACCATAGTGAGTGAGTGAACCATAGCCTGAGTTCAAATCTGGCCTTAAATACTTACTAGCTGTGTGACCCAGGGCAAGTCACTTAACCCCAGTTGCCTCAGAACAAAACAAACAAGCCAACAAAACCCCAGCAGTGAAGTCATACATTGAGTGCCAAGAAAAGGCTCTCCGCTGACTTTGGGAATAAAGATCTCATTGGTGACCTGTGAGGATGTAGAGCAGAAAGATCTGTTGCAGGGAAGGTGAAGGAGTGACTCATTATTGAGCAGATAGAGGCAATGAGTGCAAACTGATCTTGGGAAGAAATTCAGCAGTGAAGGGAAGAAGAGGGAAGAAGGGTGGACAGAGTGGCATCAGGGTCATGGGGAAGATTTCAAAAATTTCTATCAGTCAGTCAATGAGCATTTATTAAATACCTGCTGTGTGACAGATCCTATGATGGGTGCTAGAAATAGGAAGAGAAAATTAAAGATTGACTGCCTCTAAGGAGCTCACGTTCTACCTGGGAGATGTATGCACATGTAAATATATGCAAATTACATGTAAAATAATCACAAAGTAATTTTGGGAGGAGGGAAAATATAAGCAGCTAGAGGAAGGGGAAGAACAGGAAAGGCCTCATGTAGAAGGAACCCAGGTCTTCACCCCCAAGGTGAAGGTGGGATGACACCCAGGCATGAGGACAGTCAGTGTAAAGTTACAAAGGTGGAATATGGAGTATGTGGATGAAGAACAGCAGGGACAGCGGTTTGGGTGGGTTGGAGAGTAAAGGAAGGCCAGTTAGGTGGTGTGGTGGGGTGAATAGAGCACTGGGCTTGGAATCAAAGGCCAGTACTGTCTCAGGTATGTGCTAGCTGTGTGACCCTGGACCAGTCACTTAGCCTTCTCGTCCTCAGTCTCCTCATCTGTAACATGAGCTGGAGAAGGAAATGGCAAACCACTCCAGATGTTGGTGGTGGTGTTCATCCTTCCTCTTCCAGGAAGCCCAGTGATGTCACAGAGTAATGTGTTGACTTGCACGTGAATTGGATTTAAATGAGGCAGTTACACAAAATCATCAACCTCCCTCCCTCTCTTCCTGAGTCACCGAAGTCCAGTATCTCTGCCAAGAAAAACCCACTGGAGTTATGTAGAGTTGGACACTACGGAACAGCAGTATGTAAGGAGGCTAAGAACGTTTTGTTGATCGATGGGAAAAGTGGGTTGGAACCAGGCTGTGAAGCAGAAACATGGATTCATTTATAGACAAAGGGAAGGCAGCCAGTAGAGCGGGAAGTAAATACATGGCATGGTCTCTGACCTCAAAAAGCAGACGGTTCAGGTAAGGATGCAAGACTTACAGGGTCTATGGTTGGAGAAGAGGGCGAGATGAATAGGGTTGAATGGGGAGTGATGGCTGCAATGTGCTGAGGAGAGGGGCATTGCAGAGAAGTGGCCTCCACTGTCCCATCAGTAACATTGAGCGTATGTACTTATTTATTCATAAATTATGTCCGTGTGCTACTCTACCTAATTGCCGTGTATATTACAAAACCTTTTCAAAAATAGAAATTAAAAAGGATGAGATAAAGAGAGAACATTTGAGCTGCTGCAGTTTTTTCAGTAGATGAATGATGTAGCCAGATCTGCATCTAGGAAAAGGTCTTTAGCAGTTGATAGAAGATGGTTGAGAAAAGAGAGGGATTTGAAGAAGGGGGAGAGACTAGGAGGCTAAGCAAGAGGTGATGAGGGGGCAGCTGGGTGGTGCAATGGATAGAGCACCAACCCTGGAGTCAGGAGGACCTGAGTTCAGATCTGACCTCAGACTCTAACTAGCTGTGTGACCCTGGGCAAGTCACTTAATCCTGATTTAAAAAATAGTGATGAGATTCTGAATGCATGGTGACCCAAGAGAGTAAAAAATTGAAGATAATCCTAAGGCTGTGAACCTGTGATAAAAACAGAAAAGTTTGGATGAGGAGTGGGGCTGGGGGAGGAGGGTAGATAACACAAAGTGCAGACTGGACCTCTGATTTCCTTAGTGTAGAGAACTCCCTAGTGAGGAAACTCCTTCCAACAATGCAGGTTGACACCTTATCTGCAATTTAATACTGTCCTCAGAGCAAAATGTCAAATGCCTACAGTACTCCCAAGTGAGGCAGAGCCGGTGAAAATGTATTTCCTATCTGATTTTAACGTGTTGATGTATTAATAAAAAAAAAGAAATCTATAAACAGGTGTGGTTTTCTAAGTCAAAACATGACCCACAGGGATCCTTATGTATGATCTAAATGGTCCTGTTTCAATGAGTTTGACACAACTGCCTTAGAGCATTGATAGGCTAAATGACCCTGGCCAGGGTCACAGAGTCAGTATGCTTCAGAGGCAGGACTTTAACCCAGGGCTTCTTGGCTAGCTACTATCTATCTATACATCTGTCTGTCTGTTACTTTACCTGTCTGTCTGTTTATCTATCTGTCTGTGTCTGTCGGTCTATCCATCTGTCTGTCTATCCATCTATCCATCTGTTGGTCTATCTATCTATGGTCTGTGTCTGTCAGTCTATCTATCTATCTATCAATCTGTCTGTCCATCCATCCATCCATTATCTATCTATCTGTCTGTCTGTTGGGCTATCTGTTTGTTGGTCTATCTATCCATCTGTCTGTCAGTCTATCTGTCTATCCATCCATCTACAAATCTGTTGATCTGTCTATCTATCTATCTGTCCATCCATCCATTATCTATCTATCCCTCTGTTAATCTATCTATCCATTCATCATCTATCTATCTGTCTGTCCATCTGTTGGTCTATCTGTCTTTCTGTCTATCTTCTGTCTGCTACCTCACACTGCCACCTGTGATGGTGATCGCCACCCATTCGTGCCTGCTCATTTTGTGATTTATTCTGGTACCTCTTGTCCATGAGGTAGAGCTCCTATTCATCATTGCCCAGGACTGAAAAGCTCTCCTTCCAAGGGGTGCCTGCAGTGATGTCTAGGTGATATGGAGTCATGGGGAAAGTATATTGTGTGTGTGTGTGTGTGTGTGTGTGTGTGTGTGTGTTGGGGAGGCGAGAGGGGAATCAGGGCATTGCACAGTTTCCCCTAATACCATCTCCACAGCTGCTGTTGTGAGTGACAGGTAGCGGTCAGGTTTTAGCCACCAGGAGGGGCCAGCATCTTGTTCAGAACTGGGAGGCATGAGAAAGAGAAGGGAAGAGACAGAACCAGGGATTATTAGGGAATTGGATGAAGCATGGTTGTGTTGGCCCCCATTTTGGAAATCCTTCTCAGAGAGTCAGAGATCCTTACCCTGAGCAAGCAGCCCCAGGAGGGCGTTCTGGGGAAAGAGGACCTGGAGAGATGGCAGGGTTGAATAGCAAAAGGAAAGAAGTAAAGGAATGAGCATGGGGTGCTCCATGCCTTCTGTCCCACACTGGGACTGCGGGGGGAGGGGAGGGAGGAGCTGAAGCCTGGCTGTCAGCTTAGATGTCATCAGGAAGAAGGTATGGAGAGAAAGTGGGGGCTCAGAGAGGAAGTGGCAGGCCTTTCGCTGACATTCCGAGTTTAGCCAGCAGATGGCTGGAGGGAGCTGTGAATGTCCAACATTGAGACTATCTCAGGAAGTAGTGACTCATATTTCTCCTGTTACAGGGACCATGGCTGGGCCCCAGATCCACCCACCCCCCTCCTTCAGTGAACTGTCTAAGCCTTGGGCCTCCAGTGACCAGTCCCTGACATCTAACCACAGCACTCTATAGCTGCATGTTTCTTCCGAGGGATATCTGCATGGGAAAGTAAAGAGAGGAAGGGATTGATCTGGGGAGCAATTGTGAAAATTAACACTGGTATTTATATATGACCAGAGCTTGAAAAAAAAATCAAACAAGCAGCTTGAATGAGATGGGGGGAGACTCCACTCTGGATTTAGAGTTAGATGACCTCCACCTGTATGACCTTAGGCAAGTTACTTAACTGTGTGCCTCAGTTTCCTCACCTGTAAAATGAGGGAGTCAGACCAGATGACTTCTAGGGTCCATCTGACCCTAAATCAATGAACCTGTGATTCTACATACACTTCTGCCTTTGTGGTAGCTGCCCTTTTTACTTGTTCTTTTAATTTTTATTCATTTAAAGAATTATTTCTTAAGTGCCTTCTATGTGCCAAACTCTTCTGATGCAAAGACAAAGTGAAGCAACCAACCCCTACCTCCAAATAGTTTACATTCTCCTGGGGAAAAACAACTGTGTGCCCAGAAAATAAATACAACATGTAAGCAAAATAAATATAAGGGGGATAAATATGAAGTGTAAGCAAAATAAATGTAAAGGGAATTTGGGGAGGTGGGAGGGCGGAGAACTGACATGCTGATGGGGGAGAGGGTCTCTTTTCTTTCTTGGTGTGGCCCAGATCTGTGGTGTCAGACCCAAATAGAAGTGGGAGCCCCTACACAGGACACAAGGATCCCTGCTGGAGCATATCAGCTGAGAAAACCACATATTAACATCTTCTATGTTTTATTGTACTTTTATTTATTTTGTCAAATATTTCCATGTTTGACACCTCTGACCATTCCCATTCCTGGTGGATTTCCTCAGGCTTATGTCCCTGAATGGGTTGAGGAAGAAAGCACTTCAAGAGAAAGTCAAGTATTGCGGTTGATGATGGTAAAAATCAAAGAAGAAAGGGTAAGGGAACAGAATGGCATGTACTTTGGGGGCTTCCTGGGGAATAGGGGCTAGGCTTTTCCAGGGAAATGGAAGGGTGGCTAGAAGGGGGAGGGAGGGAGAGAGAGAGAGAGAGAGAGAGAGAGAGAGAGAGAGAGAGAGAGAGAGAGAGAGAGAGAGAGAGAGAGAGAGAAATAGAGAGTGATGAGAGAGAAAGAGGAGTCAGGAACTATACTAAATGCTGAGGATAAAAAGAAAAAAATAGAAACAATCCCATTCTCAGATAGCTTACATGCTAATGGAGTAGACAACAAGCACATATATAAATATTCATAGTATTGATGTATATAGAATAAATATAAAGTAGTTAGGGTTAAGGTACAATGGAGAGAATGTTGGGCCTGGAGTCAGAAGGACCCCTCTTCCTGAGTTCAAATCCAGCCTCAAATCCTTACTAGCTGCGTGATTCTGGGCAAGCCACTTAATTCAGTTTCCTCTTCTATAAAAAATGAACTAGAGGGCAGCCAGGTAGCACAGCGAGTAAGAGCACCGGCTCCAGTGTTGAGATGACCTGGGGATCGAATCCTGGGTTCAGACACTTAGCACCCACCCAGAAATACCTGGCCATGTAACCTTGAGCAAGTTACTTAACCCCGATTGCTTAAAAAAAAAAAATAAACTAGAGAAGGAAATGGCAAACCACTCCAGTATCTCTGCCAAGAAAACACCAAAATGGGGGCGGCTAGGTGGTGCAGTGAATAGAGCACCAGCCCTGGAGTCAGGAGGACCTGAGTTCAAATCCAGCCTCAGACACTTACCACACACACACACACACACACACAAACTAGCCTGTGACCTTGGGCAAGTCACTTAACCCCAATTACCCTACCTTCCTCTTGCCAAAAAGAAAGCAAAAAACAAAAACAAAGAAAACACCAAAATGGGTCACTATGAGTTGGACATGACTGAAACAACCAAACAAGAATAAGGGGCAGGAGCAGGAATGTTCTGGAAAATATCTAACAACTGGCTCTCCAAAAAGAAAAAAAGGAGCATCACACATTTTTAAAATTTAAATCTGCATTATTAGCATTTTCTCCATTGCTTTAAAAAGTCTAGATAACTAACAAAATAAACCAAGCCCTGATTTGTAGCTTTGCAGATTTCTAATTTTTAATGCTCACCCTGAAAACCTGATTGACTCTCCAGCCATTTGGAGCTGGTGCCATGACCCTTCCTAGAGGAAGGGCATCAGTGGGCAAGGAGATGAGGAAAGGCTTTGTTTAGAAGGTGGATGTTCAAGGAAGTGAGAAATCCTATGAGGCAAAGGAGAGAAGGGGGATGTTCCAGGCACTGGGGACAAAGGCACAGAGTCATAAAATAAATAGGTATGTGGGAAGAACCAAGAGAAGACCAATTTGATTGGACTGTAGGCTATGGGAAGGGGAGTAATAGATAATGAGGTTAGAAAGATGGGTTGGGGCCAATTTATGAAGGGGTGTAAAATCAGAGAGCAATGCATGGGGGAGCACAATGAGGGGTGCTTTTTACTTTTTAATAAATATACCTATTTTAAATGTAAAAAAAAAGTTCTGCTTTCCATAACACATAGGTCTTGATTTGTAGGACAAGTTCTGTGTTATATCTATTGTTGTATCCCCATTGCACAATCCTTTACACATAGTAGGTGCTTAATAAATGTCCAATTTAATTGGAAATGTCAGGTTGTTAGAACCAGAATGGGTGCCCCATCAATCAGGGAAATGGTTGAACAAATTATGAAATGTGAATGGAATGAAACAGTATTGCCCAGGAAAAAATGATGAAAGGGACAGATTAAGAGAAACTTGGAAGAGTTTGTATGAACTAATGTGTCAAGTTAAACCAGGAGGCAAATTTACACATAGTAATTGGGGGTAAAGGGACAGAGAACTGGTTAATGAAAGCCCAGTTCCTAGAGTGAGCACAATTTGTTATGTCTGGTATCAGCCCACATGGAGGTTTGGTGAGCCTGCTTCCAGGCATGCATATTGAAGGGGCCATTTTACCAATTCAGACCATGTGTCAGTAATGGGTGCTACTGTAACTCCTATCTCCCGACCCAGGCCAGAACACACGGCCACTTCTGCTTCTTTTGCCGCTGTTATGTTCATTCTTTCCTGATCTTAGGTGGAGGAGTATTGGAGATGGAACAGACCAGATTATCACCTTTGAACTTCAGAAGGTTGGAAGATCCATTAGAGATACAGCAACTGGAACCCATATAAGAGACTGCCATAGTTGTAGCAGCTGATCCAGATGAGGAGTCAATCCTAAGTACTGACTTATCTGACCCAGCCTAAGCAGTGTATGGACCCAGCATCAGAGACGCCATGTCCTACGTGGCTACAGGGGCTATGCCACACCCAGAAGTTAACTCGGGAGAGGGGAATGTTTGTGGTAGCTGCATTAAGTTTGGACCCACTCTCCCCAGGTACCAAGTAATAGAGGAGAGTGTTCTTATTTCAGGTGTTTTTGCACTTCATCTCTTCTTGGTTAAATATTCCGTTGTAAAAGATGATTATTGTAAATTACCTAATTGATATTGGAGGAATAATCACTGGCTAGATGATATTGGGAAAATATTTACTGGTGAAAGTATGAAGGGGATTTGGGGTTCATTAGCCAGAGTACTAGAGAAAACTCCAGAATTATTCCTAGAACTTCAAGAGCCTTTGTCTTGGGACCTGACCTGGAGAAGGTGGGTTGGGATAGACGTTCCAGAGCCTATCCATGCTACAATGACTATAATATTGGAAGGGAAAACAACTGTGAAAAAGTTACAGAGCTGTGACTGATGGATCAATCACCACTTCAGGAGACTGATGATGAAGCATATTTGCCATCTCTTGGCAGAAGGAGACCTACATTTTTAGACATAGTTGGTGGGAGGATTTGTTTTGCCTGATGTATTTGTTACAAGGCAGGGCTATTATTTGGCAAAGAATAAAGGGAGAGGTAGTGAGGGGAGGGAGTAATAGTCATAAAAAAGGAAGAAAACCTTCCATGAATCACTGAACAGTACTGAGAGGAGAGCAGAAGGAAATTCAGAAGGGGATGCAAACAAGCAGAACATTGGAATTACCATATTAAATTTGAAATATAATTGGAAAAGATAAGAATGCCTGAAGGAGATCCAGTTTCACCAACAGTCCTCTTTTTCTTCTCTTCTTTGCATTCAAAAATGTAGCTGTCAAGTTCATAATGATAAGAAAAAAATTAATAAAGCAAAATAACAATGTTCAGGACCTGTTATGGACAGCAACTCGTGGGAGGAGAGGTATGAGAGTCTGTGCTATTGGAATAGTCAGGTCAAAAATAATATTATCCCAATAATCTGGCCCCAGCTCTCCTGCCATGGCCCACAACCTCTGACCTTCCAAATCCTCAGAAAGGAGTGGTAGGGGAGATGCTAAGAAGTAGGCTCAGCAGTGAAGAGAAAGTGTGTTCTGGCACAGAGACACTATGGCTTAGAACCTCTCAGGTGGGTCTGGTTTGGCCAAGAAACGGAACCACATCCAGCATGCAGCACTGAGGTAGGTGTGGACCATGAGGCATGGGGACAGGAAGAAATCATGCCTCTGGCACGAAACCCAAGTTGTCCCACCCTAGTAATGTCTCTGGCTGTATATGTCAAGAATATCAGCATGGTGAATGGACATAGGGTGAGGAATCTCCACAGTGCTGTTCAAAATGGGACAAAGATCCAGTCTTTATTCTCAAGGATCATTAGGTCTAACTGAAAACAGAGTTATGAACCAAGAATGCTGAACCAGGAGTTGCTGGGTAAGTTACTAGTTACAATAGTAAATATATAAATTATTAGTTACAATAGCAAATGGTTGTAGAGTTTTTTGCACTATTCAGTGCACATTACTCAATTTTTGTTGATTGATTTGTATGAAAATTGAGACAATTCTTCCTCTTCTATTCTCATTTCAAAATGTCTTCACATTATCTCCTCCTCCTTTCCCTCAGCCTCTGAGATGTGGCCCTTCTCCTTGCCAAGGCCAGCCTCTCTGTATGGACACTTGATCCCACCCTTCCTGCCTTCTCCAGGAGCTTGAATCCTCAGTCATGCCCTCTTTCTCACCTCTCTCCAGAGTCATCAATCATCTCTTAATTGCTCAATCTAATGACCTTTTCTCACTTTTCTCAACCTACCTGTTTCATTTGACACGGTTGACCTCCTTCTCTGCCTGAACATTCTCTCCTCTCTGCATTTTCCTCATACTACTCTCTCCTGGTTCTCCTCCTACCTCTCTGACTGTACCTTCCCAATTTCCTTTGCTGGGTCATCATCTTGTGAGTTCCACAATCATGTCTATGTGCATAATTCACAGATCTATGTATCTAGCTGCTCCCCTATCCCTCACCCCTGGCTTCAGTTCCATATCACCGGTTATCAAACTGAATGTACTAGAGACATCTCAAACCCAACATGTCCCAGACTTCACTTATTATATCTCTCCTCCCCCTGACCCCAAGCTGATCCAGGCAAAGGGGCTTTCTCTCTACATCTCCCATCTCTAGGCCTTTGCATTGGCTGTCTCATATGCCTTCCTCACCTCTACCTCATAGAGGTCTTCTCTCAGATGCAACCCAGGTATCATCTTCTGTAGGAAACCTTTCCTCCCTCCCCCTCCCCGACAGCTAATGCTGTCCCTCCCCAATTACTCTGTGTGTAACTATGTACATGTATAGTTTATGCATAAATGCATATCTGTATTAATTAACTTTATGTTGTGTGTATATGTATATTTACATATTCGTCTATCCATCCGCTCATGAATTCATTCATTCATTCATTCATTTGTTTATTTGTTTCTTTCTTGTTCAGTTGTGTCTGACTCTTCATGACCCTGTGGACCAGCTATCCATGGAGTTTTCTTGGCAAGGCTACTGGATTGGTTTGTCATTTTCTTCTCCAGTTTTTATGCAGGCAAGGGTTAATTAAGTGACTTGCCCAGGGTCATACAGCTAGTAAGTGTCTGAGGTCAGATTTTAACCCTGGTTACATGTATCTACATGTGTGTATATACATGCATACACATATATGTATGTGCACACACGTATATCCATATGCATACATATATGCATGTACACTCATGCACACATATAGCTATATATACACATGTTTATATGTTTATGTATGTGTCTGTTGTCTCCCCCATTAAAACATAAGCTCGGTTGTGAATAGGGATTGTTTCATTCTTTGTGCTTATATCCCCATCACTTCACATAATATCTGGAATACTGTAGGCACTTAATAAATCCTTAATTAATTGATTGAGACAAATGTAATGGAGTATCATTGGGCTGGAAGAAATTATGGCTATGACAGATTTGGAAAAACCTGAGAAATCTTATAATATATTATGTATATATAATACATATTATACATTAATATGTTTTTACCCCTTTGGTGTAGGTAACCTCTTCTTCCACTGGCTGATTATTATATAGACATATTATATATAATTATATATCATAATATGTATAATATCTTATAAGATAAAGGTGAAATAGCAGACCAGTACCCACAATGACCACAGTGCTATTAAAGAAAGCAACCTTGAAACCCTTCAGAACTGGGACCGATGGAATGGCCCTGCTATGGCTTCAGAGGACTGATGACGAAGCAGGCGTCCCACAGCTTCCAGACTAGACATGCACAAGGAGCTGTACAATTTCAGACACAGCCTTTGTGCTGGATTGTTTTGCTTAATCTTGATTATTTGTGATAAAAGAGAGGCTTCCAGTTGGGTTTATGTGTGTATTCTATCAGAAGTGATAACAATGCAAAAAAAGAAGAAATAAAAGCATCAATTGAACATTAAAAAAAATACATAGTCAAGTTCAGGAGGGAGCACAGAGAAGAGGATTGACTGTTACTGCCATGTTGAATTTTGTGTTCTCTTTAAGGAGCAGTACGTGACAAAAGCTTGCAGTTTCATATACCATGAGAAGGGGACAGATTAATCATTTACATAGCTCCTATGTGCCAGGCACTGTGCTGGGAGCTTTATAATTTTATCTCATCTGTCTCATAATAATCCTGGGATATAGGTGCTATAATTATCTCCATTTTACATGTGAGGAAACTGAGGCAGAGAGGTTAAGTGATTTGCCCAGGGTCATCCAGTTAGTAAATGTCTGAGTCTGGATCTAAATTCAAGTCTTCCTGACTCCAGACACAGAATGTGCTACCCACTGCCTCACCAGCTGCCTCTTTTCTGTTCTTTATATATTGAAATAATCATGTTTGTTGATGCTTAAGATTGTAATAAAAAGAAAATACTGAATAATATATAGCATTCACATAGCAATTTAAGGCTTGCAAAGTGTTTATATATATTAGTCAATATGCATTTGCTAAGTACCTACTATACCTTGTGGATTTAAAGAGAAGAGAAGCAAAAAACAGTCCCTGTCTGCCCTCGGGAAGCTTACAGTCTAATGGGGAAAACAACAAACAAGGAAAAACAAGTCATAGGCAGTATAAATCAGACATAATTATAAGAGGGAAAGGTGTTAGGAAAACGCTTCCTGTAGAAGGTAAGATATTAGTTGGGACCTTTTTTAAAGTATATTTTTACTTATTTCATTAAATATTTTCCATTTGCATGTAAAAAAAATTTTTTTTGCCTTTTTTTTTGGGAGGGCAATGGGGTTAAGTGACTTGCCCCAGGTCACACGGCTAGTTTTTATGTTAAGTGTCTGAGGCTAGATTTGAACTCAGGTCCTCCTGACTCCAGGACCAGTGTTCTATTCACTGTGCCACCTAGCTACCCTGCAAAAAATTTTTAACAGTCATTTTTTGAAATTTTGAGTTGTCTCCCTCCTTCCTTCTCCTCCTCCACCCATTGAGAAGGCAAGCAATATGATGCTGATTATACATGTGAAGTCATGCAAAACATTTCCATATTAACCACATTGCAAAAGAAATCACACACACACACGTAATTGAGTCTTGAAGGAAGCAGGGGAGCCAGTAGGCAGAGATGAGGAGGGAGAACATTCCATGCCTGGGGGTCAGTCAATCAAAATGCCCAGAGCCAATAGATGGAGTGTCTTGTTTGTGAAACAATGAGGTGGCCATTTGATGCTCACAACCCTGTAAAGTAGGTGACATTACTATCCCCATTCTACCCATGAAGAAACTGAGGCTGAGAAAGGTTAAGGGACTTGCCTAGGGTCACACAGCTAGTAAATCGTGAGGCAGAATTTGAACTCAGGTCTTCCTCACTCCAAGTCTCTCTCCTGTACCGAGCTAGGGAGCTCTTATTTTTTTAAGAGCAATCCAACTCTTGTCTACCATTGGCTGCTACATGCCCCACTTACAGAAAATACTGAGATTTGAAATGAGCCCCTCTGTCTGATCTTTGCCCTAAGACCTAACCCCAAGAGAAGACTCAAATGACGAGAGGAAGGGACCTTAGTTTATAGCCAACAGACTATAGCAGGAGGAAGGTTGGGCAGGCTGCCTCTCATAAGGGGTCAAGGTAACTTCAACGCCTACTAAATTATTCAGCTGCTGCCTCTTAGCTACATTAGCTGGAGGAGGGGAGGGCCAGGCTACTAGTGGAGGAGGAAGAGGTGGGGAGTTGTTATAGCTGGGTGGGATAATGTCATGGGCCTTGGGGAGTAGGGAGCAGATCCCACCTACCCACAATAGCTGACATCGAGGCTTGTTCCCCCATCACTGTGTCCCCTCCTTTGCTGACTCATCCCCTTCTCTATCCTTCCTCATCCTGGGAATCTCTGGCTGGCTGAAGGGATGAAGAAATGAATGAGCTCTGAATCTACAGAGATCTCTTAGTGGCTCTGCTGAGATGGGGAGAAGGAACAGGCAGGAGAGGGTGAAAGGGAGATGATCAGGCTCTTCAGCTACTGCCTGTTTGTCCATCTGTCTGTCTGACCGATTCCCCTGTTGATCTCAGAAACTCAGAACCCCTTCCTACTTCTATCCTGGGTGCAGGAAGAAGAGAAGGAGCTGACCGAGAGACAGTAGATTCAAGATGCAAAATGAGACAGGGCCAGTGTGGGGATTTTTTTTTTTTTACTAAACATATTTCCTCTAAGGTTCCCCCCCTGCCCCACCACCCCTGGCCAAAAAAAAAAAGTAAGAGAGGGGAGAAATAAATGCTTGTTAATAGAAAAAATATTTTTAATAAAAGGAAAGGAAGGGAGGTAGAGTCATTTGGGACAGGAGAAAGATTAGCATTCTGGCTAGATCCCCTTGGAGAGTAAACTGAACAGCATAGGGGAGTCATTTTAACCCAAGGCTTCAAAGAAGACAAAAAGGGACTCTGTTTGGGGACCTCTTCTTGTATCGAGAGGCCCTTACACAGGATTGGGGATGTCAGTTTTGAAACCGGGGTCCTACTGGGAGAGGTTCCAGAGATAAGCCTTTTAGAGGAATGAAACACCCCAACGGAGTCAAATGTCAAAGCTTAAGCAATTACAAATCCATTGTGTAAGAAATCCTAGGGATGCACAGACAGGCAAGGCACAGAACAACCCAGAAACCTCAAAGCAGGGGTGGTTTGTGCTGGTGGGATCTCCTGGAGTAGCACAGAGAGCTATTGGCAGTAAGAGTCACATAATGGTCATGCCCCAAGGAGGTCACTGACAGAAGAAGCTGTTGGTGAATGTCTGAGCTTACGAATGTGATGGAATAGATCACACCCTCAGAAAGGATCGATTTGATGAATTCAAAGAAATAAGAAGGAAAACCAAAGAGATGAGATGCACACTGAATGCAACCTCGTAACTAAAGACAGTAGTTCATTTTTTTTCGTTCCTGACCGGTGTTCTCATTGGCATAGGTCAGTGGTGTCAAATTTAAATAGAAACCGATCCCTGCCAGCCGCATATTGACTTAGAAAACCATAAATTAACTTTATCTAGGTTGTAAAGTCCTTTTTATTAATTTTGTTAATATCTCCCAATTTCTTTTTCATGAAGAAGCTTTTACTGGTTCCCCTTAATGCTAGTGCTTTCACTCTTCCACGATCTCCGGCCGATCCTGACATTCTTGTTCATAAGCAGTTAATAAGGACCCGCATTAGAGTGTAAGCTCCTAGAGAGCAAGGACTGATTCTGCTGAAGCGGGTCAGCAATACAAGGATATAATATATAATGTAATGTATAGTATAGTATAATAAACTAAAATGGAATGGAATGGAATGTAGAGTATAATAGAATAGAATGTAATGTATAGTATAATGTAATGTAATGTTATATAATGTAGCAACATAATATAACAAACATAACATAATACAACACAACATAATATAACATAATATAATATGACATGGTGTAATATGGTATGGTATGGTATGGTATGGAATGGTATGGTATGATATGATATGATATGATATGATATGATATGATATGATATAAATGTCCCTACATTCATCAGCAAATGAATTCAGTTATCATCTCTATGCTGATGGTTTAGATTTATAAAACACTAACCTCTCTCTGGACTTCCAGCTTTCTTTCTCCAGTGGACTATTAGACATGTTCTGGAGTCATCTTAAACTCCACAAGTGCAAAATTTGACTCATTTTATTCCCTCCCTCCCTCCCAAAAGAATGCTTGCTTCTTCCTATCGTTGCCGAGGGCAACACCATCGCCGCTAGGAGGCGCAGTGATTAAGATGCCAGGCTTGGAATCAGGAAACCTGGGTTCTAATTCAGCCTCAGGCATTTACTAGTTGTGTGACCTTAGGCAAGTCACTTAACCCTGTTTGCGTCAGTTTTCTTATCTGTAAAATGAGCTGGATAAGGAAATGGCAAACCACTCCAGTATCTTTGCCAAGAAAATTCCAAAGGGGGTCACAAAGAGTTGGACCCGACTGAACAACAACAGCAACATCTTCTCAGTCACCCAGGCTCAAAACCTAGGCATCTCCCTCTCTTCCTCACTCTCTTGCATCCCTGCCCGTGTCCAGTCTGTTGCCATGTCCTCTCCATTCTGCCTTCAGAACACCTCTCCTAGATTCCCTCGGCTCTGCTCTGACACAGCTCCCACCCTGACAAGGGTGATTATCACCTCACCCCTAGATGGTGGCACTAGCCTTTTGGCCGGTCTCCCTGCTCCAGTCATCATGCTCCCCTCAGCTATCAAATCAATCTTCCTAAAGTACAGATCTGACCAGGTCACCCTTTCCCCTGTCTCCACCAATTCCATAAACTCCAATGACTCCCTATTATCTCGAGGATCAAATATAAAATCCTTCGGTGTTTAAAGCCCTTTGGAGCCTGGTCCCAACCTCGCACTCTATAGCACCCCATACCCATTCTCTGGGATCCAGTGACCCTGGCCTCCTAGCTGACTGTCACACAAGACACTCTTCTTCCATGTAGGGGTGTTCTCGCTGGCTGATCCCCAGGCCTCGGAGTCTCTCTCTTCTTATCCCCATGTCCCCACTTCCCTGACTTCCAGATAAAATCCCACCCCTTACCAAAAACCTTTCCCAATTCTCCCAATGCTGGCACCTCCACTCTATTGATTATCTCCAGTTTACTCTGTATTTCTCATTTGGACATAGTTGTTTGTGTGCTTTCTTCCCCATTAAACTGTGAGCTTCTTGAGAGTTGGTGACCCCATTTGGGGTTTTCTTGGCAAATATGTTGGAGTGGTTTGCCATTTCCTTCTCCAGCTCATTTTACAGAAGAGGAAACTGAGGC
This sequence comes from Petaurus breviceps papuanus, assembly GCF_028583685.1. Taxonomy (NCBI): domain Eukaryota; kingdom Metazoa; phylum Chordata; class Mammalia; order Diprotodontia; family Petauridae; genus Petaurus; species Petaurus breviceps. The sequence goes on along the minus strand of NW_027185784.1, from coordinate 12,674,339 downwards.
AAACAGGGTTAGGTGACTTGCCCAGGGTCACACAGCTAGGAAGTGTCTGAGGTCAGATTTGAACTCAGGTCTTCCTGACTCCTCTGTGCCACCTAACTGCCATCCTTGAGATCAGGGTCTGTCTTTTGCCTTTCTAACCCCAGTGCCTAAACACAGTGCCTGGCACATAATAATTGCTTGTTCACGGAATGACTGACTAGAGCACACTTTCCTTTAGGAAAACTACTTTATACAGATATGTAAATGAAAAGATAGAAATCTGAGGAGAAAGTGCTAGTTGGGGTTTAGGGGAAAGTCTTTTTGAAGACTCACCTTCCTGAGTTCAAATCCAGCCTCAGACGTTTGCTAGCTGTGTGACCCTGGGCAAGTCACTTAACCCTGTTTGCCTCAGTTTCCCCATCTGTAAAAAGAGCTAGAGAAGGAAACAGCAAAGCGCTCCAGTATCTTTGCTAAGGAAAAGCCAAACAGTGTTGGACCTGACTGAACGATTAAAAATTATGTAATGGGGGCGGCCAGGTAGCACAGCAAGTAAGAGCACCGGCTCCAGTGTTGAGAAGACCTGGAGATCGAATGCTGGGCTCAGACACTTAGCACCCACCCAGAAACACCTGGCCGTGTAAGCTTGAGCAAGTTACTTAACCCCAATTGCTTAGGGGTGGCCAGGTGGCTCAGCGAGTAAGAGTACCGGCTCCAGTGTTGGGAAGACCTGGAGATCGAATCCCGGGCTCAGACACTCAGCACCACACCCAGAAATAACTGGCTGTGTAACCTTGAGCAAGTTACTTAACCCCGATTGCTTTAAAAAAAAAAAATTATGTAATGGATAAAGCCATACCTGGAATCTGGAAGACCTGAGTCCAAATCTGGCCTCAGGCACTCACTAATGGTGAGTCATTTAACCAGTCTGCCACAACTTCCCCATCTGTGAAATGGGGATAAAAATAGCAGCCACCTCCCAAGGCTTTTATGAGGAAAAAATGAAATATTCTTAACACACTTTGCAAACCTTAAAGTGTCTTATAAATGCTAGTTATAATTACTATTATTCTAGCTAATATTTAGCTAATGTATAGCACTTTAAAGTTTGCAAAGCATTTTACCTACATACTAAGATAGGTCTTACATGTAATATTAGACCCATTTTGCAGATAAGGAGGCTGAGGGCTTAGAAAGGTTGAGTGATTCTCTCCCCACAACCCTGCTCCCACCACATAGCTAGTAAGTATCAAAGGTGGGATTTTAGAACTCTTCCTGACTCTACCACCATCACTTTCTAATATGCCACGATTCTTCTTCAATAATAACTAGAAAAAAAATAATTTTCAGACATCTTAATCTTGGTTGAATGGCTTTAAGTAGGAGAAGCACATAATTGATAGTTCAGTAGCCAGGGGACCCCTCCCTCATTGGGGAGCCCAGGAACCCAGGGCATTGGTCTGGCCCCAGATGCCCTAGACTTCTTGCCAAACCCTTTCTCTCCAGCCAGGTAAGTGACACCTGAGCCCCCTAGGCCTTGGGGTTCTGATTACTGTCCATTCCCTCTGGTCCCACCCCCACCCCCACCCTTCAACACCCTTCTGGAAACAAGGAGCTGAGCCAAGACAGGATCTGTGGCCATTACTAATGTATGTGTCCCTGGCAGATCGACCCCATCTCAGCTTTCCCTGACAGCCAGGTCCCGGCCTTGGCCTGGTCCCCTGTACCCCAGGCTGGAAGGAAAAGTAGATACTGTCAGAAGCAGCAGGATCAGGGTTGGGCTGGATTGATATTTCAAGCAATAAAATCAAGTGGTTGACCCCCTACCCCATCCTCCCCCTATTACCAAAGAATCTGCTTCCTCCTTGGGTAGGGTGGGGGCATGGGGTCTGTCCCTAGAACTCTCCGTTCACACCAGCTCCTTGGTTTCAGTACTGGATCTTTTAACTTGAGACTGGTGGCCCCCCACAATGGAGCAGTAGAGACACATGGGGGACAGAATGTGTGCCATTCTGTGTGTGCCAATATAGAGCCAGGAGACATAGGCTCCCCAATGGCTCTGAAACTTACTGACTTTGGAACTATGAGTCAGTCACTCCCTGAATCTCAGTTTCCCCATCTGTAAATGGAGCTAATCACTTGTACTACTGCTCTCTAACCCTAACCCTAAATGCTTAGTAACCTGTAAACTGTTTTGAAAAGTGAGCTCTCTGGAAGAGTCCAATTTCTGTGTGAGCCCAGAGTTGTTTTTCAGATAATAATGATGATGATGGTGATGATGACAATAATAGTAAACATTTAGATAGCACTTTTAAATTTTCTTCCTTTGGAGGGGGGGGAGGCAAGACAATTGGGGTTAAGTGACTTGCCCAAGGTCACACAACTAGTAAGCATCAAGCACCTGAGTAGGGATTTGAACTCAGGTCCTCCAGACTCCAGGACTCTGTGCTCTATTCACTGAGCCACCTAGCTACCCCAGGATTTTTAAATTTTCAAAGAACTTTACACATATCATCTTATTTGAATCTCTCAACAACCCTTTGAAGTAGGCATTAAATGGATTAGTAGTTCCATTTTGCTGTTGAAGAAATGGAGGCTGAGAAGCATTTTGATTTTCCAGTGAGACTTGGGGAGGTGGAGGAAGTCCAGGGTGTGAGACTTTTATGGAATTAGTTGTTCAATCAATAAGAATTAATTAAATATTTGTGCTGGATGCTAAGGTTACAAAAAAAAAAATGAAGTTGTCCCTGCTTTCAAGGAGTTTACATTCTAATGAGGAAACAACATGAATGAATGAATGAATGAATGAATGAATGAATGAATGAATGAATGAGTGAATGGATGAATGGAACACAAATGTTAAGTGATACAAATACAAAAAACAAAGTAATCTCTACCCTCTAGCAGCTTATATTCTAATGGAGAGATAACCTAGAGGGGGGGAGTGGTGACTGGGAAGGGATACTTTGGGAAAGTTAAGGAGATGTTGAGTGGAACAGTGAGGAAGGAGATTAGCAAGCCCTATCTAGGACCAAAAGCACCATTGTTTCTCAAGCTATGGGTAAGTGAGCAAGGTAGCCGTTGAAGCCCAAGAATTAGGAGTCAAGTGAAGCATGACTGGGGCTTTTACTGATATAATTATCTAGGAGAAAGCAACCTTCATTTAGCAGAGTGGGACCCAGGGTAGTGCTGGCAAAGGTCTAACAACCAGCTCTCCAAAAACCTATACGTGACCCACTTAAATTTAATCTTCATTATTGCTATTTCTCCATCACTTTCTCAAGTCTAGACAATCAAGGAAACAATAAACCAAGCCCTGATTTATAGTATGTCTAGAGTTCTGAGGAGTCAATGCTCACACTGAAAATTTTAACCACTGGCTCTGGGGAACTGGTTTGAGCTGGCTCCACAATACCCTCCGACCTAATTAGAAGGGTCAAAGTTTCTTCAAGGCAGGAGGGGAAGACAGGTTTTGAGGTATATGTAAATAAGTACATATGAGATTAATAATAATAATGATGATGACGATTATAGTTATTATAGCTAATATTTATATAGTGCTCTAGAACTTTACAAATATTTTCTTATTTGAGTCTCACAACAACCCTGGAAAGAAGGTGATATTATTATCCCCATTTTACAGATAAGGAAACATTGGCAGACAGCAGTTAAGTGACTTGCCCAGGGTCACACAACTAGTGTCTGAGCAGGATTTGAACTCAGGTCTTCCTGACTCCATACTGAAGGCCACCTGGTTGCCTAATTAAATTAGGGAAGAGGGACACTAACAGAGGAATCAGGAAAGGAAGAACTATAGACTTTTAAAGTTAGACATCACCTTAGAGACCATGGAAGTTAAAGAAGTTGCCTGCCTTCTATCTTCCCTAAGGATCACTGGATTTTTCTCTCTGAATTGCACCTATGTGTATTGTTTCCCTGTTAGACTGTGAGCTCCCTGAAAACAAGCCCAGTCTCATTTTTCTTTGTCTTCCTAGAATTTCTCATAGTGCTTTGTACATACTAAGGGTTTGGTAAAGAAAGACTTTTTCAATCATACTTAGTAAGTATCAAAGCCAGGATTTGAACTCAAGGTCTCCCTGATCCCAAAGGCAGTAGACTATCTGTTATTCACAAAGAATAGATCAGTTTCATTCTAGGATCCTAGGACTAATGGCTGGAAAGAGACCTTTGAGATCATTTGGTCCAGGCCCTTTGTTTTTACATATGAGGAAACTGAGGGCACAGAGTTTTTTGTTTAAGTGGGTTGATTGGGGGGTGGGGAGGAAGAGGCTTAGAGTCAGAAGTCCAAAGCATGGGGCTTTGATAGAACCAGAGACCCTCACAGTTGGAAGGCACTTTAACAGTCATCTAGTCCAACCTCTCTCCAAGGCCTGGTGTTCTCTCAACAGAACATCTTGATCATTCAACCTTTCATCTTCTACTCACTCTCAGAGATGGCAAAGCTTAGTACCTTGTGAAACAGCCCATACTGTGCCCTGATGTATCCATATCTATATTCTTGAGAAATAGAAGGCCAGTTTATTACATTGCATTTCCAAGCTCCTCAGGGCCTCCCGGGGGACTTCTGTCCCTGCGTCTCCTCTAGTCCAGCTCAGGGCTGCCCTGCCCAAGCTCAAGGCCTAGGCTTGGCCCTGGCTCTAGGACACAGATTTGAATTCATTTTTGCAAAGGAAATTCTCCAACCTCTGCATGGGGAATCTCATTGGTGGCTGGCATCCTGGGATTTTCTTTTCCCTACTCCCCCTAGGTTTCCTCATTTGAATTAGCAAACACCTACTCAAGGTGACTGAACATTCTTTTTTTTCTCCTTCAATGGGTATAAAAAATGATCTCATTCACTAAGAATTTCAACCATAACTTGGTGTGGGGTGAAGAACTGGATTCAGAAATGGAAATGACAGGTTTTGTAGACCCTAGGTGTGAGCAGCTCAGTGACTCTCTCCGTCACTTGCCTGATATGTCTGTGTTCTGGTGTTGGGACTTGGAGGACTGTGTCCACTTCCGGGTAGCACATGTGAGGAAGGATATTGACAAACTGGAGTACATCTAACAGAGAGTAATTGGGACAGTGACAGGATTGAGTGCCATGTCTTTGGTGGAAGGACATGGAGACAATGTAGTAGTCATGGTTGTTGTCCTTCATTCTCAAAGGGGCCCCAGATGACATCTCTATGGCAGAGTTGAGTTACAGTGTGTCTGAAGCCAACAGACCAACACAACCTGGGAATGCTCTACCACACGTCAGGCACAAATTGTCCACATGAATATTTGGGCTGGATTCTCTAAATCCGAACATCTCCCATTTCAGACAACATGAAGCAACAGAAAGACCCATAATCAGAGGAGCTTGGTTCCAGCCCTGAATCATTACTCAATACCCATGTGGCCAAGTTGCTTACTTACTTGATAAAACGTGGGGGATTGGACAAGCTGACCAGCGTTCAGTCTGTGATCCTATAGACTAGAGAAGAGAAGACTTAGAGAAGAGAGAAGATGCCGATTTCTGATGAAGATGTCTCTAGGCTGTCATGTAGAAAAGGTACTTTGCTTGTCCTTGGAGGATGGAGCCAGGATCAGTAGGAGAAAACCATGGGAGACAGATTTTGCCACCATATAGGGAAGAATCTTCTAATTCTTCACATCTGTTAGGGATGTTCTGGAAGAAGTTTATATGTCAGGTAAAGGGTCAGGCTACTGAGACCTCTGAAATTCCCTTTTGCTCTGGAATTCTTCTGTAAGACAAGGATGGTAATATTTACAACAACTACCTAATAGAGCTATTTGAGGTAAGTGCTTAGCAGACTGTACTATGTAATATAAATGAGCACCCTCTGTTTCCCCGGTTATAATTATTTCATATCTATTCATCTGCACAATAGAACAATTTCCCTTCTTTTACTGATATGCAGAAGAAGCCCCAGAGGTTATATATCTAACTAATGGCCACCTAACCATGCTGGTGGCAAAGCATGGATGGGGGGCCCAGATCTCCTGATTCCCAGCCCCAGCTTCTTTCCACCACACTATGATATCTCCCCATTAATTATTGGCACCAGGTTGACTGGCTGGCCAATGCACAACAGGATCTCTCTTCTTACTTTTCTGGAACATCAGCACCATCTTCTCTTTCCCCACCTCTGTCTAGCTGGGTTCCCCCACCCTCCCACTCCCTGCCAATGGACAGGAGAATTGGTGTCAAATTTATTAGCCAATTCTTTGCCTGTCCTAGAAGAGTGGGAGCTGGATGGTTTCACATACATCTAGCTATTCAAATTATTAAGGAGTCACTATTTCAGCTTCAGTTTCACATACATCTAGCTATTCAAATTATTAAGGAGTCACTATTTCAGCTTGAGCCTATTTGTTTTCATGCCTGTCTCAAGCTTTTTTTTTCCTACAGTGACCTGGTTAGAGGCTGATTCATTAATTCACCATTCAGGTCCCATCAAAAGGCATAAAGTTTCTGCAAAAACCTTTAAGAGCTCACATCTATAAAGTGCTTTACAGTTTGTAATGTTAGCTTATCTTACCACAGGTAAGCACTTCACAGTTTATGATTATAGCTCAAGAGACAGCACAGAGTAGAGGATAGAAAGCCAGTTTCAGAGTAAGGAATCCTACCTGTATGACCCTGGGCAGGTCATTTAACTTCTCAAGACTCCAAACAATACCATCAGTCTATAAGTTGCTGATCTGTATCCAGGTGGTACAGTGGATAGAAGGTTAGGCCTGGAGTCAGGAAGACCTGAGTTCAAATTTGGTCTCAGACACTTACTAGTTGTGTGACCCTGGGTGAGTCACTTAGCCCTCTTTGCCTCAGTTTCCTCAGCTGTAAAATTGGGATAATAATAGCAGCTACCACCCCCCCCCCCTCAGGTGGTTGTGAGCCTCAAATGAGGGAATTGTAAAGTGCTTAGCACAGTGACTCTCACCTAGTAAGGGCTACCCTAACTATACTCTATGTTGGCAAAAGAGCAAAATGTCTTTAGTCTGTTCTCTTTCTCAGAGTCTCTGCACAGAGGCTTTGTTAGCTAAAATGGAGGAAGCCACAAGTAGGAGAAATAGAGCCTGGAGGAAGGAAGAGAAGGAGAAAGAAGAAAAAGGAGAAGAATTTTGCTATTTGTTCAGTTGTTTCAGTCAGGTCTGACTCTTCATGACCCCATCTGGGGTTTTTTTGGTAAAGATACTGAAGCACTTTCCCATTTCTTTCTCTAGCTTATTTTGTGGTTGAGGAAACTGAGGCAAACAGGGTTCTGTGACTTGCCCAGGGTTCCACAACCAGTAAGCATCTAAGACCAGGTTCGAACTCAAGTCTTCCTGACTCCAGGCCTGACACTCTATCTGAGCCACCTAGCTGCCCCAGAAGGCTTTTACAGGTAAGAAAATTCGAGGCAGACAGAGGTAGTGACTTGCCAAGAGTAATCCTATAGCTAGTGTCTGAGGCCAAATTTGAACTCAGGTCTTCTTGCCTCCAAAAAGAGGAGAGTGACATTTTTAATTTGCTAGGTTTTAAGAAGTAAAGATCTGTGAAAGTAAAAGGGTGTGTGTGTGGTGTGTGTGTGAGTATGTGTGTGTGTGTGTGTGACACAGAGACAGACAGACAGATAAAGAGATATAGAAACAGAAAAAATAAATACCCTGGGAAGATTATTTAATGCTTTTAGTGCTTTAGGCAACACTATAAGGCACCAAGTTTCAGAGTATTAGCCAATAATAAAACCCATGGCTTTAAATGCTTATTCCCAAGTATACCCAGTCTAGGTAATGAGGAAGGTGAGTGAACGGAAGGTCCTAATGTCAGGTAGCATTTTTGACTTCATAGATAAGACTCCTAAGGTCTAGTGGGATGGGACTCATGACTGAAAACATGCTTCTGGAAGCACGTTTTATTCAAAACAAACATAGATGGAGGAGAGGGAGTAGCATCATGCATTAAGAAAATTTATTCATATAAGGAAATTCAGGAACCAGAGTTCCTGTGGGTAGCATTTGGGTGAAGGTCAATGGAGGCAAAACCAGAACTAATTCTCATTGGAGGATACCATGGGCCACCTAGACAAGAGAGGTAATTGATGAGGATCTCTGGAAATAGATCAACAGCTTGGTATCTGTGCTGCCAAGGAAGCAGAGTGGTAAGAATGCCACCCCAGGAATCTTGGAAGACCCCACCTTGTTTGGACTCTTACTAGCTATGTAACCATGGGCAGGTCCCAACCTCTCAGAGCTGTTTTCCTCATCTGTAAAGTGGTGATAGTAATTCTTGAACTGCCTGATTGTCAGGAAGGAGCTTTACGCTCTATAAATTTTAAGCTGTTGCTGCTTCTGTGGCTGGAGATAGTGGTGGTGACTTAAATTATCCTGAATTCTGCAGGAGCTCTGTCTGTCCAGAGCAGAGCAGTTAATACTTTCCTGGCTTGCTTTAATAATTTTACTCTTCAAGAGAAGGAGAAAACAGCTAAGAAACCTGTTATTCTGGACAAGGAAGACCTGGTTGCTGAAGTGGAAATTATGGGAACCTTGTGGACATGTCACGGCTTTACCCCAGAATTCCAGATAAGGAAGAGAAGTGCTTAGCAGACTGACATCCAACCTAGGTTTAGGTAATTTTAGGGTTTAGGGGAGAAAGATTTTCAAAAGGTTAGGAGTAACAGTTTTTTGGTCTTAGGACCCCTTTGCAGTCTTTTTTTTGTCTTTATTAATTTGTTTGTTTACTTTTAGTTTACAAGATTCAGTTCCACAATCCGTTGAATTTCAAATTTTCTCCCCCCTCTCCCTCCTTGCCCCCCAATGGCGGCATGCAATCAAGTATAGGATCTGCAAATACTTTCATATTAGACATTAGTCAGGTTATAAAGAAGGATTGTAACCGATATGGGAAAGAGGAAACAAAACCAAACAAGCAAAAGAAATAGGCTTCAATCTGCATTCAAACTCTATTCTTTCTAGTTCTAAGACTAAAAAATCTTTTGGAGATGTCTTATAATCCTGCATTGCTGAGAAGAGTCCAGTCTATCAGAGTTGGTCATCACACATACATCGTGTCTGTAATTGTGTACAGATTTCTACTGGTTCTGCTCTCCTCACTCTCCTTTGCACTCTTAAAGATTATTGAGAACCCCCCCCCCCCCAAGAGCTTTTGCTTGTGTTGGTGATAGCATCAGTACTGACTGTATTAAAGGGAATTATTTTAAATGAATTTTTAAATGAAAATGATTAAATTTTTATTAAAAATGAAAACTTTTTACTATGCTAATTACATATTACTATGAAAATAGACTTGACCTTACAGACACTTTAAAGGGGTCTTGGGGACTTTTAGGAGTACCTGGACGTTTGACAATCTCTGGTTTAGAATGAGGTTGCGCAGGGTCTCCTGGCCTAAGATTCTACAGCAAAGTTCTACAAACAAAATTCTACAAAAATTTCCAGCAAAATTCTCGAAAATGAAATTCTAACACAAAGAAGATAAGGAGGGAGGAGGAAAAGGGGGGGAGTTTCTAATAAAACAGTCATGAATACCCAAGAAACTCATTAACCAATGTAGATTTGGTTTTGTTTTTGATGAGATCTTTTGTTGTTCCCTTATTTATATATATCCTTTCTGCTTCCCTAAAATAGCTAACTAAGCCTTGTAAGATGGGGATAAGGACAGGGATTGGACCTGGACTTTCATTGATATGGAGAACTCTCAGATGAGGGAATTCCCTCCACTTACATACCTTCCCTGAAACCTGGATCTTTAGAAAGTTTTCTAGAGCATTGAGAAGTTATATTAATTGCCCAGGGTCACAGTCACTGTATGCCAGAGGCAGGACTGGACCCAGGTCTTTCTGGATTCCTAGAGGTCAGCTCCTTATCTTCTCCACTTAGATGACTCTCAGCCTTGTAAGAAAGACTAAAAAATAGGGATAGGGTATTTAAAAGTGTGTGTGTGTGTGTGTGTGAGAGAGAGAGAGAGAGATACAGAGAGAGAGAAAGACAAAGAGAGACCCAGAGAGAGACATAGAAAAAGAAAAGAGGATCATTGAATAATTTTGTCATTGTTGTTGTTGTTTTAAATGTTTTAAATGCAGGGAACAAAACAGAAAGAAGCTCCTTTTTTTAACCTCTGTGTGTGCACACACACACACCTGTTTTCCCACACCTCCTCCAGTATTGGTCTTTTGGGGTTGTTTTTTTTGGCAACTTGGCCAATCTCAAAGCTACAAATATTAGTGACTTGGAGCATTTTTTCATATGTCTATTGATAGCTTGGATTTCTTCCTTTGAAAATTGTCTCTTCATATCTCTTGGCCATTTGTCAATTGAGGAATGGCTCTTGGTCTTATTAATTTGAATCAGTTCCCTATGTATCTGAGAAGTGAGACCTTTATCAGAGAAACTTGCTACAAAGATTCCCCAGTTGCCTGCTACTCTTCTAATATTAGCTGCTTTGGTTTTGTTTATGCCAAAACTTTAATTTCATGTGGTCAGAATTGTCCATTTTACCTTTTTAATTGGCTTTTGTTAGATAATATAACACTGGTGGGGGGTGGAGTATATGTGGTATGTGCTTTGTCAAGTGTTCAAAAAAATATGCAAATGCAAAATAAAATTTCATTGAAACCAACAAAAAAAGTACATAAAATTAAAATCAGGTCAGTTGGTAGATAGTGGCTACAACAGCAAGATGTAGTCCTATAAGAGTTAGGTAGGAGTAATTAACTTCAGAATGAGCTGAAGCTGGCAAGGAATGCTAAGGACAATAAAAAGGATGTTTTTGTCTCACTATATTGGGGAAAAGAGAAGGATCAATTACAAAGACAATTGGAGAAGAGCAAATATTATCCTGACTTTTAACAAAAGTAAGCTCGGTTTCAATTCTTGGTAAACTTCCAGAATGGATCATTAGAGGAAGGCCTAATGATCTCAACTAACCAGTATGAATTCATGTTAAAAAAAAAAAAAAAGGCAATACCACTCTTAGGGTTATATCCCAAAGAGATCATAGAAATGGGAGAAAGACCCATATGTACAAAAATGTTTATAGCAGCTCTCTTTGTGGTAGCAAAGAATTGGAAATTAAGGGGGTGCCCATCAATTGGGGAATGGCTGAACAAGTTGTGGTATATGCATGTTATGGAATACTATTGTGCTATAAGAAACGAGGAGCAGACGGTCTTCATATTTACCTGAAGAGGCTTATACGAACCGATGCTGAGTGAGAAGAGTAGAACCAGGAAAAATTTGTACACAATTACAGACACAACATATGTGTGATGACCAGCTTTGATAGACTGGACTCTTCTCAGCAACGCAGTGATATAAGTCAATCCCAAAAGACTCATGATGGAGAGAAATATGTGCAGCCAGAGAAAGAACTAGAAAGAACTGAGTTTATATCCAGGTGGAAGCAAAATACCTGATCTTTTTCCTTCTCTTATTTGGTTTTATTTCCTCTTTACCATTTTTCATTCCAGCTGATACAATAAATCTTTATAACTTGACTAATGTATAATGTGAAAGTATTTACAGATCCTATACTTGACTATATGCCGCCATGAGGGGGAGGGGAGGAAGGGGGACAAAATGTGAAACTCAAGGAATTGTGGAATTGAATCCTGTAAACTAAAAGGAAACAAACAAATTAATTAAAAAATAAATAAAAAAAAGAAATGTAGCATAAAAAAAGTCATTCTAACCAACCTCATTTCCTTTTGGGACCAGATTACTTAGAGACATACATGGTTTGCCCCTAGATTTTAACAAAACATTAGATAAAATAATTCATGCTATTCGTGTGGAAAGGCTGGAGAGATGTAGGTTAGACGATAATAATTCAGTAGATGTTGACAAGGCCAGCTAGATGGCACAGTGGATAGAGTGCTGGGCTTAGATTCAGGAAGACTTATTTTCATGAGTTCAAATCTGGCCTCAGACACTTACTATCTATGTGACCCTGGGTAAGTCACTTATAAGAGGTTCAACTGGGGGCAACTAGCACCTGGACTCAGGAGGACCTGAGTTCAAATTTGGCCTCAGACACTTGACACACGTATTAGCTGTGTGACCTTAGGCAAGTCACTTAACCCCAGTTTCCCTGCCTTCCCCCTTCAAAAAGGAAAAAAAAAGAGGTTCAACCAAGAACTGGAGCCAGTAGCATCAACAGCCACATCTGGTAAGGGGCAAATCACTTATGATTTCAGCACCCCTGATAACTCTCTAAGATTGTAAATTCAGAGAAGCTTCTGGGGTTGTTGGGAACTCTCCAATTATGAATTAGGTGGAGGAATTTTACATATTTTGATTTCCCTACATAGATAAATCACAGACCCAGACTGAAGTTAATAGCATCTAAAAATAGAAATGATAAATAATTATTTATTTGTTAAATGGTTTTGTGTCATCAATTTTTATTTTTTTTACCGACCCAATGTTTCTTTATCTTGATGATTAACTAAATTTTGAAGAAAAAGACAAAAGGGACAAGCTCTTCCTTGAAGGGGTGTAGTACCATGGATAGATGTGATAAGGTCCCCACTAACGGTACAAAGTTGACCAAGGAGGCCCCTCCCAGCCTGAGATGGTGCACTTGGCAAGCAGGTTAAAAAGGTTATCTGAGTCTAGAGGACTTTGGAGGTAGGGCAAAGAGAGAAGGAGGGGAGGCCGAACTCCCTGCTTTCCTTAAAGATGCCAACAATCTGTCCATGCAGGGTAAAGAGACATTTTACTATCTCCCTGAGGTCTGGAGTTCAGTAGATAGGGAGAAGAGTTGGTAGAGAGTAAGGGGGAAAAGAGGAGGGGGGAAGGATAGACAGACTCTGGCTGTTTACAGTTCCAGTGATCTTTGTTTATAGCTAAGAAGACAAAGAACACCATAAGGGTATTAACTGTGCCCTAACATGACCAGCGTTAATTTGCTAGTCCAGGGTTCCAGCCCCTATGAAGCCAGCAATAAAGGAAATTACTTGTGAGTCACTAAGAGTGGCAGCTCCAGCCTTAAGATTTGCCCTGGCTCCCCCTCCCCTTCTTGGTTTTACTTAATAATCATCATTATTCTGAAAAGGACTCTAAGCCCTAGCTAGTCATCTTGCAAGTGAGTGCTATTGGTCACAAGAGAAGCAAGTGGAAGGGGGTGTGAATGGATCCCTGCAAATCCATCTACTTCTGGAAAAAAAATTCAAGAGCCTATCTTACTGATGGTGGGTCCATTAGTACCATTCTTCTAATTAAAAAAACACATGATTATTACATCAGATCAAGTATTTATGGAGCATCTATTTTGTACCTGGCCCTATGTGGAGACTAGTACTGCTCTCTACCCTTGAAGATTTCACAATCTAAGCAGGAAGAAAAGGCTAACACACATTCATTTTTTCATATGTTTGTAGTGGTCACGACCTTAAGACTTCATTTTCCACAATGTTTGGGGTCAAGATACCAAAGTAACTGGGAGAAGTTGGCTGGATGATCGTCTCCCACAATGCTTGGGGTGGTTGCCAAGAGGTGAGTTTATTAGGTGAAATTGCTGGTTGGTAGAATATGGTCTATGAACCAGAGGGCAAAATAGAGGTTGAAAGAATCCACCAATCACCTCCTGAAAAAGATCCCCAAAAGAAAACCCCTAGGAATATTATAGCCAGGTTCCGGAATTCCCAGATTAAGGAGAGAATATTACAAGCAGCCAGGAAGAAACAATTTGAATATTGTGGAAACACAATCAGGATAACTCAGGATCTGGAAGCTTCTAAACTGAGGGATCGAAAGGGCTTGGGATATGATATTCCAGAGGTCAAAGGAGCTGGGATTAAAACCAAGAGTCACTTACCCAGCAAAACTGAGTATCATGTTTCAGGGGAAAATATGGTCATTCGGTGGAATAGAGGAATTTCAAGCATTCTTGCTGAAAAAACCAGAGTTGAATAGAAAATTTGACATTCAGATACAAGAAGCAAGAGAAGCATAAGAAGGTAAACAGGGAAAAGAAATCATAAGGAACTTATCAAAGTTGAACTATTAACATTCCTACATGGAAAAACAATAATTGTAACTTATGAAACTTTTCTCAGTAGTTGAAGGGAATACAAACATATATATATATGAGGGTATATGGGCATATGAATGCATATGTGAATGTGTGTATATATTTTTACAGGTATACATAGATAGAGGGCACAGGACCAATTTAATAGGAAGGGATGATACTTAAAAGGTGAAATTAAGAGGTGAGAGAGGAATATAATGAGAGGAGATGGGAAGAGACAGAATGGGATAAACTATCTCATATAGAAGAGGCAAGGGAAAATAGTCACAATGGAGGGGAAGAATAGGAAGGCAAAAGGGAATGGGTCAACCTTATTTTCATTGAATTTGGCCTGAGGAGGGAATGAAATGCACACTAAATAGGGTATCTCACCCTCCGGGAGAGTAGGGGGAGAAGGGGATGAGAGGGGGGATGATGGAAGGGAGGGCAGGCTGGGGGGGAGGGAAGTTGGAAGCACCCACTTTTGAAAAGGGATGGGATCAAAGCAGAGAATGGAACAAGTGGGAGGTGGGATAGGAGGGAGGGAAATATAGTCAGTCTTTTACAATATATCTACTATGTTACTGTTTTGCATTAGCCACACATGTACAACCTATACTGAACTGCTTATCTTCCCAGTAAGTGTGGGTGACAAGGGAGGAAGGGAATGAATCTGGAATTCAAAGTTTTAAAATCAAATACTCAAATATATATACTGTTATTAATACTATTTTACATGTAATTGGGAAATAAGATATACAGGCACTGGGCCATAGAGATCCACTGGAAAAGTCCAAAGGGGCATGGGAGAAAATATGGGAGAGAGCAGATTGGAGGAGGGATATCCTATGGGACTGCTATTCTGGGGCAGTGGGTAGGGGAAAAATGGGGAGAAAATTTGTAACTCAAAATCTGGTGGAAACGAATGATGTAAATCAGAAGTTAATAAAGCATTAAAATTTTTTTAAAAATTGTTAAATTTGAAAAAACAAAAAGCATATGGTCTATGATGGGGGGTGGTTTAAAAAGGTGGGTTACTGAGGGTAGTGCAAGTGGCCACAAGAGAGGCAAAAAGTAGGAGCAGAAAACAGAAGATGCTCATATGAAGTGACGTGGCAGGCCCAGGAGGCCCAATGGTGCCCACAAGGACTCCAGAACCAAGGCAAGAAGTTTCAGTTGTCATCCAGACTGCTCTAAGGGACTCTTAAGAAATAAACTCTTGGGGCAGCGAGGTGGCTCAGTGAACAGAGCACCAACCCTGGAGTCAGGAGGACCTGAGTTCAAATCCGGCCTCAGACACTTAACACTTACTAGCTGTGTGACCTTGGGCAAGTCACTTAACCCCAATTGCCCTTCCCCCCTCCAAAAAGACAAAAACAAAAAATAACAGCAATAAAAAAGAAATAAGCTCTTAAGAAATAGGTGACATCATGTTGTTGAGTTGTTTTTCAGGACTCTTCCTGACCCCATTTGGGGTTTTCTTGGCAAAGATACTGGAGTGGTTTGCCATTTCCTTCCCCATCTCATTTGACAGATGAGGAGACTGAGGCAAATGGGTTGTAACTTGTCCAGGGTTACATAGCTAATAAGTGTCTGAGACCAGATTTGAACTCAGGAAGATGATTCTTTATCCACTGATCAACCTAACTGCCTAGATGGCATCATACCTGTTTACCACTGGGGCAGTGAGTTCTAAATTGTGTCCTCTTCTTACTATGCTGAGGAAATAGATTATAACTACCCTAAAGGGCTAACAGATTACTCTTATTTGCATATGGGTACTCAGAATGTCTTTAACTGCTCCCTTTCCTTATTATTTTTATTTACTTTGGTTTATGTCTTAATTAAATACTTTTGCTATTTAATTTATGTGTCTCTAGTCTGGTCTGGTAATAGGAATTGGATTGAATTGTGGCTCTGACCAGGATTTTTGTGATTCATTATTCAAAACAGCTACAGAGAAGATATCAAGGGAAAGTCCCAAGGTCTTGTCCACTGAATATTCATCCACTGATTCACTCATTCATTCATTCAACAATAAGGAAAGTACAGGGAGCAGTATTTTGCTAGTTACTGCTGTCTAGAGACCAGACTCTAATTTCACTGGCATAGAGAACTCCCAAGTGAGGAGATCCCCTTACAATGTAGGTCAGCATCTTTGGGGCAATTTAGTCTTTGAGATTTGTTTAGAGCACTGGAAAGTTAGATAAATTGCCCCAGGTTAGTATGTGACTGAAGAGGGACCTTGAATTCAGGCCTTCTTGATTTCAATGCCATCTCTGTATCCACCATGACACATGGCCTCTTGGGTGCTGACACAAAGGTTAAAAAATGACATAGACCCTGCCATCAAGAAATTTACAATCTAACGGGGAGAGAGATAATAATACATGCCCAAATAAGCGTGATATAAGACACACTTTAGTAGGGACAAAGGAGGGGTCCAGTCAAAGTCCTATGGGAAAATAGAGGAGGACAAAATCATTTTTACACAAGCATGGAAGAGTCAAGGAAGGCTTCATGGAGGGAGTGGCATCTGAAGGACCTTGGGAGAAAGGGAGAAATTTCAAAGGACAGAGATGAAGGGCATCTGTTCTAGGTGTGGGGGATATCTGAGCAAAAGGCATAGCAGTTGGAGAGGTCAGGCTGAGAATGGGGAACAGAAAGTAGCTCAGCCTGGCTACTCTCCCCACACCCAAAGATGCTCCTGGAATCCCAGCAGGGTACATATTCCCCCACCAAACCAGCTCCTTCCTCTTGGGCAGCTTGGCCCATCTGCCAAACAGAGAGAATGAAACTCCTCTTTACCCAGGGTGAAGGAGACTTCTGGAACAAACAGGGTTTTAAAAGGGCTCTGCCTTACCTGATCAGGCCCTAGGCAGAAAGACTTATTCACTGTGTTATTTCCAACGGCCTCCCGAGTAAAATGATCTTGGCTAGGGCTGGTTTGGGTGAATATGAATAAGTCATGATGATTGAATATCTCTTCTTCTAAGGTTCCCTGGTGTGGGTGGCCAAGGGAAGAAGGGAAGGGGGACAGGGAGGAGTGGGGCATCCAGTGGTAGGTTAGTAGGTGAGCATAGCCGCATCTGGAGAAGCCTGAGAGCTGAATTTCACAGCTAGAGAAATTCAAGGTCTGGTGAGAAATGCCTTGTGATGGATGATGGGGTCTGGCAGCTGAAAGTGTCTTGGCCACCAGCTTCTGGTCTCCATGATTCACTCTGAGTGTAGCTACCATCCTGGGCCAATTCAATTCAATAAACATCCTTTCAGAGACTACTGAGCACAAGGCTCTTTGTTGTAGTAGATGGGCTGTTGAACCTGAAGTCAGGAGAGGCTCAGGTCAGATCCTGTCTCTGATGTGTATTTTGTTGTTTCAGTCATTTTTCATTCGTGTCTGACTCTTTGTGACTCCATCTGGGGTTTTCTTGGCAAAGATATTGAAGTGCTCTGCCATTTCCTTCTCTAGCTCATTTTACAGATAAGAAAACTGAGGCAGAGTTAAGTGACTTGTCCAAGGTCACACAACTAGTAAGTGTCTGAGGCCAGATGTGAATTGGGAAAATGAGTCTTCCTGACTCCAGGCCAGGCCCTCTATCCATTGAGCTACCTAGCTGTGTAAACATGACAAATCATCTTATCTTCCTACACCTCAGGCAACCCTCTAAGACCATAAGTTAAATCCTGGTTGTGGTCTGAATTGTGGAAAATGCTTCCACAAGATAATCACAGGTCTTAAAGTGTGTGCTGAACGGGGCAGGCACCAGGAGCACAGACTCTTCCCTCAGGTAGAGGTGAGGAAGAAGCAGATCCTGCACACAGGAGGCAGGAGGTGGGCCATCATCTGCGAGGACAGTAATAACAACAGCATTTATACAGTGCTCTGGGGTTTGAAAAGCACCTCACAAATGCCATCTCATCTCAAACAACCCTGGGAGTTTAGAATTCGGTAGGTAATTCAAATAAATTTTTTTTAACTTTTTTTGGAGGGGGGAAGGTAGGGCAATTGAGGTTGTGATTTGCCCAAGGTCACACAGCTAGGTTTGTGTGTGTGTGTGTGTGTGTGTCTGAGGCCGTATTTGAACTCAGGTCTTCCTGACTCCAGGGACAGTGCTCTATTCACTGACCCACCTAGCCGCCCCTAATTCAAATAATTAAGATTACAAGGAATAACAAAGGAAAAGCCCAATCAAAGCCAAAATGCTATGAGAGAGACAGAGACAGAGAAAAAGACAGACAGACAGAGGCGGGGACAGAGAGACACAGAGAGAGAGACAGAGACAGAGAAAAAGACAGACAGACAAAGAGACAGAAAGACAGACAGAAAGTGGGCAGAGAGAGACAGACAGACAGACAAATGGGTGGACAGAGACAGAGAGACATACAGAGAGAGACAGAGAGGGGTACAGAGAGACACACACACAGAGACAGAGACAGAGAGATAGAGACAGAGACAGAGACTGAGTCAGAGAGATCATTCTCATTTGGAGGGGACATGGAGAGCTTCACAGAAGAGGGGGCACCTAAGTGGGGGAGACAGAATAATGAAGAGCATTCCAGGCTCTGAGACAGACAACATGAGCAAAAACATGGAGACAGGAAAAAATAGGAGGCAAATGGGTGAAATGACCTGTTTAGAGTTGGTAGGAAAAATTAATTCCCAGGCTACTAAAGCACTGTGCATTTTCCAGGGACTCAGGGCTGCCTGAAGGGCAACATTGTATGATGGATAGATGTGGGACTCAGAGTCAGGAAGCCCTGGTTTCAAATCCTTTCTCTGATGCTTACTAGCTGTGTGACCCTGGATAAGTCACTGGGCCTCAGTTTTTCTCATCTTTGAAATGATATATTTGAAATAATACCTAAACTATCTACCTCTCAGGGCTGTTGTAGGGCTAAAATTAAATAATGTATGTAAAGGACTTTGTAAACTTTAAAATGCTATGAAAATGTCCCTCAGTTTATTCCCACTCCTACTCTTCCAGACAAATGCCCTATTGTTCCCTTTCGGAGTTCTACCTCATCCTCTGGACTCCAGGTATTATAATTTCCATTTTACAGATCAACTAACCAATCAATCAATCAGTCAACAAGAACCTACTATGTGGCAAGCACTGCACTGAATACTAAGGCTACAAAGATAAAAATAAGACAGTCCCTGCACTTCGGGAGACTGCATTTTATCATATGAGAGATGGACTGTACATTTATGAGTGTATATTACATGTCTGCAAATAAATAGAAAGTATTTTTTTTAATGGGGGAGATGCAGGAGCTGGGGGAGATCAGGAAGGCCTCATGTAGAAGGTAGCTCTTAAACTGAGTCCTAAAGGATCACTAAGAAGTGGAAATGAGGAAGGGGCACATTCCACTCATGGGAGAAAAAGCGCAGAGACAGAGACAGATTGTCATTTGTGAGAACAATAATAACAATAGTGCTTTAAGTTTTGAAAAGTACCTTATAAATGCTATCTCCTTTCATCTTCACAACAACCCTGGGAAGTAGGTACCATTTTACAGATGAGGAGACAGAGACAAATTAAGTTAAATGACTTGTCCAGAGTTACATGGTTAGTGAGTGTCTGAGGCTGGATTAGTTGTAGAAAGGCTGTGAAGGGTTTAAAATGAGGAAATTGAGGTTCAGGGAACTGTCACTTGCCCACGGTCACAAAAATAGTAAAACACCAGGCATGGGATTCCAACCCATACAAACCTTAACACCAAGTCCTCAGCTCCCTGAACCATACCAGCCTGTCTCCCTCTCTTTTTTTAATCTCCCTGTTAAATTAGAGGCTCTGCAAGGCCACTTTATCTCGTCTAAAAATGTCTTGCCTACAGCCCTCATTCTTTTGAGTACAATAGGCATTTAATATTTACTGTGCTTGTGTTTGTTGTCATGTGATTGTTTTTTCAGCAAGAAAACTTGGGATTTTCTCTGGAAAAAGTAGAAATAAATCATGTTTTGAATTTATTGATATAAAGAAGTCATTTATAGGTTGGGAGACGGAGATCAAGGAAGGCTACATGGAATATTTGGATTTTGTGCTAAGGGATGAGTAGGTTTTCAGTGAGTGGAGATGGGGATCAAGCATTCTTGGTGGTGATGGTGGTTGTAATAATTGTAGCAGGAGTAATAGTAGTAGTAGTAGTAACAGTAGTAATGGTAGTGATGGTGATGGTGATGGTGGTTGTAATAATTGTAGTAATAGTAATAGTACTTCTAGAATTACGCATCAGAAACTTGCTATCTTCCACAGACTGACAGATAACACATCTCCATATTACAAACACAGATCTCAAAAAAAAAATCCTGTAGAACTCAACCAAAAAGTTTCCCTGTGGCCCACAACCACCCAGAAATACCACTGATCCAAAAAAACTCAAGGACAACATTTTTAATAGATGTCATCATGCCAAATACTCATAATCTTTAATCGATGTGGGGAAAAAGTATTCCTGTGTAGAGACCTCCATAGTATCAGACATTTTTGCTAGCTTTTATTTCTTGCTTGGGGTTTGCTGTTCACTTTTGGGGATTTGTCTTGTTTATAAACAAAATTTATGTTTTCTATTTATATTTTTATTTGTTTATATTTTGTTTGTTTTTGTTATAAAGGACTGTACCATCAGGAAGGAGGGCATACTGGGAAGTGATTGTGGTGTTAAAAAAACAACCAAAACAAAACAAAAAACCAAACTATATCTAGAAATCTTTTTTTTTTTTAAAGCTAACAACCACAAAGGACAGAGATCTAACAGAGGAGATCAAAATCCTGAGGGACTGGGTTGACATTGAGATCACTCCTAGCCTCTTGGCCACTCCTGGATTTGTGCTGGGGGTGCTTTTAGCAAGCCTACAGAAGAGGAGCTTTCATCTTCATGCTCATATTCCACTACAAAATAGCAGATGCATCGTATTCAGCTCTGCAAGAATCCAAAGATCCTTAAATATAATGAATAATGGCAGGATGTGGTCTTTTCTCCCAACCATTCCTATATGAACCCCATCCAAAAAAACAAGAAGAATGAGGTGAAGTAATTGTTCTATTATTAGGTTCTTAAGCCTTGTTGCTAGACAATTTTTATATATCAAAAAAGATAAGAACAAGGTGATAATAAGTATTAGTGTATTTTTATTAACTTATTCGTATCCACATTTCTATAGCCCAACTTTTATCTCTCATACTCCAAGAAACTGGGGCATGCCCAGCAGCTACAACCTGATAAAAACTGTCTCAGCGGATGGGCTAAACTAGGTTGAGGGTAACCGACAGGCCTAAAACCCACCATTGAGCTGGGGGGATGTCTACGCTAAAAATGTGTAGCAGTAGTAGTAGTAGTAGTAGTAGTAGTAGTAGTAGTAGTAGTAGTAGTAGTAGTGATGGTGGTAGTAGTACTAATAATAATAGTAGGTGGTGGTATTAGTGAATAACAGTGTAATATATCACGAATGGGCGATTATAACAATTTGTTTCAACAGCTGAAGCAGTCTCTGTGGAATACTTAGAGCTTGGTCAGACATCGAAGATGCCAAGGTCAGCCACTGCATCCTGTGCCATCACCAGCTTTCCTGGCTTTTGTCCTGCCGCTGGATGTCAATGATTCTGGAAGAGAGAGTGGGGCTGATGACTTTGTGTGCTCTGCCTCACTTAAATCCAGTTCACACATGAGTGAAGACGTCACCTATGATATCACTGGTCCTCTTCCAAAACAAAGGACAAACCTAACTCTTGTAAGGTTTAAAAAGCAGCTTCCTCACAGTAACCCTGTGATGTGAGTGACTACATTATTCTCATTTGACAAGTGAAGAGGCTGAGTCTCAAAGAGGCCCAATGACTTGTTCATAAACAGAGAGGTAGTAAATGCAAGAGCTGAAATTTGAACTCAGGTTTTCCTGTCTCCAGGTCTGCCACTTTCCACCATGATAGAAACAAGGCATGAATGGAGGACAAAGACAGCTACATTATCTCACTTTTGTTTTTTTTTTTTTGCTTTTTGGAGGGCAATTGGGGTTAAGTGACTTGCCCAAGGTCACACAGCTAGTAAGTGTTAAGTATCTGAGGCTGCATTTGAACTCAGGTCCTCCTGACTCCAGGGCTGGTGTTCTATTCACTGCAACACCCAGACGCTGCTTTCATCTCACTTTTTGAAGTCACTTGAGTATAAATCCTGATTTAGGCACTTACTAGTTTTGTGACTTTGTGCAAATCATTTAAGCTCAGCCTCAGCTTCTCCGTCTTTCAGTTAGATGGCATGGTGGATAAAGTGCCAGATCTGGAGTCAGAAAGAATTGGCTCCAACAATAGCTGTGTGATCCAGAGCAAGTCATCAACATTCTCTGGCCAGTTTCCTCATCTGTAAAATAAGGGATTGTATTCAATGGCCCCTGAGGGTATGATTACCATACTTTAAGGGTATGATCCTACAGGTGCTAGAGTAGGAGCCAGAAGGTCGGGGTTCCAGTTCTGGATGTCATTCAGCTTCTTCAGTTTTAAAATGAGAGGGGTCAAAGGTCCCTCCTGGCTCCTTGATGAAGTGTCTCAGAACCCTGGAGTTTTGACATCTGTCATCCTCATTCCCATGAGACCTGATCTATTTCTCCTTTCCCTTTGAAACTCTCCCACCCCAGCCTGAGCAGAAACACTCTGGAATGAACTGTATTAGCATCACTGAGTAATGGAGAAGGGTGGGTTAGTAGGAGGAGGCCTGAGATGGGGGATATTCAGGGAGCCTTGGGGTCAGCACTGAAGATCCTGGCCTCTCTTGCCTAATGTATCTTGTCGATACAACTCCCTAATCCCGGAGCATCAATATTGAATCATTAACATTTCTGTCTGATCCCTGCCTATAGGGGCCAGATGCAATTTAATCCATTCCCTTAAGAGCTAGACCCTCCTGTAATTCCCCACCCTACCCCCTCTACTCAGGAAGGGGTGGGGACCAAGGCAGGTAGAGAAAGCATACAGAACCAAGAGGCTCTTTCTTCCTGCTCTCTCTCTTCCCCCTCCTTCCCCCCCTCTTTTTCTCTCCCTCCCTCCCCCTCTCTCTCTCTCTCTCTCTCTCTCTCTCTCTCTCTCTCTCTCTCTCTGTCTCTCTCTGTCTCTGTCTCTGTCTCTCTCTCTTTCTCTCTCCCTCCCTCCCCCTTTCCTTTCTCTTCT
The DNA here is from genome assembly GCF_028583685.1 of Petaurus breviceps papuanus. Lineage (NCBI taxonomy): Eukaryota > Metazoa > Chordata > Mammalia > Diprotodontia > Petauridae > Petaurus > Petaurus breviceps. The sequence continues at coordinate 12,651,182 of NW_027185784.1, read as the reverse complement.
CTCTCCCTGTCTCTTCTTCCTCTCTATGTTCCCCCCTCCCACTTCCAGTATACCACCCCCTTTATTTCTTTATTTTCTCTCTTCCCTCAGGCTGTTCTCTTTGCTCTCTGTACCATATGTTCACATTTGATCTGTTGTTACCCCTAAGCTGAAGCTTTCTTCCCAGACTCTTGTCTCCCCTCCTCCTTCCCTTTCTCCAACCTTTGCTCTCCTCCAGTCCATGAGCTCCAAGATATTTCTAGAGAATGCTGGAGCTAGAAGAGACTTCAGAGATTATCTAATCCTGGCAGTCTGCATTTTTTTTTCCTGTCTTGGACCCCCTTAGCAGTCTGACAAACCCTATGGTTTTAAACTCCTCAGAATCATGTTTTTAAAAACATATAACACGTATAAATAAAAACACATAATACATATATAATCTATACATATATAAAACATAAAATACATATAAATATATATAAAATGATATAAGGGAAATCAAAGTTAGTGAAAATAAATATATACATTTTTTTCTCATCTAAGTTCACTGACCCTTTGAAATCTATCCAAGTTCTTCTAAATTCATGAACCTTGGCTTAAGTTTCCAGATGAGGAAACTGAGGTTTAGAGCAGTCAAAAAACTTGTCCAAGTTCATAGAGCCAGAAAGGGGCAGAGCTGGTTCTGGAGCTCAGGTCTCCTGATTCCCAGGTCAATGTTCTTTCCACGTACCCAGCGCATGCTCCTTACTTCAGGGTCCTCATATCCCTCCGCCACCTCTTAATATCTTCCTCACTGAGACTTCCCTATACCAGGTCCAGTCCCATCCATCGTACAAGGTTGTAGGGGATACAAAGATGACAAACAATGAAACAATCTCCCTGACCTCAAGCAGCTTCCAGTCTTAAAGGGAGACTAGGGAAGGAAAGAAACATTTCTAGACAAAGAATTTTTTTTCTCCTTCACCTAGATAGACTTGGCAGCCATAGGGGTTGGAAGGGAGGTTCCTAGACTTCTGTTTCTCCATTTGTGTCTCCTTCCTGAAACTCCTTTATATTTAAACCCAGGGTCTAGAAGGGAACACGATGGTCACCTCATCTTAGAATCACAATATTTCAGAGTCAGTTGGAAGAGAACTTAGAGCTATTTAATCTAACCCATGGTAGAAAAAAGAACTCCCTCTCCATCATGCCTGAGAAATGGTCATCCAATGTTTGGTTCCCTTAAAGGGGAATCCACTACCTTCAGAGGTAGCCCTTGTCACATTGGCTAAGTTGAGTAATTTTTCAGGCGTGGCTGGCTCTTTGTGACCCGCTTTGAGGTTTTCTTGTCCAAGCCACTGGAGAGGTTAGCCATTTCCTTCTCCAGTTCATTTTTACAGGTGAAGAAACTGAGGCAAACAGGGTCACACAGCTAGGAAGTGTCTGGAGCTGGAATTGCATTCGTGAAGAAGAGTCTTCCTGACTCTAGGTCCAGCACTCTAACCACTGCACCACCTAGCCTTACATGGAGACTTAGTCTGCCTCTTTGCAACTTCCCCCTTTATGGTTAGTTTTGCCTTCAGAGACCAAGCAGCACAATTCTCATCTTCTTTCACAAATAAGTTTTATGGTACCTGCCACATCTCTTTTTCTCTAGGAGAAATATGATGTTCATAGGTTGTGGACCTCCAGGCCCTTCCCTATTTGGGTCACCTTCTTCTATATGCTTTTCTGTTTATGAATGTCATTCCTAAAACGGGGTGCCTAGTCAACTCCAGTTGTGGCCTGATCAGGGTAGAGAGCAGTGAAGCTATCCCCTGGACATAAGGCTTCTCAATGCAGTCTAAGACTGGTCTTCATTTTCTTGGTTGCCATGTGGTATTGTTGATTTTTTTTGGCATTGTTGATTTTTGTCAACAGCTTGTGTTCCACTAAAAGTCCCAGATCTTCTTCAGACAAATTGGTGTCTATCCTGTCAACCCATCCCCATGATTTTGCCCAAGTCCCTAGGCACTACTGGAATGGTTCTCCTTGTCAGAGCATCGCTCTGACCCTTTTTACATATTCAAATCCAGGTCCTCCTGCTAAATGACATACTATTGCCGTAGGGAAATCATCACCCTTCTTTTGGGCCAGCACTAATTGAGAAGACAAGCAAACGTACCCTGTAACAGGTAGATGTCCCATCCAGTGCCGTTGGCTGAATCCTTAGCAAGTCAGAAGACTCTGGTGATATAACCTCAAAAAGGCAGGCTACCTATAAAAAAAAAAAAGCTCAGGCTACCTACAGACCTTGTCCTGCCCTGGAAAAGGGCAGTGTAGATTTCCATAGGCCCCTTAACAAATGCCCCCATTGCCCTCCGGGAGAGCTAGAATAACACAGTAAATAGTACACCAGATTCTGAAAGTACCTGGGTTCAAATGCTACCTCTGTTACTTACTACCTGTGTGACCTTGTATAAGGTACTTCTCTCTTGGTCTCAGTTCTTCATCTATAAAATGAGGAGTTGGATTATTTGGTCTGCAAGGTCCCTTCCAGCTCTAAAGCTATAATCCTAAGGGCAGGTGTTTATTCTTAGCCTTCTAACAAAGTTGTAATGGAGCCTCAAGAAAAATTCTAACTTTCAGCTAGCAGCTTCTGTCTCCTAAACTGACAGCAAGTAATATATCTGGGTGAGGTCATTTTAATGTGAATACATCTCATGTTCAAGTTTGAATGAAAGGGTATCTTTACATATATTTGTATACAGGAAAAGCACAGTCTCAGGTAGACCAGAAGTTGTTCTAAATTCAATTCACACAACTGATCCTACCATTGTGGAAAGCAATTTGGAACTATGCCCAAAGGGCTATAAAACTCTGCATACCCTTTCATCCAACAATACCACTACTAGGTCTGTATCCCAAAGAAATCACTAAAAAGTGGAAAAGACCCGCACAAACAAAAATATTTATAGCAACTCTTTTTGTGGTGGCAAAGAATTAGAAATTTTGGGGGTGCCCATCAATTGGGGAATGACTGAAAAAGTTATGGTATATAAATGTAATGGAATACTATTGTTCTATAAGAAATGATGATCAGATAGAGTTCAGAAAAACTTGGAAAGACTTACATGAACTGATGCTAAGTGAGGGGAGCAGAACCAGGAGAACATGGTGCCCGGTAAAAGCAACATTGTGCAATGATCAGCTATGATAGACTTAGCTCTTGTCAGCAATACAATGATCCAAGACAATTCCAAAAGACTCGTGATGGAAAATGCTATCCACTTCCAGAGAAAGAACTATGGAGTCTGGTTGCAGATAGAAGCAGACTACTTTCACTTTTTGTTTATTTTTTGTATTTTCTTTCTTGTGGTTTTTCCCTTTTGTTCTGATTCTTTCACGATGTGACTAATGTGGAAATATGTTTAACATGTATATGCTTAACATGTACCTATAGAACCTATATCAGGTTTCTTGCTGTCTTGGGGAGGGTGGAGGGGAAGGAGGGAGGGAGAAAAATTTGAAACTCAAAATCTTAGAAAAATGAATGTTGAAAACTATCTTTACATGTAATTGGAAAAAATCAAATACTTTTGAGTGCAAAAAAAATCAATTCATGCCCAATTTTATTTGATTCCATAACACTTATTAAACACTTACTGTGTGCAAGTGCAAACACTTATTAAGCACCTGCTATCATCCTAAGGTCTAGAAAATAAATACTCATATTTCTATAGCACTTGAAGGTCTACCATGTTCTTTACTTAAAAGTACTTTGTGAGGAAAGTAGTATAAATGTTATTATTCCCATTTTACAGATGAAATTACTAAGACTCAGAGGTTGAGTGATTTGCCTAAGACAAAAGGCTAGTAGATGGTAAAGCCAGGACTTTAGCCTAGGTCTTTCAGACCCAAAATCCAGCATTCTTCCCACTGTACTTTGCTGTCTCAAGAGTCTAACAACTGTTTGGCTTCCCCAAGCAGTTGACAGGGGTGCCTACCCTAGATCTCTGCTCATACTCATCTCTCTCTCTTCCCTCCCTTCACCTCTAGGCTGAGACCCACATCCTGGATAGCTACACTTTTCTTCTACCAGCCTCCACCTTGCCCTTAAAAAGGTGCTTCACTTATATGAGAATCTGGAGTTCTGAGTTCACCAACCCCCTGTTTGGCTTGAGTAGTGTACTTCTGAACCTACCCTGAACCTCAGTTTCCCCATCTGTAAACTGGGTGGGATGATATAGCCTTGGCCTCCCAAGGGCCCAGAGCAGTTCCTTGTTTGATTACAAAGTGGATTAAAAGTCCCATGTACTTGATACAAGTAATTCTATCTGCGGACAGTTTCATCAAAAAGCAGTGTCAGATGGCTTTTCACTAGCCTCCCCTCCCCTCTTCCCCCCCTCCTTCTTCCCCCATCCCCACCTTGTTCAGCTGTGTGAGAGAGAGAGAACAGACATTCCATCTAAATGAAAATGAAATGGAACCACTGGATTATTACTATTTAATTGCTATTGAGACCTCGCAGCACACAATGAAACCCAGTGAGTGGAGAAGAGGTGGCCGAGGACCAATGGGATTCCGGGAAATAAAGACAGTTTGGTGCTTTCCATTCTTGTCTCTGGCAGGGGCACCGAGGACTTTCTCCCAAAGGGCTGAGGAACAACCTCTTACCTGCCATAGGAAGATGGCAATGCCTGAGAGGGGGCAGGGCTTTAGAAATGTGGGAGATGGCAGCACTGCTTCTCTGGAGAACATGCAGAAACAAGGCCAACAGTGAAGGGAGAACAATGAGGGGAGAGGAAGGAGGCCTTGATAAAGGGGGCTGAGCTTCTGGTAGTGGGCAGAAAGGGACAGGACAGATAAGACTCTGGGCAGTGAAGGGGCAGACAGGGGGAGCATGGAGGGCTCAGGTGGACAAAGAGGACAGAGATTGGAGGGACAGACAGAAAGGACAAAGAGTAAAGGAATAGAATAAGGGATCAGAAAAGGCTGATGGAGAGAAGGGACATGCCACAGAGGGGCAGAGTCATGGGGCAGACACCCAAGCATCTGACAGAATGAATCAAACAGGAGTAGTTTGAGAGAGAGAGAGAAGGTAAACTGAGGAAGAAAATAGACAGTACAATAATGGGGCTATTGGAGCAATGGGGCAGATGAGGGGAGGACAAACAGAAGGGACAGACAGAAAGGGAGAAGGGGGCGGGTCCCCCAGGATGCAAGAACAGAGGGTGAGGTAACAGACAGACTGAGAAGAACAGACAGAGGAAGAATGGGCAGAGGAAGGGGCAGAGTGAGGAGAGGCACATGGAGTTGGGCCATATGGTCTGAGCAAGATCCGAGAAACTGCTCAAGGAACCAAATCTCTAGAATTTCTCCTAGTTTCAAATCTGACTCATTCACAAGGAAAACAGCATAAATGTTAACATATTGACATAAATGGGAGTTTTGTTGGTATTATTATAAATGTGCATCATATTATTATGACTTCAACAGACCCTCAGTAGAGCACAAGTTCATTTTTACTTGCATGGATCCAGCCATGCCGCCCGCCACACCCTGAAACCAGCTAGCCAACTCCCCTGAACTCTGCGCCATGGCTGACTTGTAAAGCCCATGTGAATCCCCTACCTCCGAATTTGTGTTCAAGTCAGGGTCTCCTCAATGTGCCCCTAGCACTGCCAGGCCTTTAGGTATTTGTGGCACGCCAAGGGAGGCAACTCCTTACCATCATCACTGATGGTTCTGGCCACCTAGCCACGTACTCCAATGGACATCTGTGAGTCCAGTCCTGGGAAGTCATGCTTTGGCCATGGTCTTTGGTGAGATGTCCCCATTTCCCTCCCCCTCCTTGAGAATCTCCTCTTAGCACCTCCCTGAGGTTTTCTCGTTTTCTCATTTGTTCCATATTGATGCCAGAGACAGGCAGGGAAGTATGAAAAACCTTTGGAAGGATTGAGAGTGGAGGGCAGCAGTGATTATGGAAAGAAATGTGGTCTTTGTCCATAGATAAATACTTCAAACGAGACAGGAACTTTGCTAACCAGCAGCTGTTCCATCCTCACTGGCCTCTCTGAGCAGATGGGGCCATAATGCATTCAGAACACTGAATCTCTGGTTGGCCTCTTCTCTTTGAAATCCCTAGCTACCATGATTTTATCCAAATAAGCTCCCTCCTTGAGTAATGTGCACCCACCTCCTTGAATTGTGAGGGGGCAGAAATCTCTTTTCTTTTCCCTTTAAAGCATGTAATAAAGTATGGCAATAATTGTGGTTTCTGCACCATCCTGGGGATGCCTTTTTCTAAGAATGCTCCTTGATTTGAAATGAGAAAGAAAAATTTTGTTTTCCATTGCTGTTCACTAACATCTAGCCTGGGACTGGAGCGGGTAGGGGAAGGGAAGAGATTCTGAGTCAGTTTAGCAAAGAGATAGTTCAGTGGTCATTGTGTTCTGTTGTATTGTACTGGAATGATGAATTCTTCTGTATTTTTTCCCTTTAATAGATGTCCACATTCCATCTTGTGTGATAGTTACCTGTGTACATATCTTCTTTCCTCTACTGGACTGGGAACTCTCAGAGGGTGAGATTTGCATCTTTGGGCAACTCTTAGCCCTAATCCAGGGCATTGTCCAAGTGTCTATTGAAAGGAAGCAAGGCTTCTTTCCTAAGCAAAGCTTCCTAAGATTGACTGTGTTAGCTTTGCTCGTATTTCCTTTACTACTTTTGGATCTGGAGTTTCAAGCTAAAAAACAGCAGGTGTTGAGTTTGAGAAGTATAGACAGTAGGGGGCCATTCTAGCCTCTGAAATTGTATGTAGCTCTAATTATAGCCCAGCTCCAAACCTTCCCCCTTCTGTCAGCACCCTGTCTCTAGGGGCCCTCAGGTAGAGCGCTACGCTCACCAGACTGTCCAGAGATCTGTTCCCCTCCCTGCACCCAAGCCTACTCCTCCCCATGTAGCTTCTCCTAGGAGTTGGAAGAGATCTTAGTGGTTATCTAATTCACCCCCTTCATTTTACAGAAGGGGAAGCTGAGGCCCAGACAGGTTAAGTGATTTACTCAAAGCCTCACAGATAGTTAAGCATTAGAGGTGGGACTTTATCCTCAGATCTAGGGGATATGATCCTTCTACCATAAGGATTTCAGAAGCTCAAATGCCTGGGTCTATCACAAATCTGAAAGAATCTGCATTCCAGAACTTAAATATGTGTTTACTGAGTACCAAGGTGCCTCATGATCTAGGACCTTTTCTTCCCTCTTCCCTCTAATAAAAACTGACCTCTCTCTTCTCCTACCTCCTCAGAGTCCTTCTCTCTGGTTATAGACATATTAGTGAATAGCAGTAGCTACCATTTGACCTCTTCCAAGAAGCACATTTGCATGTTCAGAGAGGTCTCCTGAAGACACTGCCTTTACCCAAAGGAATAATTCTTTATTGCAGGAATTTGCAGCACCAGGAAGGTGGCACTCCTCAAGTCACACTTGGAAAATGTCCTTCCTCACTGTCTATAGATAGGGGCAGCCTTACGCCCCTCCCCCACCCTACCTGGTCCTTTGTGATCCAGTGCCATTGGCCTCTTGGTCGTTCCTCACACAAGACACTCCATCTCCAGATGCCAGGCATTTTCACTGGCTGTGCCTCATACTTGGAAAGCCCTCCATCCTCAGCCAGCCTCCTGGATCGCCTCGCTTCCTCCAGGTCTTGGTTAAAACACTGCCTTCTGCAGGAAGCCTTTCCCTTGATGCGAATGCCTCCCCTCTGTGGATTATTTCCAGTTCACCCTGTCTATAGCTTGTTTGTACATAGACATTTGATGCTGTCTCCCCTATTAGAATGTGAGCTCCTTCAGAGCAGGGACTGTCTTTACCTTGTGTTGTCTTCCCAGAACTTAGCCCGGTACCTGGCGTGCATTGTTGTTGTCTAGTTGTTTCTAGTTGTGTCCAATTCTTTGTGACCCCATTTGAGGTTTTCTTGGCAAAGATACTAGAGTGGTTTGCCATTTCCTTCTCCAGCTCATTTTTATAGATGAGGAAACTGAGGCAAACTGGGTTAAGTGACTTGCCCAGGGTCATACAGCTAGTGTCTGAGGCTGGATTTGAACTTAGAAAGATGAGTCTTCCTGACTCTAGGCCTGCTGCTCCATCCACTGTGCCACCAAGATGCCTCATAGAACCTGGCACATAGTAGGTGCTTAATAAATTCCAATTGTGGGGCAGCTAGGTGGTTCAGTGAACAGAGCACCACTCCTGGAATCAGGAGGACCTGAGTTCATATCTGGCCTCGGACACTTAACACTTTCTAGCTGTGTGACCTTGGGCAAGTCACTTAATCTCAATTGTCATGTCCTCCCCCCTCCAAAAAAAAAGGCAAATAAATAAATTCCAATTGACTGACTGACTGACAGCAAGTCCTAAGTTCAGATCAATACTGCACCTCTGTCTATGGGCTATTCTTTGTTCCCACCATGCAGAAGCCAGAGGACCCATTAGCCAAAGACCTCACATCTCCATCCTAGGGTTGACCCTGCTATGAAAAAATATTAAAGGAACTGGAATTATTTAAGTTTAGAGAAAAGGTAGCTAAGGGACTGGGGGTACATGTGAACTGGGACAGCTAGACCATGTGTATGTAGAGGGTAGCATTTGGAGGGTTGTGATCAGATGTTATTACTCTCCATTATGGATGAAGTCAGAGAATATTATTATATCAGGAGACATTTACATCAAAAAGAGATAAATAGCCTTGGCATTTCTCCAATGCCTTGACATCAAAAGAACCAAGTTGGAATCCTGCCTTGGATATTTACAAAGATGACCTTGGACAAATTCATCAATCAACAAGGAAGTGTCTACTGTGTTACCAGGCACAGCTGGTATAAAGGGGCTACAAAGACAAAACTGATACAGCCCCTGTCCTAAAGAAACTTACATTCTATTAGGGGAAACAATGTGGTCACAGATCTGCAAATATAAAGTATATACGAGTCATATACAAAGTAATTTGATAAGGCACTAGTGGCTTAGGAGCAGGGGTGGAATCAGGAAAAATTTCAGATGGAAAGTAGCACTTAAACTGAACTTTGAAGAGAGCTAAGAATTACAAGAGGAGGAAATGAGGGCTAGAGCCAACATTCCCTGGAGTCAGGAAGACCCGATTTCAAGCTGTACCTCTGATCTATACCAGCTGTGAGACTTTGGGCAAGTCACTTAACTTCCCTGACACTTCAGTTTTCTGTAAAATGAAGGGGTTGGACTAAGGGGCCTTGCAGGTCCATTCCAATTCTAACTCTGTGATCTTAAGTGCATTATAGGAATATACAAAAACACAAAGGTGGAAAATGGAATGTTGTGCAAAGGGAGAAAGATAAGCCAGTATGGTTGGAGTGGAGAGTGGATGAAAAGGAATAATGTGTAATGAGCCTGGCAAACTAGGCTGGAATCATACGGTGATGGGCTTTACTTGACAAACAGAGGAGTTTATTGTGAGGCAATAGGGAGCCACCAGAGCTTTCAGAGTAGTGGAGTGATGAGCATTATGTATACCACTTTGGTAGCTGTATGGAAATGGATTAGAAATGGAAAACATGTGTGGTAAGAGACACCAATGAGGTTATTGTAGTGTAGCTAAAGGGGAATGAGGATCAAGTCAGGGTTGTGTCTGTCTAGTAGAGAAGGGGACAAATGTGAGAGATATTGGGTACTTTTAACAAAACTTAAAAACTAATCAGATGAAAGATGAAAGAAAGAAATCAAGTATGGACAATGTGGACATTTGATTTTCTTGATTATGCATATTTGTTACAAGGGCTTCTTTTTCTTTTTTCTTTCAAATTGGAGAGGGAGGAGGGAAAAGAAATAAATGCTTATTAATTGACATAGGTTGAAAGTTAATGTTGGGTGGTTGTTTTTTTTTTTAAGACTTAAGTCAAAGATGACTAAATTTGCAAATCTGGGTGACTAGAAGAATGATGGTGCTTTGGACAGTTGTAGGGAAGCTGGGAAAAGGGCTAGGTTTGGGAAGAGAGGTAATGAGTTCTGCTTTGGATGCAGAGTTTGAGATACCTGTGGGACACCCAGTGAGACATGTCTAATAAGCACTTTGTGATCTGGGTCTGCAGTTCAGAAAGGAAACCAAGGATGGTTGTATAGCTCTAATTTATGGGAGCAGATGAGATTATAGAAGGCCTAGGATGGAGCCTTGCTATACTTGGTATACTCTTCACCTCCACATTTGGGGATGATAGATGATTATCCAGTAGGTAGAAAAAAAACCTTAACTTCTTGGAATCTCTATTTGATAATTAGTAACATAGGGAAAATACTTGGATTACTGAACTCATTGGGCCAGGATTTTGTAAACTTTAGGTGACTGTATAAATGTGAATTATTACAAAAGAACATTGACTAAGAAGGTTACACAAAGACATTTTGTTTTGCCAGAGGGAGGGGAGAAAATTTTCAGAAGTTTTTGTCTTTAAGAATTTTATAGGTTCTGAGGCGGCTAGGTGGTGCAGTGAATAGAGCACCGGCCCTGGAGTCAGGAGGATCTGGGTTCAATTTTGGCCTCAGAACTTGACATACTTACTTGCCACATGACCTTGGGCAAGTCACTTAATCCCAATTGCCCTCTAAAAAGAAAATAATAATAATAATAATTTTATAGATTCCCCTGGGCAGTTCATCTGGGGTGGAATTGGTGCCCTCCTGTGTCTGAGGGTCCTTTAGGAACTTAGAAAATCCAGCAACTGAGCTGACCCCAAATACAGTAGTGGAGATGTTATTAAAAAGGCTGAGATGCAATCTCCCCCGCCCCTAAGAAATCTAAGCTCCAAGTGGGTCCTGTCTGCATCTCTTCCCTGGCTTCTGCTTCCAGACAGCAGCACATTCTCTATCTCCCTCCCTCTCTCCCCATCAGGACAGGGGAGGCCATTCATCACTGTGGATGGATGATGATGTCACAGTTGCAGGCCTAAATGTACAGAGGATGACTACCACTAAATCATTCATAGAATGGAGAGGCAGCCTGTGGCAGTAGATTTACTGGGGAGGAAATGCTTTAGGGATTCATAGAAATCAATTCCTTAAAGGGACCCCATCAACTGGCAGGTGCTTTTGTGATACAGACAGAATCGCAGGCCACTGAAATGGCAGATGTAGATGATTCCTTCCTCACAACTCCCAAAAGAAGAGATAGAGCCTAAGGATTCAGCACCAAGAATAGCTCACTTGGATTACATTTATAGCACACTTAACAGTTTAAATTTTATTTTACAGTTTACAAAGCACAACCACCCTGAGAGATAGGTAGGGAAAGCATTGTTATCCCCATTTTACAGGTAAGAAAATAAAGGCTCGGAGAGATTAGGTTGCTGGGCTTCAGTCATATAGCTAGCAAGTGACAGAGCTGTTTCTTGAACTCTTCTGATTCTAAATACAGGCTGTTTTCACTTCTCCAGTGTTAAAGAGAATTAGAAAGAGGAGGAAGTTTTCCCCTTTGTTGTCCCCACAGTTGGGATGGCGATACACCTAAAAAAGAGTGAAAATTTCATTCCTGGAGCATCCCCTTCCCCCCTCCCCCACTTCATTGTTACCGTTAGTGCCCTGAGAAGTCATGTTTATCTGTTCAGGAGCATAACCTGGGTCCAAGCCTGGCCTTTGATATTTGCTAATTGTGGGACCCTGGACTTATCCTCTCTAGGCTTCATTTTCCTTGTCTGTAAAATGAAGAGGTTGGACAAAGGATCACTGAGACACCTTGCAGCTCTAGAGCCTGTGACTAGCTTATGAATTTATTGTCTGCATCTGAGTTTCATCTTATAATGGCTATTCCCCCTGCTCCATATATCCTCTCCTTCCACATCAACTAGGCTCCAGCCCTCTCAGACTGTGCACACTGTGGAATCAGGTGACCAATCAGCTGCCTAAATATGAACCTGTTCTTTATCCCTTTCAAGATGGGCTGGGTTTGAAGAATTATGGAAGACAAATTTTCCCGATGTGTTTTCTTAACTAGGTTGTATTAGATGGGAAAGCATGGGTATAGAAGCTGTCAACAGAGACATAGGGGCATCAATGTGAAACTTTTTTCTTCTATGATCCCAAATTTTATAATTCTCATCACAGTAAGGAAAAGTAGTAGAAAGTTTGATAGAGATGATTCATATAAAGAGTTGGTAGGATATGAACCTATGAAAGGTAGGCATTATCATTGAGATGATCCAATCCTTTTATCACCCTAGCCCTTCAAAGAAGTATTCTGTCTACATTAGGTCAAATAAGAAAAAAATTTCAGAAATGGTTTGGCTTACCCATGACCCTATACATAAGTCAGCATGTTCAGGCTAGTAATAGTATTAAGCTAGTATTAGGTAAGCCTGTTTAACTATGTCTCCAGGAAAAGGGATAATCAAAGTTTGGTGTTGTTGTTCAGTCATTTCAGTCATGTCTGACTCTCTGATCCCATTTGGGATTTTCTTGGCAAAGATACTGGAGTGGTTTGCCATGTCCTTCTCCAGTTCATTTTACAGGTGAGGAAACTGAGGCAATCGGGGTTAATTGACTTGCCCAGAATCACACAGCCAATAAGTGTCTGAGGCCAGATTTTAGGGGATGCTGAAATACTATTGGCCACTTATCAGTATGTTTGTCATGAGGTACCCCACATATACCCAGAACCTGTTTCCAGACTAGTGTTCTGTCAGGTGGCCAGTTTTCTTTACCATATGATCAAAGAGTCTGAGTGTAGAGCATCCTCAAGAGGACATGTTTGTGAGTATGTTTGTGTGTGGGTGGGCAAATGAATGAACATCAGCATCCTAGAAGAGAAGAAGCTATGTTAAAGCATGAGCACTTGTACCTGATTTGGTGATGGGAGCATGGGAAAGAAGGTGAGTCTGAAAGTCCTCCTAAGGAAGAAGGTTTCCTTTCTCTGTATGTCTATATGTAAGACAAAGGAATGATCTTGTTTGGTGGCTTGTAGATAAGAGTCAGGAAGCCTGGGATTTGAGCCTCACCTCCTTCATTTAAATGAGGGTGGTGGAATAGAGCTCTTCAGGTTCTAATACTATAGGACTTCATAGGAAGAAGAGACCACTGAGCCTGGGATAGCTAAGGAAAACTGTACAGAAGTGGGATTTAAGCTGAATCTTGGAGACTGAATAAGATTTGAATCAGTAAGACCTGGGAGGTAGATGGACACAGTAAGGAAAGGTAATAGAAAGTTTAATTGGGGAAAGTAGATGATTCAGATAGAGGACCAGTGTGATATGAACCTATGAAAGGTAGGTGTGTTAGGTCTTAGAGTTCTCCATTCCCTGGTCTAGTAGAAAAAGTGATCACTTTGGAATCAGAGGTCCAGGGTTCAGATCTCAAGTTTGCCACTCACTATCTGTGATCATAAGCAAGTTGCCTAACCTCTCTGGGTCTCAGTTGACAAATTTGTAAAATGAGGAGGTTGGACTCTCAGTTTTTCTCCAGCTTTAAATTTCAGATCCCATGACCCCAAGGTCCCTTCCAGATCTAAACCAACGATCCCCTTAAGTTGTAAACAGATTGAGCTTCAGTGGGGAGAGAGTCCCCACACTAGGAGCCTGCTACAATGATGAAATCACAAGTCCTTTGAGTGTCTTTGGATGTTATTGTTGTGTTGTTTTCAGCTGTGGCCCTCTCTGTGTGACCCCTTTTGGGGTTTTCTTGGCAAAGATGCTGAAGTGATTTGCCATTTCATTCTCTAGCTAATTTTACAGATGTGGAGACTGAGGCAAACAGCTAAGTGACTTGTCCAGAGTCACACAGCTAGTGTCTGAGGCCAGATTTGAACTCAGGAAGATGAGTCTTCATCATTCCAAGTTCTAGGCTTAGCTAGGCAATATTATGTAGAGAGAATACAATACTCACATTTCTTTCAAGCTTACAAAATATTGTCCTTATAACAAATCTGTGATTTGGATAATGTTTTGGGGTTTTGGGCCCATACCTGCAACTTTGTTAGTGTATGGAGTTCTCAGTAAGGAAATCTGCTCTACCAGTGCAGATTGGCCTCTGGTCTGCATTTTATGATCTTAGAGAGTTGCTTTCTTCAGTGATTTATTTGGTGTCACAGAGTTAATAGGTGTCAGAAACAGGATTCCACCCCAGGTCTTTCTGACACTGGGTATCAGAGGTTGGGTCTATATCATACACTATATTGCCACTTGCTTTATTATTATCCCCATTTCACAGAGGAAGAAACTGAGGATCAAGGAGGTAAAACTGTCTCATAGCTAGTAACACAGGTCTTCTGATCAAATCTCTTTACATTATAACTTACTGCTTTGCCTATATACACTTGCTATATTTCTAATAAACTTCTCTCTCAGGGAAATACTAGTGTAATAATGCTGACATATGTAGTGGTCATATGTAAGGTAGGTCCTGTTCTCTTATAACACCAGATTCACTGGGTATATCAAAGTGGCTTAGTGGATAGAGTGCTGGGTCTTGAGTCAGGAAGACCAGAGTTCAAATTTTACCTCAGACATTTACTAGCTGTGTGACCCTAGGCAAGTCACTTAATCATGTTTGCCTCAGTTTCCTCATCTGTAAAATCAGCTGGAGAAGGAAATGGCAAACCTCTCCAGTATCTTTGTCAAGAAAACCTCAAAAGGGGTCACAAAGAGCAGGCCACAAGTGAACAACAACAATCATGATAAATTAAAAGTTTATAGCACTTGGAGATTTCCAAAGTACAGCAAAACTGTGAGTTATGAAGGGAAAGAATTTTATCCTTATTTTATGGATGAGGGAATTGAGGCTCAGAGGCTTGCTGAAGGTCACCCAGCAAAGGCTCAGATCCAGGACTTGAACCCAGATCTTCTGGTTCCATGGCCAGCTCTCTGCCCGTCACACTATACTGCCTTTGACACAAGGGCAATAGTGAAGACTCTCTCCTTCCTCTCTGGAAAGGATGCTGCTGACCCATTAGGAGCAGTTCATGGAACCGTGAGTGGCTACACCCAGATGAATTGTGTACTCACTTTCTCATGGTCCCTTTTGACTAACACCAAGACCAGCTCAGGTTAGGTATGTAAAAACTAGTCCTGGAAGAGACTTTTCCTTTGTGAATTTGTGACTATTATGAATTACCAGAGGGAGAGCAGGTCAGAAAAACATAAATTCTCCTTATCTTTCTTTGCTTGATGGTTTTATACCCCGACATGGCCACACCCCTCCCCTTTCTCTCTCCTCTCCTCTCCTCTCCTCTCTAGTGGCCTTCCTCCAGACCCTTGCCCCACTCCACTCCCCACTCCTTTTCTCTTTCTTCCACCCAGCTTTTCTCCCCTGGGCAGTCAGTCTGGTGATGATCACAGCAATGGTGAAGGCAACAGAAACTCCTCCTTGGATCCCAAGGGGGCTCAATGCTCAGCAAAAACCCTGCCTTACCCTCTCCTCACAGATGTTTCCTTTGGAAAAAAAGTTCCTGGGGGCCTTGCAGTCCTTTCCCGGAGGCCAGTGCCCTCCCCTGTGACAGAAGGACTGGGGACCAAGGTGGGAGAAGAGGGAAGGCTGCAACAGGGAAGCAAGAGGTATTGACTCGAAGGCACTCAATAAAAAAGGCTAAGTAAGTTTCAAACTTCAGGTCTCTTCTGTGGGAATATCACAGTAGTGAGGCTTGGTATCAAAAGAGCACTAGGTAGTAAGAGGAAGATTCTGCACTCTGCCATTGACTAGCTTTGTGACCTTGGACATGTCACTTCCTTTCTTTGAGACTCAAATCTTCTCAGTTGTAAAGTGAGAGGGTAGAACCAGATAATTTCCAAAGTCCTGGGATCCTGAGCCAGCAAATTTGTTTCTCCTTTCCAGCTTTTTGGATCTCTCTTTGTTCTTTCCAGTCTTCTTCCATGATTCCATCCTAGCCTGGTGGGGTGGCCCCACCAGTGCCACCCCTGGATGGTAGGCAGATACACATCTGGCACTGCGTTGCCAAATTCAGTGAAATTTCGGTTGGTGGAGCAGAGGAGTCGGGAACCCTTCTTGGTGAACTCAAATAGGGTCCCTGATGTGGCTCCCCCTCCCTTCTCATTCTGGATAGGGAGAGCATCTTCTGTGTAAGCCTGCCATGAGAGAGTCACATCCCTCCTGGAAACCCGTGCCAGAACCCCCAGGGTAGGATAGCTGGGACTGAGAGGGAAGGGTGGTGTGTGCTCCAGATAGGCAGACAGATACAGAGAAGGGAGGACATACAATCAAAGAGATGAAGAGAAAACAGAGAAAGGGAGAAGATGAGAACCCGAGCCTCCCTTCTGAGGACCGTTCCCAGGAGCTCAGGTTCGGAGGCATTATCGGAACTGGGGGAGATCAGTTCGTTGGAAGGGGACTCCATTTCTTATCGGTCACTTTGGTTGTATCTGAGTGGTAAAGAGGCATGGAAAATGCAAGGTCTTTGAGGACAGATTCCAACTCCCTGCTGGTATTCTTCTCTGTATCTGGTGCTGGTGTTCAATAAATGTATTGTAAATGTTTTATCTGGATAATTAATTTTTTTTAAACCAACAAAAGAAAAAACAAGTTATCCGAAATTGCCCCCACACTTAAGAAAAGGAGCGTGAGTTCCGGGCTGTCTGAATTACTCTGAAGATCATCCGACTGTCGACTATGGTGCGTTAGTTACCACGAGTCTATGCACAGACGTTGGCTTTCGTTTCAGAGGGCAAATGAATTGGGGACAGACATACGGCCACAGCGCTTTTTCCTGTAGGAAGGATGTCGGCCTGTCCCCGAAGGTACATACCTGGTTCGTCCCCACCCTGGTGGAGACTGACAGTGCTTCCAGGGACAGTAGCGCCGAGATCAGAGCTCGGACCAGACGGCTCCATCAGACTGCTTAGGGATAAATACACACTGATCGACTCTTGAAACTCGGAGTTCGACCCTCCCTCGTTCATCTTTCCCCCTGTCACACTTCCCTTTTAACGCCCCCAAAGTGAGGGAAGACAGAGCTATTCCAGGGGCGTGGACGCTGGAAAGCGGGTCGGGTGGAATTCGAGCCTACTCACGTCACCTGCGTTTCCACCCCCTAAGTATCCAGGCTCCGGGGTGGAGGGAGGTTTGGGGATGGGTGAGCGCAAGAGTGGCTGCCCCAAACCACCCAAGTCCAGTAAAGGACTCTTACGGACCCCCACACTCCCACCCCCACCCCACCGGCAAAGGCAAATGATCTCTTTCGCCCTGTTATTCTTATTCTTGCTGCGATTATTGTTAGGATTAGTGTTTCATTGATCTGTGTATATCCTGGGGCACCTCGCCCTTGGCTCCTGCACCCAGTAGGCTTTTTCCCCTTCTGTCTGCCAGATTGAGTTAAACCATTTTCGTTCTCCGGAGGATTTCTTGGCCTCATGGTTCCTGGCCACGTGCAGTTGTCCCCATCCCCCAGAATCCTGCTCTCCCCCGGCCGCTGGGTGTGTCAGGGGCAGTCCAGCTTCGGGTTTGGAGAATTAATTTAAGATTTCTTTTTTGGCCCCACAGGTAGACCTGGCTGCGTCCAAGGCATGGAGCTCTCTCCCGCTGTCCGAGGGTTATAAGATCCGTTCTTTCTCTTCCCTAGTGCCCAGCACCTTCTGTACCTCCCTTCACTCCCTGGAGCTCTCTTTCCTCTTCCTTTCCGGGGGCCCTCTCTCTCTTTGACCTCCGGATGGCAACGAAAGGTCAAACTCTGCTGGGAAGAAAAGAGAAATGGGTCCAATAGCGCCCTCCCGGAGTCTCCTCTGAACACCGGCCTGGGTCTGAGCCGCCCAGCTCTCAGAACCTCTGCTCTTCCTTCCCCTAGCTCGCTGCTCCTTCCCCAAACAAGAGATTTGGGGCCCTTGTGGGGAGGCCCCGGGAACGGAAATTCAGCAAGCACTAAGGAGGCAAAGCGACCACCCTATTCCACATTGTCACACTACGCCACTGCCTCAGATTTAGACAGCGACCACAGAGGTGGGGGAGATTTTAGACCTGACACATTAATTTAAACACCCAAGATTTCAGAGCTTTGTATATCGCAGTAATCTAGCTCTCATTACTACGGTTCCTGCTGAGAATGCAAACCCATGACAGCAATGGAGGGAAGTCATAACCATTCCATTGATTACCATGTAGAATCCCCCTATAAGGAGGTTTCTTATAGCACGAATTCGGATACACTGAGGGTCAAGTCCATTCCCCGACTTCTCGATCTTTCTTCCCCTTAACCAAACAAAACAATTGTATAAAGCAGAAGCCTGATATAATTTGGTTAATCTCTAAATACTAGTCCCCAATGTCAGCTGGTACTTCCCTCCATCAACAAATCTCATCCCCCCTCAGCCTTAGAATAAGACAGTTGCTTGGGGGACAGGGGGCCGGAGGAGGGAAAATGTTCACCTGGTGGCCATTCTTGGGTGACAAGCCTCTCCAAACTTAGCTGAATTGATCCTCAGACTACCAGACACATAGCAGGTTGATGGGCTTCTCTCTAATCTGGTGGGATCTCTGCCCACAAAATGTTTAAGAAGCTGGGATCGCTACTATGTGGAGCTTAGGAGGAAAACTTTGGGAGGAAAAAAATGGAGTTATATGGGACACATTTTCAAGACAATTTTTTTTTACAAAAATTTATTTTATTTTAATAAAAAACCTTCATCTTTACATCATCAGCCATTGCCAGATACGAAGCAAAAGACCAAATTCAAAAAGGAAGGCATAGCAAAGTAAAGTTAAATTATTTGTTTTGAGTCAGGTGGTTTTTCTTACATTAATTCCTGTCCACCTTTCACAGCTATGAATTGATGGCAATTTGGTCACAACACAGAGCTAAGGAAGCACTTTTAGAGATCTTCCTATGTCTATTGGGCCCTTCGAAGAGAGAACTGAAGTCTGGAGAGGCTAAACCAAGTCTCCAAGATCTTGAGGCTAGGTAAGAACAATCAAAAAACATTAAGTGCCCACCCTTTGCCAGGCACGGGGGATAGAAAAAGAGACAAAAGACAATCTCTGCCCTTAAGAAGCTTACAATGAATAGAGCACGGGTCGGGAGTCAGGAGGACCTGAGTTCAAATCCGACCTCAGACACTTGACACAGAAACTAGCCATGTGACCTTGGGCAAGTCACTTAACCCTAATTGCCCTACCTTCCCCCCTCCAAAAAAAAAAAAGCTTACAATGCAATGAGCAGTATTCCATTCCTTCATATCACCTGCAATTCCTTCTCCCAAAGGCTGTGCAGGAATTGGAGATAAAGGGGTACACACTATCACTTCCTCAAGCCATTGATAGTCTGGTACTCCTAAATCACATATAGATTGGAATCTTTACATAGATAGGGTCATAGGTCTAGAGCTGAAAGGGACTCCAAATGTAGATTTAGTCCACCCCATTTTATAGATGAGGGAACTGAGGTCTGGGGAAGCTATGTGCCTCACCCAAGGTCATACAGGAAGTATCAGAGGCAGAATTTGAGCCCAGGTCTCCTGTATCAGGGCTCTTTTATTCCGTTTCCATCCAAACCCTAGATAGATTGTGGTAGCTTCCAAGTCTTGATTAAATCCCTACCACTACCAGGATGTGTCAAGACCAGATTAGCTTGAGCAATAAAAATAATAAAACAAGAGTAGTACTGACCTCCTGTGCTCAGAGTGACAGCTAAAGGAGGAAGCCTGAGATATCCTTCCTGGGCTGGAAAAATCTCAGCTCTCCAAGGACCAGAGGGGAGAAAGAAAAAAACAAACATTGTGAACCTTTTGGTCAGTTGATCAGTCCCATTTCCCCGGTTACCTCTGTCCTGTCCCACATGTCACTGATAGTGCCACCTATTGCCTTGAATTAGGACCAGCTCTCGGTACCACACTGCGGGCCTGGTATAACTGTCCCAGCCCTATACTATCTGGAAGCTAAGGGGTGGAAGTGGTGAGGGGGGTCACGGTGTCATGGTCAGTGTGGAAGAAAGACGGTCTGGAGTTGTAGGGGAGGAGAATGCAGGGAAGAAAGCTTGCCACATCGTTGAGGTGAGAGAAGGAAGGAGAAAAGACACACTAAGAAGAGGGAGAGGGAAATAAGAGAGAATGAAAGACATTCCCTCTAAGACTGAAACAAAGATCTAAAGACTGTGGTTCTGGGAATTAAAACGAAGGAATAGGTGAATGAGCTAGAAAAGGGGCTTCAGAGAGAGAGCTGCAGGAAGGAGACATGTTATAGAGAGGGAGCCTGGGGAGACCTAAGAAACTCTATAGATAGCTTGTGGACAAGGACTCCAGCGGAGAGAGACTGGAAAGGCTAGAAGCTGTGTGGAGTTGGGTGGGCTAGGGTGGGGAGGTAAGGGTGGAGAAAACTGTCAGGAAGAGATGGAGGGATGATGGAAGATGGAAGAGACTCCCAGACAGAGATGGACAGACGTGCACTTTAGTGTAAGAGGCCTGGAGCAGGAGCGGGGGGATCTGGCAGAGACCCGAATGCTGGACCCCCCAACTCATATACACACCCCACAATAAGGGATCTGGGATATCGGGTCCCGCCTGTGTCAGCGCCCAGCCTGACAATACCGCCCCCGCCCCCCTCCTTCCCCCTTAACGAGGTCCGATTACCGGGCCTGGTCCTAGTGGATCTGAAATATGCATGAGGCCCCCTTTCTCCCGACTGAGGTTTCAGTCCCCCACCCCGAGTAAGAGAAGAAGGAGGGGGGGCGGAGAAGGAGGGGCGTTATAGGGAGGGTACCTTGTGACAAGGGAGCAGCCTGGAGAGGGCGGAGGCAGCCGTTGCGTTCATTTGGGCAGTAATATCCCCCTCCCGGGGTGAAGGTTCTGGGGGTCGGGGAGGAGGGGGGAAGTACAGGGGGAAAACGAAGCTCCACTTTCAGAAGAGCCTTTAAGAAAAGCTGGAAATCGGATCCTTCTTCTAGGCGCCCCTCCTTCATAGCTCCCCCCGCCCCCCCCGCCCACTCCAGTGCTGCCTGGCCTGGCCACCCCCCGGATCGAATGAGCCTGGCTGGGCCCAGCTCTTCGGCTCCTCTTTCTCCCAGCTCGGTGTCTAGTTCTCGACAGCAGGTGAATGGGAGCTGGGGGCCAGGGCGGGGCAGCCGGGGGCGGGGCCCCGCGCTATATAGGGGCCCAGCCGGGCCTGTGAGGGACAGACCCGACCGGCCCTACTCTCGGGGTACCCCGGACTCCATTCTCAATTCTCAGAGGGAATTGGATCCTGACACCTTCCACCACTTGAGCCCCGCCCCAACTCCCACCTCCTAATGATTCTGGGGGACTGACTACTGCGACCCAGGTAGGGCGAGGCTAGGAAGAGAGAAAAGCCGGGGGAAGGAGGGAGCCGTTACCCGAAGCTTGAGGACTACATTTCTGGGGCCGAGACCAAGGCAGGAACCCGGGCCCCGGCGATCAATGGGATCCCTGGGGAAAGCTAGCTTCGGGGTTTATAGAGGAAGGGAGGTTCTTGGGTCTCTTGGGTCTGCGCTGGGCCCGGGGCAGGGGCCATCCCTCGTGGTGAGAGAGACGGGGCGGGGGGAGCAAGGAGCAATGTGAGGAGAAGGGTTAATGTTGAAGGACCACTCTACTGGTCTTCTTCCTCCCGCCCCCATTTCCTCCCCAGTTTTGGACCCCTACTTGCTTTTCTCGCTCTCTTTTCCACTCTCTGGCTCTGTTCACCTGTCACCTGGTTTCGACTTCTCTCCTAGCGGGTCTTTCTTACCCCTCCCTGCCCAGGGTCTCATCTCTGGGTCGCATTTATTTTTTCTCTCCCCACCCCCCACCCCCGGTGCCTCGTCAGCTTCCTGAACATGCTAAGGTGATGCTGCCCCAATCCTCCCTTCCCCTGCGGTCTCTCCCCTCCTCCCCTTCCCTCTAATCTACCCCTACTCTATTCTCATGCAAGGGTAGGGTCTGCAAACGCCTTACTCTTAGGACATAAAAATTCAAGGCCCTCCTGCCGGGAAGGGCAATGGGGAACGCGAGAGGTGGGGGGGGGCGGGGGGGAAAGCATCGCGTGAGACAGAACTTGAGGGATGGGGACGGGAGGAGCTGACTCCCCCCACCCCAGCATATTTCTTCTTGATCCCTCCCCAGCCCCGCCCTTGGACCATCTGGATGGGAGACACTCGATCCCCGATACCCCCCCTCCTCGCCTTAAAATAGCTCCTCCCAGCGAAGGTCTGGGATTCACTTTTGTCTTCCTCTTCCTCTCCCCTCACCCCAATTCCCCGCCATCCATGCTAAGGACTCAGTATTCTTAAGATTTAGGTTTGGTGGAGGAATCGCGCAGCCTAAGGTCTTTCGGAGGAGTTGGGGGTGGGGGAAGCCATAGATAAAAGGGAAGACCTGGGAAGGTAGGGATTAATATGTTTTAATCTGAACTGGAAATGCGGCTGCCAGTTTGCAGGTCTCTCTGTCTCTGTCCCTCTCTTGTCTCTTTGCCTGTGTCTCTCTTGTAGCTCTTTTTTCTCCTCCTCCCCCCCCCCCCCGCTTCCACAGGAGGTAGAGTCCGTTGTAAGTAGAGGGGTACATTAGGTTCTCTGGAAGGGTTATAGAGAAAGCGCCTGGAAAGGCTTCGAAGGAAGGCTGAGACATCTGCGGGGCAAGGGCCAAAGAAGGGACCTGAGTGTGAGAGAGTTGGGGCAGTGGAGCCCAGGATGGGAAGGGAGCAAGGAAGGGCAGTTCAGTAGATGACAGCGCAGAGTGGGGAGCAGAAGTAGTGTGTGTACAAGGGGGGGCTGTTGTCTTAGGGCGCTTCCCACTAAGTCCCCCAGAATTCTCCTCCCTCCCCTGGTGGGAGGCGCGGAAGGATCTAATCAGAGTCAGCACCCCAGAGTCCCAGAGTAGGCCCCGCCCCTGGCCCTCCCCCTTCCCTTGGGAGTTACTGCGGCAAAGAGTCTGCTAGAGGGAGGGGAGGAAGCGGGCGGGGGGGATCAGAGCGGGTCTGGGGGCGGCTCCCCCTCTTGGCTACCCTCCCCCTTTCCGGGACAGACCGCCTTTGTTCCCGGCGGCCGCGGCGGTGGTGAGACACCTGTGTGAGGCTGAGCTAGCCGGGCAGGTGATGGTGGTGGGTGCTGACAGGGTTGCCCCAGAGTGAGACGACCACTTCAAGCGCCCGGCACCGGTGATGGGGCGCAGGAGCGACTGAAAGGGGTCAAATCTTTTTGCTCTCCCACTGGGTGAGGGGGGGGCGGTGTACCGTACTCCATTTACCCATCTACACGTCCCCTCCCCTCCCCCGCCTCTTGTTTCCGGATCTCCAAGCGCGTTACACACCTCTGCTCCCTCCAGGCGCCGGGGATTTGTGTGACTGGTTCGAAGAGGAAAATGCCAGCGAATAGTCAGCCCCTGTCCTTTCTGGGGGAGAGGGGATGGAAGGTGAGGAGGGGAAGGACGCCAGGTTCTCAGCCTAGTTTTCCAAGCCGATAGGGCCTGGGGCCTCATGAGCTTTCCAAGTATCCAGAGGAGCAGGAATAGGCCCCGGCCAGAGTTGCAGAAGCCACATTCACATTCAAGGTGAATCATCCTCCTCCCCTCCCCTTCTCTCCTCTCCCGTTCTCTCCCCTTCCCACCCTTCCTCCTCTCTCCCCTCCCCTCCCCTCCCCTCTTCTTTTCTCCTCTCCCCTCCCCTCCCCTCCCCTCCCCATTAGCAGTCCTCTGGTCCATCCTCCCCCAGACCTCCCCAGCCCCACCTTTGCTGCACCTGAACCAATGAGCGACCTGGGGGAGGGAAGAGAAGGCGGGTCCAGGAGCTTGGGGGCCCCGGTAAAATGATTACAGAGTCATTATCTCCTCACTCTGTCTATCCCCCCGCGGCTGC
Organism: Petaurus breviceps papuanus; assembly: GCF_028583685.1. Taxonomy (NCBI): domain Eukaryota; kingdom Metazoa; phylum Chordata; class Mammalia; order Diprotodontia; family Petauridae; genus Petaurus; species Petaurus breviceps. The sequence continues at coordinate 12,627,453 of NW_027185784.1, read as the reverse complement.
CGCCTTGTTCTCAGAAGCTACCGGGGCAGAGATCCAGAAGAGCGGCCTGGAGGAGTCCGCACCCCTGCTCTGTGGGCTTCGTTCTTCCTTCTCGAACCTAACTTCACTTTTTTTTTGCTTCTATCTCCACGCTCTTTCTCTCTCCTTTTCTCTCGGGTTCTTGCTCTTCTCTATTGATCTCCCCGTTTCCTCTCGCCTTCTCCTCTCTCCCCCTGGCTCCCTGCTCTTCCCCCCCTCCCCAGCCCCCGCGGAGGCGGCTCCTCAGGTAGCCGGGGCAGAGCCGCCCCCAGGCAGAGCTGTCACCCGACACCCAGGAAGAGCTCCCCATGCAGACTCCTCTTTGTTCCCCTGCCAAGAGAGGGGCTTGGAGCCGGCTCCTCCTCTGACTCCTGGGCCCGTGGGGGCTCGGATCTCAGGTGGAAGCCTAAGGGAAGCTATGGAGGACGGGATGCGCCCCCTTCAATCCCCGGCCCAGACTTCATCCTCCTCTCCTCTCCTTTCACTTCCCCAGTCCCGGCCCTGGAGCCTCAGAGGGCTTAGGGGATCCGCCCGGAACTGAGAGCTGGGACTGAGCAACTAGGCTCACTCCCATTCCCTTCCAAGTTGAAGCCAACCAGAATACAGACGGTTTGATTTGCCTGCTTTTTGGTGGTGGTTTTGCCATTTTGTTTTGCTTTTTTGCTTTTGGGTTTTGTTTTGTTTTCTCCCCGCGCAAGCAGAGAGCCCTGGAGTCTGGGCGCAGGTGAGTCTCTGGGGAGGGGGCGGGCGCGGGCGGAGTCAGCCTGCCTCCGGGAGCGGGGAGGGGAGATTACGGAAGGAGAGGGAGGGGGAGAGTCCAGAAACGCTGGAGGAAGAAAACCCTTTGGGCTGGGGCTCCGTGTAGTTTGCGAGGTTGGGCTCGGGACGAATTGACAAAAAATGAAAACAAGGAGGCGAAGATGGGAAGCGGCTGGGGCACGGGGAGGACGTGTGGGTCTCTGGAACCTTCTGGTCCACTGCTGTCTCCTCCAAGTCCTCCTCCCCCCTCCCCCTACCCCCCAGCCTTGGCTGCAATCTGAGCTAGGAAACTAGGCTCACAAGACAGGCTCCTAGACGGGGCGGGGGAAAGAGTCTGGCCGTGTGGCTGGCGTTGTGTACTTCGCCGTTGTAAAATACTGGGTTCGTGTTGTTGGGGGATGAACTGGGGGGGGGGGGGGCGATATCCCAGGGGTGAAGCCATATCTGTATATAAAGTGTGTGTATATATCAAAGTATAACGTAATAGCAATAATACTGGATTTGGATGTGGGGTCTAATAACTTGGGTTCTAATCCAAACCGGTTATTTAGTATCTAAATGGCTTTGGAAAAGTTACTTGGGTCCAAGATTCCTCAGCTGTAAAATGAAGGATTTGGATTAGATAGTCCCCAGGTCCCTGCTAGTTGTAAATCTTGGAGAAGCTGTCTAGTAATCGCTTTGTTCTTCCCCAAAATCTACGTAACCCTCCTGCTCTCCCGGATTTAGGGACCACAACTAGAGTCCGAGGCAGACTAGAGAAAGTGGGGCCCTCGGTTGCCGCAGTGGGTGGGGGATCGAAATGCTTGGATCAGGGATTTGCCTCGACGGAAGGGGTCGCGGTTGGCTGAGGGAAATTATTCTTGTCTGTTTTGGAGGCGGGCAGCCCAGAGCAGGAGAGAGGGGAGCCCTTGGACTTCCCTACAGCCCTCCCTCACACCCTCCCCTTTGCAATCCTCGGCGAGGGGGAAGGGAGATGCAATTTATCCAATTTCCTTTCTTGAAGCATCACAGTCTCCCCCCCCCCCCCCGCTGCCCGCCTCCAAAAACCCGGTTAGCTCTTCCGAGAACTGAGCGTCAGCTCCACCCGGCCTCTTGGGAAAGGAATCAGTCTTCTCATTGCCCCCTCCTCCCCGCTTTCGTTTTGCTCGACTTCTGGGCCGCCCAGAGAGTATTTCAAATCCCAACTCATCCTTCAGCGCCTCCCCCCCTCTTTCTTGGGGAAAGGAATTGCTCCTCTTTTTGTCTGGGGCTTGAGAAAGGGGGTGAATGCTACGAGAAAACCCACCGCAAAAGCCAGGGCCCCAAGAAAAGATGCTAACCTCGACGGCTACATCTTGGTTTTTCTACGTGTGCACCGATTGTTAACTCGGGGAGAGGGGGAGCTCAGGTAGAAAATCAGAGCAGTACTCGGTTGACATGATTTGGCTCTAGGTTAGCTCAAAACAGATCTGTTCGTCTCTCCTATTCTGTTTTCGGACCTGGTCCAGAGCCGGAGCCTTCCTCCCCCTCGGCTTCCTAAAACCTCATTTAGAAATAACCCTGTAGTGGGGGAAGGGAGGAAAGAGGTGGAGAGCTCTCTAATCCTGGCTCAGGGAGATTAGATTGGGGGAGAGCAGACAGCGCCCGGATTAACCCTTTTCACCATCCGCTCCCTCCCCACCTCCAATCTCTATTTCCCTTCCTTCCCCTTAACCTCTCTGAGCGGGGGAATTTTGAGGGATCACACTGCTCGGCGTGATCCTCTGAGGTTCACAAAGCCAACTGTGGGCACTTTCCCTTTTGGGGATGTATGTTTAGGGAACCTTTGAGTGTCTCGTGACCGAGATCGCATCTGAGCTAGCCTGCATTTTCCAGGGCCCAGCCCGGATCTTAAATCCTTTCCGCAGCCCCAGGCGCTGCAGCTACGCTACCCGCCCCGCTCTTTTCGGCAGGTCCAGGAGTCTAAACCGCAGGGGTTCGTAGCCTCTGAACCAGCCGAATGGTCCGCCCTGGCTGGAGGTCTCTGGGGCTCTCCGGGCGAGGGATCCCGTTTGAGGATCGGATTTCTCGAATTTCTGCTACTGAGCCCTCATCCTCATGGTACCCTACACTAAGACTCTCACTCTTGACCCTCACGGGGGGGCTATTAGCCAGGCCCGGTGTAACTTGGGGAAAACTCCTTGAGTGCTACTGTTATTTGAAAAGATTTCGTTTTTTTCCTTTCTCCCGACGAAGCGGAATAACAGGGCTTGGAGGTAGGGCGGCCCTGGCCGCTGGGGCCTGAGGGGCCAGTGAGACGAGGCTCAGACGCTCTTTCTCAGTTGGTGCGCAATGGATCCGACTTGGGTTTTGATGTTCTTGACCTTCTGGCGGCTTTCTCGGAATAGAGCCCAGCACTCCGGCGATAGCCGGCGTGGCGGAGCTGTCCGAAGCCAACTGGGGGCGGGAGTCGCTGTCCACTCCGCGAAGGGCAGGTCGGATACCCAAGGGCGTGGAAGGCCCTAGCTTTGGCCCCTGGGCGGAGAGTGCGGCTCCGAGCTGCGCAGGTGTCACCCAGGCTGGGGGAACCTGTAGGCAATGGGAATCCGCGAGACTGGACGAGAATGGATTTAGCTAGTCCTGGGGACCTCGGGCCAGGTGGAGTTGGAGGGATTCGTTTGGTGGGAGCACAGAGACCCCTATTATAGTTTTGGACTGAGATTGCCGAAATGTGTGTGTGTGTGTGTGTGTGTGTGTATCTTCAACCGTACAACTTCCCTTCTCTGGGAGGTGTCGAAGTCAAGGTCTGCTGCAGAGCTGGGGGTGCTCCAGGAGAAAGAGACGGCCTGAGGAACTGAGATAGGCGTTTAAAGTGAAGTGATGCTGAAGAGAGACAGATCCAGGTTGGTAAACTCGAAAGGCCCTTGAGGCAGGGATGGGAAGGAAGGCCGTGGAATCGACAAAGTTGGCACTTAAGGAGAGCGGTCAGAGGTAACAGTCACCGGGTGCCTTCTGGGTGCCTCGGCAAACAGAGCCGATCCAGCCTCCCAGCCACACCTGGGCTAGGATGCTCCTCTGCCTTTTTACACACATTTTCTATGTTCACCTGGCTGGTCTGTTAAGCTGCAGCTTCCAGGAATCTGGTGCATCCAGGGCTAAATGTGATCTTTCATTCTCCTCCCCACCCCCATTTCTACTGATGCTTCCACATTCTAGGGATCTGTTTCTCTGCTTGCCAGTTCCACCCGTTCCCTTTGTATCTCGCAGTTAAGTAATGAAATTTCCAGACTTTCGGGCCAGTTCAGGATCTGGGAATCAGGGTCAGGTCACTGCCTCTCTGAAAGACTCGCCTCCCTCACATCCTCCACTCGGTGCCTGTTTCTCCCCTGGGATTCAGAGAAGCTCTTGCTTCTCTTCCCTTTTCCTCAGGTATCAGGGACTCAGTAACAGCTGGGCAGATGCAAAGGCTCAATGCACTCAGGAACTAGGAGGGGGCAGAGGGGGTTTGAGGAGAATGTTGTTCATCGGCTTCCCCCTCCTGGAATATTCCTGGTATGGCAGGGTGGGGGCTGTTCAGAGTACAGATTGTAGTGTAAGCCCACAGCACTGCAGCAGGGAATCTTGCAGCATTTGGGGTGGGGAGGGAGAGACTACTGCTCAGCTCCTCCTGCTAACAACTCCTGTGGCACTCTTCCCCCCCCCCCCAAGTTCTGAGAGCATGCAGGATCAGGGCTGCAGCAAGTTTTCTCCCTGAGCAGACATGGGCAACACCCCTTACCTCACCTGAAGCCATGTCCGGTGTCTAGTGCCCCAAATCTGCCTGAACTTATGGACTTCAGGCAATGGTAGCCTTTAACTTCGGGGGATTGAAATGACTCCAAGTGCTTCCACTCCCTCATTCCTACCCTCTTCTGACCTGGCCCTTCCAGGACACAACCCACCTTATCTTTCCAATGGCCCCTGTGGCACATTTGCAATTAGTATAAAGGAAAAGAAGTCATAGTCTCCCAGAGAACCATCTTCAATGGGGCATCAGACTCTCTTGATGAGTCCCTAAGTGGTGTTGAAGAGATCTTTTCTTAGACCCCTTTGGATGGAGTCTGTTTTCTCTTCATTCTAGTGGTTGGGGCATCTGGCAGGACTAAAAAGAGCACTGGATTGGAAATAAGGAGAGCTGGGTTCTCTCCTCCTAATGAGCAATGTGACCTTGGGCAAAGAAGTCACTTCACCCTCTCTGGATTTCAGCTTCCTCATCTGTAAAATAAAGGGATTGGACCAGATGATTTCGGGGGCCAGTCTAGGTCTACAGATCTGAAAGAGAAATTGTTCCTGGCCCCTGTGAGGCATCATGAGATCTAGGAGGACTTTAGGAAGAAGGAAGGAGGTGAGGGTGACAATGCAAGCTCTATTCCATTCATCTCCCAGTCCACAGCTGCCATGAAATTGCTGTCTGACTCTTGGTAAACCACTCACTACCCTTCTATGGGCCTCAGCTGTTCCATCTGTGCAATGGGGGTGGAGAAATCACATGCTATCAAATGGCTCTAGTAACAGGTGTTGTATGTACAAACAGGAGATCAGAATAGCCCTCCTTAGAATTCTCAAGAACTACCCTCCTCCCGTGAAATTCAAAAAGTTCTTCTGGAGGAAACTAAGGTAGGCAGAGGCATGATGAATTGTTTAAAGGTATAGAATAGGTTCCTGATGGAGATAGAATCAAAGGCCACATCTTTGCTATGAGTCTGCTATGAATCCATGTAGCTCTGAGCAGGCAATAGCTCTCCTTTGTCAGAGAAAGTCCCAGAGGAGAAGACCCAGGAGTGAATTGGATTTGGTTGGCTTCGAGCAGAAGCTTTAAAAAGGTCTCTCAACTCTGAGATCCTAGGGAAGGTCTCCTCTGGCTCAGAGGGAGGAGTGAGTTAATCTTCATAGTCTCCTCCCCAAGAGAGCCAGGGACTTAAGCGTCCTTGTGAGGAGGAGAAGGGAGGAAGCCCTTGGAGTCAGGTATGGCACGTTGCTCTCTGATACTAAGGATTAGGAGAGGTGAAGGGGCCATGGAGCCTTACAAGCCAGAAGCAGCTGCATTTGGGCCCTGAATAATAGCCACACCCTGCTCTATTCCAAGACTTGCCAGATATAAAGTGCTTCTGCTGGCCTGCTTTCATCTGATCCCAAAGCTCAGTGGTCTGGTAAGTGTGTGTGTGTGTGTGTGTGTGTGTGTGTGTGTGTGTGAGTGAGTGAATCAATAAACATTTATTAAGTGTCTACTATGTGCCAGGAAGTGTGCTAAGCACTGAGAATACAAAGAAAGACAAAAGCTAGTCTCTGCCTTCAAGGGGCATGTGGGTATGTGGGTGCCCATGCTCAGCATCTCCATGGGTATTTGTTTTCTGGATTTGTGGGATCTCTCCTCTATGTTTCTCCCAAGAGTAACAGATAAGAGGCCTTTGAAGTGAAGGTGGGTTATTCCTTCCAGCCCCATATTTCTGCCCAGCTCCTGGCTTGGGGCTAGATCAGGGTGGAAGGCGGTGCCATGAACCATACTCCCACGGAGCCTGGAGAGCTGGGCCCACAACTCCAGTCTGCAAGGCCTCCTCAGTACTGCTCTCCCATCTTCCTCTATCACTCCCTCCTTTCTTTTCTCTCTCCCCAAGGTACTGCAGGCATCAGAGGCAACCACTGGAGCTTGTCCCAGAGGTGGCCACTCTGGCAGCCAATGATGCAACTTCACCCCCGTGGCCCATCCCCTCAGCTCCCTGGTGCCTCTGCTTTCCTCTGCAGTCTCCTTGGGGTTCCTCTGTGGGCTTCAGCTGGCTCTCCTGGCATTCATTGTGTAGCAGCTTGGCTGAAGAGAGCTCTCCCATACAGCTGAAGAGCTTGGCTCTTCTCATCCTTTTGCACTCCCAGGACCCAAGTGGCACTCCCATCCAACCAGGACACCATTGGCCAAGGCTGTCTAGGTCATGCCTGTTGGGTTTTTTTTTTTAATGTTTTCATTCTAGCCCAGGGGTGTGTGGGTGGGGCAAGAGTATGTTTACCTTCTCCAGATCCACCAACTGCAGCTTTGGAGGTTTGGATGGCAATGAAGTTGCATATTCTGAATATTCTATGAGAGCCTGGTACCTTGGGACAGCTATCTACTACTTTTCAGGGCTGAATCGATTGGGATCGGTGAGGTTGGGCCTAGAGAAAAGGGTGTTGATGGGGTAGCTACCTACTGGGGACTTCTGTAAGATGGAGGGCAGGGGAAGAAAGACAAGCAGGAACTCCTATCACTGCCCAGCTCTGTGGTCTGTCTACAGCTGTGGCGACAAGGAGCACCTGCTAAGGCATGCTATTAGTGGGATAGGAGTGGGGGGGGAGTGGGAGGGTGAAGGTGTACTGTGCTACAGACTCCATTGGGTGAGTGGGGGCCAAGTCCTGCCCTCTTCTCCCACTCTCTCCCCTCCCTCTGTCCCCCTCATTCTGTGTTTGTTCTAGTTTGTGCTGGTTTGGTTTTGTTCTGTGCAAAAAGTGGAAGGCTATGGGGGAAGTGCCAGAGGTGTCTGACCAGGGGCTAGGACCAGCGGAGGGTAGGAAGTTGTTTTGGGCCATTTTACTTGCCACTGGAAGGGGCATATGGGTGAGAAGAAGGCTGGGAGGATACTGCTGGATGATAAACTGAAAGGATGAGATTCCCAGCATGGGCCTTCCTTCTCTTCCAAGCCTTAGCTTAGTGCCTTACACCAGGGTTTCGTTTTTGGTTATTAAATCCCCCTGCTGGTCCGAATGACTTGTGGTTGGTGTTGGTTGTTTCTTGTGTCAAGGAATGCTGTTGTCGATAGCTCCTCAGGTAGGCCCCTTCCCCATCTCTGAACTAGAGAGGGTTGGTCTCTTTCCTTCAGGAACAACAGATGATGAATCTTCCTGGGGCAGATGAGTTCTGCCACGATTCTTGGGAGCATGATCCGAGGTTACTAGAGGCTGTGTTTATGATTGGTATTCATACTCTCCCCCTCTCCAAGGTGACAGGTATAGCAGAGGGCTGACCCTCTAGCTGGAAACTGGCTGGAATAGGTTTTGGATCCATCACAAAAATCCCGCCTTCTGACTCAGCTTTGTGGGACTCGGTGGGGTGGGTTGTCTCTTACTGACCATTCTTTTCTGCTGCAGCTTGTTGGCTGTGGGGATGGAAGGAGGTGTTTTTCCTGGCTGGGGAATCTCTGAAGGGGACCAGTGATCCCTGGGGCAGCACTTTCTTCACAGAGGGCGCAGCGGGCGGGAGACCATCACTCCTGTTCTGTGTATGGCACTGGTAGAATTCACTGTGAAAACACACTATCAGTGAATTACCAAAGGGCCATAAACAGAGCAGAGAAAGATCCACAAGCTCCTCCCCTGGACCCAGGGCCGGGGGCCTGCAGCTCCAGGGTTGGGAGGGAGGGTGGATATTTCTTTCTATCCTTATTCATCCCTAAACCAAAGCAGAGCTGCCGGCACTGTTCAGGGACCCCTTTGTGGGGTGCACAGGTGAGAGAAGCCTTCTGTTTGGACAGCTCTGGTTCTTCCTTTTCCAGCCTTCCTCCCTCCCCACCCCCACCAGTTCCTGGGGTATTCTTCAACAAAGTTCCAAGGGAAGGGACCTAGCTGTGCTATGTGGGGAGGGGGCTTCTGGGAGGCTTCTTCCCAACAGAGATGTCTGCTTGGCCCGTTTTGGCACTAGCACATTTTTGCTTCTGTCTCTCTGCTCTGAGCAATCATGTGTAGTGCCAATATGGGAAAAGCAAGATGCGGCATCGGAGCCTACAGGACAATGTGGAGCCAGACTAGTGGTGGGGTGGTATTTGTGTGTATGTAGTAGGGGAGGGCTGAGACTCAAGGCCAGTATGTGATGAGAGGCAGTGGAGGATGTGGGATATCTTGGGGCAGAGCACAGAGGTAGGCAGCCCCCTCACCCCTCACCCCTGTTCCACTACCAAGAGGGGAATCCCTCCCCACACCAACATGGGAACTTTCAGGCCCTTAGGCCCACCCAAGTAGTATATCTGCAGCCAGCCAGCTCTCTTATGGCTTTTGCCCTGGGAGCCCATCTGGCCCCAGCTGCCCTGTGTAAGGGGAGAGGGGAGCCCCGGGGTGGGCAGCTCCCTCAGCTCCCTGTTCCTAGTGCAGCTATCAGCTTACATTGCCCCAAAGCCTGGAGGGTGGGGGCTGGCAATCTGAGATGGGGTGGCAGATGGGGCTGCCCTGAGGGGAGCAGGGGTTGGGAGGGTGGGAGGGTCACCATCTGTAAGGCTGATCCTGGGACAGAGGTGCTCTGAGGGGCCCAGGTCAAATCTCAAGGGCTCTTTAGGTTGGAGACATGGCCCTGGAAGTGACTGAGGGCAAATGGGAACCTCTGAGGGATGGCTTTGAGGGCCTGGTGCTAAGGATGCTGATGAAAGAGAACTCAAGGGTAAGGCGTTGTTTTCTTTCTTTCTTCTTCTTCTTTTTTTTTTTTTACTGAGGTGGATCCCTTGTGATTTGGCCTGGGCAAGAAACAGGCTACCCCTGAGCATCTGAGCTCCAGCCAGGTGAGGCTTGGGACAAACACCTGGAGGTGGGAGATGGTAATGGTTAGTGCCCTGGGCCTTGTGCCAAAGTAAGCCTCTGTTTGGCTCAAGTGAGTTCCTCTCTAGGTACAGGTCAGGCTCTTGGGAGTGTCTGCCAGTCTCTGTGTTGATGGGGAAGGGCCAGTGTCCACTGATACTCTACTCAGCTACTACAATTCTCCTGCATAGCTGTGTTTCTTTGAAATGTGGGAACTCATGCTTTGTCTTTCCTTCCCTCTGATCTTTCTGTTCTTTTGCCCAACCTCTCTCTTCCCTAGCCCTGGATTCCAGACTCAAGTCAGTTGGCATGTGTCAGGGATATATCCTAGACTCACAACAAGGATATCGTGGGTCATAGGAGAGCTCTCTGACAACCTCTTCTCCCCCAGGCTCTCAGGGATGGGGTCTCCTGGGAACAGCCCCTGTCACACCAGAGCCTTGGCTCCAATGAACACTGGAGGGATTTTGGAGCTAGACCAGTCACAAACCAGACTGCTTGGCAGGAGCTAGGCAGGGCTAGGGAATTTAGCAAGTAGCATGTTTTTATGTTTTACTTTCTTTGGGTCCGATGGGATCCTTCTCCATGCCCCCAGGTGACCGTCCAAGGTCTTGAGGAAGTTGGGAAGTTACCTTTGCTCTTATTGGTAACTAAGAGAAATGGTCCTCTGGGTGGGGCTGAGGGGCCTCTGGGTACTGAGGGACACTGGGGTTCTTAACCTTGGCTCTCTGGGCAGCGTAGGGGCACTTTACTGAACTGGTTTCACCAGGCCCCTAGATTTCTAAGGCCTTTTCTGTCATGATTTGCTTATGGAACTTTAAGCAAATTGTTTATGCCCTTCTGAGTCCCAATCCCTTTTCCAAATAGGGAGAATGAGTTCTACCTATCCCCAAGCCTCCTGTAGCTGTGCTGAGGACTAATGAGCTCCCCTGTGACAGACAAAATCCCCAGGTAAGTTCTTCCTGGTTGTTCTTCTAGCCTGATGTTTGTACCTTGGAATTAGGCTTGCCTCCAGTGCCCGTGGTGTGGCATTGGCCAAGTGCTAACGCTACCACCCCCATTTTGCTTTCCAGGCTTAAAATGGCTACCAAGATAAGTAAATCTTTCCCCTGCCAAGTCTTCTGGAGACCAGGACTGAGGGGGAGGTTAGGGGAGGGTGGTAAGGGGTGAGATTGGGTTCTGGATGAGCATTGGGGAACAAACAGCTCTGGGCAAAGAGAGAGACAGATTCAAGCTATCAGCAGTGGCAAAGCTAACACACTGAAGAGACATTGAGAAATGAGGATGTGACTGAAGATGCTGACAGGAAAACAGCCAGCAGAGGGGTTTCTCCTGAGGTAGAGTGAGTACAGGTTCAGGTGGTGCCCATGACTCCCTCTTGGCCTTATAGCCATATTTATTCTGGGCACTACCTTTAATTCTCCCCCCAACTCAGTGTAACTCCAGAGCCACAGGACAAAGGCTGGAGGGGGCTCCCGAATCTTAGGTCACCAAGAGCAGGAGGTGTGTCCCTGATGGACAGTTTTCAGTTGGGCTGGGTACCCCCAGTACCCAAACAGGTAGGAGGGGGAAGAGGAATTGAGGGGACTTTTATCTGTTAGGTCTGATTCTTCCCTCCCCTTTCCTTCCTTATTCTTCCTTTTCCTTCTCTTCCCTTCCCTTTTCTTCCCTTCTCTGTTCCTTCCTTCCCTTCCTATTTTTCTCCTTCCGCTTCCCAAGAAGCAGATGGTGCAGGAAGGAGGTGGCCCAGGTAGGTGTGGGGGAATCATCCCAATTCCTTTTTCTGTACCTCTAACCCTGGAGTATTCCTGGAATCTCAGTACAAAAATGGTCTCCAGGGATCCTTAGAAGGGGCCTGGTTGGCACTTAGCCATAAGTAGGAGGAAAGGGAGTCAGGGAAGAGCAGATGAGGACAGACATTTTTTTTTTTCAGGTTTGTCTCTCTCAAGATTAGAAGCTCTGTGGCTCAATGGAGGAACTGATTCCCAATCCAGGGGGTGTCAGAAAAAGACCCCAACTGTTAGGCTAGGCTGGGTCACTCTCAGGACACCTCCTCTTTGGGATTAGGGTGGGCTGTTGGCCATCGTTTTCATCGAAGCAGGACAGAGAAATTGAGTCCAGTGTTACAATGGGAGGCTGGGAACCAGGAGATGCTGGCCATCTCTGACTCTTTCCAAATTTGTTTCTAGATTCCTCCATGTGTGAAATGGATTTCTCCTTTGTTCGTCTCCTAAGGGATCACTGAGGAATTCAGGACTACCTGGGAGAGTCATATCCAATAAACAGGTATCTTTCTGCCAATTGCAGATCTACAGAAATGGAGATCTCCCAGCCTGCTAGCTCATGAGAGGAAAGGGGAAGTCCTTCATGTTGTCTGACTCAAGCCTTACTTGTTACAAGGCAATTTTCTTTTCCTTAACTAAGATCTGATCTGTGGAAGGTTTTGTATCCTGCAAACAATTATAGTCTCTTTGTTGTTGACATTATTATTCTTTTTTTAAAGATACAGTTCACCCCTTGGTGGGGAAGCTCCCTTTCCTCTACAAAATGTCTAGGGAGGGATCCCTATTCTTTTTTGGGGAAGGAGATCGGACTCTAGAGCTTCTGGAAATGAGGTCTCCCTGGAGGGGTTGGGAATTAGATTTTTCAGACATACTCCCTGCTTTCCTCCAGATGCTACATTTTGATGATTCAATCACAGCTATTATCCCTCATCCCCAGCCACTGCCAGCCTTTCTCCTCCACCACCCAATGGCACCCCCCTCCCCCACTGCCCAGCCTGCCTCCCAAGCTCTTCCAGACTTAGTAGCTTGCCTCGGGCTAAGGGGAAATGTGATCCACCTCCATTGATCGGCCGGGTGCTTTTTCCCTGCAAGCTCCATTGGCTGGAGCACTCTGGGGGGCTTTCCAGCCTCAGTAAATGGAACCTTGGCTCAGCCTAATGGATGTGCTCTGGGCTGCAGAGCATTGAGATGGTTCCCCAGGTTCTCCCTCTAAGAAGATTAGCCTTTAGTAGAGTCTGCCTTTTTCCTGGCTTCCTTCCTCCCTTTCCCAAACTTCAGCTCTGGGCTTAGGCTGAGACACCAGGATAGCAGCTCCCGAGGCTCCATCCTGTTCTCTTGGGTGGCCCCGGCTGGGAGGCCTGGAGCCCACAGCGGGTCAGGCAGCCCACCCCATATGATTCCTCTGGGGGCCCCCATCGGCCTCCTCAGTGTCAATTTCCTGCCAGGTCCAGACAAGTCTGTGGCATTCCATGGGTAGGCTCGCTAGCACTGCCCCCACACCTTCCCTAACTGGGACCAGTGGAAGAAGAGAGGTTAGGGATCACTGGATCCATCCCCCTGCCTCTGTGGGGCCTTGTGCCTCCCACAATCTAGAAAGACATGTCTGCTTGGTTTTTTTTTTTTAAACCTTGCAATTCAGTTCAGGCTCCAGTGACCTTTGTAGTCAGGAACATGTCCTGCTGTAATTGAATCTCATTTCCTCTCTTTCAGCCTCCTGGTCTCCTCTAGGTCCCTGGTGAGGACAGTAGAGTTAGGGCTTTCTATCCTCCCTTCCCCTCCCCCTTTAAATAATCTTCCCTTAGATGACAGTCTTAAATCCCTCTCCAGCTCAGCTCAGGTTGAGTCTTTCTTGACCCCTCCCCCAATCTCCCAGCTGCCAGGTCACCTTCACGAGGCTCACATAAAGGCCAGGGAAGGCAGGGGACAAAGAAGTCATGCTGTCATTTCTGGTCATCATGGCAAGTCCCCCAGATTGGGGATGGGAAACAGACCTGGACCCCTCAGCGACTATGGCCCCCTTTATCATGCCCAAGATGGCCCACAGAGGCTTTGGGGTGATTTGAGTGTGGGGGAAGGAAGGAAGGAAAAGTCCCCATGCTCCCAAGTACCTACCATCAGTTTAGGGCCTAATCTCCATCCCTATTCCCTACCTGGGACCATGGTCCCTGAGGGCTCTCAAGGGGTGTGAGGGTTTCCTATTTGGTTGACAGGGACCCAGTTGCCCACCAGCAACCCTCTCTTCATGAAGTGATGAGAGTTGGAGAGGACTGTCCCTTCTTTTTTTGCTTTTTGGAGGGGGTAAGGCAGGGCAGTTGGGGTTAAGTGACTTGCCTAAGGTCACATGGCTAATAAGTGTTACGTGTCTGAGGCTGAATTTGAACTCAGGTCCTCCTGACTCCAGGGCTGGTGCTCTGTTCACTGGGCTACCTAGCTGTTCTGTGTCCCTTCTGTTTATGCTGGAGACCAGTTCTGGTACAGGATCCAACCTGGAAGATGCTGAGGAGTCTGGGACTGGCGTCTTCTCTGGACTGAGCTCCATTCTCTCCAGTGATGTGCAGATTTTTCCTCTGTTGGACATGTGTTAGCTGCTGACCAGATGCTGAAGGTAGGCTATGAGCCCCTTCCTGACCCCTCTGAAGTGAGCCGTGAGTCAATGAACTGGAGGTGTTTACACAGAGAGGTCATGTGGGATCTCAATGGGAAGGGATGAAATCTTTACCTGAATCTGGTCCCAGGGTCCAGAAAATTGTCTGAGGAGGATGGCCTATCTTCAGAAGCCCAAGAGATTCATGGCTGTTCCATCCCTGGGTCATCATGAGGCCCAGAGAGTTTTAGGTGGGAGGTGGGGATGTGTAGGAAAAGTCCTTTATTCAATCAAACATTCACCCCCAAGTGAGGGCCAAACCTTCATTGCTCTGTGTGTGTGGGGGTGGGTTGGGTTAGGGATGGGAAGTAGGTATGGGGGCCTAGGTGGGTACAGGAGATAGAGGTCACAAAGAGGGGGCATGGCTCAGGAGTCATTGATTTTAGGGTCAAAAACACATGTCCCACACTCACTTGCTACCTTAGCACACTTGTTTGACTAAAGTGAGAGACTGCTATTGACTGAATATCATGAAAGTATCCCGTTGTCTGAGATAGTTATACTAATGTTCTCTACCCTAGCTGGGGCCAGAGTTTAGAGGGTATGAAAAAAAGGGAAGAGGGTGGTTTTATCTCTCTATTCATCTAAGGAAATAAGAAAGTAACAACAACAATAATTATAATCATCATAATAATTATAACTATAATAACTAGCTTTTATACAGGGCTTTAAAGTTTGCAAAATAAACTTTACATTTATAAATATAAATATCATACTCATTTATTTATAAATATTAACTCATTTGATCCTCATAACAACCCTGGAAGGTAGGGGCTAGTTATTCCCACTTTACAGATGCAGAAGCTGAGGCAGACAGTTAAGTAACTTGCCCAGGGTCACTCAGCTGGTTAAGTAGGAGGGTTTAAGAAGCAGATCTTCCATGGAAAGTCACTAAAGAACAGAAAGAAAGAAGAACGAAAGAAGTAGAACGAGATACTCCCACTTTAAGCACTGGGCAGAGGCCCCTTTCTCAGAAATCACTTCTTCCAGGTTGCTGAGAGTACTCAGTTGCTCATTATATCATCATTAAGTTATTCTCAGTCCTGGAAGGGTGACCTGGTTTCATTGGGAAATCCATAGCGGAGCCCAGGTCTTCTAAGGTTGCTGCTCAACCCTTTTCTGTTGAAAGTAATTGTTGATTGATTGAAGATGTGGTAGGGAGGGGCTCCACCAGAGGCCATGTAGTCCAGTGATGTCAAACTTACCTCCTCAGGGCCCACAAATCTCTCAAGTGCAACCGAAACCAGATTAACATGTAATTGGGAAATGTTCAACAAAATTAGTAAAAATACAACACACTATAGATCATGTGAATTTGTGGTTTTCTACATTCATATGCAGCCAGCAGGGGGATTGTTTCTGTCTGAATTTGACACCACTGATCATTGAAATTCTCCCCCTAGCATCCCTGACAAGTAGTCTTCCTTTATTTACGTGAAGACCTCCAGCAGAGGGCTGTTCACTAACTCCCAGGGCAACCCATTTCACTTTTGGACAACTAGAGCTGGGTTTTTGTTTTTTTGTACAGCACCAAAATCTGCCTCTGCACCTCCCACCCACTGCTCAGGTTTCTTCCCTCTAGGACCAAGTGAAGCATCTTCTACACAGAGGTTCTTCAAATATTTAGGACCATAGGTCAATCCGTAGAATGTTCGTAAGCATTTATTCAGCTCTTGCTGTGTGCCAGACACTGCTAAGTGCTGGGGTCACAAAGAAGGGCAAGACCATAGTCCCTACTCTCAAGGAGCTCAGATTCTAATGGGGAGAGACATTATGCCAACAGAATAAGTGGGCAAGGGAGGAGGATGTTGGGAGAAGGATGTGGAAGTCAGATTCTATCTGGTCTCAGAGGGAAGAACTAGAAATGACAGGTGGAAGTTGCAGGGGAAGATTTTTGGCTCAATGTATGGAAAAAATTCCTAACACCTCGAGCTGTCCAAAAGTAGGGTTGGCTGCAGGGTTTAGCTTTCCCCACACTGGAGTCTTTAACTGAATGGCCACTTCAGCTAACATATCCCTCACTCCGCCCCCCTCCAAAATCCTTTTCTTCTGGAGGTTCCTTCACCTGATTCTCACAGGGCATGGTGTGGATCCCCTTCACTATCCGGGTCACCCTCTGCTTGGTGCGTCTCAGCTTACCAACATTCTTCCTAAAATCTCACGTGCAGAACGGAACAGGACAAAGCTGGATCTAATCAGGGCAGAGCAGAGCGGGGTGATCACCTCCCTTGCTTCGGCCGCCATGCTGCTTTTATTGTGGCCGTGAAACTATGGCTCTGACTGTAATGAGAGAGTTTGTCCAGGACAGGAGCTGAGCTGGAGATTGGGAAGGGAGGACTCGGGGGGAAAAAAAGCCTCTGACTTTGTATATTGTCATTGCTTTTCTATTAGCCCCTTGATGTCTTACACCCATATCTTGGAGAAGAGCAAGGAAGCGGTGCTCTCTTAGGCTCCCATCCACATCTTGGCTTTCCAGCTTAGTTCAGGATGGAGTCAGTATCCTCTGTAGCCCTAAGTGCCCCCATAGTAACAGAGCACAGATATAGAGAGGAGAGAAGGGAAAAAGAAACAAAATGAAAGAGAGAAGAGCAGAAAATTTGATGGGGGAAGGGACTGAGAAAAAGAGAGGAGGATAGAGAGAACAGACTCTTACGGTGAGAGGTAGAAAGACAACTGACCACCAGCAATTACTTTAGGGTCGGTCCCCTTTACCTTGGACTACCCACTTATTTTTTTAAGCAGGTAGAAATAGAAATTCTGAAAATACGAGACAGAGCTAAATGTTTCAGTGGTCAATATGTTCATTTGAACTGATGATGCCCACCCTTGGGCCAAGCAGAGATGAGGCCTCTTTCTTCACATCTCCTTTCTGCGTCTGCCCATGCCAGACTTAACTCTTTGCCTTTTTCTTTCCTAGGATCCACAGGCCACCTGCACCACAGCCCAGACTGGCCCAGCCTCTCTCCTGCTGTGTTTGGCAATGGTAGAACTCACACTGGTGAGATAACAGAATCCGGTGGTTCTAGACTTGCCAACTACGGCTTGAGAGGGCAGCCGTCAGAACCGACAGCAGCCTTCGAGGTAGCACCGTGCCAGGACCCTCCCCCCACACCTCCTCTTATTCTCCTTTCCCCCACCTTGGCCAGACCAGATCCCCTTGGCAGTGGCAGAGGAGGGGTGCAGCTGGAAGTGAGTTTCATGTTTCCCTGCATCCCCCTGAGGTCACAGGTTTCCCGGTCAGCCAGGTAGTTCTGCTTCTGTCATTGATGCTTGGACCTGGGCTCCTTTACTTTGGGAACTCCTTTCAAACCCTGCAATGGAAAGCAATTTGAAGTAGTCCAACGAGGGAATCAAGGTTTGTGGATTCTGCTCCTCATTCTGGTCCTGCCCCTGTGCCTTTGCCCTCTAGGTCTCCATAAACGGGGAGACCACGTTCTAGAGCCCTGGCTCTTTACCTTTTTTGTGCCACGGTCCCTGTGGGCCGGCCGTCTGGTGAAGCTTGTGGACCCCTTCTCAGAAGAATGCCTTTATACTTTTTGTTTTTGTTTTTGCTTTTAGAAGAATGCTTTTAAATGCAGAGACTAGAATACATAGGATTACAAAGGAAACCAATTCTACTGAATTAAAGATCTGTTTTTTCCCACCCAAGTTCACAGAACCCCTGAAATCTATCCACAGACTCCAGGTGCAGAACCCTTGTCTAGAGTATTGGAAAGGTCAGTGAGAAGAGGATGCTTTGAGGGGCATCCTGTGGAAAAGCTACCCTGTTTCTCAATCAGTACACTAATTGGTTTCCTACTGTATGCATGGCCCTATGCTAGGCAGCTCTACCTTCTCTGAAGCTTCCTGGGTCCTAAATCTTATCAAGCAAAGGGGAAGACATTGAATGGTGCTTGCTGAGAGAATGAGAGGTGGTGGGCTGGTGGGAGTGGGGCAGGGGGGTACTAAGGGTACTCAGCACTATAACTTTTCCCTAAGGAGAGACTGTTTAGCTTTGAACTTCTAGATCAGAGTCCATGAGGTAGAGAAACAGTGCCCACCTAGAGGAAGGCAGCCCAGAAGCTGGGAGAGCAACTTCTTTTAATGAAATATGGGATCATTTAAAGGGCTAAGGTTTCTAGTCCCAGCAGATGTCGTCTTTGAAGGTGGAAGCAAAGACTGACCAGCAGGCCTCTGAAGGGAGGCTGAAGGAGAGGGAGATCTGTTGATGAAGCAGAGATGATGGGATCAAATTGGATTCAAAAGTGCTGTGTGACTTCAGTGAGGGAGTGGGTACAAAGGTTGTGGGACTTGTCTCAAACTGAGGGGGGGGAGATGTAGGGGGAGAGAGGAGGGGAAGAGAGAGGGGAAGAGAGAGAGAGAGAGAAGAGAGAGAGAGGGAGAGAGGAGTGAGGGAAAGAGAGAGAGTGAGAGAGAGAGGAGGGGGGAGAGAGAGGGAGGGAGGGAGATATGATATCATGGGATTTTAGATCTAGAGTCAGAAGGAACTTCAGAATCCATCTCATCCAACCTCCTCATTTTACAAGTAAGGAAATGGAGGCTGAGGGAGGTATGCCTACAGTCACAGAGGTGTCCAAGGTGGGATTTGGACTCAGACCCTCTGCATCCAGAGACAGTTCTCTTTTCACTCTCCCACACAAGAAGTTTTGAGTGCAAACCTCAGGGCTGCCATCTGCTTTTAAGGGACACCGGGATGGCAGGGGCAGGTCAAAGGCTGAGAAAACTGGCTTTGAGGCAGAGTTTCAGAGCAATAAGGGGTTCAAGACTGTGTGAGCATCTGGAGGAGGTAACGTTATCAACTGCATTTTAAGGCTGGAGAGATGTGAGTGTGGGGTGCAGAGATGATCTATCTGACCTCCTCATCACTGCCCCACTTGCATCCCCCTCTATGCTTCCTTTACATACTCGCTTCCACACCCTTCTCTTACCCAAACTCTCCATCTCTGCCCCAGCCTCAGGGGCCAAAACTCACAAGCCTCAGTTCTTAGGTTGCAAGTGCCCCACTTACTGCAAAGTTAGGCTTTGGGGAACCCCATGTAGAAGTGGGAAGCTCCAGATCTCTGGCAAGTCAGCCCTTCTTCCTCCCCTGCTCCCTTGCATCTTTTTTCTCTCTCCCATGATTCCATTCTCATTCCACAGACACACTAAGTGTTCTAGAAGGATGAAGTCCCAGTCCTTGGATTTCACATACCCAGCTTGCCAGGTACCATTCTCCTCTTTGCTTTGAGTAGGGTCTCTTAAGGTGTGTGTGTGTGTGTGTGTGTGTGTGTGTGATAGATGTCTTTCTTGGGTAGCCTGGTGAAGCCTATGAACCCCTTTTTGAAATAATATTTTTAAATTCATAAATTAAAATATGTAGGATTACAAAAGAAACCAATCATAGTGAAATACAATTTTAAAAAAATTTCACAGACCCCAGACTTAGAGCCTATCTAGGGGGGTTTTACTTTCTGTACACTTTTCACTACTTTCTAAACTTCCCTCCCTATTAAACCCTAACTCAAAGATGGAACATCCTTGGCTGGACCTTCTTGGCCCAAAAGGATGCTCAGAGATCTGCTGAAAGAAAAGCTTAATTACCAGTCTATGCTCCATTAGATTAGAATTTAGACTTAGACCTGTAAAAGACCTTAGATCCAAGTCTCTCATTTTACAGGGAAAAAAGCTAAGGTCTTAAGTAAGATAAGTCAAGTGACTCAACCGAGGTCACACAGGTAAGTAAGTGCCAAAGATGGGCTTCAAACTCAGGTCCCCTGACTCCAAATTCAGGGCTTCTTCTACAATTCCATAGTCTCTGGCCTTTGTGTCCCTCTCCCTGCTTTCTCTCTCCCTATCGAAGTGTTCTGATCTAAGCACCTGATCACGGTAGACACTTTAAATACATGCTTAGTTAAAATAATGAGTGTTGAATGACAGGGAGCGTGAATTTAGATCTGGAGGAGACCTTTGAAGTTATTAAGTCCAACCCTCCCATTTTACAGATCAGGAGACTGAGGACCAGAGAGGTCCTCATGGTTGCTCAGTGATTGAGCCAAGATTTAGTCTAATATTTTCTGACTTCAGATCCTGTGTTCTTTTTCCTGGCTCTCCTAATCATTTGGGTCCAACCCCATTTATTTCACACGGGGAACTTTGTCTAGAAAGCTCAGGGCACTTGCCCAGGTCACACTGGGAGTAAAAGGCAGATTTGACTCTAAACCCAATTCCTTTTCCAGGGGACCTCAGTACCTCCAGGCTCACCTGTCCTGCTGATGCTGCTGCCACCCCAGGGGTTAGAAGACAGGTCTTAGCACACAGCAGTAGGGCAGCTAGGTGACATAGTAGTTAGAGTGTTGGGCCCAGAGTCAGGAAGACTGATCTTCATGAGTTCAAATCTGGCCTCAGACACTTACTGATTGTGTGACTCTGGGCTGGTCACTTAACCCTGTTTGCCTCAGTTTCCTCATCTGTAAAATGAATTAGAGAAGGAAATGACAAACTACTCCAGTATCTCTGTCCAGAAAACCCAAATGGTCATGAAGAGTTTGACACAACAATAAGCAGCTATTTCTTTTTATCTTCTCTCTCCCCACACTCCAAACCACAAGAGTGCATTTTTTAGGGCTTGTTTTTTTTTTTTCCTGACTATAGAAACTTAGAAACAATACACCAGGTTACGGGAAATAGAAGTGTATATAATAGAACTCTCTCTACACATAAGGAAAGTTCTCAAGAATGATGAGCTTCAGGCAGGCAATCCCTAGACAGGGCTTCCAGAGCCCTCTTAAGTCCCAAAAACTTCCATACTAATTTTAGGATTTGCCCACTGAACTTTCTAGATGATGGAGTCTTTTTTTTTCCTTTTTGGAGGGCAATTGGGGTTAAGTGACTTGCTCAAGGTCACACAACTAGTTTCTATGTTAAGTGTCTGAGGCCGGATTTGAACTCCTGACTCTAGCACCGGTGCTCTATTCACTGTGCCACCTAGCCCCCCTGTGATGGTCTTTCAATCACAGGCTCCCACCCAGGCAATCAAGATTTCTGATTAGATTAATAATAGCTGTTTTGTAAAGTGCTTTACAAATATAGTCACATTTTATTTGGGAGGTAGGTGCTATTATTATTCCCATTTTACATATTAGGAAACTGAGGAAAGGAGAGGTTTACGTGATTTGCCTAGGGTCACACAGCTGGTAAGTGAGGCTATATTTGAATTCAGGCTTTCTGGACACATGACCCAATACTTTATCCACTCCTGTGAAGTCTGGAGCAGGCTTTGATCGCACACAGACTCGGTATGTTTCCTCCTATTTTTAAAAATTGTCAGTCAAGGGGTGGCTAGGTGGTACAGTGAGTAAAGTGCTGTCCCTGGAGTCAGGAGGACCCAAGTTCGGTTCCGGCCTGAGACACTTAACACCCACACAAAAATACTAGCCGTGTAACCTTGGGCAAGTTACTTGACCCCAGTTGCCCTCCAAAAGGCAAAAAAAAAAGAGAAAAAGTCAGTCAACAGTGTGCTGCTATGGAAGCAAGCATATCTAAAGAGTGAGCATAAGCAAACAGTTCAGTGTTGTGATCCAATCTCACTGAAGTTAATTTGACACATACTGAGTGATGGGCCTACTCAGTATTGGGCTGCCCAGTCATTAGACAGAAATGGGAAACAGTTAAAACTCTAATTAGTATTGCTTTTCTGCAGTTAAGCAAACATTGCAGTGGTCAGGTGGGGGTGGGAGAGGAGAAGCTTGTGGAAGGCCCCTAGAACCCTTTGGTAGGAGAGGTGAGTGGCTGGAGTTCCTTCCCTAGCTCACTGCATGGCCGAGACCTCCATTCTGGTTAGTCAGCCCTACAAGGGAAAGGAGCATTTGGCTCCTCCTATTTCTTCTGTTTGTTGAAAGGGGGGCAGAGGACTGGAAAAGCTGAGCTTAGCCAAGAGCTAAGGAGCCTCAGTGAGATTTCTCGATCGTTAAACCAGGGCAACTCAAAGCCTGCTCTTCAGCTCAAAAAACCAAAACCCAAACTCACAAAGTTTGAAATGAGAGGCTGATTCTCTCCAGAAAATGAAGGAGGAGGTACAAAGACAGCAGAAACATCTAGATTCAACCCCAGGTTCCTTAAATGGGACTATCGACCTGTTGTGAATTAGCCCTCATGTGAATTAGTCAACAGGGACTTCGATTGGGGAGAAAGATGAGAAATACCGAATTAATTACTAGGAGCACAGGACATATATTGGAAGAGGAAAGAAAGTCCCTAGAAAATCCCTGGAATTGGGGTGGGAATAGGCAAAACCAGGGAGAATCAATTAACAAGTATTTATTAAAAGCACCTACGATGGGGCGGCCATGTGGCGAGTAAGAGTACTGGCTCCAGTGTTGGGACGACCTGGAGATCGAATCCCGGGCTCAGACACTCAGCACCACACTCAGAAATAATTGGCCATCTAACCTTGAGCAAGTTACTTAACCCCGATTGCTTAAAAAAAAAAAAAAAACTACACCATAACTTTGGGGCGGCCAGGTAGCACAGCGAGTAAGAGCACCGGCTCCAGTGTTGAGAACACCTGGAGATCGAATCCCGGGCTCAGACACTTAGCACCCACCCAGAAACACCTGACCGTGTAACCTGGAGCAAGTTACTTAAACCCCAATTGCTTAGGGGCGGCCAGGTGGCTCAGCGAGTAAGAGCACCGGCGGATGACCTGGATCAAATCCGGGTTCAGATACTCAGCACCACACTCAGAAATAATAACTGGCTGTGTAACCTTGAGCAAGTTACTTAACCCCAATTGCTTAAAAAAAAAAAAAAAGCACCTACGATGTCATAGGCAATAGGTGATGTGCACTGGGCTTGGAATCAGGAAGACCATCCTCACAAGTTCAAATCCAGCCTCAGGCCTTTTCTAGCTGTGTGACTCTGGCCAAGTCACTTAGCTGCTGTCTGCCTCAGTTTCCTCAACTGTAAAATGGGAATGATAACAGCACCTACCTCCCAGGGTTTTGTGAGGACCATTTGTGATCACATTTGTGAAGTGCTTAGCGCAGGGCCTGGCTTTCTCCCTTCCCCTTGCAGAGCTGAAGTCCGATCTCAGGAGTCTAGACCCCAAGTCCAACATTCTGTTTACTGGGTGCTGTATGTCCTGCGTTGTCAGGAACTCCGTTGATGCTGAGTTAGGGAAAGACAAGAAAGTGATTTAAGGATCCTTTGTGATTGGGGGGACAAGAGCATGCCTTCTGCTGAGAGAGGACCCCGCCCCCCAGCCAGACACCAGATGTACATCCATCACTGGGACTCTCCTCAAAGTCCTTCCAGCGTCTTAGACCAGTCAGAACTTTTTGTTATGGTCGATTCCATGCCATGATCAGACATCAGAGTGGGTCATCAAGAGCCAGGGGGTAAAGCAGCTGACTTCGGAAAAGCCATTGAGTCATTGTTATAGTGCAAGCTCAGTTGCTCACAGTAGAAATATCACAATACAATTGAAAAGATAGAGTAAGTTTGGAGTAAGAGGGCCTGGGTGCTAATCCTGGCTCTCCTACTTATTATCTGTGTGATCATAGGCAAAACACTTGGCCTCTCTTGGCCTCAGTATCCTCATCTGTAAAATGAAGGAGCTGGACTAGATGGTCTATCTCTTTTGGTCCCTTGGATCGCTAAATCTGTTCCTACATACATTGAAGATTGGCAGATTGAAAATGTTGGGCCATAACACCAGGATCATAGCCTCAGGTGACCTTATGGTCTGTCTGGTCCAACCCCTTCACTTTGCAGATTAAGAAATGGAGTCCTAGAGACTCATCCAAAGTCACACGTAAGTGACAGAGCTGGCATTGGGGTCCAGGTTGCCTGATTCCTTGGTTGAGCTTTTTCTTTTTTTTTTTTTTTTTAAAGCAATTGGGGTTAAGTAACTTGCTCAAGGTTACACGGCCAGTTATTTCTGGGTGTGGTGCTAAGTATCTGAGCCCGGATTCGATCCCAGCTCATCCCGACTCTGGGGCCGGTGCTCTTACTTGCTGAGCCACCTGGCCACCCCTAAACATGTTTTTTGTTTTGTTTTGCTTTTTGGAGGGCAATTGGGGTTAAGTGACTTGCCCAAAGTCACACGGCTAGTAAGTGTGTCAAGCGTCTGAGACCAAATTTGAACTCAGGTCCTCCTGACTCCAGGGCCAGTGCTCTATTCGCTGTGCCACCTAGCTACCCAGTTGTGCTTTTTCTGCTGTACCATATAGCCCATGGAACTCACTAGGGCTGCTAGGTGACAAAGTGGATAGACTGCTGGGCCTGGAGTCAGGAAGACCTGAGTTCAAATCTGGCCTCAGACACTTACTAGCTGTGGAACCCTGGGCAAGTCACTTAACCCTGTTTGCCTCAGTTGCCTCATCTGTCAAATGAACTGAAGAAGGAAATGGCAAACCACTCTAGTATCTCTGCCAAGAAAACACCAAAAAGGGGTCATGAAGAGTTAGACACGACTGAAATGACTGAACAACAACCCTTGACTCTAGATCCAGTGGTTTTTCTATGATTTACCCATCGAACAATAAAAACAACAAGTACCATTGAGATAGCACTTTAAGATTTGCAAAGTGCTTACATAAATGATCTCATCTGATCCTCTCAACAATAATACATGGCAGACGATGAAAATGCCAAATGGGTAGGGCAGGCAAAAAGTAGCATAGCTTCTCAGAGGAAGGAGAGAACACTGGTGAAGGGGTGATGAGTCAGGGAAGGTGGTGCGGCTTGAGTGGTACCTCAAAGAATGGGCAGAACACAGAGGAGTAGGGCTAAGGTGAGAGGAAGGCATCTGGGGGCATTCTGAAATAGGGGGATGGAGAGAGAGAACAGTTAAAAGCACGGAGGTGGGAATAGACGAAGTGTGCTTGAAGGGCAGTGAATACAGATGTTGGGCTGTGGTGGAGCAGGCAAGGTTAGAAAGGTAGACTGGGGTCAGATCACAGAGGGTCTCCAGTACCTTTAGTTTAGTATTCAGGAGGAAAGGATGTTTCTACTAGCATGCCATAGCATTTCAGGGGGGGGCATGCTTACCAAACTTAGAGATGATGCAGCCAAGATCCCAACAAGATGAAATTTAGCAGGGAGAAATGTGAAACCTTGACTCTAGGTTAAAAATAATTAACTGTACAAGGTCTTGGATGAGGGACACCTGGCTTGACATTGACTCACATCATAAGCTCATTAATCACTAATAGTGTGACATGGTTATTAGAATAGTCAGAACTTTTGGCTGATACAACCATGGTCAATTCCAGGTCATGATTAGATATCAGAGCAGGTCATCAGGAGCCAGGGGTAAAGCAGCTGGTTTTTTGTTTGTTTCTTGTTTTTAACTAAGCCATAAAAGACTCCACCATATTGCGAGAGTGTATGTTCAGGAGAGTGGCCATATGGGTAAAGGCTGAAAACCAAGTCAGATGAATTGGAGGACTTAAGTGAGGTATTATAACTATCTTTAAATGCACAAAGGGCTATAACCTGGAAGACCGTCCAGTTTTCCTACTTGGTCTCAGAGGGCAGAACTGGAATGAGAAGGTGGAAGTTGCAGGGAATCAGATTTCAGTTTAACATAAAGAAGAATTTCTTAAGAACTAAATTGGAGCTTTCCCTTTTACTCTTTGCCAGTTTTTATTTTAAATTTTTATTTTTTTTAATGATCAAACATATCTTCCCCCTCCCTACCCTTCCCCTTCAAGCCCCCAGAAAAACAAAACTCATATAACAAATAAGTAAAGCAAAACAAATTCCCACATTGGCCATGTCCAAAAATGTCTCATTCTGGATAATGCATCCATCACCTGTCTCTCAGGAAGGGAGTAGAATTCATTGTAATTGGTCCTCTGGATTTATGAATTGATTCGATGACTAGAATCATGGATCTTGCATTGTTCAGAGTCCTGAAGGCAGCATGACCTGTTCCTGAGGAAGTTATATTGGGCCTTTGTCATCACTACTTTCTTTTCTAGACATTCAATAGCCATCCCTTTAATTATACATTCTAGAAATTTACTGAGAATCAAGATCAGTTTCCCCTTTTATAGAAGGAATTAGGACAGTCTTTACCCTTCTCCAGTACCTTTCCCATTCTCCATAATCTTTCAAAGATCAGTGTCAGTAGCTAAATAACCACATCTGACCATTATTTTAATTTCCTAGGAAAGCGCTTCTCAAACTTCTTGGGTGTAGGACCCTTTTACACTCTTAGAAGTATTTGTAGAGAGGTGGCCAGGTGGCGCAGTGAATAGAGCACTGGCCCTGGAGTCAGGAGGACCAGAGTTCAAATCTGGCCTCAGACATCTAACATAAAACTAGCCATGTGACCTTGGACAAGTCACAACCCCAATTTCCCTGCCCTCCCCCCTCTATGAATACATTTTTTTTCTTTTCCAGAAAGCCTGATTGTCAAACATTTATCAGCAGACCTCTGAACTGCTCTATAAACATTGCTTGATCTCTCCAGCAGGAATGAGGCAGAAGGCTCAGGGAATGATATCATCCCTGGACTGGAGGCTTGGTGACTGGAAGCCAAAAATAATAAGAACTTGCATTTGCATAGTGCATTAAGGTTTGCAAAGTGTTTTACACCTATTATCTCATTTGAGCTTCATAACACTCTTGAGTATATCTATCTATCAATATTTATCATACTGGAAATTAAAACTGATAAATTAAATTTTTAATCAATTAAAAAATAACAATAAATTGATTTACATGTTAATATAATTTTTAAAATGAAAATAACTATGTTTTGCAAAACAAACAAAAATTTGTGAGAATAACATTTTTTTTTACATTTTTGCAAATCTCTTTAATGTCTGACTTAGTAGAAGGCAACTGAATTCTCATATCTCTTCCATTCAATCTGTTGTGATAAGTTGTTTTGGTTGAAATATGTGAAGAAACTCCGGCTTTATATGGATATGAAGTTGGAAAAGGGAGGAATATTTTATGAGTCTTTTCAGATAATTGTGGATATTCTCTTTTGCTACTATACCAAAACTCAACAAGTGGGTCTTTCTTCCAGATTCCAATGTGGAATCTGAAACTGTATCGGTGACCTTTTTGTGCTATTACTTTAAAATCCATTAATTTCTCTTGCACTTTGAATGGATCTTTTACCCATAGATGATCATACATCTACAATCATTTGGAAAACATTGGTTCACTGAATAATTTTGGCAGTCTTTCTTTCTTTCTTTCTTTCTTTCTTTCTTTCTTTCTTTCTTTCT